>NC_052156.1:124020039-124621874 GCF_902713615.1 Scyliorhinus canicula
TAACTAGTTGATTCATAATAAATTATGGAAATTGCAAAACATTTTATTTATTCTCCTACAGTTAAAGTATATGGTTGCCAGTAATTATTATTTATATTAAGTTTTCTACAAGTCCAAAACAAATAAGTGAGCCAATACAACGTGACAGATTATGGGTGAAGGTGGTCATTTGGCTCATCTTAATTCACCTATCATTGTTCCAATTGATTATTTCTGAAATGATTCTAGGGTTATAAACTTGATGATTTTTCTGGATGTTGAATATTCATTTTATGAAGAACTTCCTGATAGCAGTGCTAAATTTACCATTCAACAGTCTGAACCCGTGTCCCCTTTTACTCTATTCAGAAATTAATTTAAATGTAATTATTTGGGATTTACCTTTTACATTCCCTTAATTATGTAGTATACTTTTGTAAAATTGTACCTAAAATGCTTCCTCACCATGAAGAGAAGCAGAAATTTGTTCAACAGTTCCTCATAACTTCATTTGTTGTCACGGGGGATGGAGTTTTGTGATTGTTCTGAACGTCGGCCCTCAAACACTCAATTGTCTCCCTTGGTTCTTGCTGACTAGAATGTGTTTAGAGAAATTAACTTAGTTCAAAACTTGTTTGAAGATAATGTTTATTAGCTGTTTATTATTAATATAAATCATCTTCCCATTTATGCTTTTATCTTTTTGCAAGAAATGGAACCGCTTGAAAGGTAATTGTGTGTACCGTTTCTGTGTGTTACTTCACTGTATGACAAATCAGAAGCTAAATTTCCTGAAGGTGCTTTGCTCAGATAAAAATGTTGTGCATTTAATTCCTATCCCCCTCTAATCTTTTTGATTCATATCTGCATGACAATTGTGTGGTGGTTGTCTAGCCTTTGGCACCACTGACTGAAGATGCTAGAACACATAGCTTGAGTTATAACTTTCCATGATGAGTGGTAGGTTAAAATATACTTGTTGTTGATGGACATCAAAGCATTTGGCGAACAAATAGGAAAGATTTAAGAAGTGCAGGGAAGGAGGAACATTGCTGTAATTCACAAACTGCACAACTTACTTTGTTGTGTAAGAAAGGCCTTTTCTTTCCTCTTGGGACATGGGTGATGGTTGCATTTATTATTTAATCCTATCTGTTCTTCCTCAACCAGTTCTTATTGGAATAGTGTTTCTTTCCCCGCTTGTGCTTATTCTGCACAACTAAGCTATTTTAGAAAGTGTCAATCTGATAGGGAATGGAAGCACTTCTCGGTCAGACTAGGCAGCAACCTTCATTCCCTCAGAGGCAATAACGAAGAAATTGGATTGTTTTCACCAATCTAACAACTATGAACACTTTTGCCAGTGCTAGTAATATTTATACCACGTGCATTGAATTTGTTGTCACAATTTATTATGGTGGGATTTGAATTTATACCTCTGGATTATTATTCTGGTAACAACTACTGCACGACTATCCCCATTTCCAACATTCTGAATACCTTAATAGGGTTATATATATGAAGGATGTAATCTGTAGTCGGGTTTTAAATAAACTTGTTAAGCAAATAATGCTGTAGACAGAGTAACTCCCAGGGGTGAAGGAATTCTAGTAGTATTCTCAATCACAAGGAATTGCAAGTTATTTATGCCATTTTCCCACAAGTCTTAGCTGATGTACTAAGCCAGGAGACTTAGAAATATGGGCGTAGAAACAGAGTGCTGGGACCAGAGGAATGAGGAAAAGCATGAAACAAAGAATGAGTCTAAAGTAATAAAAGGTATTAGTTAAATATTGAAGTTTAATTCTGTTTTCAATGGTATTTTTCTGATGATTCTTTTAAAGTTTAAATATACCAGCTATAAAGCGTCGGATTTCGAAAGAAATCAAGGCTTTACGTAAACCAGCAGATGATGATGATGATGAAGCTCCTGCACTGGAGGAAGATACAGGAAGATATAAAGATGTGGTTATCAAATCAATGTCTCCTGAAGCCCACTTTTCTTTAAAACAGCTCTTCAACCTCAGCCGACCCAAGAAAACACGAAATTCACAACAACAAACATTAGAGGCAGATCTTCAAGAGGTTAGTTATATATTGCAATGTGAATTGTTTTTGAACAAAATGTTGTTGAATTATCTATTTCTTCCCACAATTGTGCAATATTTCTTTACAGATCAATGAACATATGCCACAATTGGACAAAACGCGGGTTGAAAATGTGTTACCTCATAAGGTTGAATCAGCTGTAGATCATAGAATAAAGGAAAGTAAGTACTTAACAATGTCCATAATTTTGCTGTGGTAATAATGTCAAAATGACTTTACTGAATCAGACAGCAACTTCAGGCACATGCACAGAATAACGTGACTCTATACTTCTCCAGGGTGTAAACTGCTGAGGTTCCCTAAGACTGCAATCCCTATTGCAATTATGACTTGACATAAAATTCCACTTAATCAGTCTCGACATAGGAAGCCTTGAAAAAAATATACTATTGTTGAATGAGGTGTAATTGAGTGTTGAATTGCGTGCTAGCTTTAGAATTACTGTTAAACATTATACTGGTTCTGAATTGGTTTTATAGTTGTGTAATGCCATATTACAATATACTATGGATAATTCCACATTAAAAAATATATTTTAGCTTGTATCTTAATTCAGGGGCTCCCAAACTGGGTTCTGTAGGAGCCTCCCTGCAGTTGCGCAGCAGGCTAGACTGATCTATACAATTTAAGTTTCATGCTGTTTCCACTCGTCCAGTCGGATGCTGGCTTCTCCAGAGCCGGAAGCAGCACAAAACTCAAATTTTGAGATCAGAGTGAATGAGGACAGAGGGACGACGGTGAGAGCAGCGCCTGCGAGAGGGAGGGGGGAAGAGTGGACCCAGTTGATCTAATAACAACATGCGTAGATCCCAGAATGGAACCCTGGCTCAAAAGAGGGACTTTTTTTGTCAAATGTAGACGAAAAGTCACAGGACCTCTAATTAGTTTTAACATCAAGAAAAAGCATTTATTGCATGGATAAATTGCATTATACTAAAATACTGCTTTTCGCCCTTCTTAGTTTAACAATTACACCTAGATTTTAAGATTAACATCATAGAATTATCATAGAATTTACAGTGCATCCACTCCATATAGAGAGGCATCACGTGTGTCAGTATTAGTTATTTTCTGGGGTCATAATAGGCCAGTATATTCAAGGACAACAGTTGCTATTTGGCGTTCTTGAAGGCTTCATCCTGGGGTGCCTGCCCTGACCGTCTTTGAAGTTTTTTCAGTAACATGTGCAGGGGTGACAACACAGTGGTCAAATTTGTGATGCATTTCTCATAATTTATTAGGCCTTAAAAACACTTTGACCATGATTCTCCGGCCTTGATGTGCTTTCGTTCAAAACTAATGAGGCCGATTAATAGCGGGAGAGGCCAAAAGCGAGATCAGATCCACGCCAGGTTTGTGATGTAACCAGCCTACTCCCATAGGAGAAATCAGGATTGCGCCGTAGCGTGGCCAGAAACCAATTATCACCACTTATGCCCATTTCCAGGCAGCAAAGTGGCACAGTGGCTAGCACTGCTGCCTTATGGCACCGAGGACCCGGGTTCGATCCTCGCCCCAGATGACTGTCCGTGTGGAGATTGCACATTCTCCCCGTGTCTGTATGGGTCACACTCCCACAACCCAAAGATGTGTAGGGTAGGTGAATTAGCCGCTGTAAAGTGCCCCTTAATTGGAAAAAAAAGAATTGGGCACCCTAAATTTATTTTTTATAAAAGCTCCATTTGCATACAATTAACGAAAGTGAACCCATATCTAATGGCCTTCCGTCATTCAGCGGCCTCCCCAACAAGTGCTCACGCTGGCGGCGATTATTACTCCTTTTGAAAAGCATGAACCTGATGGAAGGGCTTCTGTCGGGAGCCGAGGAGGTGAGTAGCTATCTTTGCTCACAGGCAATGAGCCTGGGGTGCAGGACATGCCACCCGAGTGCTCGGTGGGGAGTGGGGGACCCTCCGCAGAGGTGGGCTGCCAATAGAGTGGGGTGGGTGCGCTGGGGGTGGCAACTGGGGGCTACCACTCGCAGCACCACCATGCCAACTCCTGCATCGTGTGTACCCATTCTGGGGGCATCCCCTGTCCCTGCCCATCTGCCACAACGATCACCCATTACCCCCACCGACGGCTGAGGCCTCTGGCTGTGCGGCTGAAGGCTTTGTTAATAGGGAATTGGCAGTCGTGGTTAAGTGAGCACTTCACACATGCCATCCCGTGGGTGGGCGGGCCATGTAGCATGTGGGAGTCATTGCCTCACATCCCAATCATACCGTGATGCCTGGACACTGTACTTGAACACTGTGAGAGGTAACACCACACACGCAACATGTGAACACCCAGGAGATGGGACACAACTCCTGGGACATGTCCATGGCTGGAAGATAGGTGAGTGCCACCGGAGGGTGGGGGGGATGCCTGGAGAGATGGGTAAAAGGTTCTGGGGTCAGCCGCATTGCAGAATGAAGTGACAAAGGTATAATAGTTTTGCGAAACGTTGTTTAATGTGTTGTAGAAACCTCACTCAATGGTTCCCTCAGTGATCCTCGATGTGCTTTGCACTCTGAGCTCTACCATTACGTCTTTGTGTTTGCCCAGGATGCACATCTGAGGTGGTGCCAGCTATCCTCGTCCCATGGCCTTCAATGCCTCTGCCGGGTGTTCTCTGGGGGCTCTGAGGCAGGAGGGCCCCGGCTCACTTGTATGCGGCACATGCACAGCCGCGCCGCCCTGCCCTGTTTGCTGACTGCGAGATGTGACCTCATCAGAGGGGTGGAACTCGGGTGAGTTGGTGGCCAACATCCCCAGTCCATGGGATGGGTCCAGCTTGGCACCCGGCACCCCCTCCCGATTGGTGCCCTTAGGGCCCTGGGGTCCACCTTGGAATGGAGGGGCAGCTGGTTTGAGCCCCGGCTGCCCCTGTATCATCTGGCTCTGCCAGCCCTGGCGGATTTCCATGGTCTGCACCATTGTAGCGACGCCCTCGGCGATGCTCCTCAGTGACTGGTCAATGCTCTACAGCACCTCACCCATGCCCACCTGTGACTAGGACAAGCTCCGCAGTGACTCAACCATGCCCATCTGAGAGCGGGACATGTCCCGCAGAACCTCATCAAGGTCGGCCTGGTACTGGGTCACATCCCCCAGCCAAGACCCTCAGCCATGGCCATCACTGACGGCACGACACCTTAGATACCTTCACTCATGGTGCCAACATTGTGCACCAGGGTCTCCGCTGCGGTCGGCATCCTTGCAGTGTTGGCCTCAGTGCCACTCAGTGCCGGCACCATCTCCTGCACCCCTAGCCTCTGGGACTCCTTCAAGAGGCTATGGATCTGCTGGAGTGACGCTGACATCTCCCTCTGAAAATCCAGGTTGGTCCTTATCATGTCCATCTACTCTGGATAACTCTGTACCACAGGCTCAGCAGCAGGCTGAGACCCAGTTGGGGCCTGGGATCCAGCAGACCTCTGACTCCAGTCTTGCCTGAAGGTTCCTGCCTCCATCTGATGTGCATCATCAGTGGCGTGGTGCTCACCAGATTGTGACACAGAAACCTGTCCATTAACATGGCCTGCCGAGGTGTGTGCATCTGCGCTGGAGGATGGTGAGGATGACAGCTGCGCCGCAACCACGGTTGCATTCTCGGAGCGCTCCTCCGAGGTGATCTTCTTGGAGTCAGGAGAGTGTGCCGTCCAGGATGGGCCGGTGCCGACGTCTGGAGGACCTGTGGGAGAATGAACATGTGGTCAGTGGGAGGGATGGGTCACTACTCGCATTTGACAGGTCCTCTGAGAGGCGCCCAGTGGTTCCTCACCTCTGAGGTATCTGCCAGCCTCCGTGTAGCTGACTGATCTGTCCTCGGTCACCTCGAGGGTCCGCTCCTCAAAGGAGATGAGGATTCTTAAGTCTGGCACTCCTCCACCAATCTCGGCCCTCTCCTGACGATTATGGAAGAGCTTTTCCTGAGGAGACAAAGAGAGGGCATTGTTAGCCACACATGTGGTTCACAGAGTGAGTGGTGGGGGGGGGGGGGGTCTGGACCCTCGAGGACATCCCTCCTAGCCTCCACGACATCTAGCAGCCTCCCAAGGTCAGCATCCTCGGATCTTGGGACTAGTCTTCTCGGCGCCATTGTTGCGATCTGGCTAGGTTGGCTGGGCAAGTACAGCTTTTCTTTAAAATATATTTTGTTACAAATGTGTATCAAAACAGGTTACAACAAATAAACACCGCGCGAAACATACTTCCCAGAAATTAGTCTGTACAATCCCCCCAGCCGCGACGAACAGCTCCTCAAACACGATCATAAACACCCTCCCCCCCCAAACTTTTCTCAAACCCCTCTGTTGAGCCCCATCACTCATACATTATCTTCTATAACCTCAGGAAGTCACCCAACCAAGCTGCTACCCCCCCGTGGCAATGCCGACCGCCACTCCAGTAAAATTCTCTGCCATGCAATCAGAGAGGTGAAGGCCACAATATTGGCCTTCCTCCTCTTCGTGAGCTCCGGCTTCTCTGAGACCCCAAATATCGCCACCATAGGGTCCGGGTCCACCTCCTCCTCCATTATCCTGGCGAAGACCGTGAACATTCCCACCCAGAATCTTCCCAATATTTCGCAACCCCAAAACATGTGCGTGTAATTAGCTGGCTCCTGCCCACACCTTCACACTCATCTGCTACCCCTGAAAGAACTCACTCATTCTCACCTGAGTCATATGCACTCTGTGCACCACCTTAAACAGTATCAGACTCATCCCTGCATAGGAGGAGGTCCCGTTTACCCTACGTTGTGCCTCACTCCGTACTCCCCAATTGACCTCCCCTCCCTACTTCCCTTCCCATTTCTCCTCGATCTCAGCACCCGCTCACCTCCCCTTCCACAACCGGAAGCTGCAGTCGTTCTAGCAAGCAACCGAAGGAACCCCCTCCCGACCTTTCGCGCAAAGTCCTTAATCTGCAGATACCTGAACTCACTCCACCTCAGCAGCTCTACCCTCTCCCGTAGCTCCTCCAGACTGGCGAACCCTTTCTCCAAATACAGATCCCTCACCTTGATCAGCCCCACTTCCCTCCACCTCCTGTATACACTATCCATCCCCCCCGGCTCAAACCCATGATTCTCGCACAGCGGGGTTAGCACCGACATCCCTTCCACCCTAAATTGCCTCCTCAACTGATTCCATATCTTCACCGTGGACTGCACCACTGGGCTTCCTGAATACCTCCTCGGAGCCATTGGCAATGCTGCTGTCACCACCGCCCTCAAACGAGACCCCTTTATAAGATTCCTGCTCCACCCTAACCCAGTCTACCCCTTCTCCTTCCCACCACTGCTTCACCTTATCCACCTTCGCCACCCAATAATAATGAAGCAAGTTCGGCAGGGTCCTCCCCACCCTCCGCACCTTCCTCGCCCATACAAAGTCCGAAATGATTGTGTCCAATTTCCCCCAAAAAAACCTTTGGTATAAAGATCGTGAGAGTCTGAAAAATAAACAAGAACCTCGGCAGAATATTCATTTTCGCCACTTGGACCCCCCCCGCCAACGTCAAGTGCAATGTAACCCACTTCTTAAGATCCTCCCTGGCTTCCTCCACCAGGTTCGTTAAGTTCCACTTATGGAGCTCATTTACCTGGAAAATCTCGCCTTTTCCTACATTCAGTTTGTACCCTGAGAATCCTCCAAACCTCCCCAGCTGCCCCATAATCCTTCCCATACACTCCAGCGGATCCGAAACATACAGCAACAGGTCATCGGCATAGAGCGACTCGTGATGCTCCCTCTGTCCCCTCATAATCCCCTGCCACTCCACCTGAGAGCCATCGATAACGGCTCTATGGCCAATACAAACAGCAACGGCGACAGCAGGTACCCCTTCCTCGTACCCTTGTGTGAGTCAAAGCTTCACGAACTCGGATTATTCACCCTCACACTAGCCCTTGGTGCCACATACAGCAACCGCACTCGTGCCACAAATCTTGGCCCAAAGCCAAACCTTCCCAAAACCGCAAACAAGTACCGCCACTCCACCCGATCAAATGCCTCCTCCGCGTCCATGGACACCACTACCTCCAGTACCAGAGCCCCCGCCAGATTCATCACTACATTGAACAGCCGTCTTATATTATTTGCGAGCTGCCTGCCCTTCATGAAACCTGTCTGATCTTCTGCAACCACTCCGGCAACACAATCCTCCATCCTCCCCGTCAACAACTTAGCCAATATTTTCACATCCGTGTTCAATCGTCATATGGGCCTACATGACCCAAATTCCACCAGATCCTTCCCCTTTTTCGGCATTCGCGTGATTACTGCCTGCGTCATTGTCTCTGGCACCTGGCCCTTATCCAGCGCTTCATTAAACGCCCCAACAGATGTGGTGTCAGGTCCGTCGCAAATTCCTTAAAATTCCGCAGGGTACCCATCTGCCCTGGGGCCTTCCACGGCTTCATTTAAAAAAAATAATAAAATTTAGAGTACTCAATTATTTTTTTCCAATTAAGGGCCAATTTAGCATAGCCAATCCAGCTAACCTGCAATCTTTGGGTTGTGGGGGTGAAGCCCACGCAGACATGGGGAGAATGTGCAAACCTCACATAGGCGGTGACACAGGGCCTGGATCGAACCGAGGTCCTCAGCACTATAGGCAGCAGTGCTAACCACTGCGCCATCGTCCCGCCCTCCTCCCCAACTTCATACCCCTGATACTATCCGGCACCTCCCTCAGCCCCAGGGACTCCTCCAGCACCTGCCTCCACCTGGGGAAATTCCAGCTCGTCCAGCAACCGCCCCATGTCCTCCTCCTCTCACCCTGGATCCGCCTCGTACGTTCCTGGTAGTACTCCTTAAACGCCTTGTTTATCTTTTCCGGCTCTGACACCACATCCCCAGCCCCAGTCCTTCAATATTTCCCCGGACGCAGCTCACCTTCGCCCCATTATCGTATTGCATCCCTCTTGCCCTACACTGTTGCCCTACCGCCCTCCCCGTTGTCAACTCTGTCAAACTGCCCCTGCAACCTTTTCCTCCTCGCAAATCCCTCCATGGTGGGCACCCTCAAATGCTTCCTGTCCACCCCTACTATCTTGCTCATGAGATGGTCATAGAACATGGAACAGTACAGCACAGAACAGGCCCTTCGGCTCTCGATGTTGTGCCGAGCATTGTCCGAAACCAAGATCAAGCTACCCCACTCCCTGTCATTCTGGTGTGCTGCATGTGCCTATCCAATAACCACTTGAAAGTTCCTAAAGTGTCCGACTCCACTATCACAGTCCATTCCACACCCTAACCACTCTCTGAGTAAAGAACCTACCTCAGACATCCCTCCTATATCTCCCACCCTGAATCTTATAGTTATGCCCCCTTGTAACAGCTACATCCAACTGAGGAAATAGTCTCTGAACGTCCACTTATCTATCCCCCTCATCATCTTATATACCTCAATTAAGTAGTTTCTCATCCTCCTCCGCTCCAAAGAGTAAAGCCCTAGCTCCCTCAACCTTTCCTCATAATGCCTATCCTGCAAACCAGTCAGCATCCTGGTAAATCTCCTTTACACCCTTTCCAATGCTTCCACATCCTTCCTATAATAAGGTGACCAGAACTGCACACAATACTCCAAATGTGGTCTCACCAGGGTCATGTACAGTTGCAGCATAACCCCGAGGCTCTGAAACTCAAGCCCCCTGTTAATAAACGCTAACACACTATCGGCCTTCTTCACGGCTCTAGGTAGTTCTTAATACATTTCCTCAGCCGCTTGCAAACCCCTTCATCCGTTAAAAGTCCCACATCTAACCTCCAGTGCGGGTGGTGATTACTGTCTTTACTAACCTGCAGGTCAACCCAGTGCGGTGCATGGTCTGAGATTGTGATCGCCGAATACCCCGTGTCCACTACCCCAGCCAGAAAGGCCCTGCTCAAAATAAAGAAATCAATCCGGGAGTATACTTTATGCACGTGTTAGTAGAAGGAGAACTCCTTCACCCTCTGCTGCCCAAACCGCCATGGGGCCTGTGGTGATATGATCTGCATACCTGTCTGCCATTGGGGCAGAACACCGGCTTACCATTGGCCCTGGTCGGTCATGTGCCTCTCGACCGATTGGCCGAGAGGCTGAGTTAACCACACCTCTATTAACGAGGTATAAAGGGACAAACGCCCGGCGATCGTCCATTCCATTGTAGACGATCGCAGAGCTGTGTTCTAGTCTATTAAAGCCTGACTTTTGTAAAGCACACGTCTCGCGTACAATTGATGGCTCATCAATTTAATAGACTAAGACTTTGAAGATGGAGTTCCGGATCAAGCCCGAATGCCTCCGCATCAGCCCGCAAACTCCGAACTCTGCAGAACTTTTCCAACTCTGGCTGACATGCCTCGAAGGGTTCCTAGCATCTACAACCACCCCCCCCCACCGGGGCACAGAAACTGCACGTCCTCCACTCCAGCGTGGGTATCGACACCTACGCAATAATCAAAGAGGAAACGGATTATGATGACGCAATACAAAAGCTAAAAGGACAATTCATCAAACCAGTCAGCAGGGTATTCGCTCGACATCTGCTGGCCACCAGAAAGCAGGTCCCCGGTGAGTCACTAAACCAATATTACCGGGCCCTCCATGCCGTGGGGAGGAGTTGCTCCTGCGTAGCAGTCTCGGCTACGGAGCACATGGAACTACTGATCAGCGACGCTTACGTGGCTGGGATGCTGTCCCCCACTATCCTCCAGCGGATGCTGGAAAGAGACGACCTCAGCTTAACTGAGACACTGACCCTCTCCTCCTCTCTGGAGGTCGCGGATCAAAACGCCCGCTTCTATGACCCTAGCCAGGCCTCCTGGCACGCTTCCCACCCGCCACCCGCCGCTCCCCACCTCCCTCAGGCCTGTGCCATGGGACGCCCCGACAAGTCCACGGGGCCCCGCTGCTACTTTTGCGGGTTCGCGAAACACCCTCGCGTGCGCTGCCCAGCCCGCTCCGCCCTCTGTAAGAGCTGCGGGAAGAAGGGCCACTACTCCACGGTCTGCCAGGCCAAAACGCTGGCTGCGGCGTTTCTGGACGCCACGCAGCACTCTCCTCCCCGCTCCCTGGCCTCTGCGACGGGCCTGTGCGCCTCTCTCTCTCCCCCGGGCCTCCCGACTCGCGCCCCGCCAGCCGACCAGCGCGCCTCTCGAGCCTCTTCCCCCGGGCCCCGGCACCCGACATGCTTGCCTCTCCGGGCCCTCCCGGTCCCTACCTGCCCGCCGATCGAGTCTTCTCCCCCCGCCCCCGGGCCCCGGCACCCGACATGCCCGCCTCTCCAGGCCCTCCCGGTCCCTACCTGCCTGCCGCGCGAGTCTTTTCCCTTGGCCCCGGCACCCGACATGCTCGCCTCTCCGGGCCCTCCCGGTCCCTGTCTGCCCGCCTCGCGAGCCTCTCCCCCCCCCCCCGCCCCCGGGCCCCGGCACCCGACATGCTCGCCTCTCCGGGCCCTCCCGGTCCCTACCTGCCCGCCGCGCGAGTCTTCTCCCCCTCCCCCCGCCCCCGGGCCTCGGCACCCGACAGGCTCGCCTCTCTGGGCCCTCCCGGTACCTACCTGCCCGCCGCACGAGTCTTCTCCCCCTGCCCCCGGGCTCCTGCGCCTGGCCTGCGCGCCTCGCCTCCCCCGCTCGCAGCCGCTCCACTCGGCTCGCCGGCACCGCTAGCTCTGCCCCCAGTGACCACGAGGGCCTCCTGGGTGCCGCCATCTTGGGGCACCGACCCCACGTGCGGGTCCTGGGCGCCGCCATCTTGGGGCGCCGACTCCACGTGCGGGTCCTGGGCGCCGCCATCTTGGGGCGCCGACTCCACATGCGGGTCCTGGGCGCCGCCATCTTTGGGCGCCGACCCCACGTTCGGGTCCTGGGCGCCGCCATCTTGGGGCGCCGATTCCACGTGCGGGTCCTGGGCGCCGCCATCTTGGGGCGCCAACTCCACGTGCGGGTCCTGGGCGCCGCCATCTTCGGATCCCGACTCCACATGCGGGTCCTGGGCGCCGCCATCTTCGGAACCCGACTCCACGTGCGGATCCTGGCCCCCGCCTTCCGGGATTTGCACGCAAGGTTCCTCCAGCATCGACTCGGACGGCGACGACGGACACGGATTTTCTCCACGGCTCGCAGCCGTTCAGCTCGACCAGTCACGTCCATGCACGCTCGCCAAAACGACAACGCTGATCCACCTCAATGGCCACGAGACGGGCTGCCTGCTGGACTCCGGGAGCACGGAAAGCTTTGTTCACCCTGACACGGTAAGACGCTGCGCGCTCCCTGTCCATCCGGTAACACACAAAATCGGGTTAGCCTCAGGTTCGCACTCCGTCCACGTCACCGGGTGCTGCATCGCGGACCTCACGGTCCAGGGGAAGGTTTTCAAAAATTAGAAATTCCTTGTCCTCCCTGACCTTTGCGCACCGGCACTCCTAGGACTGGACTTCCAGTGCAACCTGCAGATCTTGACCTTCCAATTCGGCGGCCCTATATCCCCCCTCACTGTCTACAGCCTCGCGTCCCTCAAAGTGGACCCCCCCTCCTTGTTTGCTAATCTCACCCCCGATTGCAAACCCGTCGCGACACGGAGCAGACGGTACAGCGCTCAGGACCAGTCCTTCATCAGGTCCGAGGTCCAGAGGCTGCTGATGGAAAGGGTCATCGAGGCCAGCAACAGCCCCTGGCGAGCCCAAGTGCTGGTGGTCCGGACTGGGGAGAAAAACCGGATGGTCATCGACTATAGCCAGACCATCAACCGGTTTACGCAACTGGACGCGTATCCTCTCCCCCGTATTTCCACCATGGTAAACGAGATCGCGAAATACAAGGTCTTCTCCACTGTGGACCTTAAGTCCGCTTATCACCAGCTCCCCATCCGCGTGAGTGACCGCATGTACACCGCGTTCGAGGCTGATGGGCGCCTCTACCACTTCCTTAGGGTTCCGTTTGGTGTCACAAATGGGGTCTCGGTCTTCCAACGGGAGATGGACCGAATGGTCGACAAGTACGGATTACAGGCTACCTTCCCGTATCTTGATGATGTCACCATCAGCGGCCACGACCAGCAGGACCATGACGCCAACCTCCAGAAATTCCTCCAAACCGCAAAACTCCTTAACCTCACATACAATAAGGATAAGTGCGTGTTTAGCACCGACCGTCTAGCCATCCTCGGCTACGTAGTGCGTAAAGGAGTGATAGGCCCCGACCCCGAATGCATGCGCCCCCTGATGGAACTCCCTCTCCCCAATACCCCAAAATCCCTCAAACGCTGCCTGGGGTTCTTCGCATACTACGCCCAATGGGTTCCCAATTACGCGGACAAGGCCCGTCCCCTCATTCAAACCACGACCTTCCCGCCGTCAACGGAGGCCTGCCAGGCTTTTAGCCGCATCAAAGCGGACATCGCAACGGCCACGATGCGCGCCATCGACGAGTCCCTCCCCTTCCAGGTCGAGAGCGACGCATCAGAAGTTGCTCTGGCGGCCACCCTGAACCAAGCGGGCAGACCCGTGGCCTTCTTCTCCAGAACTCTCCAGGCTTCTGAACTCCGCCACCCCTCTGTGGAAAAGGAAGCCCAGGCCATAGTCGAAGCAGTGCGACATTGGAGGCACTATTTGGCCGGCAGGAGGTTTACCCTCCTCACAGACCAACGGTCAGTAGCTTTCATGTTTGATAATGCACAAAGGGGCAAGATCAAGAATGACAAGATCTTACGGTGGCGGATCGAGTTGTCCACGTACAACTATGATATCTTGTATCGTCCTGGGAAGCTCAATGAGCCTCCTGATGCCCTGTCCCGCGGTACCTGCGCCAGCGCTCAGATAGACCGCCTCCGCTCCCTCCACGCGGACCTCTGCCATCCAGGGGTGACCCACCTATACCATTTCATTAAGGCCCGCAACCTGCCTTTCTCCATCGCGGACGTCAGGTCAGTAACCCGTGACTGCCACATCTGCGCAGAGTGTAAACCGCACTTCTACCGCCCCGAGTGCGCACACCTGATCAAAGCATCCCGCCCCTTCGAACGTCTCAGCATTGACTTCAAGGGGCCCCTTCCCTCTAGCAACCGCAACATTTACTTCCTGGCGGTAATCGACGAATACCCCCGCTTCCCCTTCGCCATTCCCTGCCCCGACATGACCACATCGACCGTCATTAAGGCCCTACTCTCCATCTTCTTATTGTTCGGCTACCCCGCGTACATACACACCGATCGGGGGTCCTCATTTATGAGCGACGAGCTGCGTCAATTCCTGCTCAACAGGGGCATTGCCTCTAGCAGGACGACCAGCTATAACCCTCGGGGTAACGGACAGGTAGAGCGGGAGAATGGTACCATCTGGAAGACCATACTACTGGCCCTCCGGTCCAGAGATCTCCCTATTTCCCGATGGCAAGAGGTGATCCCCGATGCCCTACATTCTATCCGCTCACTCCTCTGTACCGCAACTAATCAGACACCTCATGAACGTCTTCTTGTTTTCCCCAGGAAGTCAACCTCCGGATCCCCTCTCCCGACGTGGCTGGTCACTCCCGGACCCATCTTGCTCTGGAAGCATGTGCGGGTGCTCAAGTCCGACCCATTGGTGGAACAAGTCCAGTTACTCCACGCTAACCCGCAGTACGCGTATGTGGAGTACCCTGACGGTCGGCAGGACACGGTCTCCCTCCGGGACCTGGCACCCGCCGACGTGCGGCCTCCCCCCCCCCCCCCGCCCCATCACAGACCCCTCCTCATTTTTTCACCCCAGCACCCCACTCAGGTTCCCCATTCCACATCCATGGCGTCTCCACGGCCAGCTTAGGTGACAGAGACTATTCAAGGTCCATCGCTCCCGGACTCCAGGACGTCAGCGGAACCATCGGCCGACCCAACGTCAACTCCTCCACTGCGGCGGTCTGCCAGGACGTCAAGGACCACAAAAAGACTGATCGAATCTTTCTAAAGTTCTACAGCTCCATGGACTTTGTGTACATATCGTTTTGTCTGGGCCAGTGGGAAGCCCCAAATTCGATAAGAGTAAGGAGAGAAAATTTATCCTCCCGGCTGCTACTCATATCACCAGTCAGAAAGGCCCTGCTCAAAATAAAGAAATCAATCCGGGAGTATACTTTATGCACGTGTTAGTAGAAGGAGAACTCCTTCACCCTCTGCTGCCCAAACCGCCATGGGGCCCAAACCGCCATGGGCCCGATTGGCCGAGAGGCTGAGTTAACCACACCTCCATTAACGAGGTATAAAGGGACAAACGCCCGGCGATCGTCCATTCCATTGTAGACGATCGCAGAGCTGTGTTCTAGTCTATTAAAGCCTGACTTTTGTAAAGCACACGTCTCGCGTACAATTTATGGCAACCCACCCCATCAGCTCCATGAACCCTCTTAGTTCCTTTGCCATTGCTGGCCCCCTGTCGTTTTCGAGCTTGACTGGTCTAAGCCTGGGTCCATAACTGTACTGAAGTCCCCTCCCATGACCAACTTATGCAAGTCCAGGTCCGGTATCTTCCCCAGCATCCTCTTTATAAACTCCACATCATCCCAATTTGGCGCATATACATTCACTAATACCACCTGCACCCCCTCCAGTTTCCCACTGACCATAATATACCCACCTCCCACGTCCGAGACTGTTCTACCTGTCTCAAACACCACACGCTTATTGACCAGGATCGCGACCCCTCTAGTCTTTGAATCTAGTCCCAAGTGAAACACCTAGCTGACTCAACCTTTCCACAGTCTAACCTGGTCGGTTACCTTAATCACCACGTCCGCCTTCAGTCATCTAAGATGTGCGAACACACGTGCCCTTTTGAACGGCCCATTTAACCCTCGAACATTCCAGGTGATCAGCCTAGTTGGGGGGCTCATTGCACCCCCTCCCCCTCCGCCGATCAGTCACCCCCCCCACCCCCCCGGCTCATGCAAACAAACTCCAAATTCCAACACTAAACAATCCCCACACAATTGCCCAACAGAAAAACACCAAGATCAAAACTAGCACACCACCATCCCCCAACAGTGCAAATGAAAACCTAAACTCACCTAGCTCTACTGCTGGTTCCAAGCAAAACGAGAAACTTTTTACAAAAACAGAGAAACAAAATAGAGAAAACGGAAACACGAACGTTGCAGCCAAGTTCAAAAGTTCTCAGTCCTTCGTCAGCCGTTTCTTTTTCGCAACGTCCAACGCATCCTCAGGCGACTCAAAGTAAAAGTGCTGATCCGCATGCGTGGCCCAGAGACGGACTGGGTATAACAGTCCAAACGTCATCTTTTTCTTGAAAAGGATCACCCTGACCTGATTGAAGCCTGCTCTCCTCCTGGCCACCTCCACGCTCAGGTCTTGGTAAACCCGCAGGATGCTATTGTCCCACTTGCAGCTCCGTGTCTGCTTGGCCCACTGCAGAATATGCTCCTTATCCGAGAACCTGTGGAATCTCACCACCATAGTCCTCGGGGGATCTCCCATTTGCAGTTTCTTCGCAGGTGCTCTGTGAGCCCTATCCACCTCCAAGGGCCAGGAGAATGCCCCATTCCCCAGCAGCTTCTCAAATATGCCAGCGTCCATTCCCTCGGGCCCCTCCGGGAGCCCGACAATTCTTAGGTTCTGCCGGCGGGACCTATTCTCTAGCTCCTCCACCTTCTCTAGAAGCTTCTTTTGCTGGTCCCTCAGCACCCCCACCTCCAGCTCCACTGCGGTCTGATGCTCCTCCTGCTCCGCCAGCGCCTTCACCACCTTCTGGATCCTGGCCGTTCAACCTGTGTTCCAGCCACTCAACCAACACTTTTATAGGGTCCAAGCAGTCTCGTTTCTGCGTAGCAAAGCCCTCCTGGATGACTTGCATCAGTTGCTCCATAGACTGCTGGGTCGACAAGCCAGAGGTTCGCCCTTCCGCCATGCTGTCCCCTGTTGCAACTACAGCCCAAGTCTCCTCTGTCTTCTTATTTCTGCCCTTACAAACACTTCTAGTCCTTTTTCCATGCACCGAAGTGGCAAGTCAGTAGAGAATTGCCACTGGCATCCGTTCTACAATTCAAGTCCGTTAAAAGATCGGGAGAAAAGGTCCAAAAGCCCGACCAGAGCGGGAGCCACCAAATGTGCGACTTACTGCTTCATAGCCGCCACTGGAAGTCCCCAACTCCACATACTCCTTAATCGTCGCCCGCACCTTATTGCAAAAACCCCCATCCGCCAACAACCCCGAATCAAACCTTCACCCCAGCCTCTGCTCTCATCCCGAACTAAACCGAATCTCCAGCCAGTGGGGCGCATGGCCCGAGATAACTAATCCTGCGTACTCTGCCCCCTCCACCCCAACCAAAATCTCCCGGTTCACTACAAAATAATCAATCCTCGAATACAACTTATAGACGTGGGAAAAGAATGAATATTCCCTTCCCCCTGGGTTCTGAAAGTGCCATGGATCCACCATACTCATCCTCTCCGTAAACCCCCCCCCAAGCTCCCTTGCCAGTCGTACCCTACCCATCGACCTGGGGCTTGATCTATCCACCTTCGGCTCCAGGACACAGTTCTCCTCCCATGATCTACTGGTGCGTGGCCAAATCCGGGATCGCTGCCAGCAAGCCCCTCATAAAACCCACATCATCCCAATTTGGGACATACACATTTACCAACGCCACATGTGCCCCTTCCAATACCCAACTCACAATCACATATCTCCAACCCTGATCCCTCACCTCCTTCGCAATCACAAATCCCATATTTTTCTCATTAAATTTGCCACTCCCGACGATTTCAAATCAAACCCCAAGTGGAATACCTGCCTGACCCACCCGTTCCTTAACCTAACCTTGTCCCTCCTGTAGAAAGACCACCTGTGTGCGAACATCAGCAACCTTTTAACCGGCCCATTCAGTCCCTGTACGTTCCACATTAACAGCCTTAAAGGAGGCTTATGCCTCCAACCCCCTCTACCGTCCATCATCTTCCCCACTTGGCTCCCGCCCCCTTAATTCAACTCGATACCTAGCCCATCCCAGATATCCTCCTTTTCTGCCCCGTCATCTCTCACCCCCTGCTAACTCCAGTCACTGCTCTCGGCCTTCTCCCCCACCACCTCACTTCCATCCACCAGCATTACTTGCTAGCGTGGCAGCCTCTGCCCAAAGGCACCTTCCTTCCCCCTCCCCCCCACTCCTCAGCTCAAGGAAGAAGGCTCCCTGCTGACCTTACCAATCCCACCCAAACATAGACTTCTCCTGAACTCCAGGCTGCCTCCCCCAAAAGCAAACAAACAAATGCTAAAAGTCCCATAAAACAGGAGCGAACATTCATCCCCACATAAGCCTTCCACCCATACCACCCCTTCCAATGCCAACAGTAAACAGCAAACCCAAAAAAGAACCCCCTCCGAACCGGTGAGGCCGAAAATCCCCCAAACCCTACCCCCAATTCAAACATGTTCCCAACCATTACAAAATGCCAGCACCCCATTTCCCAAGCATTGTCCACTCAGTTCTCCCCCAGTTTATGCTCCTTAATGATGTCTCGGCCGCTTCTGGGGTCTCAAAATAATTCTCCATACTCCCGGCCTCTGAATGTGTCCTGATAAATTCGGACCTTCTTCCCCACCGATTCGTAAGTATGCTTCTCTCTGGCCCAACGCAAAATCTTCTCTTTCTCCACAAATCTGTGGAGTCTCACGATCACCGCCCGTGGCGGCTCGCCAGCTCGAGAGTTCTGCCTCAGGAATCTATCCGCTCGGTCCACTTCAGGGGCCTTACTTAGCACCCCTTCTACCACCAGCCCCGCCAGAACCTTTTTGAGATGTACCTCGTGGCACTCGCACCTTCCATTCCTTCAGGCCGGCCCACTATTCACAGGTTCTGCCTTCTCGAGGTATTTCCTGCTCCTCCACCTTTGCCCTCAATGTTTTACAAAGGTCTCCTAGGAGCCCCACCTCCAGAGCCATCACACAATAGATGTGGTCCGAGATCAATCCTTCGATCTCCCGAATCTGCACCTCCACCCGTTCCGTCGAACTCTTCAGGGGTGCCACAGCTCCTTCGATGGCCTTCGAGTGACCCTCCTGCATTTCCATCCTCTGCTGGCGGAATTCCTTCTTAATGAAAGCCATTAACAGCTCCATCTGGGGCTTTCCACCTTACACCAGCTCTTCCCCCTCAGCCATCCTTGCACCGGCTGCTGCACCACAGGTTTCCTCCAACTCTTTGGCCAGATCTCTCACCGCCCTCTGCTGGATTTGGTAACCAGCAGACTGGAAGTCCGAGCAAGTACAGCTTAAGTGCTGCTCAACCTTCTTAGCGGGTGGCCACCAAGCACGGTCCCGGCAAATCAGCTGGCGAACCTTCATTTGTGACGAGAAGCCCGTCAGGCTTCGTTAAGTGGACCAATTAAGGTTGAATAGCATTGCCGGCCCTGTTGGACCAAACGCCGGGAAGCTTGCGGCAATTCCTGCTATCTACCACACTTAGAAATGTTTCAGGAGTATTTCACCAGGTCTGTGCCTCCTTGATGTCTGTGAATTTATCTTAGACAGGGTGTAGGCCTTTCTTATCTACCTGGTACCTTTGGTAGATCACTTTGCCTGCCTGGAATACACATTTCTCTCTAGTGAGATATGCACCTGCTTTGGAAAATTGCCTCAATACCTGATCCAAGTTCGCTAGGTGCTTTTACTCAGTGGCCCCTGTGATTAGTACGTCATGCAGATATATTGCCACCCAGTGCAGCCTTTGGAGAATGTTTTACATGATATGCTGAAAGATGGCACATGCCGACGAGACTTTGAAGGTAGACGTGTCTTTTCATTCATACCCGAGGGTGTTAATTATGATGTACTTTCGGGATATTTCATTTAGTTCGTGCTGGAGGTAGGCATTGTTCATATCCAGTTTTGTAAAGGTTTGACCACCTGTCTATTTGGCATGCAAATCCTCTGTACGTGGCATGGGGCACTGATCCAGTCATGAGGCTTTTTAAAAAAAACTTTTATTCTCCTTGTTCACATTTTCATCCAAATTTACACCCACCAACAAACAATCAACGGTAACAAATACAATGTCAATCCCCTGGTCAACAATTCCTTCCTCCCATCAACCCCCAAACAACCCTCAACATTTTAAATACAAACATCAAAGAAAATAATTCAGGAATCCACCATCCACCCATACATAGTCACCAACAACATGTACAGTCCAACCATCTGCATCCCCCTAATGTTCGATGTCATCCAATTCTTGAATGTGCATAATAAACAAAGCCCATGAATTGTAGAACCCTTCCATCCTTTCCCTCAACTCAAACTTCACCTTCACGAGTGTTAAAAACTCCAACAGATCCCCCCCGCCACGCCTGGGCACGGAGTGGAGAAACTGACCTCCACTCAAACAGGATCCGCCTTTGGGCAATCAGCGAGGCGAGGCTAAAACATCTGCCTTCGCACCCGCTTCCAATCCTGGCTGATCCAATACCCTGAATATGGCCTCCAGCGGACCCGGCTCAAGCCTCACATACACCACATTCAAAATTACCCTTAACACCTCCAGCTTTGGACAGGACCAAAACATATGAACGTGGTTTGCGGGCCCCCACCGGCAACGTTCACAAACATCCTCTACCCCCTCAAAGGGTTGAATCATCCTCGCCTTTGTGAGGTGTGCCCTATACACCGCCTTCAGGGGCTGGTTTAGCTCACAAGGCTAAATCGCTGGCTTATAAAGCAGACCAAGCAGGCCAGCAACACGGTTCGATTCCCGTACCAGCCTCCCCGGACAGGCGCCGGAATGTGGCGACTAGGGGCTTTTCACAGTAACTTCATTGAAGCCTACTCGTGACAATAATGATTTTCATTTCATTTCATTTTTCATTTCATTTCATTTCATTTCATTCAGCTGTTCAGCCCCAACCTCGCGCACCAAGTTGAGACATTCACACTCCAGAGCACCTCACACCACAACCCATCTTCAATACCCTCTCCCAATGCTTCCTCTCACTTTGCCTTAATCCCCTCCAACTGTGCCTTCTGTTCTCCCTGAATCACCCCAAAAATCGCCAACACCACCCCCTTCTCCATTCCCATTGCCGTCAGCATCTCCTCCAACAGTGTGGGGGCCGGCGCCACCGGAAAGCGGTGTATCTCCTTCTTAGCGAAATCTCGGACCTGCATCTCCCTGAACATTTCCCCCTGCCCCAACCCATATTTCGCCTTCAGCTCCTTCAATTCCGCAAACCAGCCCCCTAGAAACAAATCCTTTACTGCCCTGACTCCCTTCTCTTCCCATCTCCGAAAACTCCCATTCCACTTCCCTGGCTCAAATCTGTGATTCCCCTCAATCGGCATTTCCCTTGATCCCGCCCCCAGCCTAAAGTGCTGGCGCAACTGCTTTCAGATTTTCAACGTCGCTACTACTACCGGGCTCCCCAGGTTTTCCCCTAGGGCCATCGGGAGTGGTGCTGTTGCCAACACCCTCAGCCCCGACTTCCTACACTGATGGTCCTCCATTCTTTTTTTTTTAAAGAATATTTAATTGCGCTATTTGAAAATTTTTATAACAGTAACATAAACAATGACATCAACATGGTAAAATAAACATTCCCCCTACTCCAGCCCAATCTTCACCCACCTCAACCATACAGCAACAATCCGCCCGCCCGCTACCCCCCTCCCCCCGGAGTACTGCATCTGCTGACATTTTAACTTTCCCTGAGAAAGTTGATGAACGGCTGCCACCTCCAGATGAATCCTAACATTGGCCCTCTTAAGGCGAACTTTATTTCCTCGAGACTGAGAAATCCAGCCATGTCACTAACCCAGGTAACAAGATCCGTCTCCGGGCTACCGGGGAGGCAAAGGCCAGGACGTCGGCCTCTTTCGCCTCCTGAATTCCCGGATCTTCCTACACTCCAAAGATCGCTACCTCCGGGCTTGGCACCACCTGTGTTTTTAGCGAAGGTCCTCCATTCTAACCCACTGGGAGTCCCCCCATCTAACCCAGCTCCTCACCTTCTCCACATTCGCCGGCCAGTAATAATATAGTAAATTCGGAAGACCCAACCCCTCTGACTGCCGTCCTTTCTGCAACAGCACCTTTCTAATCCCAGTCACCTTTCCCCCACCCCAGCCATATAAATGAGGTCATCATCTTTTCAACCTCCTTGAAAAATGCTTTTGGCAGGAAGATCGGCAGGCACTGAAAAATAAACTAGAATTGTGGTAACGCATTCTTTTAATTTCCTGTACCCGACCTGCTAGTGACAGAGGGCGACCATCCCACCTTGTCAGATCCGCTTTCACCCTCCCTACCAGACTGGTAATGTTATACCGACGGAGCCCACCCCAATCCCATGCCACCTGCACACCCAAATATTTAAAGTGAGCACCCGCCCGTGCCCCCACCCATGGCTGAGACATCACAAAATATTCACTTTTATCTAAATTTAGTTTATAGCCCGAAAATACCCAAACATTCGAAGCAGCTCCAATATGCCCTCCATCGATATACTCCATTCCGATACATACAACAGCAAGATGTCCGCATACAAAGCTACCGTATGCTCTACACCCCTCCGGCACTATCCCTTTCCACACCTCCGAGCTTCAAGAGGCTTTGTTGACAGTAAGTTTGTAATCTTTGCAAAGGCGGACTGACTTATCGGACTTGAGGACAGGGACCACAGGTGCAGCCCACTCTACAAACTGTACTGACCGTATTATCCCGAGGCCTTCCAACTGCTTGATTTCCACCTCTGCCGCTGCAAGCAAAGAGTATGGGGCTGGCAGAGTCCTGAAATATTTTGGTGTGGTGACGGGATCCATTTAGATCTTGACCCCTGCTCCTTTTAGGCTCTTTGGAAAGGGTAGAGTTGTTTGGAGGCACAGGGGTCGCAGATCCAGGAGATGGAGAGGATGATGTCAGATCACAGTGATTGGGTGGTGGCATTGGAGGCAGAGATGAGGCTCCTGGGAGACCATTGCAAGACGTTAAAAGCAAAGGTGGAAGAGCAGGAGAACAGGTCTAGAAGGCAGAACCTGCATATCGTCGGTCTGCCTAAAGAAGTGGAAGGCACGAGTGCTCTGAGGTACATCTTGAGGAATGTTGGTGGCGGAAGGGGTGCTGGACAAGGCCCAGAGGTGGACAGAGTGCACAGATCTCTAAGACAAAAGCCAAGAGCACGGGAGCTGCCACAGGTGGATTGTAAGACTCCACAAGTTTGTGGAAAAGGAAAAGATCTTGCAATGGGTCAGGGAGAAACAGAATGTTATTGGGAGGGGGTAAGGTCCGAATGTACCAAGACATTGGAGTGGAACTGGCAAAAAGGCATGCTGGATTTAACAGGGCCAAGGCGGTGCTTTATCGACGACAGTTTAGATTTGGGGTACTCTATCCGACAAAACTGTGGGTGACTTACGAAGGCCAGAAGTATTACTTTGAAGCCCCAGAGGCGCCCAATGACTTCATTAAAGAGCACAAACTGGGGAGGAACTAAACTTTAATGGGAGGCAGAGGAGCTGGCACAATGGAGTTCGGTGGCTATGGGTAATGTGGGTGTTTTTTTTCTTTTCTTCCTAGGTGGAGGGTTTTTATTGGGTCGACTATTTGTTGCAGGGGTAATAAATTTGGAAGGGGACAGCTGTCACCCCCCCCCCCGGGGCCACTCCTGCTGCCTGTGGCGGTGTTAATTTTTTGGGGGGAAGCAACCTGTGGCTTTGTATGTGTCTTTGTTTGGGTGTGAGAGGGTGAGGCCTATGGGAAGCCTCTTATGCAGACCAAAGAGGGGAGGGTGGGGGGATTAACAGGAGAAGCCTTCTCTGTGAATGTATACGCACCAAATTTGGGATGATGTGGGGTTTGTGAGGGGTCAATTGAGAAAAGTTTTGACCAAGTTTAACATTGTTTCCTCCTTTTACAGTTGTTGCAGTGCGAACTGCTAATCTTCTGAAAGTACAACAAGGACAACAGCATTTCACCAAAGATGTTCAGCCAGTGCACCATACATCTCTAAAGGTAATATTAATTCTGAAAAACTATTTAAAATCATATCCACTGCCCTTTTTAGCTCTGGTCTCATCTGTGTTAGAGGGTTTTGAAACTGGAAGACAATTGATTTGTTTTTCCTTGTTGAGAAATTTGATGCAGATCTTTGACTATTGTCACTGCTGCGACTTGGAAGTTGTGATCTACCTATGTCAAATTAGTGGGAAGAATCATCCGGCCATTCACGCCTGCAGGATCTTCCATCCACGCCTGCAGGATCTTCCAGTCCCGATAACGACAAACCCCTGCCTTGGGTTTCCCCATGGGAGGGGGTGGATTGAATGTTGAATCTCATTGACAGCAGCGGGACCAGAAGATCTCGCTGCCGGCCGACAGCTGTCCGCCTTCCACCGCTGAGAAACACGCCATGGGGGATGTGGAAAATCCCCTCCCCCTCCCAGTGTCTCATGAGATTCTTGTCACAAAAAATGGGGAGTATTAGGATTTGAATGATTAACTGCATACACTCTATTTTAATTTCAGAGTTTTCAATCCAATTCAAGCCTGAGTATAGGAAAATCTTCTAAAGAGGCGGAAGATACTTTATCCTTTCCTCAAGGTCCCCAAACCACCTTCGTGCAGGATTTCTACGAAGTCGCAAAAGCTGAAAGAAATGATCAAAAATATTTGTCAATTGCTGATGATCTCCAGAAGTAAGCACCACTTTATTGACTTGAATTAGGCTACAGCAGAGTGAGATAAAAACCTTTCTGATTTCTAATTACAAAATATTCCTAAAAAGTATAATTTGCATAGATGAATCATGCGTTTGTAATTTGGTTTTTGGATATTGAGAGCATTTTCTGCTGAAATGTAACCTCTAAATTAATACGGCTCGAATATACATAGTGGTCTCTGCCATTGTCTGTCTGGGGAGGACCTCAGGAAGAAACTAATTTGGCCTCCTGTAGTGCAGTGGATACCCTGACACTCGTGTACTCTCATGCATGTAGAATGGTCACTCAAGTGAGATACCTGATGGGCTTCCGGTACTCAAGAAATTCTCTGCTGGGCCTGTTTACTGCCTTTGTGGAGGAGAAGTGCAACTTGACTAAAATAAATGCACGTATCAGCATTTTATCATAGAATCCTAGCATTTATAGTGCAGAAGGCCAGTCAGCCCAACGAGTCTGCACCGGCCCCCCGAAAGAACACCCCACACAAGCCCTCCACCCTATCCTTGTCACCCAGTAACCCCACCCAACCTTTTTGGACACTAAGGGCAATTTATCATGGCCAATCCACCTAACCTGCACATCTTTGGACTGTGGGAGGAAACCGGCGCACCTGGAGGAAACCCACACAGGCATGGGGAGAACATGCAGCCCATAAAAAGAAAGAATGAATTAGATGTGGAAATGGCACTGCCAGGCAGGAAGCCAGGAGAATCAGTTGTCAACCCCCTCTGCTGAATCCACACTTGCTATCCCAGGCTCTCTCCCCCATCCTCCTCCTGTTAGACTCACTTCCTTTCTCCAGGACTCCATACTTGTCCCCTGGGCCTTCCATCCACTCGGCCTTCCACCAGCGAGCTTCTTACCCTGGACCTTTCACCCCCACTCCTTTGTCCCCGTCTATCTCCCCCTTAGGCCTTGCCTGTGATTAACTTTATTTGTATCTCGCTATCCCTGGGCAAGAGAATAATGCTGTTTTCTGCCAAACAAAGATCAGAGGCTTCCTGGAAGTTGCATGCCAGCAATTGGATAAAGTTGGGTGGGCTCCAGGTCAAGAGGATGTAGGGATTCAACATGGAGTGTGCTTGGAACAGCACATGTGGCCCCAAACAGCTCCTTTATGTTGAGCGCAATGATCTCCTGCTCTTTTAGACCCCATTAAGATTGGCTTGAAGCTGAACTTTTAGAGTATTTACTTCTTTCCTAACTGCTTAATTGGTCACTGAAATCACAGCAGGAACCTATGTATGTCACAGGACTCTGATTGGAAATATTAATGAGACTGCCACCTGAGTAAGAGAACTGTTCAATGAAACAGCTCATTTAAACCTGCTAAAGAGTGGGACTGGAGTGGTAGAAGGAGACCATCAATTTTAACATCTGTTTCACATGGTTTCATTCCTAAGTAACATTCAATTATAAGTATATTTGATAACGTATGCTCTTTTTTTTACTAGCTATGAATATATCAAACTGTTTTGTAAATAATCCTGTGAAATACAATGAGAAAATATGTTCTGCCTATCCTGTTCTGTAATGGCATCCCAGCCATTGAATAAACCCAAAGGTGAATCATGAGGATTTTAAAATTTGAATAACTTCCCCTGCCAATATATCATTTACTGCCAATAATATTATTGTGGCCTCAGGTATTAGGCAAAATCTGTGATAAATATCATCAAGGTTCATCTTTGGAGTTTACAAGGGCCAAGTCTTCATTGTCTAACTCAGAGGCTTGGTGGAGCCCAGTCCTAGAGTGTTCAGG
The DNA here is from genome assembly GCF_902713615.1 of Scyliorhinus canicula. Taxonomy (NCBI): domain Eukaryota; kingdom Metazoa; phylum Chordata; class Chondrichthyes; order Carcharhiniformes; family Scyliorhinidae; genus Scyliorhinus; species Scyliorhinus canicula. The sequence goes on from NC_052156.1 coordinate 124,046,568, forward strand.
ACAGCCCAGGCCCCGAGAGCTCAGTGTAGACCCAGACCTGGAGGGTTCCCACGGACTCAGGTCCCAGTCCTGACGGCAGGGAGTTCTCATCAGCTTCATAACTTTTACAATAATGTCTCAGAGTAAGGCAGGGGTAATTTATAGTATTTGGCAGAATTTCTAGGGAGCCTAAGGATGGGCTTGCTTGCTTTCCTTCCTCTCCCCTCCAGAAAGGAATTCCTTGGCCTACTCAACATGACTCTGTCCCCCACAACCATCTCCCTCTCATCCTCTACCCAGCCCTTGCAGTCTCCTTCCCTTCCCTCTTCCCCTTTTCATAAATGGAATTCCATGAATGTGCAATGCATGCTCATGCAGCATCTGGTAGCCATTTGCCAGTTGCTGAATTTGATAAATGCATGTTATTTGAACTGAAAAGTTAGTTTAATGAGGTGAATTTTATTCAACAAGAACTGTGGGAAGAACAAATGGAGGTGATGTCATCAGAACCTAATGAACCAATTAGGGCATGCATTGAGTGACATCATTGTGATGCTAACAGATGTGAAGATGAATAATTTTGTTGGGTTGACCCAAAAAACGGAAATATCAACACTGTTGCTTATCAATTGATAAAACTAAACACTCGGGGGAAGAGCCCTGGTGACTAATGAGACACTGTGGGCGGAATTCTCCCAGCATGCCTGTGGTGTGTTCGGTGGTAGGTTGGTGTGAAAAATCTTGATGGAGCCAAAACATCAGAAACCTGTTAGTGTAAAATCACGTTGTAATTTTCCCATTGGTGGTTTATTGGGAGGCCAGACGTCCCGCAAGAAGGTATCATAAATGCCATTTGCATCTGATGAATGCTCATTAAAACAGTTGCCCACCGATGTCCTGTCTGTCCTTCCAATCTTGCTTCAGACCATCAGGAAATCATGTCAGCATAAAACCCAATTGATAAAGAGTGGGATGCACAAGTCAACCTTCAGTTCACACGAGGCTTTGAGTTGAGTGCAACAACAGTTTTGCCATAATACTGCACTGCTCTTGATGCGCTGTGCAATACCGAGCCAAGCCAGCCGGTTCCTGCCTCAGTCTCCGTGCCGGGCTGGTCTGCATGGACAATGTGGTGCAGCTGGAGCCATGGACCCTCCTGTGTCAGCATCTTTGTACAGGACTGCATCTGGGGTTGGGGAGTACTGGGGTGTCAAACACCCACCCTGCTCAGTACCCACATAGTCTTGCAGCTGCATCTTCGGTCCTTACAATACAATTTTATTTTTATGCAGTTATTAACCCGTTTCCCATTTCAGACCCTTCTTTTGGCCCTTAGCAAAACCCTAGTTGACCAAATTAGTAGTATAGAGTTCCTCTCCCCTAACCTCTGCCTCCCTCTGAACAGCAGGCACGACAAACAAACTTCAGTTCCATACTCAATGCTTAACGTGTTCAGTGAAAGCAGCTGCTTATTAACTCATTCCAAACCACAACCCACGTTGTGATCAATGATGTTGCATTCTAATTGGCCTAAATGAGGCTAATTCTTAATTCCCTTGAGGGGTTCACGATAAATTTGTTATTAGTTTCGGTGGGCATGATCAGTTTCAAATTGGTTTCTCGAGGGGGATTAAAGTTTGTTTGTTATTTTACTTTTAAAATAAAGAATAGAGTGGTAAAGTTGCTTCTGCCCCAAACACTAATAAATAAGTTTACAAAGCGTGAATATAAAATATATATTTACATTTAAAAGTACTACAATGTTGCAAAAGCTAATTACAGACCTTAATTCTCAACTTACAAAATGAAAGATGGTTACATAATGTGAAGTAAAATTACTTCCCTTAAACATCCAAGTTAAACTACACTAATTTAATGCACAAGCTGAATGTTTTAATACTTGTTTTTCTTTGCACAATAGGATTTTGAAATTAGAGAACGGAGCTGATAATTTTAATTGCGAGGGAGGTGGATAGTTCCTCACCAGTAATTGTTCAACCTTGACGTTTTGCATCATTGCCTTAAGGCCTTATGTTGTTTCCCCCTTGTCAATTTTGAGGATGGTGCTAAGACCAAGTCATGTGTCCCAGAATTAAACATAAAATCATATTGGGTTGACCTACTTCAATTGTGTGTAAATTAAACTAAAACAAATTAAACATCAAGTTGGAATTGGACCATTTGCTATGTTAATTTCATTCATTGATTGCTATGTGGATTAAATGTAATTTCAATTCGTGAGTCATGTATAAAAAGGTTCCAGTTTTCACAGGGTGAGATCTTACTCCTTCACCCCTTGTCTCATTATTATTCTTGATCACTTTCTTTCTTTATCTAGCCCTTGAGTGGAGTTATCGGCACACACAAAGAAAAATCACTTGCTTTGATTTCAGCTTTCTCTTCCCATTTTGTTAAATTTCTGTTAAATTCCATTATTTTCCATAATCCATTGTAACTTGAATGTGATCTCTGAATAATGTCAACTTAGAATGTTGCTCCTTTCTATGTGACACTCCCAACCTGCACATCACCTCACTCAGTATCATTTAAAGTAAAATCATGCATAGATTTAAAATATTCTCCAGTTCTCCATTCATCTGTGTCTGGGTTTAATTACTCTCAGGCCCTTAATTTTTCAAATCCAAATTATTTATCTTTTTACTTTAATTTTGCTTACTTTGACAAGTATCAGTATGTTTAATTCTATCCTAATTGTTTTAAAGTCAGTTTCTCTATGGAGTATGTGTTAGCATCTTGATCATTGAACAGTGTTGTTTCACTCTACGGCCTCATTAACCATTTCATGCTATGTTTGTCAAGTAGTGTGCATGCCTGGGACCTGTTCTTCAATGCATTATTCCAAGTACTTCCAAACCCTTGGACCAGGCTATTTTGAACTGGTTTCTGCATATTAGTTACTTCACACATAACCCTTCTGCACACTGATTCAGTGCCCCATGTGTCATGCCACACATTCTTGAATTCCATGTGATCTTATCAAAAGATCTCAAAATTATTGTTTATCTCTCCACTAGGTCCTGTTGCCTCAGTGGTGGTCAGGGTATCAAATTCTGTTCTCTTAAAAAAACATAGACATGGACACAAGCGTCACCAAGAGAAAGCTCTAAATTTACTTACATCATTTATACTTTCCTTTTGTTAGAATATACATCAATACCCAACCTAAATATCCCATTGAATTGCACCTAATATCACAATTCCCATTTACACTTGATTTCCTGGCTCTATCTTCTACCCTCAGTCACTTAATTCTATCCAGTTTGGTGCATCCCACAAGCTACTAATCAATCCCAACCACAAGCTCTGGAGGAATTTTGCGGGCCAATAAAATTTTCTCATCTTTAAAATAGAAGTCAAACATTTCTATTGGATTCCTTTAATCAAATTGATTCCAGGCATGCGTGTACATCAGATGTCCCAGATGCGAGCACTTCTGGGAATAACAAATGTCCCGAATAGGTTAAGATCTATGTTTATTAAAAAAAGTAGTCCATGACTATTGCTGCCTGTGATATTGATAATCTGCAGATAAATTCTCATATTCTCAAAACCACTGCCAGTTTGGTTCCACTTGCAGTTACCTGTAAAACAAAAAAAGAAAAGATCCAATCTTCTCAGGGAAAAATGGATTAATTCATCGAATCATATCTGACAATTCAAGGGCAGCATGGTGGCGCAGTGGTTAGCACTGCTGCCCCGCGGCGCCAAGGTTCGATCCTGGCTCTGGGTCACTGTCCGTGTGGAGTTTGCACATTCTCCCCGTGTTTGCGGGGGTTTCACCCCCACAACCCCAAGGATGTGCAGGGAAGGTGGATTGGCCACGCTAAATTGCCCCTTAATTGGAAAAAATGAATTGGGTACTCTAATTTTCTTTTAAAAAGTCTGACAATTCAAAAACTTACAGTTTTGTAATTCCCAACTCCTATATGAATGTCAGTACATCTTCAGCTGTGATTAGCTTCAGCTGTTAGACAAAGTTAATTCTTTGCTGTTTGAAAAGGGACAGAGTAAAAGTTCTCAGATGGAAATCATGGGCGGGATTCTCTGACCCTCTGCGCCGGAATCGCGCCTGGTGCGAGGGCGGAGAATACCCGTTCACGCCGGAAATTCAGCGCGATGGTGTTTCCGCAATTCTCTGTGGACCTGTCAGTCCCGCGTGCATGGTCTTCGTGACACCGGTCGGGGATCATTGGAACAGGCCCCCACAGCGATTCTCCGCCATCAACCGCCCGAACCCCCGCAGGCATGGTTTACATGTGATACCACCCAGCGGGAGCTGGGACCTGCGGCCACGGTGGTGGTCCTGGTGAGGGGGGGGCGGGATGGGTATCTGACTCCCGGGGGGGGGGGGGGGGGGGGGGGGGGCAGGGGGGCTTCAGTGGTGGCCTGGCCCATGATCGGAAGCCACCATTTGGCAGGCCATTGCAATCTGGGAGGGACCTATCTTCCTCTGCATGGGCCCACTTTGTGTCTCCGCCATGTCGGCGCCACCCATGCCGAAGTGGACCGCTGTGAGCATGTGTAGACCCGCCTGCGGCCGGCATGCGCATGCACGGCCACGCGGTCTGGCTAGAAGGGCCCCACCGGCTGCCAGAGCTGCGGGTCACACGCCGGGGCTCTATAGCCCCCTGGAAAACGGAGAATCACCCCAGACGTTCGAGGAAAAAGTCTGGAGTGATCCTCGCCCGTTTTCCGGCAGACATGGGGACTTAGTCCCCAGAAGGGAGAATCCCGCCCCATAACTTCACCATCCTTCTTTTATTTTAATCTAACAGGAACACGCCCGGGGACTAATTTTGATTTGACAATCATTCCTTTTAAACTTTTCCTTTAGTATCCAATCTCAAAATTTTCCTTTTTCATTGTGAAAATTGTGTCATTTACAACTCTTGAAACCTTACAGAAAACTGTTAACCCAAGGCCAATCCAACACCGGATTGGTCCTAGTCATATCAAATATCTCGAATTTCAATCAACCCTATCAAATTAAAACAATCTAATTTTCATATGCGTGAATTTGTATCCAGATTAACATTCTCACATGTTTATCAAAATATCCTGGAATTATGGGCTGGATTCTCCACCTCCCGACGGCGAGAATGAGAATTGCGATTGGGCGAAGAATCGTGTGCGCAATGGAAAAATCACTATTTGTGCCCGATTCTTTTTTTAATTTAAAATTAATTTAGAATACTCCCCCCCCCCCCCCCCCCCCCCCCCCCCCCCCCCGGTCAGGCGGACTTCTAGCGGGGCAAATTGGTGCGAGTTGATGACAACTCCGTGCCCTCAGGATCAGGTTGGCCTGGCTCAGACCGCCACTGCTGCAGTATCTGGATTTAAACACACCCGTTTAGTGTTATATACAGGCTCCTAGCTGCTCACACTGATGGCTGTTCACTGTGACCTGTGAATGTCCAACGAGCCTCTGGTGATGTGGGTACCCAGCCAGGCTGCATCTCTGGAATCCCTCATACCCCAGAGGTATCATCAAGGGGATGGATGAGCATGGCCAAGCTCAGTGTGGCCCACCAAGTGTTAGCACTTTTCAGAAGCGCTGCCCCACTGCAGAGTAAGCAGGGCATCAGCACAGCTCACCTCAAAGAAAGGACAACTGTAACAGAGCCTTTGGAACCCTCCAGGGCAGAAGCCTCATTAGTAATCCCACCCCTCAGGATCACAAGCTGTCTCCTGCCGGTGAGGCTTGCAGCATTGACCACCTCTACCACCAGGCGCTGTTCAGGAGGGTGGGCTTGAGTCTGCGGCCCACCCTGGGGAAGAGGGTGTCCCTCCTCCACTCATTGGCATCGAAAAGTGGGTCCACCTTGGATGACCAAATTCGAGGAGCAAGACGGCTCTGAGCCATCTTTGTGGCTGAAATGAACGTGTGGTGAATGGAGCTCTTAAAAACAGCCCCTGTGCTTACACTGCCAACTGGGCCAGGAATTTATTTTCATTCGTACCGGCAGGGTTCTGGCCTATTTGCGTGTCCTCTATCGCAGAATGGATAGCGCTCCCAAAGGAAGTGCGGGAATACTTAGTCTCCCAGGAGAATCCTGGCCTATGATTCTGGCCAGTAAGCATGATTCCAGGTTCATAAATTGCAAATTGAAAAAAAGATTACTACACTTTAGCTTTTTGACTTAAATTACTTCAACTACTATCACAAAATCACAACATCAAGACAAAATACATTAAAGCTTGAAGAATACAACTTACAAATATTACCAATACCCAAGCAGAAAAATGTAGCACGTGATTTAAAACAATGACAACCAAAATGAATTACGTCAGTGCTCTTGTGGTTCTGTTTTCAAACTTCCAAAATGCCTGTAATTAAAAACTCCAAGATCAGGTTAATTGTCCAGAAAAGAAACTTAACATATGTAGCCCAAAACAATGATAAAACAAATCTACGAACATCCACATAAAACAAACAAAACACATGGGTTCTTGCAGCTTGTAAATTTCAAACAATTAATTCTCAGCATTCTCTCGTCATGAATCTGCATGGCGATAGCAGTAGACAGTATTCAAAGGGCCTTTGATATGCATCTCTCCTGGTAACAAAGTTAGAACAGCAGTTTAGAAAATAAGTATGAATAGCTTATGGAGGGGAAACAGATTATAGGTGATTGAGAAGGTCATTGTGGGGATATACATATGTTAATGTATAGTCAAGGAAGTTGATAGGGGCAGACGGCCAAATATACAGAAGGCATAATCAAAGGTATAATTTCCAGACTCTGCAAAGCCAGGAGAGGCAGTTACCATCTCACAGTCTCAGAAAGCATACAGGCCAGTTTCCAGCCACCAAGCCTAAAGGTCAAGTTTACAGCAAACAAACTTCTAAGGCTTAGAGCCAAGGCAGTGCAGAAAACCTTTGTAACTGCAGTTTTAACATATCTTCGCTGGACCGGAAAAAGACGGTTTCCAGATCTGTGTTTCGTCCCTGAATTGTGTGGTACCTATAGCTGGTTATTCAATTTGGATGTTGTTTGGGAACAGGAGAAGTGTTGCAGAGATCAGGTATCGTAGATATATTTTGTAACAATGGGCACGTTCTGTATAAACTGTGTGTTTCATAATTCCATACATCTTCATTGCATGAGAGTAGAGTAGCCCTGTTTGTGTGTATTTGTCTTTTCTTTACTTCAATAAATAGTCTTTAATAATTGTTACATGATGACAGAGTTATTTATTTCCACTTTGGTTTCACATGACTCTTCACACCGAAACAAGCCCCCATGAACTGATGTTCCAAGTTGGGATACCCTCGCAGATAATATCAGCATACTTCATGACACTCGCTGCTACAGCTTCTTAAAGAGACAGAACACTACAAGCTCACAATCCCTTAATCAAAATTTAAGGAAACAATATCCTCCATTCTCATTCATTGTAACTTAACTTTTTTTTTGTTTCAAATGATTTTAGAGGCAGCACCTCTTCTGTGTTGATTTAAAATCTCAAGCACATTCTCACTCAAATACATTACCACCTGCAAAATCAGTATCCCCAGATTGTGAGCTCGAGGGAAAAGAAGAAAAACACTGGGCTCTGGGTCTGTACTGGTTGGAGTTTAGATGGATGAGGGAGGATCTTATTGAAATGTACAGGCTACTGCGAGGCCTAGATAGAGTGGACTTAGAGAGGATGTTTCCACTTGTAGGAAAAACTAGAAGCAGAGGACATAATCTCAGACCAAAGGGACAATCCTTTAAAACAGAGATGAGGAGGAATTTCTTCAGCCAGAGGGTGGTGAATCTGTGGAACTCTTTACCACAGAAGGCTGGGGAGGCCAAATCACTGAGTGTCTTTAAGACAGAGATAGATAGGTTCTTGATTAATAAGGGGATCAGGGATTATGGGGAGAAGGCTGTAGAATGGGGATGAGAAAATATCAGCCATGATTAAATGGCGGAATAGACACGATGGGCCAAGTGGCCTAATTCTGCTCCTATGTCTTATGGTCTTATGGGCTATATTCTCCATTTGGAAAACTATGGGCTGGTTTCTCCGTCCCGCAGCACCAGATTTCTGATGTGGTACGCCGTCGGGATTCTCTGTTTCGCCGGCTGCTCAATGGGGTTTCCCATAGCGGAGTAGCCCCATACCGTCGGGAATTCCACGGGCTGCCGGCAAAACGGAGAATCCTGACGACAGACAATTCAGCCCTATGTTCTCCTGTAAGCGTCATTCCAGGTTCATAAATAGAAAAAAAGATTCCTACGCTCGTTTTATGAGCCCCTTGTGGTCGTAAAGCAGTTACCTTGTTATGCAAATTTATGTATGGCGTGGAAAACGAGGGGTGACCCTATTGCAGGGCCCGAGGGTGGTCAGATCACCCTCATACCTGGGGTGGGGGTGGTGCGCAGACAAACCAGGGGTTGGGGGCTGCTGTGCAGTGTGGGGGGAGGTGAGGATGGCCTCGGATGATCTCTATAATCTTGGTGTGGTGGGCCAAGGGGGCCCCACCGTGAGGTCTGCCACTTCAGTTTCACGATTGTAGAGACGACAGGTGGACCTCGCCCATTCCCGGCCGTGGTTCCCGGCCGTGGGGACTGGAGAATCACGGGAGGGCAGACGATAGGGCGCAGGGCCTGCTAAATAGATAAAAATGGGTTGTTACGACCCATTTGCATTTAATTCCATGATCCCGGTGACGTGCGGCATGGAACTTGTTCACGTCGCCAGCAAGGGGTCGGAGCATGGCACTCGATCCCGATTTTGCCCCGTCGCCCAATAATCCGTCCCATCGTGCAACACATTCTGGGCATCCCATTGTTTCAGGGTGAGGTGAATTGACATAGTTCCTTCGCCTCCTCACTCTGCGACAAGTTCGAGTTCCGTTTTCTCGGCTGCCGCCATTTTAAGCGCACTTTGTTCGTGCACTTGGGGACACCTGTCCACATCCCACAGTCACACTTGATACTTGATCCCTGGGACACACCGCTGACTCTTCCCCCCCCCCCCCCCCCCCCCCCCCCCCCATTCACCCACCGCCACCTCTTTTCCGGGACATACAGCCCCAATTCACCCGGTCTTGGGTCTTGTATTGATATGTATATGGCCAGGTTAGTGATAGGTTAATAATTACATCTTTGTGTAAATCAAACACTGGAGGGCATTACTAATTCTCTGTATTTAAGACAGCCTCTCAGGGAATTCTGGGAGAAGCTGAGAAGAATAGCATAAGGAGAAGCATGGTGAAAGCACAAGAAGAAGCTTAGAGTAGATAGAGATAGCAGAAGGTTAGATGATTGTGTAGTTAGTGACTAGATAGATATTGAGTCATGCAAGATAGATTCGAAATCACTTAATTATTTTTCTGTAGCTCAGTAGAGTGTGCAGACTTCATTTAATTAGTAGTGTAATAATAAATTAGTTTTGTTTCAATCTTTTGATTGGTATATTCTTTGTCAACATTACATCGGGTCATTCTGGAAGAAAGGACAAAAAATACAACATATTACCAATCATGGTAATATAACATGCTACCAGGAGTAGAAACATAACAGGTCTAGAGTTCAGACCCTTTCAGTTGGACCTCTGTTCCAGTCTGACGCAACTGCCAACGAGTATTCTTTCAAATGAAACAATACTCATCAGAAGATTGTCCTGTCTTCACAGAGGGCCGAGTCGATCCTGCCGACCACGCCACTGAAAGGGAGGGAATCAGCACCCTCCAATTCCACAAAGAACGAACGAGACTCAAGTTTCTTTGTTCGCTGTTTTTTATTCAAGCGGCTGCAGGGAAGCTATACCCATAGAAAATGGAGCGTAAGCTTCTCGGTCGTTATACTGTTATTCGGATCATAGTCATTTGCATTTTCCAATTATAAATTGATATAACTTAATTACAGTTATCCAAGCAATGTTGATGCATGTATACTGGGAATATAACATCATGTTTCCACTAAGAATCACATTTGCCCTCCAAACCCCGTTGGACCTGAATCAAAGTTTTTAATGCAAAACTAATTTTACTGAGTGGGATGACAAGAATGGATGACTTTACTTCTCCGGAAACCCCATTTGCACATCTGGAGGGAACGGCATCCTTGGAAGGCCTGGCACAATGGCCATAGGATGATGTCATATGGTGAACAAAAACTTGGACATCCAGCCAGCTCTGTGTCTCTAATAACAGAATTTAATTTTTATAGCCAATGAATATAATTAATATAACTTATGTTTTCACAGGTTGTTGGAAATTTCCACTGTAGATGAGGAGGGAGACAGTGACCCTGAAATAACTCTTCCTGCTCTGATTGAAACAATCACATATGCTGACACGTGTGAAATTAAAAAATATAAGCAAGCAAAAAGACTGATGGTAGTGTTACGAATTCAAAGTTTATAGGATTGTTATATTTTGGAATTGTCTCTTTTATTTAAGTAAAATCGAGGAATGTGAGAGTCATATGGTCTGCTCCAAATTTTGTCCTGACAACCAATCTCAGTGGCTTGGTTGCTGTGGGGACAGTGGAGCCCTGGTTGACTTGCTGGGTCAACAAGATGTTTGCACTAGTAGAGAATGGTCAGAGTAGTTGTGCTGACCATGGGTAGGCTGTTAATCTCCAAGTCTCATAAGGAAGTGCTAGGAATGTCAGGTTTTATAAATGGATATACTTTAAGCTGCCTGTTCAACTCGAAGATGGAATAGAATATAGCTAATTAGCATATTTACCTGGATGTAACCCCCATGTGATTCATATTGCCATGGAGATGAGAAATATCAATGAAAAGCCATTGTAGTATGGGATTGTGAGTTTCCAAAGATGCCATTGAACCTCAGAGACAAAGTCTGTCTGCAGAGGCGGGGAGAAGGAGATGAAGGCAGCCAGTACTGTATCTGAAGCAGAGAAAATGCTGACTCCGTTGTTCGTCACGCAGAATGTTGACGGGAGCTTACATTCGATTTGAAGAGACTGGGTTTGTGAGGATTTAAAAGAGGCTGGAAGATTTACCTACCATGGACTAAAGGGGATGCATCCCCATTTTAAACCTCACCATGAAATTCAGTTATGGGATTAGAAATAAACCGGCTGGGAAAGAAAGAGAAAGGAAGCACGCTATTGGGAACTGAGAGTAACGTTGTTATCGTTCTTGGAAAATAAAGGGAAATTAAGAGACAGCCTAACACATTCCATGGTGTGGAATTTTCGGTCACTTTAAAAGTTAATTGAGGAATTTCTCTTCCAAAGTTTAAACAATGTTGGGCACGATATACTGGCCATGTTGCATCTGACAAGAGTGCGATGTGGCTGGTAGATGCCGGGTGAGGCCTCGCGGGCTTCCCGGCAGCCATGACGCCTCGCGAGATCTACCCAACTCCCGCATGGCGGCGTGACCAGAATCCCATCTACAGTGGGTGGGACCAGGCCATGCGTGCTTAAGTCTTGTTTAAACTGACTTAACCATACTTACCTTTGATCTTCCGGCCTCTCGGGATCTACCAACCTCCCCAGGGAGGCCTCAGCCGGGCGTCGTTCAGTACTGGGCAACACAAATGTGGACCAGGTGGATTGGCACCTGGGGGTCTCCCAGGCCATTGGAGGCCTCTGGGTAGCCTGGGATAGTGCAGGATTGCCCCCTGGCATCCTCCCTGGAATGTGGACAGTTTGGCACTGCCTGACTGGCACATTGGCACTGCCACCCTGACACTGCCAAAGTGGCCGGGTGGCACTACAAAGCCAGCTGGAGCACTCCCAGGGTGCAAGAGTGGCACTGCCATGGGTCAGGAGCTGAGGGGGGCCATGCCCATGAAAAGAGGGTTGAGGGTAGGATATGAAGAGTGGGGGCAGGTACATAGAGGACCCTGGGGCATTGTGGAGTGAAGGGTGAGGGTCCTAGAAGGGGCGGGGGCCTGAGGGGGAGGGCTCTCAGGGAACCCCATAGAGGAGCGTCCTCACTTGGTGGGGGTGGGGTACTGCCATGTGTGTGGGAGGTGACATTGCCCATGCACGGTGGGTGTGGGGACCCACAACCTCACTTAAAGATGGGGGAACCCTTTTAAATGGCGGCTCGATCTCTGAGTTCAGCTTCCCAGTGGCGAAGAAAATTCAAAGGGCAGAATTTAACGGAAACATTTCTAAGCTCATTTGTGGCGTTTTTTTCAGGGAGTTCCCCCCCCCCACCCCCCGGCTCTGCCGGCGAGTACCCTACCACTATCAAATGACACGTAGTCACTTTTTTGGGTCTTGGGGATTCTGTCATCGATTTAGCCCACACTTAGAATTTTTTTCAGGACTAGGCTTTGTGCTGCTTCATTGTGTAGGTTTCCTCCACAATCCAAAAATGTGCAGGTTAAGTGGATTAGCCATGCTAAAGTTGCCCCTTAGTGTCCAGAGATGCGCAGATTAGGTGGGATCACAGTGATGAAATGGGGGAGTGGCCGTAGTTAGGGTCGTTGCAGACGTGATGGGGAGAATGGCCTCCTTCTGCACTGTAGGGATTCTATTGAAATGGATAAGATATATTTTGTGACCTGTGTTATTCTTCAAGTTAGCGCATATTTATGAAGATATAGAGCGCAATTCTCCGGAAACATTTCTAAGTGTGGTAGTGAGTGGGAATTGCTGCGAGCTTCCCGGGGCTTGGACCAGCGAGGTCGGCGCAATTCAACATTAATTGGTCCATTTAACGAGGCCTCAGGGACATCTGGTCGCAAATGAATGCTCGCCAGCTGATTCGTAGGGACCCTGCTCACCACCCCCCCATTATCAAAGTTTGAGCAACACTTAAGGTACACTTGCTCAGCCAACTCCAGCCAGCTCGCAACAATGGCGCCGAGAAGACTGGCCCCAGTATTCGGGGTTGCTGACCTAGAGAAGCTCCTAGATGCAGTGGAGGTCAGGAGGGATGTCCTGTTCCCAGGAGGGTCCCGGAGAGTCAGCCACAAGGCAGCAGGTGCTGCTTGGAATGAAATAGCAGCAGCTGTCAGCTCAGGGAGTGCGACTATGGAGGACTGGCCTTCAGTTCCGTAAGAAGGCCAACGACCTACACCGGGCAGCATGAGTGAGTAGACACCAATGCTGCCTCCTCCCCCCAGGAGCATCCACCTCCACCAACTCCCCATGCAACACCCAATCCCCCTTCAACCCGCACCCCCGCAACCCTCCCTTAACATCTCCACCCCACCCACCTCTGTGAACCACGCATGTGGCTAACGATGCCCTCCCTATGACTCCTCAGTAAAAGCATTCACATAACCGTCAGGACTGGGCCCAGGCGAGCGGAGGGGCGCTAGACATAAGAATCCTCATCTCCTTTCAGGTGCGTGCCCTGGAAGTGACTGGGGTGGCCGGAGATAGATCAGTCACCCATGTGGAGGCTGGCGGACGCCGCAGAGGTGAGGAACCACTGGGCTTCACCCGGGGGACTTGTCAAAAGTGAGTTGTTATTGCCTTACTGACTGACCCATCGCTCCCACTGATCACATATCCATTCTCCTGCAGGTCCTCCAGCTGACGGTGCTGGCCCATCCCAGGTGGTCCCCCCTCTCTTCACTCCGACGAGAACATTTGGAGGAGAGCTCCAAGGATGCAGCTGTTATAGTCGTGTCACAGCTGTCATCCCTATCCTCCACCAGCGCAGAAACACATACCTGGGTGGGACATGTTAGTGGACAGGCTTTGGGGCACAATCTAGTGAGCACCACACCTCTGATGATTCACATCAGGTGGAGGCAGGAACTCTCAGGCGAGACAGCAGTCGGGGGGCTGCTGGATCCCAGGATACAGCTGGGTCCCAGCCTGATGCTGAGCCTGTGGTACAGAGGTATTTGCAGTTGATGGAGACGATGGGGAGTGGCTGGAACATTCGAGGGAGATGTCAGTGTCACTCCAGCAGATTTATTTTCGCTTGCAGGAGTGCCAGAGGCTAGGGGTGCAGGAGATGGAGCCGGCAATAAGTGTCCCCGAAGCCAACACTGTTAGGGTGGCGACCGCATTGGAGAGCTTGGTGCACGATGCCGGCACATGAGTGAAGGTGTCCAAGGCATCGTTCAGTTGGTGACAACATGGCTGAGGGTCTATGCAGAATTTGACTCGCTGAGGGATGCAACCCAGTATCAGGCTGACCTTGTAAGCTTCTACAGGACATGTCCCACTCTCAGATGGGCATGGCCGAGGCACTGCGGATCTTGCCCCAGTCGCAGGTGGGCATTGCCGAGGTGCTGCAGAGCATGTCCCAGTCACTGATGAGCATCGCTGAGGGCTTTGATACAATGGTGCGGACCATGGGGAACCGTCCGGGCCAGATGATGCAGGGACAACCGGGGCTCTAAACATCTGTCCCTCTGTCCCAAGGTGAACCGCGGGGCCCTATGGGCACTGACTGGGAGGAGGGGGCGCTGAGTACCAACCTGGACTCGTTCCATCGAGTTGCAATAGGTTTCTGAAAATTTAAAGTTTACAGTCTGGTGAAAATTTACAAATTCAGCCGGTTGGGTGCCTTGATCTTCCGCTGTGAGCGCCTCAGTCCCGGTGGTGATGCAGGCGCCGACTTGGTCGCCTGTGGCTCCGGGAGACTGTGTCCTGGTGTCCATTGGGGTACGCCACGTAGGCGTATTGCGGTGGCAGGTGATGAACAGATGAAGTCCCCGACGAGCAGGGGTCCTGAGGCGCCGTCCAAAATGGTGTCAAAGATGGCGGCGCCCACGGGGTGCACATGGCGGGTGGTGTTAAAGACGGCGGCGCCCACGGGTCGCACATGGTCTGCTGGGAGGAAAATGGCGGCGCCCACGGGTCGCACATGGTCTGCTGGGAGGAAGATGGCGGCGCCCACGGGTCGCACATGGTCTGCTGGGAGGAAGTTGGCGGCGCCCACGGGTCGCACATGGTCTGCTGGGAGGAAGATGGCGGCGCCCACGTGTCGCTCGGGGGTGCAGGAACACTGGGCCTATGTACCGCAGCGATCGACCGTTGTCCCTTCTTTCCGCAGGCCTTGCAGGTTGCACTTTGCGCCGGGCAGTGCTGCCGGGGGTGTTTTGTCTGCCCACAGAAATAGCATTTGGACCCCCCGGGGTTGGCTGGCTGCTGTGCGGCGCAGGCTTGGGGTTGGCTGGGGGCGGCCGCTGGTGGGGCCCACGATGTCCATGAGGGAGCTGTGCGGTCAGGGGTATATGCCTTGCGGTGGGGGGCGTAGGACTGTACGTTGCGGGAGGCTACCGTTAGCGAGTTCGCGAGTTGCCTGGTCGCCGCGAGGTCGAGCGTACCCCCTTCTAATAGGCGCTGGCGGATTTATGCCGACTCCATGCCCATAACGAAAGCATCCCTGATTAAGAGTTCTATATGTTCAACGGCCGAAACTGCCTGGCAATCGCAGTTCCTCGCCAGGATGGGCAGGGCATGCCAGAAATCGTCTAATGACTCACCGGTGAGTTGCTGCCTTGTGGACAGGAGATGCCTGGTGTAGAGTTTGTTGATCGGCCGGATATAAGTGTCCTTTTAGAAGCTCCATAGCTTCAGGGTAAGTGGGCGTATCCCGTATAAGGGGAAAAATTGCGGAGTTCACCCGTGAGTACAGGATCTGGAGTTTCTGTGCGTCCGAGGGCTGTTCAGTCGCTGATCCGAGGTAGCTTTCGAAGCAAGCTAGCCAGTGGTCGAAGGCCGACGTGGCGTTGGCTGCTTGCGGGTGCAGCTGCAGGCGATCTGGCTTGATGCGTAGTTCCATTGCTGTAATAACTGTGCTTAATAAATTGATGCACTATCAATTACGACGAGACGAGAGTAGAGGGTAATCGAGGCTTTATTAAGCAGAGATGTGTGGCCTCCTGCAGTTGCTACCAGAATGGGAGCAGCTCGGTGAGCACACACATTTATACTCTGCCTACTGGGCAGAGCTAGCAGGCAGGGATCTACTCCCGTACCTGTAGTACAGGAGCCTTACCGTATTCCCTTTATTATACAATCAGTGGTGACTACCACACTAGGGAAGGGGGTGGGGGGGGGGGGAGTAGGTGGAGTTGGGGGTGTGGAGGGGGTGGCACCAATGGGAATGGGTACAGCACATTAAACATTTTTTTTGCACAACCACTATGATGCCTCTGTCACTTCCTTCCGCAATGCGGGCTGACCTCCAGCCCTTTGCCCATCCCTCCAGCCAAACCGCCCTCTCCCTGGGGTGCTCACCACCCTCTGGTCGTGGACATGTCCCCGGAGCTGTGTCCCATCCCTGGGTGTTCGGATGTTGTGTGCGTGGTTTTACCTCCCGCATTATTCAAGCTCAGTGTCCAGGCATCAAGGTGTGATTGGGATGCTAGACACTGACTCCCACATGCTACGTGGCCCACCCATCCACCAGAATCCACTTGGCATGTGTGAAGTGCTCACTTAACCATGATTGCCAATTCCCTATTGGCAATGGCCTTCAGCCACGGAGCCAGAGGCCTCCGCAGTCAGTGGGGATTATGGGTGGTCGTTGGGGCATACGGGCAGTGACAAAGGTTCTCCCCAAAATGGGTACACACGATGCAGGAGTTGACATGGTGGTGCCATGAGCGGTTTCCCCCTGAGCACCTCTCCCCCCCCCCCCCCCCCCCCCACCCCCCCCACCCCCCCCCCCCCACACCCACCCTTCCATGGTGACCACCCATGGCCGAGGATTCCCCAGCCAAAGTTTCCTCACCCCCCCACCGAGCATTGGGGTGGCAAGCCCAGCGCCCCCGGTTGCCTGTGAACAAAGATGGCTTCTCACCTCCTCGGCTCCCCACAGAAGCCCTTCCACCAGGTTCACATTTTTCAAAAGGAGTACTAATCGACGCCAGCGTGAGCACTTTCTGGGGAGGCCGCTGAATGACAGAAGGCCGTTGGATATGGGGTGGCTCTCGGTAATTGCATGGAAACTGACTTAAGTGGTGATAATTGGTATCTTGCCACGCTACGAGATTCTGATTTCGCTTACATAAGTGGGCCAGTTACATCGCAAACTGTTTGGTGCCTGGCACGGATCTTGCCTTTGGGATCTCCCGCTATTCACTGGCCTCATTTCGCTTGAGCGAGAGAATTGCGTCCATGGGTGGGATAAAGGTATTATAGTCAAACTTTTCATGTTAATAGCTATTTGGCACTCCTGTGACTGTTCATCCACAGTTTCTAAGCAAAAAGTAAAAGTTGTGGTCATTTTAGCCATGGTTCGGTTCTGGGACCTTCCCCTCAAGTAGTAATATCAACTGGCATCGTAACAGCAGTTCTATGTTTGATCCTGATATTAAACCTCTCCCACTTCCCAGCAATATCTTCCTTCACCTTGTCCCCAGATAAACACTGCACTAACTATATTTGCATCTTCATTAATTCAAGCCTTGCCAGGTGCCTTGGACACCTTTAATGATTCCAGCAGTATGGAAACTTTGTGGTTTGTGAAGTATTTAATCATCGCCATCAACAAGTATTCAAGGCAAACATGCAATGCAGTTGTAAAATAAAAGTTGTTTTCAATAATGTACATTATATGCATGTCTTTATGGATGATGTCCAAATCATCAGAGTGTTTTTACACAATTTATATTTCAGAATTGAGATTTAGACTGAGTAAGATTACACAACATTCTTCTGATTTGGTCATCTTCAATAAATTACTTTGCATGGATACATAAGAGGAGTATGTTGTACAAGAGCTGTTTATTAATCTTAATTTGCCCAAGATCTATTTATAATTCACTCCCCAATCAAAGCATAAATTAATCTAAATAAATAACAAATAAAGAGGGAGAAAAGAATAAAAAATCTTGAGATGCAGTTCAAGAATACCTAGATGAATTTGCAACTCAACAAATTATTTTTTTTAGGAACTTGAGGAAGAAGAGAAAAAAGAAAAACTAAAGAAGAGAATTCAACGAAAGAAGATCGAGCATGCACAACCCGCCACAGTCAACGTCAGAGTGTCCAGAAGATCGATAGCAAGAACAGCAGATGTTCGAATATCGGACAGAATGTTTATGGACTCAGTCTATCTCCAAACATACCCAACTGTCTACAATCACATTGAGGGAGAGGTATTTGAACATATTAAGAAGATTATTGTTGATTAAAACAGGATCCAGACCTTGCTGGATTTTGTTTTGCAAATAATGTTTCACCCATAATTCCCAACATCGTGGGCCGAAGGGCCTGTACTGTGCTGTACTGTTCTATGTTCTCTGTCTCTAGCTATTCTATGTCTTGTCTGTTCATTCTCCTGAAGCGCACTTTCGCAAAAAGAGCGGAAATGCCTCTTTTATACCATCTGATAGTGAGACATCTAGTGTTGAATTGACTGTACTACTTTTGCATATATTGATCATGTATATTGATATACAGAGGTCACTACAGGAATAATTAAAATTGTGGAATCTCAATCCATCAGGTGGTAAATTGTTCTTGGAGATTAAAAACATTTGGTTTATACTTTATTTTCTTATTCTTTCTCTATAATTTTTCCTCTCTCTCAATCTAAAGTTTCTTTATTTTGCTTTATTTATCTTTCTGTACCTGAGTTGGTTGTAATTCACCCTCTTTCTTTTTCAACTCTAAAATCTCTTTAGTTAAGGAAATAAATTGTTGGTCCTATCCTGCATTGAGGTTCCAGATGCTTAAATGCCCTCACCAACCCGTTATCAACTCACACCTCCAGTAGGATAGAGGTCAAAACTATTGGCAGTGAAGTGTGCAGAGAAAGTTCTGAATAATAGTGCAAATTGTGAGATATCCTGCCCCAGCAATATCTGGCTCAATAGTTTAAATATTAAATACGAAAATACTTGCTTTTATATAGTGATTTTCATGTCTCAAAACATCCCAAAGTGCTTTCCAGTTGAAGGAACATTTCTGAAGTACAGTAACTGTTGTAGAAAATTTGACAGGCAGTTTTCTCACCAGCTCCCCCAAACAACAATGTGTTAAGGACCAGATAATCTGTTTTAGTGATATTGATTGTGGGATAAATATTGAACAGAATGCCCTGCTCTTTGAATAATGCCATGGAATCATTTACATCTATCCGAGAACCAAAAGATGGAGTGTTCCCTCAATACTACACTAATACAGTAACCTAAATTTTGTGCTCAAGCGAGTAGCGTAGGGTTTCAACCCAGATCTTTCTGATTCAAGTGAGAGTCCAGCCACTGAATAAATCTCATTCTATATATAAAATGTGTAAAGCTTAGTCTTGTCAATTTCTGATTAGTATATAAATGTTATAGAACAGTACAGCACAGAACAGGCCCTTCGGCCCTCAATGTTGTGCCTTATGTTACATAGTTTCAGCCAAGAGTACTTTTTCATGCGGTTATAATCGTACCTGTAATGTGCGAACATTTTGACTTTTCAAACCTTGAAAGTCAGTGCCAAGCTCCATGTTAATATTGGTTGAGTTGATGGAGAGCAGCCTCTCCACCCTGTGCCCTGGTGTGGCGGGGGGACCTGTTGGAATTCTTGACTCTTGAGAAGGTTAAGTTTGAGCTGAGCGGTAGGACGGAGGGGTTCTACAGGTCATGGGCATTATTCATTATGCACTTTCAAGAACTAGATAACATTGAACATTAGTTGAGGGGATGGGTGGGAGGGTTGGGTGGGAGGGAGGCTGTGTGTATTACGGGTGACTATGGGTAATCCCTGATTCCTTTTTGCCATTTGTTTATGTAAACATGCGGGCTGATGTTTGGAGGTTAGTGGGAGGATGGGATCGTTGTTATTGTTATGGGGATTGAAATATTTGTTACTGTTTATTGTTGGGGGGTGTAAATTTGGGAGAAAATGTGAAAAAGGAGGAGAATAAAAATATTTTTTTAAAAACTGGTTGAGTTTACTTGTTAAAGAAGTTAGAGTTTAATGACGCAAGCATATTTCTTGAAATTTTCTTAAAGGTTGACTCAGAAATGGTAACACAGTTGGACGATAACTTGGCCCATAGTGAAGAACTTCAAGAAATTTACAAGGAGCTTTTGAATGATATTCCAGATACGTATCTATTATTTGACCAGGTAGGAAATGTTCATTCTCATATGTGGATTCATTGCCAAATGCTATCCCATATGGTCGTTTTGGAAAAGCAAAGATGAAAGGAACATTCTGATTTTTAAATGGGTGTTTTCCAAAACTTATGACAGTTGTATGCGCCAGAAATTATGATGCCTAAAACTTCCTTGCTCCATTAACACATTATTTCTCTGTACGGTTGATAAGCTTCTTTAAACTGTTCATTTGTACCTATAAATAACTCAGAAAGTCTGATTTATAACAGAAGCAGTAATTTGAGCAAAAATATGTCAGGCTAAATATCATACCTATAACAGACAAAGGCCAGTACGTAATTTAAAGCAAGATGATGCCACACTGTATGACCGTTTGTCACACAAATTGCAGGATTTATTAAAAAATCATGGTGAGGAAGTTGCAAGCCAACCCCACTGCCAGAGTGCAAAGGAAGTGCCATGAACATCCAGAATATAAGCAAAAGTGGTGAAGCAGCACAATTCGACTATTGAATCCCAGTATTGATTAAGGAGTGTTTTGCAGTGCTGGAGAAAGAGGGCAGCATCAGTTTGGCTTGAGCTAAAGAACAAAAAAGCTGCAATTACATTCTTGGTGTAGTCCACAGGCCAGCAGGGAAGAATGCAGAGGAACACATTTGTAAATAAATTGCAGAGAGGTGGAAAGAAAAGAGTAGATATAATGGGAGAGTTTAATTCTTTAATTATAGACGTGGATAGTAGCAGTTTAGAGGGCAGAGAGGGGCAAGAGTTGAGGGAAACTTTCTATTTCCAGTTCAACAGGAAAAGAAACACTCTGTTAGACCTGTTTCTTGGGAATGAGATGGATCAAGTGTCAATAATGAAACTGATCATTATATCATAAATTTGGGCTGACTATGGAAAAGGATAAAGAACATCCACCTGGAAGGATAAGGGCAGCAGACACATGGGAACACCACCACCTGGAAGTTCCGTTCAAGCCACTCGCCATCCTAGCTTAGAAATATATTGCCATTCCTTGACCATCGCTGGGTCAAATTCTGGAACTTCCTCCCAGCAGTACTGTGGGTGTACCTACATCACAGGGACTGCAATTGTTCAAGAAAAAAAGCTCACTGCCACATTCCCGAGGGGAAATAGGGATGGGCAATAAATGCTGGTGATGCCAACATCCCTGTAAATGAATTTTAAAAACATAGAATATAAGAGCAAAGAGCTTATGTTGATCTTGTATAAGATACTATTGCGTCTAATGTTGGGTACCGCACTTTAGAAAGGATGTGAAGGTATTGATGAAGGTGCAATAAGGACTCAGAATGGTTTCAGGGATGAGAAACTTCAGTTATGAAGATAGATTGTATAAATTAGAACTGTTTGCTTTGGTAAAAAGAAGACTGAGAAGAGATTTGATAGAGGTATTCAAAATATTCAGGGGGATGGACAGAGTAGAGAGGGATAAACTGCTCCCACTCGTGAAAGGATGAAGAATGAGGGCACAGATTTAAAGTAATTGGCAAAAGAAGAAAAAGTGATTTGGGAAACACCTTTTTCACTCAGCAAGTGTTTACTGGAAAGTGTGGTGGAGGCAGGTGCAATCGAGGCATTCAAAAAGGGATTAGGCTGTTATCTGGTAAGGGAGAATGTGAAATGTTATGGTAAGAAGGCAGGAGAATGGTGCTAAGTGAATTGCTCATTCAGAGAGCCAGGGCAGACACGATGGGCCGAATGGCCTCATTGAGTGCTATAACAGTTTTGTGATTTAAATCCATGCTGACTGCCTTTGATTAATCCACATCTTTCTAAACAACATATAATACTGTCCCTCAGAATTTTTCCCCATAATTTGTCTGCAACTGAGTTTAGGCTGGCTGGCCTGTAATTGCTCAGTCTATCCCTTCTTCCCCTTTTAAACAACGCCACAATCTGGGAAGTTCTCTGACACCACACCTGCTGCCAGAGAGGATTGAAAATGATGGTCAGAGTCATTACTGTTTCTTCTCTTGCTTCTCTTAACAGCCTGGGGTCCATTCAATCCTAATTTGGTAATTTATATAATTTCACAGACGCTGTACCCTTCGATATTTTCTCCAACATTCTGTTTATCACATCCCATTTCACACCCCTTCTTAATTACAAAGATCCAGAGATTGTAGTCAGCATTGTAGTATTCTTTAATGTGGATTCTAAGCAGGGAGTTACACTGATGTATCAAGCTGTTCAAGCAGCCAATTATATTGAAGAATTCCCATGGACAACCAAATATTTCACAGAGAAAAAATAAAGATTGGGTAGACATATGCAGTGAATGTAAAAGCTGAAATATTCTGAAAACACATATTTAAAAAATCTAACAAATAATGATAATGGAAAGTATATAATTATTTTTTCAGAGCTAGGGGGCTGGATTCCCCTATTCTGGGGCTCTGTCCCCACGCCGGCGTGGAAACGGTGGGGTTTTACGCCAGAGAAAATGGCACAAAACGGCCACCGATTCCCTGTTTTGCTGGAGGCTAGCAGGACGGCAGCATAGAGCACCCGACTCCAGCTACTGATACGCCCCGGAGAATTGCCGGGTCTGTGGCCAATACACACTGATAGTTCTGTGTCAACCCCCAACATGCAAAATTCACGCCATTGTCTTCATCCTCCATGTCTTTTCTGAAGCAAAATGTAAAATAATCACGTCTTCTGCACAGGTTCCTTTTTTGATATTTTATGAGCTCTATTTTTTCTTTGTGTATTTGTAAGACATCTTTGCGGGTTTCCTTGATTTTACTTGCCAATATTCTCTTCATACAAGCCAAATGTCAAACTGCTTTGCTCATGTCATAATATACATCTATGTATATAATGGAGTGCAAACAGGCAGTGTTTGACACACAGCATGACCAGTAAGCATGGGCAGCAGGGTAGCATGGTGGTTAGCATAAATGCTTCACAGCTCCAGGGTCCCAGGTTCGATTCCCGGCTGGGTCACTGTCTGTGTGGAGTCTGCACGTCTTCCCCCTGTGTGCGTGGGTTTCCTCCGGGTGCTCCGGTTTCCTCCCACAGTCCAAAGATGTGCGGGTTAGGTGGATTGGCCATGCTAAATTGCCCGTAGTGTCCTAATAAAAGTAAGGTTAAGGGGGGGGTTGTTGGGTTACAGGTATAGGGTGGATACGTGGGTTTGAGTAGGGTGATCATGGCTCGGCACAACATTGAGGGCCGAAGGGCCTGTTCTGTGCTGTACTGTTCTATGTTCTAAACACACAGAACAGAGCAGCCAATCACCAGACATGACACTACCACTATAAAGCCAGAGGGCACTAGGTTTCCCGCTCTCTCGGGACCCAGCCTCTGCGATAGTCAGAGTCCGTGAGCTAGCCAGTGCAAACACCATGCGGTAGCTAGTAAGTCTGGTCAGGATAGTACCAGGTCTCCAGTCAAGTCAGCATAGTGTCAACCCACAGTTGAACATGTATAATAGTTACGAAGTTAAATAAAATTGTGTTGGAGGTCTGTCCCTCGCCACACTGCATCAAGTGCAGTCCACATCGACCCAGCCTGCCCAACACATCAGCTCAGTTATACCAGCTGCCAGGAAGTTTGAGTTTAGCAGATTTTACAAGAAACAAAGTGAGTCTCTGTAGTTTCATAATTGGCTTCCCTTGGAAGAGATGCACTTTGGGAATCTGTCGGCAGTAGTTCAAAGTAAAAGCACTTTGAGTGAATTACATTACAAAATGGATTCAAATGTATGACAGTGCAGTCCACATCGACCCAGCCTGCCAACACATCATGGTACCAGTGAGTGATGCTGAAAATTGACGGACCTACCTTGAGTGAATCAGCGTTCACCAGCAAACAGCCATCCGGTAACATGGAAAACTTCAGCCCTCCTCCGCAACTCCGCATCGCCGGCAACCTCGGTGCAAATTGGAAGATCTTCAAACAAAAGTTCCAACTCTATCTCGAAGCCACCGACCTCGAGGCCGCACCGGACGCCAGGAAGATCGCACTATTCCTCTCCACAGCCGGGGACCACGCCATCCACATCTACAACTCCCTTACATTCGCTGAAGGCGAAGACAAGACAAAATTTAAAACAGTCCTCCTGAAGTTCGACAGCCACTGCGACATTGAGGTGAATGAGAGCTTTGATTGGTACGTTTTCCAGCAGAGGCTTCAGGGTAAGGATGAACCTTTTCAATCCTTTTTGACCCATCTCCGCATCCTCGCGCAGTCATGTAACTAGACAGCTGATTCCATGATCCCGGATCAGATCGTTTTCGGGGTCCACTCCAATTCCCTTCGCCAGCAGCTCCTGAAAGTCGAGCAGCTCACCCTCACCATCGCCATCGAAACGTGCGTTCTCCACGAACATGCTAACAATCAGTACTCCCACATCAGGGCAGCAGAAACGGCAAAGCTAGCCTCACACAAGGCGGAACGGGTGTGCAGGGCCTAAGTATCGACGAGAGTGGCCATTTCGCGCACCTTTCCCGGGCCCCTGCACATGCTGCCATGACCTAGGGGACGGCGAGACCGATGACAAGACTGTGCAGGTGCGCACGTCGTTCGACCGCACTGCGCATGCGCGATGGCACGCGGAACGCACTGACGTTGGCGTCATGACGTGTTCCAATTGTGGCGCCGCCCATTTAAAGCGGCAATGTCCGGCGAAATCACGACGGTGTCTACAGTGTGGCAAGCTTGGCCACTACGCAGCCCTTTGCAGATCTGCTCCACTGCCGAACATCCAGCGATCCCAGCCACGGCGCAGAAGCGTCCGTTCAGTACAGCAGGGCATGCCAGACTCCAACCCCGACAGCCCAACAGATCCTGATGCTGAGTGCCTCAAATCCCCATACCGGATGGGCATCATTATGAAGCATGCGCTGCCTTTCTCCAAGATAGTGAAGCACCTTCCGATCCTCAGCGTGGAACCCAACGACGAGTAGTGTGCTGTTCTCACAGTTAACAAGGCTCGCATCCAGTTCAAACTGGACACCGGCGCATCGACGAACCTCATCTTGAAATTCGATCACGACACCATACTCGTCAGACCACGTATTCTTCCACCGGCCTGCCAGCTCCTTGACTACAATGGCAATACCATAGCTGCCAGTGGCTCATGCCAACTCGGAGTGTCAAATAAGTCAATTAAAGCGACGCTGCGGTTCGAGATTGTCGGACCTGACAGAGCATCCCTGCTCAGGGCTTGGGCCTGCAAACTCCTGAACCTGGTTCAGCGAGTCCACAATATGTCATCCTCACAGGCAACGGCCTCACCTGATGAAAACTTCCAGGCTGAAATTGATGACATCATCACGCAGTACCACAGCGTGTTTGACGGAATGGGCACACTCCCATACTGCTACAAAATCCTGCTCAAACCAAATGCCACCCCTATAATTCACGTACCACGTTGGGTGCCGGCACCCCTCAAGGATTGCCTCAAGAAGCAATTACAGGACCTCCAGGACCAGGGCATCATACCAAAGGTCACAGAACCCACGGACTGGGTCAGCTCCATGGTCTGCTTCAAGAAGCCATCAGGGGAGCTTCGAATCTGCATCGACCCCAAGGATCTAAACCGCAACATCATGAGGGAACATTACCCGATACCAAAACGAGAAGAGTTGACCAGCGAGATGGCTCATGCCAAATTCTTTACGAAGCTGGACGCCTCTAAGGGGTTCTGTCAAATACAGCTGGATGCATCCAGTTGCAAGCTGTGCATATTCAATACCCCATTCAGTCGCTACTGCTACAACCGGAAGCCTTTTGGCATCATCTCTGCCTCAGAGGTATTTCACCGCATCATGGAATAGATGATGGAGGGTTTCGAGGGGGTGCGAGTGTATGTTGACAATGTCATAATCTGGTCCACAACTCCTCAAGAACACATCGATCGCCTCAAGCAGGTATCCACAGAATCCATGAGCATGGTCTCCAACTCAACAGGGCCAAGTGCTCGTTCGGTCAATCAGAAGTCAAATTCCTTGGTGACCACATCTCGCAGCAAGGCGTGCGGCCAGATGCTGACAAGGTTTCAGCGATCAACGCCACGAAGACCCCAGAGGACAAGAAGGCAGTCCTCTGCTTTCTAGGGATGGTCAACTTCCTCGGGAAGTTCATTCCCAACATGGCGTCCCACACCACAGCCCTCCACCATCTCGTCAAAATGTTGACGGAATTCCAGTGGCTGCCCACTCATGAGACAGAATGGCATGAGCTGAGGGCAAAACTCACCACAGACCCGGTTCTGGCGTTCTTCGAACCTACCAAGGAGACCAAAATATCCACTGATGCAAGCCAGGACGGTATTGGGGCGGTGCTCCTCCAACGGGATGACTCCTCGTCCTGGGCTCCAGTTGCGTATGCCTCCAGAGCCATGACGCCCACTGAGCAATGGTACGCTCAGATTCAGAAGGAATGCCTGGGCCTCCTAACGGGAATCAACAAGTTTCACAACTATGTGTATGGCCTCCCAAAATTCACGGTTGAGACGGACCACAGGCCATTAGTCCACATCATCCAGAAGGATTTAAATGACATGACGCCTCGGTTACAACAAAGCCTTCTCAAGCTACGCCGCTATGACTTTGAACTTGTCTACACGCCAGGCAAAGAATTCATTGTTGCAGATGCCCTTTCCAGGTCTATCACCACACCGTGTGAACAAACTGACTTTGTCCGCCATAACGACGCGCAGGTGCAATTGTGTGCCTCCAACCTTCCGGCCTCTGATGAGAGGGTTATCCAAATTTGTGAGGAAACGGCCAAGGATCCTCTGCTACAGCGTGTGATGCAACACCTTACGAATGGCTGGCAGAAGGGACAGTGTCCCCAGTTTTACAACATCAAGGACGACCTGACGGTGGTGGACGGCATCCTCATGAAGCTCGATAGGATCGTGATTCTGCACAGCATGCGAGCTATGGTGCTCGGCCAACTCCATGAGGGTCACCTGGGGGTCGAGAAATGTCGACGCAGAGCTCGGGAGGCAGTCTATTGGCCGGGCATCAGCCAGGACGTTGCCAACATGGTCCTCAACTGCCCTACATGTCAGAAATTTCAGCCAGGTCAACCCAAAGAAACTTTGCAGCAACATGAGATGGTGACCTCCCCATGGTCCAAAGGGGCCAAGGGGCGTGACTATGTCCTCCTAGTCGACTACTTCTCCAGTTACCCAGAAGTGGTGTGTTGGTCGTTCTGAGTGAGTGTGCTTAACACCCACTTGGCTCTGTTTCCCGTTCTAAGCTCTGGAGTCGCCAGGTGCCGTAAAGACACCGCCACAGGTTTCAAGGTGAAGTTCAAAGCAATAAAGCTGTACACCAATTAGTAAGTCCAAAACAATTAGAGTTTATTATAACACAATTATAATAACACTCATGCACACGCTAAAGATTAAACTTACTTCTACCACTAAACAACTAATACTTATCTAAGAAGGAACTGGGAGGTCAGGGAACAAGGCCTTTGTTCTGTTCTGGTCTGCAGGCTTCGAATCGTTATCAGTTGGCAAGGGTGTCAGTAATGCCGGTTTCAGGTAGCGGTCGTCGTTTAGGCACTTACGGTTTGGTGGCTTCTGCTCAATGGCTGGTGTAGAAGACAGGAGGCTGGAGCCGGAGACAGGAGACTGAACCATGTGTGGGACCTTTCTTTTATAGGTCCCAGGGGGGTCCGCGCCCCTTTGGGCGGACTCCCTTACCTGCTTGGGATCGATTGGGCCTCTTCCCAATCGATATGTTTTGAACCCCCCAATCATAGGGCCGTTCCTTGGTTGCTGGGGCGGTTCTTAGGACTTATTGTCCTGGGCTTCTCTGGCGCCACTGGGTCTGGTCTCCAATAGAATGTATCGATTGATACTTAATTTGTGTCCATTGTATCTGGGACTTGCCCGGTATCACCTCATTAGTATGCTAACGACTTCTCTTTCACAGTGCTGCCTGGTCTCTGCAGCAGTCAGAAACCGGTTTCTGCAGTTGTCCCAATACATAATTGCTCTGCAAGCTGTTTGCTCTTTAACATGTCCGTTTTCCCTGCACTCTTTGCAGTCTTCCATTTTGTGTTCGTTAGTGGCCATCTCAGGTGGCTACACTCCCTCCTTGTGATCCTCACGAGAAATCGTGAAGGATCACCTAAGTACGGTTCCTTTGTGTTCCCTGCCCTCAGCGAGTTCCATGGCTTCTATTCTGTCCTCAACTATGGCAAAAACGTTTAGCTAACATTTTCTGATTGGCGCTATGTCAAAGGGGACATGCATTACCAATTCGAATCGGGAACCTCTAACTATCGTAATAAACTACTCTCGTCTCACGTTTAAACATCGTATAACATTCTAAAGTCTTACTCATTCATACCACAGTATCTTTACATCTCGCTTTCTGACTCGGCAGTCGAGTACAGAACATTATAATACATCCATAATCATTTTTATTTACAGATCGCATTAAATTAAATCTTTTATTATACATCAAGGGGTTGGGGGGTTTGGTGGAATCCGAAAATAGGGGATTGAACTCTGTAAATGGTTGAGGGGCAAGAGCGGGAGGCTCTCCTTTTCCATTTTCTCATCCTGAGGGTTTGCACTATGATGCAGAGAACTGCAATCACCAAAAGTGATTCAATTACATATGAAAGCGAGTATCAGGTCATGAATTTTGTGCACCAGGTCTGAACCTCGCTGTTCATCACTGGGCTTCGAGAAGTCGGTGTGTAGGAAACATTAATGGCGGGGGTCATGGGGGAAACATGGTTTGCGTCCGCGCGCAAAAATACAACAACAGTAACTAAAAATATGTAGGCTTCCATCGTGGTCTTCTTTCTTCTCTTCCTTCTGTATGGCTGATCTTGCTGTGATCCCTCCTTCGACTGTTCGAAAGCTATGGGATCAAGCACAGTATCTGTCAATACATAGTTTAATATCTGTAATGCTAGTGTATCTGTCCTCTCATTCCAATTGTCCCTTAAATGAATGGCCAAGTCACACCCTGTGACTCCCCTCATTTAAAAACATTTTTTTTTCAAAAGCGAATTTAGGACCAGACATACATCTAACAACTGTTCCACTGCGAGCCGTCTCGCAGGCTTTGCGATTTACCATCCGAATGTTCCTGGATGTAAATAGCATGTGGGATGGCTGCCGAAGGGCTACCTTAAAGAAAAATGAAACCAAAGTTTGGAACGAAAAGGTCGAATGAGTTGCGTGTGGGCCTCTACGAGTAAGATTTGTATGGGATCCCCGGGTAGGGCGTGCTGTGCTGTACCCGAGCTTAGCTGACCAAAAGGGGGTTCTCAGACAGGGCGGGTCCTCAATGCCGTTTCTCCACTGCCTGAGCAACCTGAAATGAACGGGCAAGAATGTATTCGTAGTGGGATTGCAGCCTCTATTCCCAGAATAGAGGGGCACCTAAAAAAAACAAGGGAGGAGCCAAGATGCTCCAACATCTACAAACAGAAGACAAGTTGTGAAAATGTTCGGTTCACCAGAGGACATTTTAATTGAGTGAAGTTCTCAGAAGTTTCTGGGGACAAACTAACGTGCATGTGAGGTGGTCACAAGCTTTTCAGCTGAAAAGGGAGTGGCCAATCTGCGAACAAACATTTAACACACAAACCAAACATTTAACAAACAAACAAACAAAACATACGTGCAGGTTCCATCAGAAAGGACATCGCTTCCCTCAAGCGGTTCCTCTTTTACATCATCTGGTCACCTCACTTCTCCTCATTCTCTGCGAAAAGGGTCGCAAAGGGGTTGCCGTGTCGGGAGTCAGACATCAAGTCTTCCTCTTCTCCCGGATCCCATACCCTCGTATGGATCAGGCATGCAATCTTTGCATTATGTGACCGGGGGTCACTCTCGTCGTTGCGGACAAATCGCCAAGAATTGTCCCTGTGCCAAATCGTAGGGTCTAAAATTGACGGAGCATTGTCGGGGTCGTCAGTGTTGGGTGGTGGGTGTGGGTTTGGATATTTAATGTAGGTGACCTCCATGGGGGTCACTGGAGTTGGGGTCGTAGTCGCTGAAGTGGGGGCTGTAGGGTGGAGTGCTGTGGCTGTCCTCATTGTCACAGTCACTGTCTCTGCTGTGGCAGCTTGTGGGCGTTCCGGGGCGTGGTCTGGAGTCAGTGGGCGGAGTCGAGGGCGAGTCCGATGAGGAACTGGTCTGTGAGGGGGAGGGTGGAAATGTGTCTCTTGTGGGCGGGGCGAGATGTTCTGTTGCGTCTAGTAGGACATGGTGTGTTCCATAAGCCTTCAGTTGGTTAATATGAAACCACGCAGTCTTACCGTTGGGGTATTTTATTCTAGAAACTGAGGGGCTGATTTTGTCCGAAATTGAATACGGGCCGGAAAATGTAGGAGCCAAAAACGTGCTGGGGTTGTAAACAGATAACATAACCTGTTGCCCAACGTGAAATTCCGTGGGGTGTACATTCTTGTTAAAACAGGCCGTGCTCTGTTTTCGTCGTTTGCCCAATGTTACTGCGGCTGCTAACTGTGCAGACCTCACAGTTTCAACTAAATCTTTGACTGCCTTCTCATGTGTGAGGGCCGTCACTTCTGGGCTAGTCATGTCCAGTCCTAAAAGGAATTCTGGATCCTTTCATAGGGCGTCCGGTCATGAGTGTGTGTGGGGTGAAACCTGTAGATGATGAAACTGTATTTCGGATGAACATTAGTGCGAATGGGAGCACTGAATCCCAAGTCGAATTGTTCTCCTGTATCATCTTCCTAAGGGTCGATTTTAGGGTCCGATTCATGCGTTCCACTATCCCGCTTGACTGGGGGTGATACGCAATGTGGAAATTCTGTTTTATGCCGAATATGGTCAGGACGTTCTTCATGACCCGTCCTGTAAAGTGAGATCCCTGATCTGACTCTATACTTCTGGGGAGACCCCATCTCGTAAGGATGTGGTGGGTCAGGATCTTTGCAGCTGTCTTAGCTGTGTTGGTGCGTGAAGGGAAGGCCTCTATCCATTTGGTAAAGGTATCTATGACCACCAGAACATATTTATAGCCATTCCTGCAAGGGGGCAATGGTCCTATAAAATCGATCTGGAGGTTTGTCCAGGGGCCATTAACGGGGCGAGTGTGGCTGAGTTGTGCCTTCTTTGAATACCTCTCCGGGTTATTCTGTGTGCAAATTAGACAATTCTCTATGTAGTGTGTTACATCTTTTCGTAAGTTGGGCCACCAACAGAGTTGTCTAAGGTGTCTTGTGGTCGGGTCGATCCCTTGGTGTCCATGACTGTCATGGAATAAGGCAATCATTTGATTCCTATCTTGTTCAGGAACCACATACAGTTTTTCTTTAATGATCACACCCTCATGTGTGGTCAAAGCGTGTTTAAATCTATCATACTGTGCTACAACGTTTCCTTTAAAAATCTCCCGGAGATTTCCGTCCTGTTTCTGTGCCTGTATTAAATCTTTGATGTCTGTCTGTGAGACCTGAACTGCACTCACAGAGGCGCTAGCTGGTGCACTAGCTGGGGGTGTCCAAAGGTGACCTCGCCTGGAACCTGCTTTTGCCAGTGCATCCGCTTTTACATTTCCAGGGGGGGATGACCTATGGTGACTCCTAACTTTAACTATGCCATACGTCCTATCCTTTGCCTTCTCTAGGATATGGTGGAGTAATGGGGCTTATGGAAGGGGCTTCTCGTCTGCGGAGACAAAACCTCTTGTCCTCCACAGGGGTAGAAAATCGGTCAGGCTGTTACAGACATATAAGCTGTCCGAATATATGTCTGCTGGGCTGGGAAATGAATCTGGGTGGTCCACTATGTATGCAATGGCCGCGAGCTCTGCTGCCTGCGCGCCTAAGTGACCTGGTAATTTGAAAGAAATTTCCTCTAGTGCGCGACCCTGCGCATCCTCCACATAGATTCCGCATCCAGTGATGCGTTCTCCATCTAAAACTGTGGATGAACCGTCCACATATATTTTCAGTGGGGCACACGCGTCTGTGTGCTGGGGGCTCTGGCTTGAATTCCCTATCTTCCTGGGGGCGTCTTTGCAATGAAGGGTCCTGTGCTGTGTAGGGGTGCTACAATCTCACATTCATGGGGTTGTCCTGGATACTGGA
This sequence comes from Scyliorhinus canicula, assembly GCF_902713615.1. Taxonomy (NCBI): domain Eukaryota; kingdom Metazoa; phylum Chordata; class Chondrichthyes; order Carcharhiniformes; family Scyliorhinidae; genus Scyliorhinus; species Scyliorhinus canicula. The sequence goes on from NC_052156.1 coordinate 124,078,606, forward strand.
GGTTGTCTGCTAAAAATGTGTGTGTCCTGGTCCGTTTAACTGTTATGTCCCGTCCTTGTAACAGTAACGTCCACCTAGCTGCTCTTATCTGGCTCACTGAACCGTTCTTCAGTCGACCGTCTAAAAGTAACTGTGTGGGGGTGTGCTTGGTCAAAATGGTGATGGGATTGAGTCCGGTAAATTACGAGAAGTACCGAACTGCGCAAAAAACTGCTAGTAGGTGCCTCTCGCAAGCTGAAAATCCTTGCTCTACGGGGTCTAAAAGTCGTGAGGCATAAGCCACTGGTCGTAGCTGCTCGTGCCGTTCCTGAAGGAGCACGGCCGAGAGGGTCAGATCTGTGCTAGCTACCTCTATTGCATAGGTGGAGAGTTGGTCTGGAACTTGTAGCGCGGGTGCTGCGCTAAGGGCCTTTTTAAATTCTTCCACAGCCTCTGTATGCTGCGGAAGCCATTCCCAAGGGGCTCCTTTCTTAAGGAGGTCTGAGAGTGGGGCTGCCTTTGTCGCAAAACCATCGATATGGTTTTGACAGTACCCAACCAGTCCTAAAAACGACCAGAGGGCTGAAACATTCTGGGGAAGGAGCAATTTGACAATCGATTCAATTCTTTTGAACTCGATCTCGCGTTTGCCGTATGTGATGACTGTACCCAAATACATCATTTGGTTCTCTAATATTTGGGCCTTTCTGGGGTTAACGTTACATCCGATTGAGTTCAGAAGTTCCAGGAGCTCGGCCAGAAGCGTGATGTGCTCTGCCTTGGTGTCTGTCTGCAGTAATAGGTCATCCACATACTGTACCAAACATTCGGGTCGGGAAAATTTGACTAATCCATTTGCCAGCTGTCGGTGGAAAATGGAGGGGGAATTGTGGAATCCTTGTGGGAGGCATGTCCACGTATACTGCTGTCCTTTAAATGTGAAGGCAAATTTGTACTGGCACGCCTTTGCCAATGGGATTGACCAGAAGCCATTGCTAATGTCCAATACCGTGAAATATTTGGAGTGGAGTCCCTGCTTGAGCATGGTCTCGGGACTTGTTGCTACCGTGGGGGCTACTGCTGGGGTTACTTTGTTGAGTTCCCGATAATCAATGGTCAGATGCCATGATCCGTCGGGCTTCCTCACTGGCCAAATAGGTGCATTATTGGTCGAGGCTACTGTCCTAAGTACCCCTTGCTCCAATAAGCTGTCTATTACCTTTCCAATTTCTCCCTCTGCTTCTAGGGGAAATCGGTACTGTTTCTGGTCTCGGGTCAGGTCCAGTAACTTGAACTTGTCTAGTCATTCTGCCGCAGTCGTGCCGGTGACTGGCAAATGCTGTCCTGTGTCGGTTCAAAACTGCCCTAACTTGTCTGTCCGTGCTAAGCGTGGTCAGGTCGAAACAATAGTCTCCTACTGCGCTAATCCTATTTGCGTACTCTCCTACTGTGAGAGTTAGAACATAGAACATAGAACACTACAGCGCAGTACGGGCCCTTCGGCCCTCGATGTTGCACCGACCTGTGAAACCATCTGAAGCCTATCTGACCTACACTATTCCATTTTCATCCATATGTCTATCCAGTGACCACTTAAATGCCCTTAAAGTTGCGGGTGCTCTGTCCGATTTTGCCATTCTCCAGACACACTGATTTACTGGATCGAACGACAGGCTGTGGGCATTCATGAAATCAATACCCAGTATGTGTTCTGCTGTGCGGGGTAGATTAACTAAAACAATAGGGTGTCTGGTGGAGATGTTCCCTAGCTGAATTGATACAGGGGCTGTAATGTGTCCCTGCTGCGAGTGACCTGTAAATCCGCTGAGTGTAATTGTGGATGTGGTCGGCCACGTGTCTGCCTGTGCTGTAATGGTGGAATTAATTGTTGTGCTGGACCCTCCTGTGTCCCAAAGTAATTCTATGGGCTTCCCTCTAACCTTTGCTGTGACTACCGGCCTTCCGGATTGGTCCCAGAGGGTGTCACAGACCCAAGTGGGGGAGCCCGAACACCGTCTGTCCTGACTGCGTCCCTATACTGTGGATAGGCTTAGGTTTGTTCCTATTCAGAGTGCCTGTCTGCTGGCCTCTCTGAGATCTCTGTGGGGCATTGCATTCTTTTGCAAAATGTCCTAAATGTCCGCAGTTGTAGCATTCCTGCGACTTCTGTGGGGGGCTGTTCTTTCCCTCGTTTACCCATGCTGGGTTTTGGTGCGCTCTCACTGCCTGAATATCTGCTGCAGCCTGAGCTTCCTCTGGGGTCTTTACTTTAACTTTGCCCTGGACAGATTGTTCCCAAGCGCGGGACAATCTTTTCAGAACCCATTTCTCATTATGGGCCTCTTCTGAGGGGTCATAACTACTACAAACATTCTGTCCTGCATCTGTGGCATGGGAGATTATGGTGCGGGTCCATTTAACCATATTGTCTCGGTTTAAATGTGCGAGGTCTAATTTGCCAAAATCGGCAGTGAAATGGATCCACAGCCTTCCTGCGAATGCTGTGGGATGCTCTGTCCTCTTTTGCCTACATTTATTTAGGCCTTCGACTGGGTCTCCTCTATTGTACCCTATCGCGTCTAAAATGGATGTATGCATCTCCTCTAGTGTGCCTCCTCCAACGTTCTGTGGGTCGGGGAGGGCTGCAACTACCGATGGGTCTAAACTCAAATCTGTGAGCTTCACTTGCTCTCTTTCATCCAGGCCGTACATGGTAGCCTGCTGTTTCACTTTCGCGAAAAATTGGTAGGGGTCTGCGGTGGGGAGAAACGGGGTGATTTTCTCACACGCGTCCCTGAGTTGCGTTACAGTTAAGGGGGTGGTGTAGGTGATGTCGGGTGCGCCGTCTGTGGTTGCCTTTCTTTGGGTAGTGACTGGGTTCATAGGTGCGGGTGCTATCTGATCTGTGGGGGGTTGGGGTGCTTTCCTCTTCTGTTGCGCTGCTGGTGCACATGTTCCCTGAACATAGCGCTGCGCTGTCTCGCTCAATTCTTGCCAATCTGGGGCATTCTCCTCATCTAACTGTGTTCCAAAGGTGCTTTGGAACCCATTCTGTACTGAAAGCAACGATTGCAGCTCTGCAATCTGCTTCCTACACTTTGCGTGGTCCACTGTGCTTTACCTTTGCTCAGTGGTGGCAGCATGGAGTGCTCTTAAAGCTGCTTTTAGGTCAGAGCATTGCCTCTGCAATACCTCTACCTGCTTTTCTGACTCTTCTCGTATCAGGACTGCACGCTGCACATCTTGATAGGCTTTTTCGTATTGGGTCTGGGAACTGCTCAGATGGGCTAGACACGACTGATGTGCCCTCTTGGCATCATCCATCTCTCTATCCTTCTCTGCCAGCTTTCCTCTTAGCTCGAGGTTTTCCCTTTCGATGTCCCTGACATCCACTTTACTCATTCTGTCTCTCTCCTCTAACTCTGCTCGGAGCGTCCGAACGACCTCCTCTGTGCCTCGCAATTGTGCCAAACAGGACACAATTGCCATCGGCTTGCGTGCTTTACTTAGATTCTTTTTATGAATTTGAGAGAGGTTTTCCCACTAAGTATGTCCTATACTCCCGGGACCTGTCTCCTCATTCACACAAAACTCATTCCAAAGGGGCCATCCTTTCCCTTTGAGATAATTTCGGAGTTCCAGCTCCCATACAGGACACTGGCCTACTCTGCTACTGCTGGTCGCTGCGACCACGAACTGCTCTGGGTTCATGAGGCGTTCCATTGCCTGCATGGCCATTTCCTCTTTCTGTCTTTAATTTGGAACAGGGGATGATCAGGTAATGCTTTTAAATACGGGTAAGGCTTTTGCTATGTTCCGATTATAAAACTCCCGACAGTTTGTCGCAATAAAAATCTCTCAGGTTAACCGTACAACCCTGTTAGTTACGCAGGCACAAAACACACTTCCGAATTATCGTTATTGATTTGAACTCCTTCTGGGTTCTCTCGGAGTGGGGGGGCCACTTCTAATCGAGTCCCGTCTGGATGTCGCCACTAAATGTTGGTCGTTCTGAGTGAGTGTGCTTAACACTCACTTGGTTCTGTTTCTCGTTCTAAGCTCTGGAGTCGCCAGGTGCCGTAAAGACACCGCCACAGGTTTCAAGGTGAAGTTCAAAGCAATAAAGCTGTACACCAATTAGTAAGTCCAAAACAATTAGAGTTTATTATAACACAATTATAATAACACTCATGCACACGCTAAAGATTAAACTTACTTCTACCACTAAACAACTAATACTTAGCTAAGAAGGAACTGGGAGGTCAGGGAACAAGGCCTTTGTTCTGTTCTGGTCTGCAGGCTTCGAATCGTTATCAGTTGGCAAGGGTGTCAGTAATGCCGGTTTCAGGTAGCGGTCGTCGTTTAGGCACTTACGGTTTGGTGGCTTCTGCTCAATGGCTGGTGTAGAAGACAGGAGGCTGGAGCCGGAGACAGGAGACTGAACCATGTGTGGGACCTTTCTTTTATAGGTCCCAGGGGGGTCCGCGCCACTTTGGGCGGACTCCCTTACCTGCTTGGGATCGATTGGGCCTCTTCCCAATTGATATGTTTTGAACCCCCCAATCATAGGGCCGTTCTTTGGTTGCTGGGGCGGTTCTTAGGACTTATTGTCCTGGGCTTCTCTGGCGTCACTGGGTCTGGTCTCCAATAGAATGTATCGATTGATACTTAATTTGTGTCCATTGTATCTGGGACTTGCCCGGTATCACCTCATTAGTATGCTAACGACTTCTCTTTCACAGTGCTGCCTGGTCTCTGCAGCAGTCAGAAACCGGTTTCTGCAGTTGTCCCAATACATAATTGCTCTGCAAGCTGTTTGCTCTTTAACATGTCTGTTTTCCCTGCACTCTTTGCAGTCTTCCATTTTGTGTTCGTTAGTGGCCATCTCAGCTGGCTACAGGTGGAACTGTCCGACCTCACGTCGAACGCGGTGATTAAAGCATGCAAAGAAACGTTTGCCAGGCATGGGATACCGCTCACAGTGATGAGTGACAACGGTCCCTGTTTTTACAGCCATGAATGGTCTGATTTTGCATGGCCATACAACTTCCATCACGTAACCTCCAGCCCCAATTCCCGCAGTCAAATGGGAAGGCCGAAAAAGGGGTCCATATCGGCAAGAGATTACTATGCAAGGCTGCAGACTCAGGCTCCGACTTTCACCTGGCGCTGCTGGCATACAGGGCAACTCCGCTGTCCACTGGGTTGTCTCCAGCGCAGATGCTCATGAATCGCACTCTGTGAACCACGGTTCCAGCCATCCATGTTCCAGACCCTGACCACCTCACGGTCATACAAAAGATGCAGCAGTCTCAGGCCCAACAGAAATCGGCATACGACGCTCATGCCACGGATCTCCTCGAGCTGGTCCCAACTGGTCATGTTCGTGTACAGTTGCCTGACGGCGCCTGGTCAGCCGCAGGTGTGGTGGTTAAGCAAGTGGGCCCGAGGTCGTTCCTTGTCCGCATGGCTGATGGTTCCTTCCTACGACGCAACAGACGGGCGCTGCGCAGAGTTCCACACCCGCCACCTGACCGTGATGCCCCGCCACACACAATGCTTCCTCCGGACATGCCATACCATGAGGCCACCGATCTACCAGCAATCGTGCCGACCCCTGCGACCACCGCATTGGCGCCGGTCCCGCCTCTCCATGTGCAGGCGGCCCCTGATCCACCCTTGAGGCGATCAACCAGAATTCGGCGCCCGCCACAAAGACTAAACTTGTAGACTGAACTTTTGCACTATTTTGTTACCTCATCGTTTTGACCTCTGTAAATATCGTATTTACCGTTTCATCTGCCCTATATCTGCACTAGCGACACCTTCCTATGTATATAAGTTCATTTTAGCACATTCTCTATACAGTCACGCACATATACACATCCACAGCACACGCACCTTAATATTTATTATCTAAACACAAAAAACAAAAGGGGGGAGATGTCATAATATACATCTATGTATATAATGGAGTGCAGACAGGTAGTAATTGACACACAGGATGACCAGTAAGCACACAGAACAGAGCAGCCAATCACCAGACAGGACACTACCACTATAAAGCCAGAGGGCACTAGGTTTCCCGCCCTCGGGACCCAGCCTCTGAGATAGTCAGAGTTCGTGAGCTAGCCAGTGCAAACACCATGTGGTAGCTAGTAAGTCTGGTTAGGATAGTACCAGGCCTCCAGTCAAGTTAGCATAGTGTCAACCCACAGTTGAACATGTATAATAGTTACGAAGTTAAATAAAATCGTGTTGCGTCTTATCAAGTGTTGGAGGTCTGTCCCTCGCCACACTGCATCAAGTGCAGTCCACATCGACCCAGCCTGCCCAACACATCAGCTCACTAATACCAGCTGCCAGGAAGTTTGAGTTTAGCAGATTTTACAAGAAACAAATTTTAGTGAGTCTCTGTAGTTTCATAATTGGCTTCCCTTGGAAGAGATGCACTTTGGGAATCTGTCGGCAGTAGTTCAAAGTAAAGCACTTTGAGTGAATTACGTTACAAAATGGATTCAAATGCATGACAGTATTTTATCAAAGCAAGACAGACATATATTTAATCATGTTTGAAATATGTTCTTTAGGGTTCGATGGTCGTTATTCCAGCAGTGGATGTAGATCCTTCCAAGTGTTTTGCATCTGCTACTTTGAACAGGAGGAAAAGTGAACGTGCTATTAATCCTGAGCTGAAATTATTGAGGCCACAGGTTGGGACTGAAAGGTAAGATTTTCTCATCTGATCCAACACTGTGCAATTTTACCCTAGGTTTTAATATGCTTAACAATAATTGGATATCTATCCAGCTAAGTACCAGAGAATGGTCCAAAGTCTCTGACTCTAACTTAGAGACAGAGCAATTTGCAGATGGTCCCAGAGAGCCAGAGAATTGCTCATCAGAATTTAAAACATCCTGGCAATTCCCACAGAGGTCAGAGCATGAGACATTCTGTGAAGATCCGACACACACATCTTGGCTTGTTAGTGCAGTTTCTGACAATCTGAAGACTGGAAGATTTGAGTTATAATATTCTTCCTTTTCAAATACTTATTCAAGTGTCTTTCGAATTACTTATATGGTCAGGTGGGATAAAGCACTTGGAGTGCCTATTGGGTTGCATTAGAGTATTAAAATGAGAGTTTGGTGACTGACGGAGTTATGTGAGGAGGGAGCAAGGTGCTCCTTTCATTTCATTTCCTCAAAGAGAGTAAAGGGAGCTGGGAGTTTTCAGAGAGTGCAGCTGACTGGGAGCAGAGTCGGAGGGCGGAGTTCCAGTTGGTTCATAGGGCAGCTACATTCTGTAAGGTAAGAATTATTTTTTTTTGTTTGTTGGGGCAGCAAGCTATCTTTGTATCATTTAGCAGCATCATCAATTTTAGAGGGTTCACTTGAGAGAATAGCAGCAGTATATATATATATTTTTAACGGTCTAACAGGTGTTTAATCTTTTTTTTTCTTTTCCTTTTAAATCTCTTTGGGAATTCATATCAGAGGGGATGGAGGCTAGGGCAGTTGCATGCTCCTCCTGTAGGATGTGGGTGGTAAGGGACACCACCGGTGTCCCCACTGACTACACCTGCAGGAAGTGCACCCAACAACAGCTCCTCAGTGATCGTGTTAGGGAACTGGAGCTGGAGCTGAATGAACGTTGGATCATCTGGGAGGCAGAGGGGGTGCTAGAGAGGAGTTACAGGAAGGTAGCCACACCCAAGGTGCAGGACAAGAGTGGCTGAGTTACAGTCAGAGGAAGGAAAAGGAACGGGAAGACAGTGCAGGGATCCCTCGTGGCCGTTCCCCTTCAAACAAGTATGCCATTTTGGATGCTGGAGGGGTTGAACTACCTAGCAGCCAGGTCTCTGGCACTGAGCCTGGCTCTGTGGCTCAGAAGGGAAGGGGGGAGAATAGAAAAACAAAGTGATAGGCGACTCAATAGTTAGGGGAATGGATAGGAAATGTTGTGGTCGCGAACTAGACTCCTTGAATGTTGCCTCCCGGGTGCCAGGGACGTCTCGGATCGAGTTACAGGATTCGTAAGGGGCAGGGGGAGCAACCAGAAGTCGTGGTGCACATAGGCACCAACGACATAGCTAAGAAAAGGGATGAGGATCTAAAAAGTGATTTTAGGGAGTAAGGTTGGAAGCTAAAGAGCAGGACAGCAGAGTAGTGATCTCAGGATTGCTACCGGTGCCACGTGGAAGTGAGGCAAGGAACAGAGAGTGACTGCAGCTGAACATGTGGCTACAGGGATGGTGCAGGAGGCAAGGCTTAAGATATGTGAATCATTGGGATACCTGGGGAAGGTGGGACATGTACATGAAGGACGGATTGCACCTAAACTGGAGGGGCACCAATATCCTGGGTGGTTGGTTTTCTAGAGCTCTTTGGGAGGGTTTAAACTAGTTTGGCAGGGGGATGGGACTCAGAGTTATGGATCAGAGGTTAGGGTAGCTGTTGAACAGGCAGAAATAGTATGCAGCGAATCTATGAGGAAGGATAGACAGTTGATAGAGCAAAGTTGCACTCAGTGGAATGTGTTAAAGTGTGTCTATTTCAATGCAAGGAGTGTCAGGAATAAGGGAGATGAACTTAGAACATGGATCAGTACTTGGAACTATGATGTTGTGGCCATTATGGAGACATGTATTTCACAGGGGCAGGAATGGTTGTTAGATGTTCCAGGGTTTAGATGTTTTAAGAAGAATAGGGAGGGAGGAAAAAGAGGAGGAGGGGTGGCACTGTTAATTGGGGAGAGCATCACACCTGCAGAAAAGGAGGTAGTCGATGAGGATTTGTCTACTGAGTCAGTATGGGTGGAAGTCAGAAACAAGAAAGGAGCAGTCACTTGATTGGAAGTTTCCTATAGACCCCCCCAATAGCAGCAGAGAGATGGAGGAACAGATTGGGCGGCAGATCTTGGAAAGGTGCAGAAGTAACAGAATTGTTGTCATGGGTGACTTCAACTTCCCTATTATTGACTGGAACCTCCTTACTGCAAATAGTTTGGATGGAGCAGATTTTGTCAGGATTCCTGACACAAAATGTAGATAGGCCGACTTGGGTGGAGGCCATATTGGACTTGGTGCTTGGCAACGAACGATGCCAGGTGTCAGATGTCTTGGTGTGAGAGCATTTCGGTGACTGACCACAACTCCTTGACCTTTACCATAGCCATGGAGAGGGATAGGAACAGACAGTATGGGAAGGTATTTAATTGGGGGAGGGGACATTATACTGCTATTGGACAGAAGCTGAGGAGTACAAAGTGGGAACAATTGTTCTTGGGGAAATGCACAACAGTAATGTGGGGGTTGTTTAAGGAGCACTTGCTGCGAGTGCTGGATAGTTTTGTCCCACTGAGACAAGGAAAGAATGGTAAGGTGAAGGAGCCTTGGATGACAAGAGAAGTGGAGCTTCTAGTCAAGAGGAAGAAGGAAGCTTACATAAGGTTGAGGAAGCAAGGGTCTGTCATGGCTCTAGAGGGTTACAAGGTAGCCAGGAAGGAACTCAAAAAATGGACTTAGGAGAGCTCGAAGGGGGCATGAAAAAGTCCTGGCGGGAAGGATTAGGGAAAACCCCAAGGCGTTCTACACTTATGTGAAAAATAAGAGGATGATCAGTGTGAGAGTAGGGCCTATCGGGGAGAGTGGAGGGAACTTGCGCTGAGAGTCTGAGGACAATAGACAATAGAACATTACAGCGCAGTACAGGCCCTTCGGCCCTCGATGTTGCGCCGCCCTGTGAAACCAATCTAAACCCATCTACACTATTCCATTATCATCCATATATATGTTTATCCAATGACCATTTAAATGCCCTTAATGTTGGCGAGTCCACTACTGTTGCAGGGAGGGCATTCCCCACCCCTACTACTCTTTGAGTAAAGAACCTATCTCTGACGTCTGTCCTATATCTATATCTCCTCAATTTAAAGCTATGTCCCCTCGTGCTAGCCATCACCATCCGAGGAAAAAGGCTCTCACTGTCCACCCTATCTAATCCTCTGATCATCTTGTATGCCTCTATTAAGCCACCTTTAACCTTCTCTCTAACGAAAACTGCCTCAAGTCCCTCAGCCTTTCCTCAAAAGATTTTTCCCTCTATACCAGACAACATCCTGGTAAATCTCCTCTGCACCCTTTCCAATGCTTCCACATCCTTCCTATAATGTGGCGACCTGAACTGCACGCAATACTCCAAATGCGGTCGCACTAGAGTTTTGTACAGCTGAAACATGACCTCATGGCTCCGAAACTCAGTCCCTTTACCAATAAAAGCTAACACACCGTTCGTCTTCTTAACAACCCTATCAACCTGGGTGGCAACTTTCAGAGATCTATGTACATGGACACCGAGATCTCTCTGCTCATCTACACTACCAAGAATCTTACCATTAGCCCAGTACTCTGTATTCCTGTTACTCCTTCCAAAATGAATCACCGCACACTTTTCTGCATTAAACTTCATTTGCCACTTCTCAGCCCAGCTCTGCAGCTTATCTATGTCGCTCTGTAACCTGCAACATCCTTCTGCACTGTCCACAACTCCATCGACTTTAGTGTCATCCACAAATTTACTCACCCATCCTTCTACGCCCTCCTCCAGGTTATTTATAAAAATAACAAATAACAGGCCCCAACACAGATCCTTGTGGTACACCACTAGTAACTAAACTCCAGGCTGAACATTTCCCATCAACCACCACCCTTTGTCTTCTTACAGCTAGTCAATTTCTGATCCAAACCGCTAAATCACCCTCAATCCCATGCCTCTGTATTTTCTGCAATAGCCTACCATGGGGAACCTTATCAAACGCTTTACTGAAATCTATATACACCACATCAACTGCTTTTCCCTCGTCCACCTGTTTGGTCACCTTCTCAAAGAACTCAATAAGGTTTGTGAGGCATGACCTACCCGTTACAATACTGTGTTGACTATCCCTAATCAAATTATTCCTTTCTAGATGATTATAAATCCTATCTCTTATAATCCTTTCCAAGATTATAATCCTTTCCAAGCCCACAACAGAAGTAAGGCTCACTGGTCTGTAGTTACCGGGGTTGTCTCTACTCCCCTTCTTGAACAAGGGGACAACATTTGCTATCCTCCAGTCTTCTGGCACTATTCCTGCATTCTGACACTTTCCAGAATTGCTAACACCTCCTCCTTATGAACCTCAATCCCATCTAACCTAGTAGCCCGTATCTCAGTATTCTCCTCGTCAACATTGTCTTTTTCCTGTGTGAATACTGACGAAAAATATTCATTTAGCGCCTCTCCTATCTCCTCGGACTCCACGCACAACTTCCCACTACTATCCTTGACTGGGCCTACACTTACCCTAGTCATTCTTTTGTTCCTGACATACCTATAGAAAGCTTTAGGGTTTTCCTTGATCTTACCTGCCAAGGACTTCTCATGTCCCCTACCGACTCTTCTTAGCTCTCTCTTTAGGTCCTTCCTGGCTAACTTGTAACTCTCAAGCGCCCTAACTGAAGCTTCACATCTCATCTTTACATAAGCCTCCTTCTTCCTCTTGACAAGTGATTCAACTACTTTAGTAAACCACGGTTCCCTCGCTCGACCACTTCCTCCCTGCCTGACAGGTACATACTTATCAAGGACACCTGTGGGGGAGATGGGGGAGGCCCTAAATGAATATTTTGCTTCAGTATTCACTAGAGAGAGGGACCATGTTGCTCATGAGAACAGTGTGAACCAGGTTAATAGACTTGAACAGGTTGATATTAAGAAGGATGTGCTGGAAATTTTGAAAAGCATCAGGATAGATAAGTCCCCTGGGCCTGATGGGATGTACCCAAGGTTAATACACGAAGCGAGGGAGGAGATTGCTGCGCTGTTGGCGATAATCTTTGCGTCCTCACTCTCCACTGGAGTAGTACTGGATGATTGGAGGGAGGCGAATGTTGTTCCCCTGTTTCAGAAAGGGAATAGGGAAAGGGAATTACAGACCCGCCAGTCTTACGTCTGTGGTGAGCAAAATGTTGGAAAGGATTCTGAGAGATAGGATTTATGATTATTTAGAAAAACATAGTTTGATTAAAGATAATCAGCATGGCTTTGTGAGGGGCAGGTCATGCCTCACAAGCCTCATTGAATTCTTTGAGGATGTGACGGGACACATTGATGAAGGTCAACAGTGGATGTAGTGTGTATGGATTTCAGTAAGGCATTTGATAAGGTTTCCCATGGTAGGCTCGTTCAGAAAGTTAGAGGTCTTGGGATACAGGGAAATCTGGCTGTCTGGATACAGAATTGGCAGGCTGAAAGAAGACAGCGAGTGGTAGTGGATGGAAAGTATTCTGCTTGGAGGTCGGTGACCAGTGGAGTCCCGCAGGGATCTTTTCTGGGACCTCTGCTCTTCGTGGTTTTTATAAATGACTTGGATGACGAAGTGGAAGGGTGGGTTAATAATTTTGCCGATGACATGAAGGTTGGTGGAGTTGTAGATAACGTTGAGGGCAGTTTGCAGGTTGCAACAGGACATTGACAGGATGTAGAGCTGGGCTGAGAAGTGGCAGATGGAGTTCAACCTAAATAAATGTGAAGTGATTCATTTTGGAAGGTTGAATTTGAATGCTGAATACAGGGTTAAAGGCAGGATTCTTGTGGAGGAACAGAGGAGCCTTGGGTTCCAAGTACATAGGTCCCTCAAAGTTGCCACCCAGGTTGAAAGGGATGGGAAGGCGTATGGTGTGTTGGCTTTCATTAACAGGGGGATTGAGTTTAAGAGCCGCAAGGTTTTGCTGCAGCTTTATGAAACCCAATTTAGATCACACTTGGAATATTGTGTCCAGTTCTGGTCGCCTCGTTATCGGAAGAATGTGGATGCTTTGGAGAGGGTGCAGAGGAGATTTTCCAGGATGCTGCCTGGACTGGAGGGCATGCCTTATGAAGAAAGGTTGAGGTTGCTAGGGCTTTTCTCAATGGAGCGAAGAAGGAAGAGAGGTGACTTGATAGAGGTGTACAAGGTGATGAGAGGCATGGACAGATGGACAGCTTGGAACTACTCCCCAGGGCGGAAATGGCTGTCACAAGGGGATATAATTTTAAGGTGATTGGAGGAAGGTATAGGGGAGATGTCAGAGGTAGGTTCTTTACACAGAGAGTGGTGGGTGCATGGAATGCACTGCCAGCAGAGGTAGTGGAGTCAGAGTCATTAGGGACATTAAAGTGACTCTTGGACAGGTACATGGACAGCAGTAAATTGTAAATTGAAGGGGTGTAGATTAGGTTGATCTTAGATTAGGGTAAATGGTCTGTGCAACATCATGGGCTGAAGGGCCTGTACTGTGCTGTATTGTTCTATGTTCTATGTTCTAAAGCATTCTACAATCTGATATTCTTATGAGTGAAAATCATCCTTCTGCTGACCGTCCCCATTCACCCCCACCCCCCCACGCACATCATTGATCCTCAGTCTATTCTTCTCATTACTGCCATCAATTGCGCACAACATCCAGCTCTAAGGTAATCAGTCGTTGGTACAAACTCAATTGTGCACAGTAAACATGGAGATATGCATTTTTATCACATCAGGTGGATTTGTAGATCGTAAATTGAAACTATTCTCCTATGTAAGGATCCTCCTGCAACTTTAACCACTGCAATATTAAAACATTCATTAACAATGTCCATGGGTGCGATTTACCGGCTGCGACCCGCCAGATTCGGAATGGGGTGCAGCCAGTGGATCCCAGGAGAGGCCTCTCTCAATGGTCGTCGCGCCTTGCGAGATCTAACCAGATCTAACGAGACCACGCGATCTGGAACTCACCCACAATGGGCAGGACCCAGGCTTGCATAGTTAAAAGAGCTTAAAACCTCACTTAACTAATCCTTTTGGCGGTTCAGGGGAATACCTCCATCCTCACACTCCTATATGGACCCCCTCCCCATGGAGGAGGTTAACCCCCATGCCAGTGTCCCCTTGAGGGGACCACCAGGTTGCCATGGCCCAGGCATGTCCCACATGGGGGGCTTCAGGCTCCTCCGCGCCCCAAGCGTGGGCACCATGACTAGTTTTTGTTTCTGAAAGCCAGCCGTGAATCACACTGGTGTGGCTTAACACTGCCAGGGCGGGGGTGGAGGTGGGTGAGGGCAGGGGTGTGCATGAGATGGGTTGGGGTGGACATTATGCATCAAGCCCTTTAATAATAGTTTTAATTATGATAATTACCAGCGCAAGTTCCATTTTTGGCCGCTCGGGAGATTTAGCAGCCATTATGGGATTTGAGCCCGTGCCTAACGAGGCCACTAGATCAGGGCCCGAGTCTAGTTCCTGGGTAACCACAGAGCTGACCTCACCAATCACTGACGTTGACTTCGCAACACCCCCTCTCAACCCCTGACTGACCCACCAACTAACCCCCAAACCAACCTGACCAGGTTACAACCCAGACACCCACCTCCACTATCTGACTGCCCCACCCTAACAACTTGACTACACCCTGAGCTCACCCGACTACTCACCCACCCAACTCTCTTTCCACCTGACCTGACTACTCCCACGCACCTGGCCCCAACCCATCTACCTTCATCACATGATTACACCCTTGACTGGACCTGACTAACTCCCAACCTGACTACCCCTCCCCATCCAAGCTCACTACTCCCTGACTCATCTACCCACTCACCTACCTATCCACCTGCCACCTCACTCACCTGCTACCCTACTTACCTACCATCCTAACCACTTGCCTTCATACCCACCTGCCAACTCTCTCACCTGCCATCGCACCTACTTAGCTCACCCACCTACCTCCTTCTCTCCCCCCAACCTGCCCATTCACTCATTCATTAATATTCATACTGGACTTTTAAACTTAGTGCTGCAAAAAGGAGGCATTTTCTGCCTTCCCCTTGACACTACAGTGCAGCGATGGAGTTCTGCAAGGAATACTGCGCTCTACATTTCTCGGGAAGCCAGGCTCGGAAGACTCGCCAAAAAATGCAGAACAGCTTCTAAGCATGGAAAAGTTTGACAATGATTACCATTCCGTGGAAAATCAGGTCAATATAGTTGGAAATGGGGTTGGGAGCATCTTGAATTAAAGAATTAGTAATAATGCAAGTATGATGTGCTATATTTTTATGATTCTATCGCTCAAATTCTTTTGAAAATAAGATGGCATGTGAGGGGCACTCACCTGATCAGTTTGCTGACACTGCGGATTTCCAGGAAAAGGATTATTTGCAAAAACCAAGACGCTCCTGGCTTCTTGCGATTGAGAACTTTTCAGTTGCTAAACTGGAAATTGAATGTCGCTTCTAGCAGACCTGAAGGTCTCCAGCATGTAAGAATATCGGAAATAGCACCAGGGATAGACTATTTGGTTCTGCAAGTCTGCTCTGCCATTCAATATGATCATGGTTGATCTTTTGCCTCAACTCCACTTTCCTACCTGCTCACTTTATCGCTTGATTTCTTGAGGGAGCCAAAATCCATTTACCCTAGCCTTGAATATATTCAATGATGGCACACACACAATCCTCTGGGTTATAGAATTCTGAAGATTCATAACCCTCTGATTGAAAACATCCTAAATGATTAACCCCTCATCCTGACATTGTGCCCCCTTGTTTCATGTAGATCAGTTTTCAGCTACACTTTCCCCGCAAAGTTTCAGTTACAGAGTCTGTTATCATCATTATCAATCTGAGGTGGGGTTGTCATGGTCTGCATTGATAGATACTGCTGGAGGCAAAGCTGATGGTAAATTCTATCTTTTATTAAAGATAATACTAACTATTTTCAATACAAAGTTAGCACATGGCTCAACATAGAACTTTTGTTATAGACATAGACATAGACATAGAACATACAGTGCAGAAGGAGGCCATTCGGCCCATCGAGTCTGCACCGACCCACTTAAACCCTCACTTCCACCCTATCCCCGTAACCCAATAACCCCTCCTCACCTTTTTTTGGTCACTGAGGGCAATTTACCATGGCCAATTCCAACTAACCTGCATGTCTTTGGACTGTGGAAGGAAACAGGAGCACCTGGAGGAAACCCATGCAGCCATGGGGAGAACGTGCAAATTCCGCACAGGCAGTGACCCAGCGGGGAATTGAACCCGGGGCCCTGATGCTGTGAAGCCACTGTGCTATCCACTTGTGCTACCGTGCTGCCGTTCTCCATGCTCTGTTATCATGTGATCCTTTGTCACTGATGATATAGGCTATATATTCACCATTAAGCTTTGTACTACATTCTCCACCCCGGCCACGTCTTTGACTCCCATAAATACTGTTTGAATTATCCTAAATCTCCTTCCCAAAGTCTCTGACTTCATCTCTGGTTTATAGAGATGAACACTGTGATGGTTTTACCAGTCTCTCTGATCTTGGTCTCAGAACTCTGACGTTGCTTGGATTCATGTTCTCCGTCTTCTCTCTTTAATTCTTGGACTATTGGTTCTATGTTCAGATTGTCATCCTGATCATATATAGTCCACTCCATTGATGGGTCTTCTTGTCGATATAAGTGCACTTTTATTTCTTCTCACTGTCCCATTTTCAGTCTCAAAAGATAAGATCTCGGGCTTTTTGTCTTTCCGAGTACTTGGCCTTCTCTAATCTGCCTCTCTAATCCAGACTGATACACTCGGTTGGAGCTTTAGTAAAACTTTGATTGAAGTTTCTGGTCTGATTTCATGATATTCCTCCTCAGTCTCCCTTACTGTCTCAAGATCAGTTGCTTTCAGACATGGCTGTAATGATATGTATAATCTAAGGAGAGTAAAGGGTTATCAAGATGTTCATGTATCTCAACACTAGATGGCATCACTGAGTAGTCTTATAAAAGGCTGTGTCTCTAAGCATTCTGGGAGAAGCTGATGGAGAAGGATAGTCTGAGTTTGAGTTAAGTGTTGGTTGTATTAGAGAGAGATAATTAATTACTGCAACATAGATTCAATGCTATTATTTTGTTAGCTGTTACTCAGTAAAGTGTTCAAACCATTTCAAGCAGTGTAAAATAAACTAGCTTTGGTTTAAATATATAGCTCAATGTTCTTTGTAAACACTATGGGCTGGATTCTCCGCAGCCCCGCGCCAAAATCGCATTCGGCGCAGGGGCGGAAAATCCACTTCCACGCCGAAATCGGGCCCGGCACCTCCGGGATCCGAATATTGGCGTGATCACAGAGTATGTCACACGGTTAGGGGCCCATTGACAGAGGTCCGCCCAGCGATCCTCCGCTCCCAACCGGCCGAGTTACTGACGAACTAACTACCTATTGCCGGTCGGGATGCTGGCGTGGTGGCTGCGGACTTAGATTGCGGCCGCCCTGGTGGGGGGAGGGGGGAATCGTACACGGGGGGGGGGGGGGGTTTATAGGCGGCCGGGGGTTAGATCCGCACGGTCAGATGCTCGGGCGCGCGGCTGATCGGGGGGGGAGGGGGGGGGGGTCTAATTTTTGCATCTGACTCCGCTTTTATTGGGGAACGTTATTTAGAGGGATGATAGTGGATAGGCAATGGCAAACATTCAAGGAGCACATAGGGGAATTGCAACAATTGCTTATTCCTGTCTGGCACAAAAGTAAAATGGAAAAGGTGACCAATCCATGGCTTACAATGGAAATTAGAGATTGTATTCGATCCAAGGAAGAAATTTACAAATTAGCCAAGAAAAACAACAGGTCTGAGGATTTGGAGCAGTTTAGAATTCAGCAAAGAAAGACCAAGAGATTGATTAAGAAAGGGTAAGTAGAGTACAAGAGTAAGCTTGCAGCAAACATAAAAAAACTGACTGTAAAAGGTTCGAAAGGTACGTGAAGAGAAAAAGATTGGTGAAGACAATAACAGTCAGAAACAGGGGAATGTATAATAGAGGACCAAGAAATGGCTGAGCAACTAAATACATACTTTAGTTCTGTCTTCACAAATTAGGGCACAAATTAGATACCAGAAATGTTGGGGATCGCAGGGTTTAGTGAGGGGGAGGAACTGAAGATCAATATTAATAGAGAAATGGTGTTGGGGCAATTGATGGGATTGAAGGCTGATAAATCCCCAGAGTTTAATAATCTACATCCCAGTACTTAAGGAAGTGGCTCTAGAAATAGTGGATGCATTGGTGGTCATCTTCCAGAATTTTATAGACTCCAGAACCGTTCCTGAAGATTGGAGGGTAGCTAATGTAACTCCATTATTTAAAAAGGGAGGTCCAGAGAAAACAGGGAATTATAGACCAGTAAGCCTGATGTTGGTTGTGGGGAAAATTCTAGAATCCATTATCAAAGATTTTATAGCAGAGCACTTAGAAAACAGTGGCAGGTTTACACCAGGTCCTAGGTTTGATTCCCGGCTTGGGTCACTGTCTATGAGGAGTCTGAATGTTCTCCCCGTGTCTGCGTGGGTTTCCTCCTGGTGCTCTGGTTTCCTCCCACAAGTCCCGAAAGACGTGCTTGTTAGGTGAATTGAACATTCTGAATTTTCCCTCCGTGTACCCGAACAGGTGCCGGAATGTGGCTCCTCGGGGCTTTTCACAGTAACTTCACTGCAGTGTTAATGTAAGCCTACTTGTGACACTAAAGATTATTAACATTTTAAAAAGCATGGATTTATGAAGGAGAACTCGTGCTTGACAAATCTACTGGAATTCTTTGAGGATGTAACTAGTAGAGTTGATGAGGGGGAGCCAGTGGATGTGGTATATTTGGACTTTCAGAAGGCTTTTGACAAAGTCCCACAAAAGAGATTAGTGAGCAAAATTAAAGCGGGTGGGATTAGGGGTTGTGTATTGAGATGGATAGAAAACTGGTTGATCGACAGGAAACACAGAGTAGGAATTAACAGCTCCTTTTCCAATTGGCAGCCAATGACTAATGGGATACTGCAGGGATTGGTGTTTGGAACCCAGTTATTCACAATATATATTAATGATTTAGATGATGAACAAAATGTAATATCTCCAAATTTGCAGATGATACTAAATTGGCTTGGAGATAAACTGTGAGGGGGATGCAGAGATCCTTCAGTGTGATTTGGACAAGTTGAGTGAGTGGGCAAATGAATGGCTGCTGCAGTATAATGTCAAATGTGAGGTTATCCACTTTGGTAGCAAAAATGAGAAGGCAGACTATTACTGAATGGCTATGAATTAGGAAAGGGGAATGTGCAACGAGACCTGAGTGTCCTTGAACACCAGTCACTGAAAGTAAGCATGCATGTAAAACAGGCAGTAAAGAAGGCAAAAGGCATGCTGGCCTTCATTGCCAGAGTTTGAGTACAGGAGCAGGGATGTCTTGTTGCAATTATATAGGGCCTTGGTGAGGCCGCACCTGGAATATTGTGTGCAGTTTTGGTCTCCTTATCTGAGGAAGGATGTTCTTGCTCTAGAAAGAGTGTAGCAAAGGTTTACCAGACTGATTCTTGGGCTGGTGAGACTGACATGAGAAGAGATTGAATTGGTTAGGACTTTGCAGGAGTTCGGAAGAATGAGTGGTATCTCATAGAAACCTATAAAATTTTAACAGGACTAGACAGGGCAGAAGCAGGAAGGATGTTCCTGATGGTGGGTGTGTCCAGAACTTGGGGTCACTGTCTGAGGATACGGGGTAGACCATTTAGGGCAGAGATGAGGAGAAATATCTTCACCCACAGAGTGGTGAGCCTAAGGAATTTATTACCACAGGAAGTAGTTGAGGCCAAATCATTGTGGGTGGGATTCTCGGTCCAGAGACACTGGAATCGTGCATCACAATTGGGCGGAGATTTACCTGTCAGCCGGTAATTGAGGCTGTTGCCAGTCACCGAACAGAATGACATGCTCCGATGCCTGAGAGCGTGAATGTGTTCCACGCCACACGCCAGTGTGGGCATGCAAATTGTACAGTGAAGGCTGTTGGCATATCATTAACGGGCCCGACTCGACATTCACCGTGCCTTCCATGATGCTCCACCTGGTGGAATTACCGACGGCGAGGTTCACTTGTGGTATTGAAAATCGGGAGTCAAGCACCGTGATTACTGAGGGAGAGAGAAGGGTACTAAAAGTGTTCAACATCTGTATATTGTGCTGTCATTTGTGCCACTGGCCGAAGGGCGCCTGCCAGGGCTCCGCCTCCGCCTGGCGGAATTACCGTTAGCGAGGAGGATTAGCAGGAGGAAGGTAGGAGGTGGGTCATGGAGGCAGAGTTGCCGGGCATAGACTGCCATTGCCATTGCAAGGGAGCCATGCTGCTGCACATGCCGCCAACTGCCTATATAAACTTAGTGTGCCACCCCCCTAGGAACCCTCCATCCCCAGCTGACCCATCAACGGATGGGCATGCTCCAGCGCAATGTTTCATCTTTTTGGCTCGGATGAGGGTGTTTGGGGAGTTGAGTGCTGATATGCAGCTCCTGCTTGTCAGGCTCTCCAGTGCAGATTGCAACCTCATCGTTTCACACGACGGCATGCATTGGAATTGCATTAGTTCCATGTGGCACTGGTGCTCGCCATGAACATGTCCTGAATTGCTCCAGGACCACCGCTGCTTACAGGTCCGAACGCTCGCAATTCAGTCCCGGTGCCAGCATTTCGTCTCTCAAATGGAGAATTCCGCTCTGTATGTATTCAAGAAGCAGTTAGATCGAGCAGTTATTCATTTTATACGCTGTACAATAGATAAGGGTATGTAGATCGGGTACAATATACAGGGGGCTGGATTCACCGTTTCTGCGGCTAAGTGCCAGCGCCAACTGATAATCTGTGGTGCTCCACGACGGGGAAATCAGAACGAATCCCTCACCGATTCCGGCACCGATGAGGGGCTAGCACCGGTGCTGCGTGGAGCACTCGTGGATCGAGCAGAGAATGGCCGGAGAATCGGCAGGTTCCGGGCCGCACATGCACAGGGCTGATAAGCTGCAGCCACTCACGCCTACGCCCCCACTGGTCGCGCTGGGAAACGTGGTGCTGGCCATGCTGGACTGCGAACCCACTGACTCCAGCCCCACAGTCCACCCCCGGCCATCCCCCACCACTCCCCTCAGCCCTAGCAGATGCTCCCCGGCCAGCGGCATGGATCCCAGCTGAGTGTGGCGGCGCTGACACTGTCCGCAGCTGGCACGCCAGCTTCCTGACCGCACATGGCCAGCGCCGTTGGGAACTCGGCCCAGCGGGGGCGGAGCATCACGGGTGGACTGGCTGGTGATGTGTCATTGGCATTGCGACTGCGTGCCGATGGTGCCAATTTGGACGGGGCGGAGCATCGTCAACCGACTTCAAATCAACGCCTGTCCTAATGCCGCCGTCGGAAGCCATTCTCCGGCTGATCGCCGATCCCGATTTTAGCGTCAGGCCATGGATAATGCCGCCCAAGAACTTTCCATTGGCTTTGTCTCACCCTGCCCACTCCTTCCTCGGTTCCCCCGCCCCCAGTTTTGTTGTTTTAGCATACTTCGTAAGATCACATATCTTACAGGAGGTGATTGTCATCTATTTACTTCTCTGGCAGATCCACTATTTTGATATTCTGTTGTCTCGACTGATTTTTTTGGCCCTCCACCTTCCCTTTCTGTCTCCACTGGGTCGTCACCAACCTCTTAATTTCGGCCTTGAGGGCAACGATTTGGTCGCTGTGGTCGGTCGGAGTTTTCTCCAGCTTCTTTATCATGCTCCCCTGTCTTTCAATCTCTTCCCCACACTGTCGAGGGCCACCTGCACGGTGGCTTGCTCTTTCACCACTGCCACCCTGACTGCTGCCTTTATTTTGGCCTTAATGCCGTCTCTCATCTCCTTCAGTTCTCTGGTGAGGAACGTCTTCCACCCATCACCTGGCACGGAGGGAGGTTATTTTTCGGTTCGCTTGTCTCCCTCTCCCTCTTTTGGGAGTGGCCGGGGACCCCTTGCCCTGTGGGTCTGCTATTCCGCTTGCTCGTAGCTCCTGTCCCTTGCTGCCATTTTTAGTGTCTCAGCGGCCTCTCAAACTGCTGCTTCCCAGCATCCTTCCTGTTTTTCATATTATTGAGGGGGAGGGGATGTTTTAGTCTGATTTTGAAGGCTAAATTTGGCTAAACATGCCTATTAATAATAATAATAATAATAACCTTTTAGTGTCACAAGTATGAAGTTACTGTATTATTCTGTCTTTCAGAGGAGTGCCACCTGATGTGTGACTGCTCAGCACATCCCTGTCACCAGAAGTCCCAGCATACTGATTTATTGCAGGAATGGCACTCTGGATTTTTGGCAGGGCATTTTTATTTAAATTTAGAGTAGCCAATTATTTTTCTTTTCCAATTAAGGGGCAATTTAGTGTGGCCAATCCACCTAACCAGCACATCTTTGGGTTGTGTGGGGGGAACCCACGCAGACATGGTGAGAATGTGCAAACTTCACACGGACAGTGACTCAGGGCCGGGATTCGAACCTGGGTCCTCAGCCCCGCAGTCCCAGTGCTAACCACTGCGCCACATGCCGTCCCCTGGCAGGGCATTTTTAACGCCAATGCAAACTTTACCCACCACAGCGACAACACTAATAATGGTAAGTACTGCACCAACTTCACATTTTCCTTGTTCTGGCTTAGGTATGCTGCTACTTTTATGTGCTATGTGCACTGTCTCAGACATTTGTCTCCACGAGATTTCTTTTTTGGAGTGTAGGAACACGCTTACATTTGTCCCCATATGGAACTGGGATCACTAAACCACAACAAAATCTTCTGAGTGTTGGTTGCTTCTGTATGAGCTTCACCAGTAGTTATTTAAGTAAAGCGTCCTTCACTCACCAACTGACCAGACGACACTCCGGGTTAGAGGGCACGATTCTTTAAAAAGATTTCTAAGTTCATTTGTGGCGGGTTTTTCAGGGCATTTCCCGCCGGCTCTGCCGATGAGTTGCCCATCATGATTCAATGACAATGGCCCTGGGGAGTTTCTCACCGTTTTAGCCCACACTTAGAATTTTTGTTTTAGCATGGGGAGCTGAACTCAAATATCGGGCTGCCATTTTGAAAGGGTGCCCTGATTTCTAAGTGAGTTTGTGCGTCCTCCACACCCCCCCAGCACCCAATCTCACCCCCCACACACATGGGCACTACTCCACCCACACACATGGGCACTACTCCCCCCAAGTGAGGACACCCCGCTATAGGGTCCCTGGGGGCCCCCCCTCTTCCGGCCCCTCAATCCCCGTACAGTACCTCCCTACCCCTACCCATCACCCCCCAACCTCCTAGAGCACCTACTTATGTGCTCTGCACACCCCTGTCATAATATCCACTCATGTATATCATCAGACGCAGACAGGCAGTGATTGGCACACAGGATAACCAATGAACACACACGACACAGAACAACCAATCACCAGACAGAACACCATCACTATAAAGCCCACAGGGCATTAAGACTCTCCTTCTCTCACAGGACACAGCTACTGAGATAGTTAGAGGGCACAAGCCAGTGAACATCATCACCATGTGGTAGAGAGCTAGTCTGGTCAAGCCAGTAGGAGTGTAGTAATCCACGGGAGGCAGGAGTTCCGTCACCACACCAATATTTATTTACAATAACGATATTACAGGAGCAGCTACAAACAGTGCTGCTAGCAGTCCAGTCAACTTAAGACTGGCTCACAAAGCCTACACAGGTGCTTATATGGGCCCCCTCAATGAGCTATCATTGAGGGAGCTCATACTCCAATTGGCCAACCAATAAAGCCAATTGGAGTTCATTACAAGGAGGTTATCAGTTAGGTTAAGAGAGTGTCAACCCACAGCAGATTATGTACAGCAATCAGCAAGTTCAATAAAACAGAGTTGGACCATCTGCTGTGTCGGAAGCCTGCTTCTCGTTTAATGCACCCAATTGCAATCTATGTTCGACGAACTCAGATAACACATCAACCCCCACCCTTCAAACCTTCCCTCCATCCTCCTTTCATGTTCATGGAGAGCACCCAGAGTTTCAGCTCATGAACATATTTATTCAAGCTGTCGCAGGGAATCTCAGCTGCCACTAGATGGCTTGCTGGCTCCCTGAACACAGAAAATACAGGTCAATTATACTTTTCTCTGTTATCTCAAGCAATTAACATATCCCAATCAAAAGAATACATTTGTTTTGAAATTATCTATGTCCATTCACAACTAACAAATAGAATTACATGCTGCATTGCATATGAGTATAATTACCGATCATAATTAAAGCACATACATATTATTATAATATGGCCAAGCATGTAGCTGACTGCACTTTCTATTATTACTGGACATACATAAAATTAGAACTATGCATTATCTGTGGTGTCCCTTACTCACATCACATTGTATATCCTTGCCATAATTTTAAAAGGTCTTTGAGACTTATTGGTTGTTGTGGTAACAGCCTTCTGCCAGCTTGTTCTGTCTGTGGGAATTCAAGCTTCTCAAGCAGTCCATGTGAGCGCTAAAGTTTTATTTTAAAGCCTGTCTAGGTTTTATACATAAACTTGTATGATTTGATTTATTAACTGATGAGACCATCAATTCACGCGACACGTGGTTAGAAGTGAACAGTGGTTTTAATCGTCTTACAACAGGGCCTGCCTGTGAAACGATGAACTCCAGATGACTGGCAGGCAGGCTCTCAGCATCAACCTTTATACTTCCGGTTAGGGGGGAGGAGCCGTGGGTGGAGCCAAGTGTGGAGCCCAGTACAAACTCCCGTACATCTCCCCCTAGTGGCAGAGCAGCGCAACTGCTCGTGTGCCGAGCTTACAGAGACATAGTAATACAGTGTGAATTACGCTACTCTGATTCACCACATTAACCTTTTCAGCTGCCCAATGGTAACAAAAAAATTGGGGAGGGCCAAACCGTCCCCCCGACTGTCTGTCTCTTTGGAGCACAGCCCCACGGATTCTGGGAGTCTTTCCCGCCCAAATAAAGGAGGACATCAATTTATTGACTTAGCAAAAAAAGATTTGGGGAGAAAAGTGGGGAGACACTGAAATAGAAATAAAAATCTCAGGAGCACATTCATTTTAATAGCCTGAACCCTGACGAATAGGGCGAGGTTGTCGCACCACTGCAAATCTGCTTTCATATTGCCAACCAGACTAGTGTAATTTAGTTTATAAAATGAGGCCCAGTTGTGGGACACCCGTACTTCCAGGTAACGAAAGCTAGTCTTGGCAAGACGAAAGGGTAATGTCCCTAGTTGGACTCCCCACCTGTGGGGTTGACTTTGAAATATTCACTCTTTTCTAAGTTCAACTTGTACTCATAAAAGGAGTCAAAATTGCTAAGCTGCTTCATTATGTCGTCCATGGAGGGTACTGGGTCTATAACATAGAAAAGTAGATCAACAATGACTATGTTTGTTTATTTAATTTTAATTTATTTTTAAGTTCTTTTGTTGTTCATTGGGGTTGGGGGGGGTGGGGGGATGTGATACATACGGTCTGGGGGTGTTACAGTTATTATGGGTTATTTTGTTGCATTTCATTGTTTGTCGTTATGTTTTACATTTTCTGTAAAAAATTCCAATAAAAATGATATTTAAAAAAAAAAGAAAAGTAGATCATCCTCCTAAAGGGACACCAGATACCCCACCCCTCCCCGATTTAATCTTCCCTTCTTAACAGAGGATCTCAGCGCTATAGTAAGCGACTCTATTGCCAAAGCAAACAAGAGCGGGGATAATGGACAGCCCTGCCTTGTGGCCCTGTTCAACAGAAAATAACCAGAACTCAGGATATTCGTACATCTCTTGCAGTGGGGGGCCTTATGCAGTAGCTGAGTCCAAGAAATAAATTTGTGGCCGAAGCCAAGCCTCCCAAGAATCTCAACTAAATACTCCCGCTCCACTCTTTCAAATGCCTTTTCAGCATCCAAAGAAACAATCTCCTCTGGTTCGGACACCGAGGAGGGGAAAAAGACCACATTTAACAGCCGCATATATTGGCCAACAATTGTCGACCCTTCATGAAGCCCGTCTGATCCTCCGAGATTATATTTGGGAGGCAGGACTCCAGCCAAAGTGCTAACACCTTGGCAAGAAACTTGATGTCGCATTCAACAGTGAGATAGGTTGGAACGAACCAAAATCTTTTGGGTCTTTGTCCTCCTCAAGAATCAAAGACCCTACAGGGTAACAATCCCTGGGATAGGGAGTCTTTGAATATATCCAGAATTATCAGTTGCTCCGAGAACCTCATAAAATGTAATCAGAAAGCAATCTGGACCAGGTGTATTGTCAGATTGCATCAGTTCAATGCATTTTAAAATGCTATCAGGCCTTCATGGCGATTCCAATTCACCGATCAACTCCACCTGAACAATTGGGATGGGTAGGGCATCCAAAACGTCAGACATTTAAAAAAAAAAAAATTATTTTGTATTGAAATGTTTTGAAAAATGTATAACAACAGAACAATAATAATAATAACAATAATAAACCCCCCCCCCCCCCTCCCCGGCACCCGTAACAACGCATATAACGAACCCCCCCACCCCCCCAAACCCAATAAACAACGAAATAAATTAACAATAATTAAATTAACATAAACAATACCCCCCTGAAACCCCCCCCCCCTTTCCCCCCCTCCCCCCCGGGTTGCTGCTGACCTAGTTCCTTATCGCTGAGCCAGAAAGTCGAGGAAAGGCTGCCACCGCCTAAAGAACCCCTGTACCGACCCGCTCAGGGCGAATTTGACCTTCTCCAGCTTAATGAATCCCGCCATGTCATTGATCCAGGTCTCCACGCTTGGGGGTCTTGCATCTTTCCATTGCAACAAGATCCTCCGCCGGGCTACTAGGGACGCAAAGGCCAAAACACCGGCCTCTTTCGCCTCCTGCACTTCCAGCTCCACCCCAACCCCAAATATCGCGAGTCCCCAGCCTGGTTTGATCCTGGATCCTACCACCCTCGACACCGTCCTTGCTACCCCCTTCCAGAATTCCTCCAGTGCCGGGCATGCCCAAAACATATGGGCATGGTTTGCTGGGCTCCCCGAACACCTGATGCACCTGTCCTCACCCCCAGAAAACCTGCTCATCCTCGTCCCGGACATATGAGCCCTGTGCAGTACCTTGAACTGGATGAGCCTCGCACATGAAGAGGAGGAGTTCACCCTTTCCAGGGCGTCCACCCATGTCCCCTCCTTAATCTGCACCCCCAGCTCCACTTCCCACTTAGCCTTCAGCTCCTCTACCGACGCCTCCTCCACCTCCTGCATCACTTTGTAGATGTCAGGCACCTTCCCATCCCCGACATACACCCCCAAAAGCAGCCTATCTCTTACCCCCCGCGGGGGCAGCAAAGGGAACCCCTCCACCTGCCGCCCAGCAAACGCCTTAACCTGAAGGTACCTGAACATATTCCCCTGGGGGAGCTCAAACTTCTCCTCCAGCTCACCCAGGCTCGCAAACCTCCCATCAATGAACAGGTCTCCCAACTTCCTTATGCCCGCCCTGTGCCACCCCAGAAACCCACCATCAATGTTCCCTGGGACAAACCGGTGGTTCCCCCGCAGCGGGGCCTCCACCAAGCCCCCCACTTTCCCCCTGTGTCGCCTCCACTGCCCCCAAATCTTGAGGGTAGCCGCCACCACCGGGCTCGTAGTGTACCTCGTTAGAGGGAGCGGCAACGGCGCCGTTACCAGTGCCTTCAGGCTCGTGCCTCCACAGGACGCCATCTCCATCCGTTTCCATGCTGCCCCCTCCCCATCCATTACCCACTTATGTACCATCGAGACGTTAGCCGCCCAATTGTACCCAGAGAGGTCGGGCAGCGCCAGCCCCCCTCTATCCCTGCCCCGCTCCAAAAAGACCCTCCTCACCCTCGGAGTCCCGTGCGCCCAAACAAATCCCGTGATGCTGCTGTTCACCCTCCTAAAAAAGGCCCTCGGAATAAAAATGGGGAGGCACTGAAACAAAAACAAAAACCTCGGGAGCACCGTCATTTTCACGGACTGTACTCTACCCGCAAACGACAGCGGCAGCATGTCCCACCTCTTAAACTCCTCCTCCATCTGCTCCACCAACCTAGTAAAATTAAGCTTATGCAAAGTCCCCCAACTCCTAGCCACCTGAACCCTCAGGTACCTAAAACTCCTCACTGCCCTTTTTAGCGGGAGCCTACCAATCCCCTCCTCCTGATCTCCCGGGTGTACAACAAACAGCTCGCTCTTGCCCAGGTTCAACTTGTAGCCTGAGAAACTCCCAAACTCAGCAAGAATCTCCATCACCACCGGCATTCCCTCCACCGGGTCTGCTACATACAGCAGCAAGTCATTTGCATAAAGCGACACTCGGTGCTCCTCCCCACCCCGCACCAGACCCCTCCACTTCCCCGACTCCCTGAGCGCCATGGCCAGAGGCTCAATTGCCAACGCAAAAAACAAAGGGGACAGGGAGCACCCTGCCTCGTCCCACGGTAGAGCCTGAAGTACTCGGACCTCCTCCCGTTTGTCACTACACTCGCCATCGGGGCCTCGTACAGCAACCTCACCCATTTAATAAACCCCTCCCCAAACCCAAACCTCTCTAACACCTCCCACAAGTACCCCCACTCAACCCTGTTAAAAGCCTTCTCCGCATCCAATGCCACCACAATCTCCGCCTCTCCTTCTGCCGCCGGCATCATTATCACATTTAGCAGCCTTCGCACATTAGTGTTCAGCTGCCTCCCCTTCACAAAACCCGTCTGATCTTCATGTATCAACCCCAGCACACAGACCTCTATTCTAGTGGCCAAGATCTTCGCCAGCAACTTGACGTCCACATTCAGCAGTGAAATTGGCCTATATGATCCACACTGCAAGGGGTCCTTATCCCGCTTCAGGATCAGGGAAATCAGCGCCCGTGACATCGTCGGGGGCAAAACACCCCCCTCCCATGCCTCGTTAAAGGTCCGAACCAACAGGGGGCCCAACAGGTCCGCGTATTTCTTATAAAATTCAACCGGAAACCCACCCGGTCCCGGCGCCTCTGACCGGTACAGTTTCCAGTAGAAGTCCCCAAAGACCCCATTGACCTCTGCCCCCTGCCGCAGCACATTCCCATCTCTATCCTTCACTCCACCAATCTCCCTAACCGCGTCCCGCTTGCGAAACTGATGCGCCAGCATCCTGCTCGCCTTCTCTCCATACTCGTAGACCGCTCCCTGCCCCTTCCTCCACTGTGTCTCCGCCTTTCTGGTGGTCAATAAATCAAGCTTGGCCTGCAGGCTACGCCGCTCCCCCAGCAATCCCTCCTCCGGGGCCTCCGCATACCTCCTATCTACACTCAACAGCTCCCCCACCAGTCTCTCCCTCTCCCTCCTCTCCCCCCTCTCCCTATGGGCTCGGATAGAGATCAGCTCCCCCCTAATCACTGCCTTCAGAGCCTCCCACACCATCCCCACTCGGACCTCCCCAGTATCATTGACCTCGAGGTACCTCTCGATACATCCCCGGACCCTCCTACACACCTCCTCCTCAGCCAACAACCCCACGTCCAGACGCCAAAGCGGGTGCTGGTCCCGCACCTCCCCCATCTCCAGATCCACCCAATGCGGAGCATGGTCCGAAATCGCTATAGCCGAATATTCGGCATCCTCCAGCCTCGGGATCAGCCCCCTACTCAGGACAAAGAAATCAATACGGGAATAAACTCTGTGCACGTGGGAGAAAAAAAGAGTACTCCCAAGCCCTCGGCCTCCCAAACCTCCAGGGATCCACCCCTCCCATCTGGTCCATAAAACCCCTCAACACCCTGGCCGCCGCCGGCCTCCTGCCTGTCCTTGAACTAGAACGATCCAGTAGGGGATCCAGCACTGTATTGAAGTCCCCCCCCCATGATCAGGCCCCCCACCTCCAGGTCAGGAATGCGGCCCAACATACGCCTCATTAAACCAGCATTATCCCAATTTCGGGCATACACATTTACCAACACCACCCTCTCCCCCTGCAGCTTACCGCTCACCATCACATATCTGCCGCCACTATCAGCCACCACCTCAGACACCTCAAACGCCACCCTCTTCCCCACCAGGATCGCCACCCCCTGGTTCTTCGAGTCGAGCCCTGAATGGAAAACCTGCCCCACCCACCCCTTCCTCAGACGAACCTGGTCCGCCACCTTCAGGTGAGTCTCCTGGAGCATGGCCACGTCCGCCTTCAGATGCGAAAACACCCGGGCCCGCTTAACCGGCCCATTCAACCCCCTCACGTTCCACGTGATCAGCCGGATCAGGGGGCACCCCCCCCCCCCCCCTCCCCCGTCGGCTAGCCATAGCCCATCGACTGCTCGCCCCTGGCCAGCACCCCCCACTCGGCCCGTTTCCCACAGCGATAGAACCTCACCCCAACCCCCCCGACCCACACCAGCTCCTCCCTGGCCAATCCGGCAGCAACCCAGTATCCCCCCTCCCCCCCAGCTAGGACCCCTCCTAGCCGCGACACTCCCTCCATAGTACTCCCGTGAGCCAGCTGACTTCTGCTGACCCCGGCAGCTCCCGCCCTAACTCCGACCCCTCCCGATATGGGGTCACCCCTCCCCCCCCTGCAGCAGCTCCTTGGCACCCCTCCAGCGCGGGAAAACGGAACTGATATCCACGCCCCTTGCCTCCAGCTCCACCCCCCTCGTCCCGCAGCGCGGGAAACCAGAGGAAAGCCCGCGCTTTCCCACTGCCCCACCCCACCCCCCCCAACGCAGCTCCCAAATAGCAGTCCCAACCCATCTACCAACCCTGTACAAACAAAAACAGATCAACCACAGACCCCAACACCCCCCTTAAAACACAAAACCATAACCAACATCATCCGAAAGCGGGGAAAAAAAACCAAACAGAATAACCAGCAACAGCATAAACAGTGATACAAAAACCCCCCACAGCCCCCAATCCCTAGTTTGAGTCCAACTTTTCAGCCTGCACAAAGGCCCATGCCTCCTCCGGGGACTCAAAATAGTAATGCCGGTTCTTGTAGGTGACCCACAAGCGCGCAGGCGGCAGCATGCCGAATTTCACCTGCTTGCTGTGGAGCACCGCCTTTGTCCGGTTGAACTCGGCCCTCCGCTTAGCCACCTCTGCACTCCAGTCCTGGTAGACGCGCACTACCATATTCCCCCACTTGCTGCTCCTCACCTTCTTGGCCCATCGCAGCACACACTCCCGGTCACTGAACCGATGGAACCGCACCAGCACCGCCCGCGGGGGTTCATTCGCCTTAGGCCGCCTGGCCAGTACTCTGTGGGCCCCCTCCAGCTCCAGGGGCAGATGCAAGGATCCTGCCCCCACCAGCGAGTTCAGCATCACGGCCACATAGGCCGGCAGGTCCGACCCCTCCAGCCCCTCCGTGAGGCCCAGGATCCGCAAGTTCTTCCTCCTTGATCGAAACTCCATCTACTCGAAACGATCTTGCCACTTTTTGTGGAGCGCCTCGTGCCTCTCCACCTTCCCCACGAGGGCCGAGACCTCATCCTCGCGCTCAGAGGCCTGCTGCTGCAACTCAAGTATCGCTGCACCCTGGGTTGTCTGGGTCTCCAGCAGCTTACTTGTAGTAACCTTCAGGGATTCCAGCAACTCCCCTTTCAGCTCCGTAAAATAGCGCAGAAGGGCCGCCTGCTGCTCCTCCGCCCACTGCCTCCACTCCTCAGGGGTTCCACCGGCCGCCATTTTGTCCACCTTCCTCCGCTTTTCCAGGGGAGCTGCTGCCGTTTTTCTCCTCGCCCCACTCCAGGTCCGCACCATAAATCTCGGGGGGTTTTGCTCCAGACCCCTTTAC
Organism: Scyliorhinus canicula; assembly: GCF_902713615.1. Taxonomy (NCBI): domain Eukaryota; kingdom Metazoa; phylum Chordata; class Chondrichthyes; order Carcharhiniformes; family Scyliorhinidae; genus Scyliorhinus; species Scyliorhinus canicula. The sequence continues at coordinate 124,110,299 of NC_052156.1, forward strand.
CCACCGGGAATCGTCGAATCAGCGCCGTTTGGGGCCCTTAAAAGATCCCACAAGTCCTATTAAAGCGGGAGCTGCCGAATGTGCGGCTTAGCTCCGCATAGCCGCAAACCGGAAGTCCAAAAAGTCAGACATGACCTACCCATCCACAGGAGGCTCCGATCTATAAAGATCATGGTAGACCGATTCAAAAGCCGCAATAACCTGAGGGGTGTAAATGATGTTACAGCCTTGAATTGCCTACCTGTGTGATCTCCCGGGAGGCCACCTGCTGTTTAAGCCAGTGAGCCAAAAGACAATTGGCCTTCTCCCCGTATCTGTAACACATGCCCCTTGAGCGTCACATCTGGCTTACCGCCCTGTCAATTTAAACTGTGTTTGCAGCTTTCTCCTACTTGCCAACAACTCCAGGGTAGGATTAAGTGAGTACTGGTAGTCTTATCCGCTAATAGTGTTGTATCTAACCTCCATGGTGGAAGTTGTGTGGCACCAGATTGTAATGCCAAATTAACAAAATGCTCGGCATGGTCCGAAATAACAATCACTGAGTACTTCACTGCTACCACTGAAGGGAGGAGAGATTTACCTACAACAAAAAAAACAATCCTCAAACATACCTGATGACCATGTAATAAAACCGAAAAGTCTTTATCGTTTGGGTACAAGAAGCGGCAAGGATCTATAACCCCCATCCCTTCTCCCCGCATATGCTCCTTGAAAGACAACACAGCCCTGGCCACCCCCGACGTACCAAGAGATTTAAGCTTGGAACAATCCAATCTAGGGTCCAAATTACAGTTCAGGTTTCCACCCAAAATAAGCTGATGTGAGTCTAAATCAAGGAGGGTGGCCAGCAGGGTACCAATAAGATTTGTATTTTCCCAACTCGGGGCGTAATATTAACAATAACCACCGGGGTGCCCACGAGGGAGCCACAGAGAATAACATATATGCCACTGGGGTCAGCTAAAATCTTAGAGGCAAAAATTGGACTTTTTTATTGATTAATATCATCTCCCCCTTCCTCCCTCCTTGGCCCTACCATTGAAAACAGAATGAAAAACCTTTCCTGCCCACCCCTTTTGCAGCCTAGTTTGGCTTCTGACCCGCAATTGGGACTTTTGCAAAAACGCCATATTGCAGTTGAAACTCTGAACGTGAGCAAATACTCTCAAGTCCTTTAATTGGGCCATTCAACCCCTTAACGTTCCAGGTGACCAAGCGGATTGGGGTCTCCCCCCCGCCCTCCCTTCCCAAATCTGCAGCCATTTCCACCAAGAGACTTTACCCAAAGAATACTTAAAAGGTACAGCAAACAAACATGGCCACCCAACCAAGTCAAAGGATTGGACAAAGAAAAATCTACAGACACCGTCAGCTAACTACCTCACATCCTCCTCCTCCCAACGCCATCGCCCTTGAATACAACCACACTCAAGTACAAATACAATTAGAAGTGAGGCAAACCAAAACTACTAAAGTCTACTTCTAACAAACCTAAACAAAACAAGAGCCCAAAGTTCAGTCAATCAGTTGCTGCCTAGCCGTCTTCTCTTCCCTGCCTCTGCATGCCTTATAGGTGATAATTTCTCCTCTAATCCAAGCCTTCAGTGCCTCCCAGAATGTGGAGGGTGAGACCTCTCTGTTCCGGTTGTTAGTAATGTACTACTTGTCTATGGCCTGTGATGTTTTCTGGCAGAAGACCTTGTCGGCAAGAGGATCGTTTCCAACCTCCATGTGGGGCATTTGGTACGACCCGTCTCCAACCTCACATCCATGTAGTGTGGAGCATGGTCAGAGATTACAATCGCGGAATATTCCATTCTTACTATCCCTGGAAGCACCAAATCCTTCACTACAAAGAAGTCGATATGGATATTGACCATGTGTACTTGCGAGAAGAAAGAAAACTCCTTCTCACCTGAGTGCATGAACCTCCATGGATCCACAGCTCCCATCTGCTCCATGAATGTCCTCCGTTCTCGAGCCATACCTGTCGTTTTCCCATTCTGGGGTTCAATCTGTCCGTCCGTGGGTCCTGTCCACCCATGGGTCCTGTTCACAGTTAATGTCCCCTGCAATGATCAGCCGGTGCGTTCTATGTCTTGGATTGCGCCATGATCTTCTTTCCAAACTCAGTGCCGTCTCTGTTGAGAGTGCACACGTTGACAAAGATCACTGGTGCCTCGTCTGAACACCGCTGATCATGACGTACCCTGGGGTCTATAACCCTCTTAGTCACATTGAACACCATCCTCTTACTTATCAGTATGGCTACCGTCCTAGCTCTCATCTCATAACGAAAGGGAAAATGCTGGAAAATCTCAGCAAGTCTGGCAGCATCTGTAGGGAGAGAAAAGAGCTAACGTTTCGAGTCCGATGACTCTTTGTTAGAGTTTCAGGGTTCATGGTAGGGTTCTTGGCAATGTGGAGGAGCAGAGAGATCTTGGGGTCTATGTTCATAGATCTTTGAAAGTTGCCACTCAAGTGGATAGAGCTGTGAAGAAGGCCTATGGTGTGCTAGCGTCCATTAGCAGAGGGATTGAATTTAAGAGCCGTGAGATGATGATGCAGCTGTACAAAACCTTGGTCAGGCCACATTTGGAGTACCGTGTGCAGTTCTGGTCACCTCATTTTAGGAAGGATGTGGAAGCTTTGAAAACAAGCTCAAGTACAAATACAATTTGTAAAAGGAGATTTACCAGGATGTTGCCTGGAATGGAGAGTAGGTCATACGAGGAAAGGTTGAGGGTGCTAGGCCTTTTCTCATTAGAACGGAGAAGGATGAGGGGCGACTTGATAGAGGTTTATAAGATGATTAGGGGAATAGATAGAGTAGACAGTCATAGACTTTTCCCCCGGGTGGAACACACCATTACAAGGGGACATAAATTTAAGATAAATGGTGGAAGATATAGAGGGGATGTCAGAGGTAGGTTCTTTACCCAGAGAGTAGTGGGGGCATGAAATGCACTGCCTGTGGAAGTAGTTGAGTCGGAAAAGTTAGGGATCTTCAAGCGGCTATTGGATAGGTACATGGATTAGGGTAGAATAATGGAGTGTAGGTTAACTTCTTAAGGGCAGCACGGTAGCATTGTAGATAGCACAATTGCTTCACAGCTCCAGGGTCCCAAGTTCGATTTCGACTTGGGTCACTGTCTGTGTGGAGTCTGCACATCCTCCCCGTGACTGCGTGGGTTTCCTCCGGGTACTCCGGTTTCCTCCCACAGTCCAAAGATGTGCAGGTTGGGTGGATTGGCCATGAAAAATTGTCCAAAATTCTATGATTAACCTAGGACAAAAGTTTGGCGCAACACCGTGGGCCGAAGGGCCTGTTCTGTGCTGTATTTCTCTATCTATCTATCTCATAACATGAATGGTACATCTGTCCCACCTAGCCCTTCCTTACCCGCATTGGTCCTTCTCCCTCAGGTGCGTCTCTAAAAGGAAGATTTGATTTGATTTATTGTCATATGTACCAAGGTACAGTGAAAAGTATTGATCTGCGTACAGATCGTTCAATACATGATAAAAACAGGACATATGATAAATGCATAATGTAGATACATAGACAGACATTGGGTGAACCCTGATCCTAGTCCAAGCCGCTCTAGTGCCTCAATGGGGTACTTCAACTCGACTCTGTCGAAGGCATTTTTTGCATCCAGTGAGACTATCACCTCTGTGGTTCTCTCCCCAGATGGGATCATTATCATGTTCAGCAGTCATCTAATGTTCGCAGTTAGCTGTCTACTCTTAACAAAGCCTCAAGAGCGCCTCTCCCCCGATGATTCATCGCGCTCGATGGGCTGAGTGACTGCCGAGTCCCGCCGGCGTCGTTTGCGTATGTTCCTACCCGGCGGGACCTCGCTGTTCTGGCCACGGGGTCCGTCCTGGTGAGGGGCGGGGGGAGCTGATTACAGGGGGGGCCTCCACGGTGGCCAGGCCCGCGATCGGGGTAACCGATCGGCGGCCGGGCTCATCAATTCACTCCAAGACGATGAGAGCGAGTGAACATAGGCTTTATTATCCAAGAACTTGCCTGCCTGTGACTGGGGGCCTATGTTCTGCCGCACTGGGCCCCTGTAGGACTCCGCAAAATTGCCTGGGGGCCGGCGTGGCGCGCATGTGCGGACTCGCGCAGGCTGTGGCGGGCCAGCAATCGGCGCCGGAGCAGTGCACAGCACTTTGTTGCCGTTCTAGCCCCCCTAGGAAGGGGTGAATGTCTGGGCCTGGAGGCCCGTTGACGCCGGCATCGCTCGAGTCGTTTTTGATGCCGGCATCAGCACTTGGCCGGGACTTCAGGGAATCTCGGCCATTGTGTTTGGTCCTGGCTAAACAAGTCAAGGGACATCTTGTAAGAAGACACAAAAGGATACCTTTTTCTTTAGGTACAGATGATTTAGTTAACGGTAGGAGCCAGGTCTGTTCGACGAGTCAGTCGGTTCTGGACTCCAATCTGATCAGAGGTGTTTCAGTTCGACCCTGAAAGGTTCTCTCTCCAAAAAGACTGCTCAGAGAAGAGCAAATAAAACCCAGTGTGGTGAATGTATTCACCACAATATAAGTTGTCTGTATAGTACTGTGGCCGATGGCTAAGGAATGGTAATACGATCTCCTTCCATGTATTGTACTGGAACAGTGGTGGGCTCCGCCTCTGGCTCCCCCCCCCCCCCCCCCCCCCCTCCAATTCCCGGGGCCTGGCAGTATATAGACCTGCCGCCCATGGGCGGCGCTCATTGTTACAGCAGTCACAGGCAGGCAAGTTCTTGGATAATAAAGCCTATGTTCACTCGCTCTCATCATCTTGTAGTGAATTGACGGTACATCAATTTATTATCCAAAGACATCACTATAGAAGCCGCTCTGAAGCCTGATAAACTGGAACTCGCTGCACGAGCAGCAGAAGCTAAGGAAATATTCTCCCACTGGCTCCGCTGTTTCGAGGCCTGCCTCTACTCCTCTGCAACGCCTCCCTCCGACACCCTCAGGCTGCGCCTCCTCCACGCCCGGGTGAGCCACTGAATCTCGGGTATAATTGAGGATGCAGTCACGTACGAAGCGGCGGTTGCGATTCTAAAGAGACAGTTTGTGAAGCCCGTGAACGAAATGTTCGCGTGGCGCCTCCTCACTACCCGACGTCAACGCGCCGGGGAATCGCTGGTCGAGTATCTAGAGAACCTGACGCTACTCGCCCGCAACTGCAACTACAGGGATGTGAAGGCCGATGAGCAGGTGAAGCTGATGATACAGGACACCTACGTGGCTGGGGTCCGGTCTAGCGACTGCTGGAAAACGGGGCCACTGATCTACAGGACACGGTAAAACTAGCCACCTTGTTAGAGGAGGCCTACCAGAGCCCCTCGTGGGCACCACAGACACGGCCTTCACCAGACCCGACTATGTACCAGGCCTGTGCCGCGCGGCTGCCGTTCAGCCTGGGGGACCATCTTGCTACTTCTGCGGTCAGGGCCAACACTCCTGGCAGCGTTGCCCGGCCCGCACTGCGACATGCAGCGACCGGCAAAAAGGGACACTTTGCCAGAGTCTGTCTGGCCCGATCCAAAGCCCCAAAGTCAAAAGCTTACCAGGCCCGATCCACGGACTCACAGGCCCACCGACCCCACAATGTGGCTGCATGCCTGCCGGTACCGCCCTCTTCAGACGCGTCATCTGCCTCATGCAGCTCGTGGGGAGGGGGGGGGGGGGGGAGACCATATTTAACTCAGCCCGACACGTGCGACACCTGGGGGCGGCCATATTGGCCGCCATCTTCAACACCAACCAACACGTGCGACCAATGGGGGTGGCCATCTTGTGACCCCGATACCTCCGACCATGCAGCCTACCCGCAGCTCAGCGCAGTCACCCTTGACCAGTCACAGCCAAAACATCTGAAGAATTCGATGATGGCCGTCCGGGTCATTGGGCTCGAGACCCCCTGTCTTTCCGACTCCAGGAGCATAGAGAGCTTCGTCCATCCCGACACGGTAAGACGCTGCTCCCTCCACATCTACCCCGCGTCCCAGACAATCTCCCTTGCCTCCAGATCCCATTGGGTACAGATCAGGTGCTACTGTGTCGTGAACCTCGCAATACAGGGTGCTGAGTATGCCCATTTTAAACTGTATGTCCTCCCTCACCTCTGCGCCCCCCTACTGCTTGGACTCGACTTCCAATGCAGTCACCGAAGCCTGACCCTAAAGTTTGGCGGACCCCTACCCCCTCTCACTGTATGTAGCCTCGCGACCTTCAAGGTCACCCCCCTTCGCTCTTTGCGAATCTCACCCCCGACTGTAAGCCCGTCGCCACCAGAGCAGGTGGTACAGTGCACAAGGCATGGGAGGTCCAGTGACTCTTGAGGGAGGGGGTCATTGAGGCCAGCAACAGCCCATGGAGAGCACAGTGGTGGTTATCAGGACCGGGGGAAAGAATCGGATGGTTGTGGACTACAGCCAGACCATTAACTGGTTTACGCAACTTGATGCGTACCCCCTCCCCCGCATAGCGGAGATGGTCAACCAGATTGCACAGTACAGGGTGTTCTCCACGGTAGATCTGAAGTCTGCCTACCACCAGCTCCCGATCCGCCCGGAAGAGCGCCACTACACTGCTTTTGAAGCAGCCGGCCGACCTATAACTCTTTCACTTCCTCAGGGTCCCTTTCGGCGTCACTAATGGGGTCTCGGTTTTCCAGAGAACGATGGACCGAATGGTGGACCAGTACAGGGTGCGGGCTACATACCCATTACTTGGACAATGTTACCATCTGCGACCATGATCAGCAGGACCACAACGCCAACCTTCAGAGGTTCCTCCAGGCCGCCCAATCCCTCAACCTCACATATAACAAGGAGAAGTGGGTCTTCCGCACAACCCGGCTAGCCGTTCTCGGCTACGTCATGGAAAACGGGATCCTAGGGCCTGACCCCACCACATGCGCCTCCTCATGGAACTTCCCCTTCCCCACAGCCTCAAAGCCCTCAAACGCTGCCTGGGGCTATTCTCCTATTACACCCAGTGGGTCCCCAACTATGCGGACAAAGCCCGCCCACTTATCAAAGCCACTATATTCCCCCTGACGGCAGAGGCCTGCTCGGCCTTCATCCGCATCAAGGCAGATATTGCCAAAGCCGCGATGCACGCGGTGGACGAGTCCATCCCCTTCCAGGTAGAGAGCGATACGTCAGACGTCGCCTTGGCCGCCACCCTCAACCAGGCGGGCAGGCCATTAGCCTTCTTTTCTAGAACCCTCCACGCCTTCAAGCTTCGACATTCCTGTTGAGAAGGAAGCGCAAGCCATTATGGAATCTGTGCGGCATTGGAGGCTCTACCTAGCCGGCACGAGGTTCACCCTCGTCACCGACCAAAGGTTGGTCGCCTTTATGTTCAACAACGCACAACGGGGCAAAATTAAAAACGACAAAATGTTGAGGTGGAGGATTGAACTCTCCACCTATACTTCCAATATCAAGTATCGTCCTGGGGAGCTCAACGAGCCCTCAGGTGCCCTGTCCTACGGCACATGCGCCAGCGCGCAAGATGACCGACTTCGGGCTATCCACAATCACCTCTGTCACCAGGGTGTCACTCGGCTTATCCACTTTATTAAGGGCCGCAATCTGCCCTACTCCATCGAGGAGGTCAGGGCCATGACAAGCGATTGCCAAGTCTGCGCAGAGTGCAAACCGCACTTCTACCGGCCAGACAAGGCCCACCTGGTAAAGGCCTCCCGGCCCTTTGAGTGCCTCAGTATCGACTTCAAAGGGCCCCTCCCTTCCACCAACCGCAATATATACTCCCTGACCGTCATTGACGAGTACTCCCGCTTCCCCTTCACTATCCCATGTCCCGACATGACCTCGGCCACTGATATAAAGGCACTGCACAGCATTTTCACCCTGTTCAGTTTCCCTGCATACGTCCACAGTGACTGAGCGATGAGCTGCGTCAGTACTTGCTCGGTAAGGGCATCACCTCGAGCAGGACTACGAGCTACAACCCGCAGGGAAACAGGCAGGTGGAGTGGGAGAACACGACGGTATGGAAGGCCGTTCTTCTTGCCCTCCGGTCTAGAAGTCTCCAGATTCCTCGCTGGCGGAGGTCCTCCCCAACGCGCTCCACTCCATTAGATCGCTCCTCTGCAGAGCCACGAACGAGACCCCCTCATGACCATTTGTTTGTCTTCCCTAGGAAGTCCATCTCCGGGGTCTCGCTTCCATCCTGGCTGACATCTCCGGGACCTGCCCTTCTCCGGAAGCATACGAGGAGCCATAAGACCGACCCCCTGGTCGAGAGGGTCCAGTTGCTGCACGCCAACCCCCAATATGCCTACGTTGTGCACCAAGATGGACGGCAAGATACGGCCTTTTTCTGGGACCTGGCGCCTGCTGGTTCCCATGTCAAAGCGCCCCCCTCCCCACCGCCTATCGCCACCCCGCCCGCTGGTTCCCATATCAACGTGCCCCACTGCCTACCGCCACTCCCCAAATCCCTTACGCCTCCCTGGGGCTCCTGTACTGTCCCGCGCCTACCCTTCCGCTAACCACCACCCCCTGCCTATCCCCACCTCTCAACCGTCGCCAACACGCCGGATCGAAGCTCCAGACAACACAATCTCGGAGTCAACAACTACAATGCCTGTACCCGCCGCACCGCCAGAGCTGAGGAGGTCCAAACGAACAATCCGGCCTCCAGACAGACTGAACGTATGATGGCCCCACTTCACCCCCACTGGACTTTTAACGGGGTGAACGTGGTGAATGTATTCACCATAATATAAGTTGTCTGTATAGTACTGTCTGTATTGTCTGTGGCTGTACATAACTCTGGTGCAGCCACACCTGGAGTACTGCGTGCAGTTCTGGTCACCACATTATAGGAAGGATGTGGAAGCTTTGGAAAGGGTTCAGAGGAGATTTACCATAGGGTGGACAGTAAGAGTCTTTTTCCTCAGATGGTGATGACCAACACGAGGGGACATAGCTTTAAATTGAGGGGTGATAGATATAGGACAGATGTCAGAGGCAGTTTCTTTACTCGGAGAGTAGTAGGGGTGTGGAACGCCCTGCCTGCAATAGTAGTAGACTCGCCAACTTTAAGGGCATTTAAGTGGTCACTGGATAGACATATGGATGAAAATGGAATAGTGTAGGTCAGATAGGCTTCAGATGGTTTCACAGGTCGGCGCAACATCGAGGGCCGAAGGGCCCGTACTGCGCTGTAGTGTTCTATGTTCTATGTTCTACTGTGGCCTATGGCTAAGGAATGGTAATACGATCTCCTTCCATGTATTGTACTGGAACACTGGTGGGCTCTGCCTCTGCCCCCCCCCCCCGGGGGGGGGGGGGGGGGGGGGGGGCAGTATGTGGGCCTGCCGCCTATGGGCACGCTCATTGTTACAGCAGTCACAGGCAGGCAAGTTCTTGGATAAAAAGCCTATGTTCACTCGCTGTCATCGTCTTGTAGTGAATTGATTGTACATCACCCAGGTTGTTAACTTTATTCATGAATGATACTTAATATATGTTAGTTTGCTTATTTGGAATATAGTGGCAGGTTTAAGAAGTAAGTTAAGGTTTCTTCTTAAGAACTGTTGTAACTGTTAACTGTAAATCTATTTCTTTGTTGCTAATGTGGTTAATTCTGTGATTAATTAAAGTTTGTTTTAACATTTTTTTTTACATAGAATTTACAGTGCAGAAGGAGGCCATTCGGCCCATCGAGTCTGCACCAGCTCTTGGAAAGAGCATCCTACCCAAGGTCAACACCTCCACCCTATCCCCATAACCCAGTAACCCCACCCAACACTAAGGGCAATTTTGGACACTAATGAGAATTTATCATGGCCAATCCACCTAACCTGCACATCTTTGGACTGTGGGAGGAAACCGGAGTACCCGGAGGAAACCCACGCACACACGGGGAGGATGTGCAGACTCCGCACAGACAGTGACCCAAGCCGGAATCGAACCTGGGACCCTGGAGCTGTGAAGCGATTGTGCTATCCACAATGCTACCGTGCTGCCCCTGATTTGGGGCAGCACAGTAGCACAAGTGGATAGCACTATGGCTTCATAGCGCCAGGGTCCCAGGTTCGATTCCCCGCTGGGCCACTGTCTGTGCGGAGTTTGCTCATTCTCCCCATGTCTGCGTGAGTTTCCTCCGGGTGCTCCGGTTTCCTCCCACAGTCCAAAGATGTGCAGGTTAGGTGGATTGGCCATGATAAATTGCCCTTAGTGACCAAAAAAGGTTAGGGGGGGGTTATTGGGTTACGGGAATAGGGTGGAAGTGAGGGCTCAAATGGGTCGGTGCAGACTCGATGGGCCGAATGGCCTCTTTCTGCACTGTATGTTCTATGTCTATAAAGGATACCTATGGGTCAGTATTATCACCCCTGTGGTGTTGTAACATTTCCTCACAGTTTTACAAATTGAAAATAGTTGGGTTTTCATTCGGGTTCGCAACACAAGTACTTAATATGTGTTTAAATTACCTGTTTGAATATTTACAGATATTTATCAATAAAGAGAGAAGCTGAAAAATCAGCACTTGAACCTGCAGATCAACCCCAAACTGTTATTTCAGTGCATGATTATTTACACTACATTTCTAAACAGGTATGTTGATGGATTATTGGCTGAGATGTCAAAAGATTGCAATGAGGCACTATGTGTTTTTAATCCCTTTTGTAACAAACTTTTGCTACGTTTGCAGCCATTCCCATAATGAAATGAAATATAACTTGACCTTTTATTTATGATCTACTTATGTGAGAAGAAAAGGAAACAGGGCAGTTCATGGTGACACCATGCTTTCTTTGTGTGTTGGAAATGCAGCTTGGTATCATAGTTAACTGAAAGAGTTGGACTGTTTTGTTTGTGTGACTTCCCAACTCATCAATTATATGGCAGCCCTGATCAAATCCCTTTATTTCAACTGCAACCACTGTAAAAAAAATGTATTAAATATTAACTAAGGATTAATCAACTTTAATCAATTCCAGATGTAATGAAACATACAGGGCGAGATTCTCCCAAAACGGGAGAAATCGTAAAGCTGCCGTAAAACCCGGGCGGGTTTTACGGCAGCGCGCCTCTTCCCGACCGGGGACCGATTCTGGTCCCCGGTCGGGGCTAGCAGCCCGACGCCGTAGGCTCCGGCAAGACGGGCTTAACGAAAATCGTTAAGCCCGCTTGCCAGAGTTAGCGCCGGCTGACGCGTCATATGACGTCAGCCGCGCATGCGCAGTTTGGAAGACTCCAACCCGCGCATGCGCGGGTGACGTCATCGCGTTTTTGCGCGAAACCCGCGCATGCGCGGGCTGGGTTGCCCCTCAGCCGCCCCGCGAATGGATACTGCGGGGCGGCGGAAGGACAAGTAGTGCGCGGGCATCGGGCCCGCTGCCCGCGATCGGTGCCCACCGATCGCGGGCCCATGGCACCCTTGGCACGGCCGTGGTACTGCCGTGCCAATCGGTGCCATGGTTATAAAAAGCGAGTTTGTGACGCCGTTTTTACGAACGGCAAGACCAGGTGTGTTTGCCGTTCGTAAAAACGGCGGAAAGGGCTGGGACTTCGGCCCATCTAACAGCTGAGAATCGCTGCCGGCCGTAAAAAAACGGCGGCAGCGATTCGGGTCGGGACTTCGGCGGGGGGGCGGGAGAATAGCGGGAGGGCGGCAAAAATGTCGGGAAGGCCCTCCCGCTATTCTCCCACCCGTCGTGGGGGGCGGAGAATTTCGCCCACAGTTTGCCAGAGTGATTTAACATGTATTCTATTTTTACTTTTTTGCTCTTGTACCTTGGAAAACAAATTCAGTGAAGCTACATCCCCACTGTAGCACCTCACTAGATGTAAGCACTAGTTGGGGAATCTTGGCTAAATTGTTGTAGTTCTATTTCTGACTTGTGGGCCTGTTGTTGCCAGCTTTCCCTTGACTGTAATGGACTACTCATTCATCCAAATTAATCTCCTTTACCCTAACTACTTCAGATAAATGAGGATTTATTTTAATTATACCAACATTGTGCCCAAAGTAGCAGAAAATGTTCTTTTCCAGATTTGAGTCTAAACTTCAGCTAGTTACCTTGATTTTTAATGTTATAATTTATCAAATTAAATTATTTTGTGATTATTTTGCAGATTTTAGAGCTAAATTGTATTAGTCAGTGCCTGTAAAGGTAACGGCGGCCTTCAATCTGTTCACATTAGTCTCCTTTCAGGCTGGAGCACAGGGCTGTCCACTGTTGTATAAGGGAGATGACTGATAGTCTTTATGCAAAGAGAGGGGAATTCATTGCATTCTCCCTTTCCAGAGAGAAAGCGGCAGAGTAACTGTGCGCTTCGCCAGAATAGCCGGCTTCGCCAGGATACAGTGCTGCATTTAAATTCAAAGTACTTTAATTGCAAAGGGAAACACTGCTCAATGTCCAGCTGGTGTGAAATCATACTCAGTGCATCATGCAAGCCTGGCAGCAGTCATGGTGCCATTATTCCATGGTAATTGGCCAATCCATCAGAATTTGAGCCAGCACATGAAACAGTGGGTCCCAAAGGCTGCACACTAACCACGGCTCATGATTCAGATGCTCAACCAACCCACACCTTCCAAACCCACAACCACTACCGACTAGAAGAACAAGGGCAACAGATAAATGGGAACACCACCACCCTGAAATTCTCCACCAAGTCACTCACCACCCTAACTTGGAAATATATTGCCGTTCCTTCTTTGTCACTGGGTCAAAATCCTGGAACTCCCTCCCTAATACCACTGTGGATGCGAAGAGGATGTTTTCCCTTGCTGGACAATCTAGAACTAGCGGTCACTCTTAAAAAATAAAGGGTTACTCATTTAAGGCGGAGAAATTTTTCTCTCAGAGGTGAGAGTCCCTGGAACTCTCTTCCTCAAGGCAGTGGAAGCAGAGTCTTTGAATATTTTTAAGGCAGAGCTAGATAGACTCTTAATTATCAAGGGGGTGAAAGATTTTTGAGCATGACAACAAATGTGGGATTGAGTTGACAATCAGATCAGCTGTGATCTTATTGAATGACGAAGCAGGCTTGAGGGGCTGCATGGCCTACTCCTGCTCCTCGTTTGTATGTATGTATATTTGTAAAGCGCCTAGTGCCGCTATGTTAAGTTTACCCCCAAAAGACCAATTCTGACTTCCTCTCTCTCGAGGGTGTGGCCCTTCCCAACTTCCGGCCTCGTTCGTGTGGCACTTTCTGTCCTCTTCCCTTTATGGTTGGCCATTTCTGATCTCCCCCTTGATGGCATGACCTTAGTTACACCTTGCCTTCTGATTGGTTTATATGGCACCTTTTGCAAACTCACAAAAGTGCTTCTCTCAGCTACTGTGAAGAATGTTTGTAGTCATTGTTGTGATGTAGGTAATTCTATCATTCTGTTTGCATGTTGCAAGATTCACAAACTGAAAGGACCAGTTGCTGGGGACTGAAAATGATTTTTTGTGTGCTATAAGGCCTCTTGAAGTTCCAAAAATAAGTTTTTGGTATGTGCACAAACCTCTCATGCAAATTGTGCCAGATGCTGTAATATTGAGTGGTTAACTAGTGTGATATGGCAGCGTTGTTCAAACTTTTTTTATGGGGACCCATTTTTACCAACCGGCCAACCTTCGGGACCCAACCCGGCCGACCTTCGTGACCCATGCCGGCTGACCTTTGCGACCCATGCCGGCTGACCTTCGCGACCCATGCCGGCCAACCTTCGAGTCCCACTCCGGCCGGCCTGAGCGACCCACCATTTTCTCTTACCTTGTTTGCTGCTGATAAAAATGGAGGAAATGGTTTTGGGTCCCTTTGGCCCTCGTACATGCTCCTCCAATGGAACCTGTTGGATGAAGGTGAAGCCTTCCGGTGTCGGAAAGTATGGGGTGATCTTATAGAGGTCTATAAAATAATGAGGAGCATAGAAAAGGTAGATAGTCAACAGCTTTTCCCAAAGTAGAGGAGTCTAGAACTAGAGGTTATAGGTTTAAGGTGAGAGGGGAGAGATACAAAAGAGACCAGAGGGGAAATTATTTCACGCAGAGGGTGGTGAGCATCTGGAACGAGCTGCCAGAGGCAGTGATCGAGGCGGGTACAATTTTTTTCCTTTAAAAAACATTTAGACAGTTACATGGGTAGGGTGGGTATAGAGGGGTACGGGCCAATGGGACTGGCCTAGTAAGAGAAACTGGGCAGCATTGACAAGCTGGGCCGAAGGGCCTGTTTCCATGCTGTAAACATCTATGGCTCTGAGTCTTCATCTGTCCAAAGTTCTGCATTTTTTTCTTGTAACATTTTATCAAATAAAACATCCCCGAACTTGTAAAAAATAAATAAAATTAAATGAATAAAATAAATGAATAACCCCCCCCCCCCCCCCCCCCCCCCCGAACTTAAAAAAAAATCAGTTAAAATAAATGAAATTAATAAAAATTAAATGAATAAAATAAATGAATAACCCCCCCCCCCCAAACTTGTAAAAAAAAAGCTGCGACCGTTTAATAAATAGCGGCGCGGAAGGGGCCGGAGTCACAGAGAGAACCTGTCAACCACTGGGTGGGGGAGAGGGCAGGATGGGAGTGGGGGGGACAGGGCACACTGGGGGAGGGGGCACACTGGGGGTGGGGGGTGAGGGTGTACTGGGGTGGGGGGCAGAGGGCAGGATGGGGGGCGAGAGAAGGCACACTGGGGGTGGGGGGAGAGGGCACACTGGGGGTGAGGGGGAGAGGGCACACTGGGGGTGGGGGCACACTGGGGGTGGGGGGGTCCTTAATTCCACCCGGACCGGGCGGCTGATCTGGGCAGAGAGGGGGAGCAGCCCCGCCGAAAGGCCGGTGTTTTTGGGGCGGGGACGGGGGCGGCCCCGGGACGAGGCGCCCCCGGGCCCGGGACAAACCTAAAACAATTCAGCACCGAGGTTTCGCTCACCACAAACTGCAGCCGGAGCCCCGGCCCCGCTCCCCAGGCAGCTTCCCCGCTCCAGACGCCGCCTCACACAGCCCGGTGCAGCGTTACTGCTTCAAACATACCCCGCCAACAGCGCACCTCCGGGGAGGGAGGGAGAGACCCTCACACTGAGACCCCCACCCCGAGACCCCCCATCCTCACTGAAACCCCCACCCTCGCACAGAGACCCCCACTCTCACACTGAGACCCTCACACTGATACCCCCACCCCGAGACCCCCACCCTCACACTGAGACCCTCACCCCGAGACCCCCCATCCTCACACAGAGACCCCCACCCTCACACAGAGACCCCCACTCTCACACTGAGACCCTCACACAGACCCTCACACTGAGACCCCCATAAAAAAAAAATATAGCGGCCGAAATGTGCATGCGCACCCGATCATCGGTGCTGATGATCGTGCACACCTGCGCAATGCGGCCAAATTTCTTTACGTGTTTGCGGCCATTTTAACGGCTGCTTGCAGCCGGCTTTAATAAAAACCGGCTGCTGCACGGGGATTTGCGCGATCGGTAGCGCCGCGAAGGAAGGCTCCGCGACCCTCTCGACACCCGCCCGCGGGTTGCGCCCGGAGTTTGAAGAACACTGTGATAAAGGGCTGGTTTAGCAGACTGGGTTAAATCGCTGGCTTTTAAAGCAGACCAAGGCAGGCCAGCAGCACGGTTCAGTTCCCGTACCAGCCTCCCCGAACAGGCGCCAGAATGTGGTGACTAGGGGCTTTTCACAGTAACTTAATTTGAAGCCTACTTGTGATAATAAGCGATTTTCATTTCATTTCATTTCATAAGGGACCAGAAACTCGAGAAGCGCCAGGTCCCATGGTTTCTCTTCCTAACCCCGGAGGAAAGTATGTCAGTGAATCCAATGCAATGTGTTTGGGTGATGTGACTGTCGTGGTTGATTAGCTGGCAGTATGTGGAAGCTGTGCAAAGTGTGTGAGGATGAGGTAACATTGTGCATATAGTATATGAGTCGTGATTGATGGAGATTGTTGGTCGGTGACTGATGGGGAGGACCCGGTGCGCGATGAACAAGTGTGAGGCGTGTGGTGCGGTTGCAAGGATATGATCTTGAATACATGAGGTCATTGAACTTCTTTCAGTATTGCATGCAGGCCCTTGGGGCTAGACTCTGGTCCTGATTGTGACAGCCATTGGCTTTGTCTCTGGAGGGTTCCTGGTCCCCTGTGGATTGAAGACCTCTCCTGTCCATCTCCTGCAACAATATTACCATTGCTGTGTTTGAAATTCTTGGAACCTGTTTTCTCCCTTGTGCCTTTCGTCACTCTTCTTGCACACCAGATATTTTCCCAGTCACTTACTGCATCTGCTGCAATAAAACTACATCTCCCCTTTAGGAGGTGCTGGCTGCCTTTAAGAAGTGTGGGCTAACTTGAATTTGTGCAAACCTCTCGTGATTTTGAGCCCCCCGCTCAAGGGTGCAGCCATTCCACAGCATGTTTAATGCTGGCTGCAAGCTGAAATCATGCAAATGAGCAGTCAGTGCAGAGTCAAGAGCAATGGACAGAGGTTAATTGCACATGATCCCTGTGCCAGTTGTTGGGCATTATTGAATTTTGTGGGTTCTGTCTTCTATAGTGTAGTGTTCACTCAATATTGTACATGTCTGATATATTCAAAAATAAACTTATTTGCCTTTTGAAAATTATACATTTTGTGTCTCCTTCCAGAGACATCTCTCTACTTTATTTCTAATAATTCTACTAAGACTGTGCGGAGTCTGCATGTTCTCCCCGTGTCTGTGTGGGTTTCCACCGGGTGCTCCGGTTTCCTCCCACAGACCAAAGATGTGCAGGTTATATGGATTGGCCACGCTAAATTGCCCTTAGCTGAGGTGGGGTTACTGGTTTACTGGGATAGGGTGGAGGTGTGGGTTTAAGTGGTGCTCTTTCCAAGAGCCAATGCAGATTTGATGGGCCGAATGGCCTCCTTCTGCACTGTCAATTCTATGATAAGCGGCAAGATGCTCCGTCCCACCACGCCACATTTCTGAATCACCCTGCCGGTGGGATTCTCCGTTAGGCTGGCCGGTCAATGGGGTTTCTCATTTTGGGGCAGCCCCTGCCTTCGGGAAACCCTGCCGGCAAAACGGAGCGTCACGCTGGCGGAGAATATATTATTTTGACTGTACTTTAATTTACATGGTAAAAATGGACTCTTGTTATTCGACACATTTTGCTTCTTGGAAGAACTCTTGGCCGCTGACTATTTTCTAGCCTCTTTTGAATCATTTAATCACCTGGGAAAGGCAAAAACAGAAGAAAACAATACATTGAAGCATCTATGTCACTGGCTAGGATTTAGTAAAATTAATCAGAACTTTCTTGAATTCTTTTATTTTGACAGGGCACTGACTATTTAGGAGTTGCCTTCCATTTATATGACAGCGAAGATGAAGGAGAAGAGGCAACAAAGAAACTTATTGCTCGAGAAGCAGAATTGAAACGGTAAACAGCTTCTGTTTAGAACTTGTTCCACAGATATAGACCATTTGAAATTAGATTTGGATTGGATTTAGTTTTATTGTCACATGTACTGAGGTACAGTGAAAAGTATTGTTCTGCGTACAGTCGAGACAGATAATTCCATACATGAAAATCATGGGACATACAATAAATACACAATGGACACGATTGTCCCAAAAACTTTCGAAGTTAATTTGTGGCAGGTTTTTCAGGGAGTTTCCCACTGTCTCTGCCAGCGCGTACCCCACCGCTATTCAATGATACTTTGTCACTTTTTTGGTTTCTCACCAATTTAATCCACACTTAGAATTTCTTTTAAAACTAGGGAGCTGAACTCAGAGATTGGGCCGTCATTTTGATAGGGTGCCCGATCTTTCAGTGAGTTTGTGTGTCCTCCTTCCATGGGCAATTTCATCCCCACATACATGGCCACTACCCCACAACCTCCAAGTGAAGATGCCCCGCTATGGAGTCCCTGGGGGTTCCCCTCTTCAGAACCCCCAAGCTCCCTTACAGTGCCCTCTCCCTTCTAGGACCCCCACCTATCACCCCACCCAACCTCCCGGAGGCCCAAACGTACCTGCCCTGCACTCCCCAACCCTTCAAACCCGCCCCTTCCACCTTCATTTCATGGGCATGGCCCCCCTTACCCCCAACCCTTGGCAATGCCACCCTGGCACTCGGGCACCCTTGCACTGCTACCCTGACACCCAGGCAGTGCTCCTGGCTTTACAGTACCATCTGGGCACCTTGGAGGTGCCAGGGTGGTAGTGCCAATGTACCAGCTGGGCAGTGCCAATGTGCCCACTTTCCAGGGGGAGGGTCAGGGGACCACCCTGCACTTACTCTGACCACCCAGAGGTCTCCAATGGCCTGGAAGACCCTGGGTGCTGTTCCGCCTGGTTCATGTTTACTGATCGGCACCCAGCTGCAGCCCCCCTGGGGAGGCCAGAGAATTGACGGTGCCAGTGGATCTCGAACAGGTAGGTCGTAAGTAGGTTTACGACCTACTTCCGCGAGCGGCATTTGGTCACGCCCATTTGGGTGGAATTCCGACTTCGACGTCTCACGGGACTCCAGTGAATCCCACGAGGCGGGGAGGCAGTCAGGAGACTTGCTGGAGCCTCCCAGGATTCTCCGGCAGCTTTGTGCTCTTGCTTGAGCACAACACAGCTGGAGAATCACACCCAAATGTAATTACATGGACATGGTCATTGGATGAAGCATACAGAATGTAGTACTTCTCAATAGAGAAGATGTGTGGAGAGATCAGTTCAGTCCAGAAGAGGGTCATTCAGGAGTCTGGTAACAGCGGGGAAGGAGCAGTTTTTGAATCTGTCAGTGTACTCAGACTTCTATATCTCCTGCCCGATGGAAGAGGTTGGAAACGAGAATAACCCGGGTGGTAGAGGCCTTTGATTATGCTGCATGCTTTCCCACAGCAGCAGGAGGTGTAGACAGTCATTGGGTGGGAGGTGGGTTTGCGTTATGAACTGGGCTTACGACTCTGTAGTCTCTTACGGTCTTGGGCCGAGCAGTTGCCATGCCAGGCAACAAGATAGGATGCTTCCTATGGGGAATCTGTGAAAATTGGTAAGAGTCAATGTAGATATGCCGAATTTCTTTAGTTTCCTGAGGAAGTTGTTGTGTTTCTTAGCTGTTGTGTTTTCTTGGTCGCAGTGTTGATGTGAGTGGACCAGGACAGATTGTTGTGCACTCCTAGGAATTTGAAACTGTCAACCATCTCCACCTTGGCACCATTGATGCAGACAGGGGTGTGTGCGATACTCCGCTTCCTGAAGTCAATGACCAGCTCCTTATTTTTGCTGATGTTGAGGGAGAGATTGTTGTCATTACACCACTCCACTAGGTTCTCTATCTCACTCCTGTATTCTGACTGATCGTTATTCGAGATCCGACCCATTATGGTAGCATCTTTAACAAACTTGTTCATGTAGTTGGAACCAAATTGTGCCGCACAGTGTTGTGTGTACAGAGGGAGTACAGCACCCCCTACTGTATATATAATTATATATAATTAGATTTATTTGAAACCTGAAATATCAAAATAAACAAATTTTATTTTTACCATAACGGAGAAATTTGACATGGCATTACTATCAAATTAGGGCAATTCAGGGTGTTTAGCTATAATTCTTAAGTTATTGCACTGTTAAATACCCAGGTACACCACATTCAATAAGATGCAACTCTTTAGAGGATTTTTATAGCAGGGTTAATGGCATGAAACCGGAGGTTTTCATGAATTCAATGGTTGCTTTAGGCTTTCTCCCTGAGAGACCTACAACAGCAAACCTCTGGAGGCTGGGTAGAATGACTGACAGCAACTGCTGAATTTCTGTGCATGTGCAAAGTCCTGAAATTTCCCGTTTTACGTGGTAAATTATGGCGAATACCAACACAGTTGGCATCAATACCATTGCGAAATCTGGGCTATTTTGCTTTCAATCCTTATAGCAGGAGTAAGGATCTAATTTATCTATTTCCTTTTCAAAAAACAGGAAAGATGAAAAAGAAATTGCAGAAATGCGGCAGATAAAAGAGGAATTCACCCCTGGATCATGGAATATTAACACTGTAATGCTTGGAGGCCTAGGAAAAGAACCTGCATCAGAAGGTAGTATTTCTGTTCTCAGTAAACCTTTTTTGCCTTAAAAAAAAAATGAGTAGCCTATCCTTTTTTTTTAACAAACAATTTTATTGAGGTATTTTAGACATATAGAAAAGGTGACATTTTACAGTACAAAAATAAAAAGAAGTCAAGACACAAATTACAAATTAAACATAGTGCAAACCACGGCTCTGTTCACGCACGGTCCTGCCTCAATATCCCCTTACTCTAATCTACTCTAGGCCAAGAAAGCTCGCCATGTCTGATAGCCATACCTCTGCCCTCGGGGGCTTTGAGTCCCTCCATGCTAACAGTATTCGTCGCCGGGCTACCAGTGAAGCAAAGGCCAGAACATTGGCCTCCCTCTCTATCTGGACTCCCAGGTCCTCCGAAACCCCAAAAATTGTCACCTTCGGGCTCATTACCACCCAGTTTTCAATACCCAGGGCATGACATCTGCGAATCCCTGCCAATACCTCCTGAGTTTAGAGCACGACCAGAACATGTGTACATGATTAGCTGGCCCTCCGGCACATCTAGCACACTTGTCCTCCAGCCTGAAGAATCTGCTCATCCGGGCCACCGTCATGTGGGCCCAGTGCATGATCTTAAACTGGATCAGGCTGAGCCTGGCACATGTTGCGGTCGTGTTTACTCTGCTCAGGGCTTCTGCCCAAGTACCGTCTTCCAGCTCCCCCCGAGCTCCTCCTCCCACTTAAGCTTTAGGTCCTCGGTCTGCGTATCCTCAGCTCTCATTGGCTCCTTGTAAACATCTGAAACTCTACCCTCTCCCACCTCTCCCCTAGAAACTACCCTGTCCTGCCTCCCCTTCGGCGGGAGACGTGTGAAGGATGGCACCAGTCTGCGTACAAAATCCCTCACCTGCAAGTCGTTCCCTCTCGCCAGCCCAACCTTCTCCTCCAGCGCCTCATGCTCGGAAAGCTCCCTTCCAGGAACAGATCCCCCATCCTCACAATCCCCGCCCTCCTCCACAGTCGATACCCCCCGTCCATGTTCCCCGTGGCAAATCGGTGGTTGCCGCAGATTGGGGTCC
Source organism: Scyliorhinus canicula (assembly GCF_902713615.1). Lineage (NCBI taxonomy): Eukaryota > Metazoa > Chordata > Chondrichthyes > Carcharhiniformes > Scyliorhinidae > Scyliorhinus > Scyliorhinus canicula. Next base: position 124,131,450 of record NC_052156.1, read on the forward strand.
ACGCCGATGCTCTTACATCCCCGACATGCCTCCTCCACTGGCCCCAGATCCGAAGAGCCACTGTGCCGGCGAAAGCAGCAGAGGCACCGTGACCAGGGCTGCCAAGCTAGTGCCCCTGCACGAAGCAGCCTCCATCCGCTCCCAAACTGACCCCGCACCCACCATCCATTTCCTTATCATCGCTATGTTGGCCACCCAGTAATAGTTGCTGAAGTTCGGCAACACCAGCACCCCTTCTCCTCTGTTCCTTTCAAGAATCACCCTCTTCACCCGCGGGGACTTCCCTGCCCATTCAAATCCCAGAATAATTTTATTCAGCCTCTTAAAGAAGGACCGCGGGATAAAGATGGGGAGACACTGAAAAACCGCGGGAGAATCGTCATCTTAACAGTCTGCACCCTTCCCGCCAATGACAGCGGGACCGCATCCCACCTCCAGACCTCCTCCCTCACTCGTTCCACCAGCCGGGACAGGTTGAGCTTACGCAACCTGCCCCAGTCCCGTGCCACCTGAATCCCCAAATATCGGAAACTCTCCCCCACTAGCCAGAATGGCAACCCCTTCAGTCTACTCTCCTACCCCCTCGCCTGAATTACAAACAACTCGCTCTTAGCCATGTTCAGTTTGTATCCGGAGAACTGGCCAAATTCCCTCAGGGTTGCCATAATACCGTCCATTCCCATCATTGGGTCCGATACATATAACAGCAGATCATCCTGTCATCCTTACACTCGCCTCCAGGGCCTGATACAATAGCCTAACCCAGTCGATGAACCCGCCCCGAACCTAAACTGTCCTAGTACCTCCCACAGATAATCCCACTCGACCTGGTCAAAAGCCTTTTCAGCATCCATGGCTACCACTATCTCCACCTCCCTATTCTCCGGGGGCATCATAATCACATTGAGCAGCCTTCTGTGAGTAGCCTATCCTTGTATAAAATAAAGTTTCCTGGAATAACTTTATAGGAATAATGGCCTAGAAATTTGATTGTACTTGAGTAAATGTGCTTCACCCATTTCCATGTGAATATCAGGCTGGGATCTCATTAAAATAGGGCAGCGGATTAGGATGCCTTTGCTGTACTGGCCGGAGGAAGTGATTGTGTACTTGGTTTGTGGCAGAGGATTCACTTCAAAGGCTCAAGCTATGAGAAGAAGGCTGATGGGCATTGATCAGACAATGATAGGAACACCAGGACACCTGAGTCAAGGCACCGAGAGTGAATCTCGGCCCAGCTGGTGTTGAGGTTTTATGGATCATTTGACATAGACCATATGATAATATGTCTTTATAGTTAAGAAAGAACATGACCCATGAATGTGAACTGAAAGGAGGAACTGTGCGATAAATAGTGAAGGTTGTAGGATGTTAGCATATTGGAGATGGATGGGTTTATTTAGATTAAACGCTTTCGATATACTTGTCTCTAAGAGCTCTGGCATGGAGGGTCACTGGAAGTTGAAGTTGTTTCTGATCTTCCACCTCCCCATACTGCTCAATTGCCTTTCCTTATTCGGGCGTCGGCCAACGGAGAATCCCGCCCCAGATTTTTGGAATCTTCCCTGGTGTACATTCGATGCTTGTATTTTTGTGTTTAAGTTGTTCTGAATATTTGAATTCTATTATTTACAACTGTTAATGTGGAAAAAGTTATGACTGGAGAATATAAATAACGTGTTGATGTGATACACATTCTGCTATTTCTGTTTGCAATCTCCTACCGTATAGTTAATGGGCGAAATTCTCCCAAAACGGGAGAAATCGTCAAACTGCCGTAAAACCCGGGCGGGTTTTACGGCATCGCGCCCCTTCCCGACGGGGGACCGATTCTGGTCCCCGGTCGGGGCTAGCAGCCCGACGTCGGAGGCTCCGACAAGTCGGGCTTAACGAAAATCGTTAAGCCCGCTTGTCGGACTTAGCGCCGGCTGACGCGTCATATGACGTCAGCCGCGCATGCGCAGGTGGGAAGACTCCACCCGCGCGTGCGCGGGTGACGTCATCGCGTTTTTGCGCGAAACCCGCGCATGCGCGGTCCGGGTTGCCCCTCAGCCGCCCCGCGTATTGATACTGCGGGGCGGCGGAAGGACAAATAGTGCGCGGGCATCGGGCCCGCTGCCCGCGATCGGTGGGCACCGATCGCGGGCCCATGGCACCCTTGGCACGGCCGTGGTACTGCCGTGCCAATCGGTGCCATGGTTATTTTTTTCCAGGTAGTCACGACGTTTTTACGAACGGCAGGACCAGGTGTGTTTGCCGTTCGTAAAAAGGTCGTAAAGGGCTGGGACTTCGGCCCTTCTAACAGCTGTGAATCGCTGCCGGCCGTAAAAAAACGGCGGCAGCGATTCGTGTCGGGATTTCGGCGGGGGGGTGGGAGAATAGCGGGAGGGCGTCAAAAAAGTCGGGAAGGCCCTCCCGCTATTCTCCCACCCGTCGTGGGGGGCGGAGAATTTCGCCCAATATGTCTGTCATTAATTTGTATTGTTAAACTTGATATAGAATTCTATTAGTTTTAACTTTGTGTTAATTTTTTTTTGCTTTGCTCTTACAGCTGCCAAGGTAAGATTGTCCACTGCAGGTGTAAAGGTAATGGCTTTTGTGGTCTATTGTTTCCGTCCTGTTAAAACGCAGATGGTCACGTGTCAGTTGATCTAAGTGCCGTGAAATAACATAAAAGTAAAAATAAATTTGCCATCATCCCAGATGGCCACAGGCTGCTTTCCCCTTTGAAGGGAAAGCTGACTGGTGGTGATTTAACCTGAAGATCACCACATCTCAGGCAAGCGGCAAGGTTGAGAAGGTAGGCCTTTAGAAATACCCTCAGTAGGGAGAATTGAACCCACGCTGTTGGCCTCACTTTGCACCACAAACCAGCTGTCCAGCCAACTGAGTTAAACTTGCTCAAAGATTTTGTTTTCATCCAGAAACAATTGTCAATGACAGTTATTACTTATATTGTTTATGCTGATCAAATTTGATCATCAGTGCCTTTGATTTTATTTGCACTTTAGTCGGTCTGACTGTTATTTTCTGGAAAAAGTTTTAGTTATACTTTATAATGGAGGACGTTACTCAAGAAATAGACCAGCTTGGGACCCTATCCTGCGTTGCTGCTTGCTGGGAGTGCCAGTTTTCATTGGATTTTAAAGAAATAACAGCATAGAAAGCGCCCTTGCTAGTGTTTATCCTCCACTGAGCAATAGACCGTCTAATTCCCCAAATTCCATTATTCATCTTGAGAAGAATAGAATCATGCAACACTGAAGGCCACTTAGCCTATCGTGCCTTTGCTGTCATTTTAGAGGAGCTATATGATTAGTCCCACTCCCCTGTCATCTCTGGTTCTTTTGCCAATCACCTTTAATTTGTGTCTTCTGGATACTGACTGTTCTGTTGATGAAAAATTACTCTTCAAAACCTTTCACAATGTCGAACATATTTATCGCATCTTCTCTTAACCTCTGCTCTAAGGAGAACAACCCCAATTTATACAATCTCGCCACATAACTGAAGTCCCTCTCCCTGGCACTATTCCCTGGCACTATTCCCTGGCACTATTCCCTGATATTATTCCCTGATACTATTCCCTGGTACTATTAGCTGGTACTGTTCCCTGGTACTATTCCCTGGTACTATTCCCTGGTACTATTAGCTGGTACTATTACTTGGTATCATTGCCTGGTACTATTAGCTGGTATTAATCCCTGGTACTATTCTCCTGGTACTATTTTCCTGGTATTATTCGTTGATACTATTCGTTGGTACTATTCCCTTGTATTATTCCAGTAATTCCAAAGACGTGGATTGGCCAAGCTAAATTGCTCCTTAGTGTCCAAAAAGGTTAGGAGGGGTTATTGGGTTACGGGGATAGGGTGGAAGTGAGGGCTTAAGTGGGTCGGTGCAGACTCGATGAGCTGAATGGCCTCCTTCTGCACTGTATGTTCTATGGATCTATGTAAATCTCTCCACAAGTCACCAAGGCTTTGACCTTCTTCCCAGTGTGTGGTGCCCATAATTGAACATGGATCCCCATCTAAGGCTCGACCAATGTTTAATGAAGGTTGCATAACTCCCTTGCTATAGTACTGCACTATTAATAAAGCCACATATTTTTCAGTTTTCTCAACTTACCTTGTCACCTCTTAGAATCATAGAATTTACAGTGCAGAAGGAGGCCATTCGGCCCATCGAGTCTTCACTGGCCCTTACAAAGAGCACCCTACTCAAGCCCACGTATCTACCCTATCCCTGTAACCCTGTAACCCCCACTTAAAATTTTTGGACACTAAGGGCAATTTAGCATTGCCAAGCCACCTGACCTACACATCTTTGGACTGTGGGAGGAAACCTGAGCACCCGGAGGAAACCCACGCAGACATGGGGAGAACGTGCAGACTCTGCACAGACAGTGACCCAGCCGGGAATCGAACTTGGGGCCCTGGAGCTGTGAAGCAACTGTGTCAACCACTTTGCTGCCTATGACTTGGACATGACTTGCCGTACCTCCATTGACTTGTGCGAATAATTCTTCTCATCTGCCCTCCTGAAGTTGCAGAATTTTGCTGAGCTACAGTTTCCACCAGGTACGCGGCACATACTCGTGCAACTCGACCAATGTAGTCTGCCTCTTACGCTGCAGGAAAGGATGTCCCGAAGCGTGGTACATTGGCGAGACCATGCAGACACTGTGACAACGAATGAACGGGCATCGTGCAACAATCACCAGGCAGGAATGTTCCCTTCCAGTCGGGGAACATTTCAGCAGTCAAGGGCATTCAGCCTCTGATCTCCGGGTAAGCGTTCTCCAAGGCGGTCTTCAGGACACGCGACAACACAGAATTGCTGAGCAAAAACTTATAGCTACGTTCCGCACGCATGAGTACGGCCTCAACCGGGATCTTGGATTCATGTCGCATTACATTAACCCCCCCCGCCATCTGGCCTGGATTTGCAAAATCGTACCAACTGTCCTGGCTTGAGATAATTCACACCTCTTTAACCTGGGATTACCCCTATCTCTGCATCTGTAATGATTTGATTACCTGACTTTGTCTATATAAATGTTTCTGGAACATACCTCTGCATTCACCTGAGGAAGGAGCAGTGCTCCGAAAGCTCGTGTTTGAAACAAACCTGTTGGACTTTAACCTGGTGTTGTAAGACTTCTTACTGTGCTCACCCCAGTCCAACGCCGGCATCTCCACATCACAGTTTCATGGGCACTGCTCACCCTCTGGTGCTTAAATTAAGTAGATACGCTTCATAGGTGATTATTAGCAGGCTGCAGCTTTCAGCGAACTGAGCCAAGTTCACTGGGACAATCTCCTTCAGTCACCTATTGTTAAGTATTGACATCTCATTAATATTGCCTGGCAGCCTCCTTTCGTCTTCAGAATGATTTACAATGCCTTTTATAACATGAGTATTGTCTGCAAATGTGGACATTACAGCCTCTAGTAATATTTTTAATGTAACAATGGAAGTAAGTAGTTTCAGAACAGAACTCCTTTGGAAAATTGCGAACTGCTTCCAATCATTCTGAGAAACTGTGTTTTCGTGTTTGCTGCCAACTAGTTTTTCATTCATTTTACACCCGCCCCCCCCCACTTCCTAATTCCACATTTAATCACCTTCAGTAGTGTTCTGTATGAACGTCCATGTACAATGTGTCCATTGCATTTTTTCTATCTATCGCATCTGTTAAAAAACTCCTGTCTAATTTGTCAAAAATATTATTTCCCTTTCTGAATTCCTTTTTGACTTTTTGGCAGCTTCTGATTGTGTTTCATCATCTCAAGACTTCATAGCTTAATCTTGACTCCTTGCTTTCTGAATTCATGATTGCAGTCGCACTGTCATCAGTACTTCCTCACTGGAAGGAGGAAATGTCAGAAGATTTTCTCCAGTCCTGTTCCCCGTGTGCCCTTCTCCCAACTAACCACCCATCCACCACTCCCCACAACAATCACTGCTGTATCTCTCCGAATGGAAAGCCAAGAACATTATTGTTGGTTCTCTAGGAACAAACCAGTGTCAGAGATGGCTCAGAATGGGCTAAAATTGGTAAAGCTTTTTAGTGGAGAGCAACGTATCCAAAAAGGCTATATAAAATACAAAAATGGCTGACGTGTGTGAGAAAATGTATAACCTCTACCTCTTTTTGTTTATTCTTCCAACTCCCTTCCCTTAACAGGAATATATAGAGGTTCAGAGGAAGCTTGGGAAAATACCCAACGTTGAAGAACTAGGTGATGTCCAGACCAGACTGCAACATATTTGGACTACTCTGCGCGCCCCTGATTCGGAGCGTCTTGATATGGCCATTAAATACAGCTCACATAAACAGACAGCTCATGTTTCAAAGGTATATGGATAGGACAATACTGGACTTGTTTGGAATATTTTCCTGTAACTACACTGGCATATATTTTCTGTTGAAAGAAATTTGCACGTATCTAACTTTTGATGTTTTGATGCTGAATCATTACAGTGCACAAATTTCCTCAATCATTTTCACCGTTTCTTAGGTATGACCATTGAAACCTTGGGGGCTGGATTCTCCGTTTGGGAGACTATGTGCTGACGCCGGTGTAGGAACGGTTGCATTTTACGACTGAACAAAATGGCGCAAAATGGACATCGATCCTCCGTCTGGTAGGGGGCTAGCAGGCACGCAGCGTAGAGCCCCCGACTCTAGCTGCGGATACAGATGGAGAATTGCCGGATCTGTGGCCGCGCATGCACGTGGCGGCGGCCTGCAACGGCCGCGCCATGCAACATGGCGCCGGCCGTGCACAGACCCGGCCACCCAAATAATGCCCCCCTTTGGCCAGATTCGCCACTCCAGGACCACCTCCCACCAGTGCCACCGTCAAAGCCCCCCCGTGCCCGCGGATTGGCTCCCCCCGAGCTGCAACGTCACCAACGTCACCGACCCAACGTGGGAGGCGGTAGCAGCGGTCGTGAGTGCCAACGACCTCTGCAGCAGAGGATAGCCATCCAGTGCCGCAAGAGGAAGAGTGATCTCCTGCATCTGCCAGGCTAAGTCACTCTTCTCATCACTCCCAACATCACTCCCACACACTTACATGCCCATTAGACATCCATAGGGATCTTGCTCACTTGTCAACTCAATGGACACTCACTTTCCCAAACGCACTTTCATCTCCACTGTGAGTTATGTTCTCATCACCTTATGCACCTTCATGCCACACATCCTTATCATCTGTCCTGGCACGCATCCTGCTTACGCTCTTCCCATCTGTTTTCACACATGAGAAGCTGGCACACATAACTAGATGGCAGATGGACGCCAGAACACAAGGTCCTTATGGGCTTTTAGGGCAGAGCCATCCAGCTGGCCGGGAAGGAATTCAACTGCTCCTGTGCTGATAGTGAGATCAATGGCGATAAACCAAGTGAGGATCCAGCACTGCATCATTCCTCAGATGACAATGCTGTGAGTCATGTCTCCTGTCTCTAAAGGCCTCTTGCACTAATGACCTCTTTCTGCTGCAGGCACATCCACACCTTCCACCAGTGTCGAGACAAGCAACTCAGTGGGACCTAGTTCTAGAGGAGCCTTGGGGTCACACACTCAGAACCACAGCAGGAGGCAGGGTCGTCCCAGGGTGCCGGCACTCAGAGGATTTCTAGAGACCAATATTCTGCTGAGACCCAGACAGACGATGAGCCTCGGGACTTTGTAATGCCTCAGTTGCTGGATCTCCAAAAGCAAACTGGGGAAAATCAGGAAGGGATGTCTGGTACATTCCTCAGATTGAAAGGCTGCATGGAAGAGTCCGTCCACCTTATGTCTGAGGTGATTGTGAAAACACTCCACGCAATGAGGTCAACATGGCTAGTTTGGTGGCTGCTGTGCAGACCTTGGAACAAGACTTTGTCCTGCACTGCTGCCAGCCACTCAGGTGACCATGTGTCCACCCACCTGAAATCCTCTTCCTGTGATTGCTTCAGCTCAAGCTCTACAGGCCAAGGAGGATGACATTAACACACAGCAGGATTCTGAAAGCAGGCCAGGACCCTCCAGTTGTCAACCCTCCAGAGGACGTTTGCCAAGCTCATCACGGACAACAGGTGCTGGCTGCCTCTACCTCCACTGTAGATGTTGGGGATGTACCAAGACCTAGTGATAGGGTTAGAACGATTAAGAAGCTCTAGTTGCACAGTGTGGGCATGAGTGTTAAGCAAGTGCACATAACGTTCACCTCTGTAAATAAACTCTCATGAATTGCACCCCTTCTATGGCTCCTAGTTCTGATGAGCTGTGTTCCTATAGGCCCAACCAGAAAACTTGATTCCTGTACAAGGAAAATTCAGGGTGCTCAGACCAAGGCTTCCTCCATGTGCTTTGTGCAAGGTTTCCAGCACAATGGTGGTGTCCCTTCATTGTGACTGTGTCTTGTAGGGAATGAGGATGACTCCCACAATGTACAGGGCTAGCATCACTCATTCCAATCATTGTTCATGTCTGCTCTCTGCACCTTTGAGCTGTGGCTGCTCCCCCCACCCCCCATCCTGTCTGCGTCAAACTCAGGTGACACTGAACCTCAAGGCTACATGGATGCTTTAAGATCAGGAGAGGTTAAACTTTCCCCAATGCATCGCCATGATGTGACACTAGTTATTTAGTACAGTGGGCTACCATCAGCCAGACAGGAGTCAGACATTCACGCAAGCTCTATGAGGATCTATGGACTGTACTCACTGAAAGTCGTCATCATCCTGCAGTGTACGGACTATGGGAAACCGCTGCGTCCCTTATCACAGAGTATGTGTGTTGCCATCAGTCAGATGGGAGAGCAATGTTCACAGAAACCATGCAATGAGATGCAAGTATATTATAATGATTTCCTCGACATTAAACGCCGTGAAATATACCATGCCACTGACTGGGGGCGGGAGGGGGGTATGGAAACAACAATTGGGGCATATTTTCAGGCCAACATAAAATGCGATTTTGGTTTTGCAATATTTTCCGCTCCCGCCCCCATCACTAATGGGAGCAGAAAATCCCGGCTCTGATTTGGCTGGAGTAGCTACAAGCAGCAGCAGGATCCAAATGCAGCTGCAACATTTAACCACTGTGTGTTGCTGTGGAGCAGTTTAAATTTCTTAACCTCCAGTAGCAGGTTCGAATGAAATATTACTTTTCAGGTATTATTCTTAATATTCTGTCTTTTAGCACGGCGGCGCAATGGTTAGCATTGCTGCCTACGGCGCCGAGGTCCCAGGTTCGATCCCGGCTCTGGGTCACTGTCCGTGTGGAGTATGCACATTCTCCCCGTGTTTCGCACTCACAACCCAAAAGATGGGCAGGGTAGGTGGATTGGCCACACTAAATTGCCCCTTAATTGGAAAAATGAATTGGGTACACTAAATTTATAAAAAAAATAAAAATTTTGTCGTTTTACCAGTTTCTGGAGATCACTTTTAGATATTTCAGGCCTCCTCTGTCCTGCCAGTCCTGTGACCATGAGCCTACCCCAGGTCTCTGAGTTGATTGCATCATTACTTCTCCACGTTTCCCCAGATCCTTTAGTCCTTTATGTTCCTCAATCTGCTGGCGGCCTTGGCCTCCCTCTGTCTACCATCAATTTCCAACCTCATCTTTGCTGAGTACCTCTGACCTGCTTTTCCATCAGCCATCATTTCCACTTCAAATTATCCACTCCATTCTCAGTACTCCAACAGGCGTGACAACTCTCGTGAGTTGATCACAAGAGACACGATTTCTCAGCCAAATCCAGCCTCAGCTTCATCCAGTGACAACTTCTCCCTCAGCAACGTGACCATGTGTACCATCATGAGACTGGATAAGAATCAAGTCACGTGTGTAGGTAAACCAACGAGTTGCGTCATGGCTGCACTGGTCATTTTAATCACATTTCAAAGGCTTTGTTGATTAAGGTTTCTGCAAGTGAGTAAATGGGATGTGGATTGCTACATTAGAATTTTAACTGCTTCAACCGTAGATCTCTTATAGAATCAGCTATATTCAGAAGAAATGATTTTGCTGCCAATTCTCTGGATTCACAAGCCGCTTCTGTTTATTCAGCATGTTCACTTTTGGAGAAACACAGGGTAGAGGAAGAAAGAAACCTCCCATCCCCGAAATGCAATTTTCTGCTCCAAATCTAGCTTGATTCCCATACAAATCAAGCAAAGTTAATAAAAGACCTGGATACATTTCATCAAAGGGCATCCTCCTCCTTCCTGATTCACTCTGTTTCCTGTATTTGTTGTTTTCTGCTTTCTTAATAATATTATCTCCATGCATTGTGCAGTGAATCCTCCACCTATTACGATCCTGGGCCAAACCTCAACAGTGGCCAGGATACTGGACAAAATGCCCAATATTTTTAATTTTGTAAGACTGTGAGGAGTGATTTCACAAAAAAATAGGGATATTGTATGTGAAAACAAATTTTATTACCAACACAGTTTTAAATTATCTTTAACATGGCACAAGAAAAATAGCTTAAAATTTACCCCTTAAAGCTAATCAATACAATGAATACAGTGTCACAATAACCCTTAACTGCTATCTTTATTAAAACAACAATTTACTCAAACAACAAAACCATCTGAGCTCTCAATCCACTGTTAAATACAAGTAGCACTCCAGGAATACATGCTTTACAGAGATGTTTGGATACAGTACTTTGAGAAAGAGAGATCTTTTGACACTGCCTAAATCCTGTCGGAACCATGCACAAACTCTGGCTGTATTTCTTCAGAAGCTGGTTTCAGCTCACCTTCTAATCACACAATTCTGAACTGCTTGGAAAGAAACTGCTAATCTGTGTGCAGATATATCTTTTAACTGAACTGCAGTGGGAGCAGATGCTTGACTTCTGCTCACAGCTCCATCTAAAACTCAACTAAACTGCTTTTCTACAAAGTGCCTGATACCTTGGCTTCTCCCATTAATTACATAATTTTACCAACCTGAAATCTAACTAACAACACAGGGAACCCCCTTAATCCAAACGAAACTGCAATAGCTCAAGCTTTTTATGATGCCTTAATTGCACCTCTGGCTCCCAAATCTTTCAAACCAGAATTATTTAAAACAGTACTACAGCAATCATACACACACCCACTCACTCAGGTGTTTAACCTTTTCTGCACCAAATGCCTATAATACAATATATCTGATATTCCTACATACATTATACACCTTTACAAATCTGACTCATTTTATTATTTTCCTTCATTCTGATTGGAAGTTTACTTGTAGGTCAATTTGTACAGAAAGGGAAAACTAAACCATAATTGCTGTTTCTTTTTACTATGAATTCAAACTCAGAATGTGGAACTGTACCAGTTCAATATACTGATGTCTACTTGAGCACTGACATCAAACAATTCTGGATTTGATTAAATAAATCTGATTCATCTTCCTCTTCCTACGCTCTTTTTCCCAATAATTTTAGCATATTTTCCATCATATATTCTATTGTTCTGCGATCTCTAGTCTGTTCTGAAATATATTCAATCTTTGAAGTCATTCAGAAACTTAAAAGGGGGCAGCTCTGAACTGCAGACTATGCATCATTGACTGAGCGCCTGTCAGTTATTATCCATGATTGTTTTAACTGCCACTACTGTCCACAAATTTAGAGGCGACAGTAGTTATTCCGCTGTGATAAATGTATTTTAATATATTGAGGTAGCGGGTATCGCCTGTGAAGTGGAGCTACTTCAGGGAGTGTCGACCTCTTTTCTTCCCAAGACCCGGGCTCAGCTAGCTCCTGTTGACAGCAACCAGTCATGACCCCTGCTCAGGGATAGAAGCCCAACTACTTGTGGGCGTCTTGGGAGGGACTAAGGCTCAGGGAGTAAATCGTAACAGAAAATCCAGAGTGGAGAACCGTAAGTCAGTCGTGCTTTATTTTTGGCATGTTCCGGCAGCTCCTCAAGTCAAGCTGGTGCCAAACGTCCTGTTCTACACTCCTTCGGACCATACCAACAAGGCCGAGAGGGGGGGTTTAACACTTGGACAGCCCAAAACCCACCTATATTCGGCCCAAGCATGCGCCATGGAGATATCACTCCATAGTCCCTCACAGCGACCTCAAAGATGTCTGCAAATGTGACATGAAGTCCTGTTACATGGACCATAAATGTTGGGAGCAAGTTGGCAGTAGTTGTGAGGAATTTATAATTTTATACAAAATCTCTAAATTATAAGAGTTTGGCTTGTGATTTATGAGAGAGTGGGGTTGGCACAATAATAATAATATTTATTCGTGTCACAAGTAGGCTTACATTAACACTGCAATTAAGTTACTGGGAAAATCCCCCAGTCGCCACATTCCGGTGCCTATTCGGGTACACTGAGGGAGAATTCAAAATGTCCAAATTACCTTACAGCACATCTTCGGGACTTGTGGGAGGAAACTAGAGCATCCAGAGGAAACCCACGCAGATACAGGGAGAACGTGCAGACTCCGCGCAGACAGTGACTCAAGCTGGGAAGCGAACCTGGGACCCTCGCGCTGTGAACCAACAGTGCTAAACACTGTGTTACCATTACTGTAGTCCTGCACCCAAAGATCAAAACCTTGTTAGCCCCATACTGCTGTATCTCCTCTCCACTCTTTAATTGCTCCAATATCCTGCTTGTCTGTTCCTGATATACAACCTTTTTCTACTCCATCACCCTCAGTCTCTATTTTTGATACCCTCCTTCTCCTTTCCTGCAGCCTCTAACTCTATGCATCTGTTCACCCAAGCCTCCACTCACAAAACCCCCAGCATACTCTACTCCACCTCCACTCCCCCCAAATCAGGGTCTTTAACTCTTCTGCTAAAACCCTTGTCTCCACTTACCTCCACCCCACTTCCCCCACAGCCTTGGGTTTGAAAGCTCGAGAGCTCTGCTTTACGCTCTCCCTCCAGACTTATTAGTTCTTCGTCTCATAGAATCCCTACAGCGCAGAAGCAGGTCGCTCAGCCCATTGAGTCTGCACTGGCCCTCTGAAAGAGCACGCTACCCAGACCCACTCCCCCCACTCTATCCCCATAATCCCACCAAACCTAAGGGGTCATTTTGCCATCCAATCCACCTAAACTGCACATCTATGGACTGTGGAAGGAAACCTAAGCAGACATGGGGAGAATGTGCAAACTCTACACATTCACCCAAGACTGGAATTGAACCCGGGTCCCTGGCGCTGTGAGACAGCGGTACTAACCACTGTGCCGCCCCTTACTCACTCTAACATCACTTGACCTAAAGTTTGTACTTGGATATGCCGTGCAATGACTGAAGGCATTCTTCGAAATCTCTTATCAGTTGCCTTTCAATCCCCTGCAAAAAAAAGTTCTGGAAAATATCCAATGGTGACCTGATTTACAGCTGTGTGCCTGAGGATGTAATTTTACTTTTGACATAGACATAAATGTATTTTCTAAGTACTTTTGCACATTCGAAGCTGCAAGTTGAATGCCTGTGACAAAGCTCTTCCTATTGTGCTAACTGCCAATGCTAATTAGTTTGTCCCCAGAATGCTTTTAGTATGTATCCCATTACTATGGAAACTGTCACAGTGACAATGCATATAATGTCATATAATTCCATACAGTTCACCTACCAAATTCTCTAATTAAAACAGCCTTTGCATAGTCTTGGAACCTTATGCAAATTCCATAAATCAGTTCTACTGTGCTGAGAGAGCATGTTTAGCACGAGGCAACCCAATTAATTCTTATTAAACCTGAGACTGCCACAGCAGCAACATTCTCTAAATGTGCGGTGTGAATAGAATTACATTCATGGTAGGAAATGGCAAGAATTGGCCATAGTGTAAGGCAGCTTCAGGGATGGTGGTGATCAAAAATAGATTTTACACTGAAAGAAAGATGTAGTCAACTGTTATCAACAACCTTGTCTTTTTCATTATTGTACTAATCATATGTAGACTGTGCTTATTTGGCATGATATTATGACTTTAGGACCTGCAAACTGTTCCTTCTTGTTGTAGACTCTGGAGATTTGGGAAAGTGCTGCGGAACTGATTAAAGAGCGAGAGTACATTTTGTCTAAACTTGAAGAATTTGAGAGATTTTCATCGAACCCTAATCGATTCTTTGTAAAAGGTACGTTACTGAAGCAGTCAAATGATGAAACATTTCATAAAACCATCAACTGCAGAAGCAAAATTTGTTCTACCTGGTGATAACGAGCTTTCCTTTTGGAGCTGGATAACTTTGTGGAAGTATGTTATGTTCATGACATTCCAGGATTGGTGTCATATTGGTTCTGGTCTTTTGAAATTTACGAGTGATGAATGGTTTTTGTGCGGGGATAGATAAATATGGTTTGCAAGAATTATTTGTTTATTTGGACCACTTTAGATTTTGCTAAGAGACATGTATATGCATTGTGGAATTTAGTTCTGATCTTCTGCTCATCTGTCTTTATGCACAATTTCAGTTTAAATATTAAATTCAGTGTAAATTAATAACTTAAAATGGATTAACTTCAGGATGAGCATTTTGTTCATTTTTGCTTAGCGATGTCTATAGCTTTCTATAGGTATATCAGGAACAAAAGAATGACTAGAGTAAGATTAGGGCCAATCAAGGATAGTAGTGGAAAGTTGTGTGTGGAATCAGAGGAGATAGGGGAAGCGTTAAATGGATATTTTTCGTCAGTGTTTACACTGGAGAAAGACAATGTTGTCGAGGAGAATACTCAGGTACAGTCGACCAGGCTAGATGGGATTGAGGTTCACAAGGAGGAGGTGTTAGCAATTTTGGAAAGTGTAAAAATAGATAAGTCCCCTGGGCCAGATGGGATTTATCCTAGGATTCTCTGGGAAGCTAGGGAGGAGATTGCAGAGCCTTTGTCCTTGATCTTTATGTCGTCTTTGTCGACAGGAATAGTGACGGAAGACTGGAGGATAGCAAATGTTGTCTCCTTGTTCAAGAAGGGGAGTAGAGACAACCCTGGTAATTAACCCTGGTAACCCTGGTGAGCCTTACTTCGGTTGTGGGTAAAATGTTGGAAAAGGTTATAAGAGAAAGGGTTTATAATCATCTTGAAAAGAACAAGTTGATTAGCGATAGTCAACACGGTTTTGTGAAGGGTAGGTCATGCCTCACAAACCTTATTGAGTTTTTTGAGAAGGTGACCAAACAGGTGGATGAGGGTAAAGTGGTTGATGTGGTGTATATGGATTTCAGTAAGGCGTTTGATAAGGTTCCACACGGTAGGCTATTGCAGAAAATAAGGAAGTATGGGATTGAAGGTGATTTAGCGGTTCGGATCAGTAATTGGCTAGCTGAAAGAAGACAGAGGGTGGTGGTTGATGGCAAATGTTCATCCTGGAGTTCAGTTACTAGTGGTGTACCGTAAGGATCTGTTTTGGGGCCGCTGCTGTTTGTCATTTTTATAAATGACCTGGAAGAGGGTGTAGAAGGATGGGTTAATAAATTTGCAGATGACACGAAGGTCGGTGGAGTTGTGGATAGTGCTGAAGGATGTTATAGGATACAGAGGGACATAGATAAGCTGCAGAGCTGGGCTGAGAGGTGGCAGATGGAGTTTAATGCGGAAAAGTGTGAGGTGGTTCACTTTGGAAGGAGTAACAGGAATGCAGAGTACTGGGCTAATGGCAAGATTCTTGGTAGTGTAGATGAACAGAGAGATCTTGGCATCAAGGTACAAAAATCCCTGAAAGTTGCCACCCAGGTTAATAGGGCTGTTAAGAAGGCATATGGTGTGCTAGCCTTTATCAGTAGGGGGATTGAGTTTCGGAGCCACAAGGTCATGCTGCAGCTGTACATAACTCTGGTGCGGCCGCTCCTGGAATACTGCGTGCAGTTCTGGTCACCACATTATAGGAAGGATGTGGAAGCTTTGGAAAGGGTTCAGAGGAGATTTACTAGGATGTTGCCTGGTATGGAGGGAAGGTCTTACGAGGAAAGGCTCAGGGACTTGATGTTGTTTTCATTAGAGAGGAGAAGGCTGAGAGGTGACTTAATAGAGACATATAAGATAGAGGGTTAGATAGGGTGGACAGTGAGAGTCTTTTTCCTCGGATGGTGATGACCAACACGAGGGGACATAGCTTTAAATTGAGGGGTAGTAGATATAGGACAGATGTCAGAGGCAGTTTCTTTACTCAGAGAGTAGTAGGGGTGTGGAACGCCCTGCCTGCAACAGTAGTAGACTCGCCAAATTTAAGGGCATTTAAGTGGTCACTGGATAGACATATGGATGAAAAGGAATAGTGTAGGTCAGATAGGCTTCAGATGGTTTCACAGGTCGGCGCAACATCGAGGGCCGAAGGGCCCGTACTGCGCTGTAATGTTCTATGTTCTAATTGCTTTGGCTACTCCAATGAAATTAAAGTTGGATACTCCTCTTCAGTTTTAGCCTCAGGACTATTGTGGTAAGGGGAACAATTTTGTATTAGCCTGTATTAGCGATCAGTGAGAATGGCGATGCAGACAGATTATTCAGCGAGTATCGAAAAACGTGATTCTCACCTGCGAGATTGCGTTTTCTGAGATTGCAGGCCCCTTGTCGGTGGCATAACGAGAAAACGCCACGGAAGGTCAGATATGTAATCTTAACACATAATATCATTTGCAAACCCTCCCGCAGGGATTTCCCTCCTTAATGAACATTTGTCAGTCGCAAATTACAGCAGTTGTGTGAATCATAGAATCACTACAGTGCAGAAGGAGCCATTCGGCCCATCGAGACTGCACCGACCCTCCAAAATAGCACCCCACCTAGGCCCACTCCCCTGCCCTATCCCTGTAACCCCGTGCATTGATCACGGCCAATCCACCTCACCTGCACATCTTTGGAATATGGGAGGAAACCGGAGTACCTGGAGGAAACCCACACAGGCAATGTGCAAACTCCACACAGACATTCACCCAAGGCCAGAATCGAACCCAGGTCCCTGGTGCTATGAGGCAGTCGTGTTTTTTAAAATATGTTCATGCGATGTGGATATCGCTGGCTGAGCCAGCATTTATTGCCCGCCCCTGAGGAGGGTTAAGAGTCAACCACATTGTTGTGGATCTGGAGTCACGCACCGGCCAGACCAGGGAAGGACAACAGATTTCCTCCCATGAAGGATATTAGTGAACCAGATGGGTTTTTACAACAATCGGCAATGGTTTTGTGGTCATCATTAGATTTCTAATTCCAGATTTTTATTCAATTTAAATTTTACCATCGGCCACGGTGGGATTTGAACCCTGGTCCCCAGAGATTTATTACTCCGGGTCTCTGGATTACTAGTCCAGTGACAGCAGGGCCGGCTCAAGGCACCGGCAACTCGGGCAGTCGCCCGGGGCGCCATGTGCTAGGGGGCGCCAGACTCGGGTCCTGCGCATGCGCAGTTGGGCCGGTGCCAACCAGCGCATGCGCGGTGGCCGCCCTCCCCCAGGGCGGCCCCGCCCCCCCGCTCGGTCCGCTCCCCCCCCCCCTCGGGTCCGCCCCCCCAGGCCCCCATTCGGGTCCGCCCCCCCCCCCGGGTCCGCCCCCCCCCCGGGTCCGCCCCCCTTCGGGTCCGCCCCCCCTCGGCCCCCCCCCCCCCTTCGCCCCCCCCCCCTCCCCCGCGCGCCGAAGTTCAGCTTGCCCGGGGCGCCAGCAACCCTAGGGCCGGCGCTGAGTGACAGCACCAGTATGCCACTGCCTTCCCTAACCATTATGTCACTGTACCGGACAGAAAATGAGAACTTGCTGACCCCAGCTCCAAAAGGGGATAGCAGAGATGAAAGCTCAGATCGCTGTTGCAGAGGGGGCACCGGGTTGGACGTGGAGGACCCAGATAAATTCATCATCAGCATCTTGAGGGGTGCAGCTATTTGCATGCCTTAGAGCAGTGCATCTCAAACTATCTGATGTGGCGTACTGGCAGTTTTTTTTTTCAATGTGCCAGGGACCGGTGAGCGAAACAAGCCAATCCAGGATTACTGTCTCTTTCTTTTCTGGAAACACTCCAAGTACCGGCAGACGATGGCTCGCGTACCGGTGCCGGTACGCGTACCACACTTTGAGAAACACTGCCTTAGAGGACCTTCATGTCTGTGAGCCTCTATCTTCAAAGGAATCAGGTGGCTGCTATGCAGGCAGTGCTTCTTGTGTCCTGCTTTCTGGGCTTGTGACAATATAACCGCTGAGGGATTGCCCTTGCAGTGGCAGCTGGAAAGTGGGTGGGAGCAGGGGAGTCCATAGGGTCAGCACTGGGGGCCACTGTGACACTCTTGGATAGGGTCGTCTGAGAGACCAGGCTGTATGGACTGAATGGGGGACTCTGAGAAGGATATTTTCCAGCCTCATGAGGCTTAAAGATCCTCCCACAGTGCGGAGGACAGCTGCTGTGAGAATGAACACCCACACTCGGGCAGCACTGTAAAGCCAGAGGAGAGGAGTTGTATGGAAGTTCAAGTGGTCATGGAGGCTGTCAGAAATTAGTGTCTGGGTGGTTGGCTGTTCAAATTGGAAGGCTCATTTAATCTGCAACTCATTTGAGTTGGCGAATGAGGGTGCCCTCTAAGGATGATGTTGGCATGCTAATTACAGTCTTCTCATGCATAAGTCTCGCCTGCCACAAGGGTAAACCAGTTGCCTAATTAGCTTCCTGATCCTTCCTTGACAAGCTAATTGTACCAATTTAGTCAGCATTGCAATGTATCAGTGTGCTGCTGATTAGCGCCCAATTTCTAATGCTTTAGTTAGAAGCCTAGCTAGCCCCCAAGCATTGCACTCCAGACCCACACTCACATCTATGTAACAGACAGGTGTCACAGATGTGGCCTCTGATGCAAAGCGTTATAGTGAATTCACACATCAGTCACTCCATTCAAGGGATGACAGACGGCAGTGTCTTGTTCCCCTTGAAGTCAGAACACATGTCCATGAAATAATAATCTTTTATTGTCACAAGTAGGCTTACATTCACATTGCAATGAAGTTACTGTGAAAATACAATCAGCTTCTCTAATTCCTCACCCTTGGGGGAATATCATGGCCTGCAGAGACTCTCAAGGTTCAAAGTGCTTCATTCAGGTGGAGTTGAGAGGGGCAATTGTGAGGAAGTGGCTATTGTGTGTTGGGCATGAAGCTTAGTGGAAAGGCGCTCACATCGGGGGATGCACATGGGTGGATGTCCCAGGTCCTGAGAGGGCATTGTCAGGAATCCTCATCGCTCACTTTGAAGTTTTCCTCCTTTAAGTTTTTCATTTGGAGAAACATGGAGCTAGTCGAGCTGGCAATTCTTTTGATTGCAATCAATTTTCAGTAGCGACATTGACATGCCACTGCACGTGGCCAGGAACAGTGCCCTGCAGAGGAGGAGGAGGCAGGGCCCGTTGATCTTCAAGAGCAGGGTCACAGATGGCAAAGCCTTGGAGGAGACAGTACTGGCTGTGGGTTTCCCAGTGTAGAACTTTCTACCTCCAGATGTCAGGGGTTCAGGGACTGGGGAAGGCTACATCTGTCCCAAGGAAGAGTGGTCCACCTGTGCCAGGTGATGCAAGAATTTGCTCTACATGGAGTGGGAGGTCATCCACTGCCTCTGGCTCTGAAAGTTACTGCTGTTCTGAACTTCTATGTCAGTAGCTCGTTTCAGGGCTGCACGGGTGACATCTCCTAGTCAGCTGCGCACAAGTGCATAAGGGAGATCACAGATGCGCTATTTGTGAAAGCCCACATGTACATCAAATTGGACGGAACCAGGTGAGCCAGGGCCTGGACTTCACCCACATAGCAGGGATGTCCCAGGTGCAGGGTGTCATCGACTGCATCCACCTGGTTCTGCCCTCCTCAAGGAGGCATGGACTGCCATTTTTGACCGACCAGTGATTCCACTCAATGTCCAGATCATCCAAGACCACGCAATGCGTATCATGCAGGTGTGTGCCCATTTCCTAGCCAGCATCCATGACAGTTGCATCTTGGGGCGCTCGGGCTGCGGTGGGGGGTTGGGTGTCTGCTGTGGGGGTGGGATGCGGTGTCTGTGCCCCAAGCCAGTTTCTCCTCCTAGTTTGTGAATCTGGAGGCGATCAGAGCATCCATGTGTATAATAATGCAAATAGTTATAGATTAATGTATATAGTTATGTATATGACCACCAACCAGCAGGTGGTGCTAGAGACCCACCATGTGATTCTAGAGATCCGGCTATTGGTAGTAAGTCGTACTAGGTGACAGTTGCATTAGAAGTAGCTCCGGGCTCTTCTTTGGCACCGGTATGATGGTGTTCCTCTTGAAGCAGGTAAGAATCTTGGAGTGGAGTAGGGAGAGATTGACGATGTCTGCAAACTAACGCCACTTGGTCTGCGCAGGATCTGAGTGCATGACTAGGGACTCCGTCAGGACCCGTTGTTTTCCGAGTGTTCACTTTCAAGGAGGCCGACCTGACTTTGTCGGTGTGACGGTGGGTATGGGTGTGTCCGAGGTTGCTGGGGCAGTTGACAATGGGTTGTTGGTTTCCTGCTCGAACTGAATATAGAATGCATTGACTTCATCAGGGAAGGGTGTGTTGCTGCCGAAGATTCCACTCGGCTTTCCTTTGTTGCTCGTTATGTTTTTAAGCCTTGCCACACCTGATGAGAGCCTGTGACATTAGTCTGTGACTTGAGGTTAGTCTGATATTGTCTCTTTGCATTCCTGATGGGTTTACGAAGGTCGTACCTGGATTTCATGTATAGGTCAGGAACGCCTGTCTTGAGTGCCTCAGACCTGGCCTTCAGTAGGGAGTGAATCTCCCGATTAAACCAGGGTTTCCGGTTGGCGAATGTACGGACTACCTTCTTTTGGTACATAATCTTCTATACACTTGCTGATGAAGTTGTAATGGTGGTGACATACTCATCTAGGTTAGCCACTGAGTTCTTGAATATTGACCAGCCCATTGACTCCAAGCAGTCGCGTGGCAGCTCTTCTGTTGCCTCAGACCAGCATTGCACGACCTTCTTAACCAGTTAAGTTACTGCTTGTATGCCGTGAGAAGGAGCACCCTCGTTTGGTCCGATTTTCCGAAGTGCGGTCGGGGAATTAATCGGTAAGCACCCTTGATGTTTCTGTAGCAGTGTTCAGGGATGTTGGCGCCCCTGGTGGGACAAGAGATTTGTTGGTGGAATTTTGGCAGTACACTCTTGAGATTGGCCTGGAGGAAGTCCCTGGTCATGGTGAACAAGGCCTCCAGGTATTCTGTTTCATTCTTATTTATAGCGGTGTATAATTCATCAAGCGCCTTCTTAACTTCCAGCTGAGATGGGATGTGCTGTTTTGACGGCAGAAGTGCATTCCCATGGGCGGCACTTCACAGTCAGGTATTCAAAGTCCGGGGAGCAGTTGTTCGCCAGGGTTGCCATGTCTGAGCACTAGGAGGAGTTGAGGAGGAGGCAAACCCCTCCACCCTTCGCTTTGCCTGATGACGCTGTGCGGTCCATCCGGTGTATTGAGAAGCTGTTTGGTTGTATGATGCAGTCCGGTGAAGCAGGGGTAAGCTATGTCTCTGTGACGCAGAGCACACAGCAGTCTCTTACTTCCCACTGAGAGGTAAGTCTAGTGTTAAGCTTGTCCAGCTTGTTTTCGATCGCTTGGGCGCTTGCCTGAAGTATGCTGGGGAGAGGAGACTTGAAACCGCGTTGTCCCCTGCAGACCTGCCGCATTTCCCTCGCTTCCTCAGTTGGTGGCTGCTTCTGGATAGTACCGGGATCTGACGGGAGAAGTCTGACCTTTGTGAAAGGTACAGGCATCCAGCAACAGGGATGTCAGAAAGCAGGGTGAGGGACAAGTTGAAGTATCTTGACAAATATAAAACCAGGAAGCTGACATCTCTGATAATCTTAAGATTTTCAGATATAAGTTTTCAAATAGCAAACTATATGATAACAATTAGATTAAGATAGAAATTAAACAGCATAAAAAAAGTTCTCAAATTTATGTTTTAAAAATATGTAAAATTTATTTTATCTCCCATCAAGAAATTTGAAATTGCAGAAATATGGGGTGAGATTCTCTGGCCACCCGGACATGAATGTTGGCGGCGGGACGTGGCCCACCATTGGCTGCCGGCGGATCCTTCTGGTCCCGCCGCTGTCCATGGGATTCCCATTGAATCTGCCCCAGGAAATCCGTGGTGAGGGAATGTCAGAGGATACAGCAGGATTTAGATTGTTCGGAGACTTAGGCGGAGAGATGGCAGATGGAGTTTAAATGAGACAAATGTGAAGTAATGCATTTTGGAAGGTCTAATTCAGGTAGGGAATATACAGTGAATGGTAGAACCCTCAAGAATATTGACAGTCAGAGAGATTGAGGTGTACAGGTTCACAGGTCACTGAAAGGGGCAACACAGGTGGAGAAGGTAGTCAAGAAAGCTTACGGCATGCTTGCCTTCATTGGGTGGGGCACTGAGTATAAAAATTGGCAAATCATGTTGCAGCTGTATAGAACCTTAGTTAGGCCACACTTGGAGTATAGTGTTCAATTCTGGACGCCATACTACCAGAAGGATGTGGAGGCTTTAGAGAGAATGCAGAAGAGATTTATCAGGATGTTGCCTGGTATGGAGGGCATTAGCTGTGAGGAGAGGTTGAATAAACTTGGTTTGTTCTCACTGGAACGAAGGAGGTTGAGGGGCGACCTGATAAGAGGTCTACAAAATTATGAGGGGCATAGACAGAGTGGATAGTCAGAGACTTTTTCCCAGGATAGAGGGGTCAATTACTAGTGGGCATAGGTTTAAGGTGCGAGGGGCAAGGTTTAGAGGAGATGTACAAGGCAAGTTTTTTTACACAGAGGGTAGTGGGTGCCTGGAACTCGCTGCAGGAGGAAGTGGTGGAAGCTGGGTCGATAGTGATGTTTAAGGGGCATCTTGACAAACACATGAATAGGATGAGAATAGAGGGATACAGACTCTGGGATTGTAGAAGATTTTAGTTTAGACGGGCAGCATGGTCGGCGCAGGCTTGGAGGGCCGAAGGGCCTGTTCCTGTGCTGTACTTTTCTTTATTCTTTGAGGGTGTGCTGTTGGCGGGACTGGAAGCTCCCACCAGCATCAACATGTTAGTTTTTCCAGGCTACATAGATTGTTCAGCAGTAAACATAGCACGCTGTTAAAAATCCACTTCCACTGTGTTCAGCAAGGTGTAGCTTTTCAAGGTTTTTTATAGTGAGACTAATAGCATAGAAATGGAAGTTTGCATTAAATCAGTGATTTCTTAGTGATTGCACCTTCAGATGATGTAATAATTCCAGGAGGAAAAGGGTAAAAGACAAAGTAAGTTTATTCTCCAACAAAAATAAGGCCGCAGCTGCAACGTACAAAACAAATGTTCCAGCCCGGGACTACCGGGAACTGCTGGGCCAGGTCTGGGATTTAACATCTAAGGCGCCGCTGCCTCTGCCTGCTCAACACAGGAACTCATATTCTACGAATCGCACGGAGAGAACAATCAATGAACCCCCCGTGGTCTTTGTGAGGGTTATAACAGGTAATCTCAACATTGTATCTCGTGGAGGGGCTTAGAAACTCTTGACAGAATTTTGGGTTTCCACATCACTGCACGTGTGCAGACCCAGAATTTGCTGTCAGTTTCTGTGGAGTAATCAATGTAAACTGTCATTATGCAATATTGAATCGCACCTGTCTTGGAAAAAGCTGATTGAATTCTATTCTCGAGATTGGTGATAATATTGAACTATTTGTGTTTTCTGTGTTACAGGTTACTGGGGTACTTCAATTGCAAGATTAAAGGAGTCTACAAAGAGGGATAAGTTTTATTCTGATATGTCAAAAATTGAAAGTCAATTGGCACCAATTTTAAAGAAAATCAAAAGCGCTTATGAGGATGTGGTTACCTTCAAGGTAGAAATAGGTGTTTGTGATTACAATAAAATCTTTGTTTTTCGGTGTAAGAATAGATGTTTTTTGTGCCCAGGGGCGGGATTCTCTTGAGCCCGTGCCGGGTCGGAGAATTGCCGGGGGCACGGGAAATTCCCGCCACCCTGCTCCAACGCCGGGATGCGATACTCTGGCAACCGGAGAATCGGCTCCAATCACGCCTGCGCGGTCGCCGCGGCGCCGGTTGGGGGCCTCTGAAATAGGCTCCCACGGCAATTCTCTGTGGGCGTCCGGCCGAACTCCACCCGAGTCCTGCCGGCGTGGTACAATCTGGAGGAGCCTACTTTCTTCCGCGCGGCCCGCTGTAAGGTTCCGCTGCGCCGGCGCGGAGACGGCAACTCAGCACATGTGCCGGCGGGGAGACGACTGTCGCGCGCATGTGCGGACCTAAGCCGGCCGTGCCGGGCCGCCTTTCGGCGCCGGAGCAGAGCGCACTACTCCGGTTCCGTGCTGGACCCCTGAAAACGGATGAATTACTGGGCCAGGAGGCCAGTTTGACGCCGGCATACACCACTCCGGTGTTTACGCTGGCGTCAACACTTGGCCGGGATTTCGGAGAATCCTGGGACTTCAATGTTTGCACTGGGCATAAACTGTAAATAAGAAATTCAGTCAGTATTATTTGGCATCTTTACATCTTTATTTCAATTAAATATATTGTTTAAACTGTAAATACGCTTTTGCATAGTAAATTTGTTTGTTTGAGAACTTGGCACATCAATTCAAGACCCTTCTACTTACGACTTGTTCTTAGGCATTCTGATTAATAGTTAGATTAAGCTAGTTTATTCTGGAGATGTAAAGGTTTTCACTTTGTTTTCCATCAAGTTTGTAGCTATTTCTCGAACACAGTGTACTGTGGTGATCTTTGTGGGGGGGCTTCCAGGATGGAAAGCGTAGTGATCACAAAGATACACAAAGCTATTTTGAAGAACTAAACTAATTTTATTAATACAACTAAATTTGAGTTCAATACTTATTCTGAAGACCAAACATACATGTAAGAATTAAACTATTCTCACTGACACTATCTCTATCTACTAACTATAACAATTATATCTTAACTAACTCTGAAATATACTATAAATCTGATTGTTGTCAGCTCCAGATCTAGTCTTCTCCCTGAGCCCAAGAGCCAATGAAATTTATAGTACTGTCCCTTAGCACCCTCTTGTGGCTAGGCTTAACATAATATTAATTCTTCACATGCTATACATTTGTATAATGTCACATCCCCTTTCTTTGATTAAAAAATGTTCCTTTTTTTATACAAGGTTGAATGGCTCTACATTTTCATGTTTACAGTATTATACAGCATGTCAACAATGATAGAACCAATGTTGGATTTACAGATTTAATCTATTTGGATGTTTCCTATATCTTGTAGACCTTCTTACTGTTATGACATTGTTATCTGAATTGTCTGGTACATGTCACAATATCGGTTTGGAAAGTTGTTTTTTTAGGAAATATGAGTTGTTGACTCGTGGCTAATTCTGTGAATGTAGCAGGTTGTTTAAGTTTCAAGAGATCTCGTTTCTACAAAAAATCTTTCCAGATTCTGTTATGATCACGTGATCTGGGTGTGAGTTCATTGAATACTTTTGCAATGTCCATCTATCCACCTTCAGGATTACGAATGCGGACAACATCACCTTCTCTTGAGCGTAGATAGTGGTTTGGAATTTTTGTCATAATACTTATTTTGCTTATTCTTCAATTGCTGCATTTTTTGATGCACCACTTGTTCATCTCTGTTTGGAACAATTATAGTAGGTAGCGTCGTACATATTTTACGTCCCATCGAGAGTAGTGCTGGAGAGAGCCCCGATGACAATGGTGTAGCCCTGTATGCTAACAGTGCTAAATCAAAGTCCTTATTGTCCTCCATTGCTTTCTTGAGAAGCTGCTTCACAATTCTTACCCCTTTTTCAGCTTTCCCGTTTGCCTGCGGGTATAATGGACTAGAAGTTACATGTATGAAGTTATAGTCATTGGCAAATTTTAACCACTCCAGGCTTCTAAAACACGGTCCATTGTCTGACAACAGTAACTGGGATGCCATATCTGGCAAATATATATTTTGTTGCCCTGAAAACTGAATGCGTTGTTGAGTTGGATAATTTGATAACCTCCGGAAAATTTGAGTAATAGTCAGTGATTATCAAATAATCACAGCCTTGAAAGTAAAATATGTCCATGGTGACTTTTGTCCATGATTGAGTAACTAGTTTACTTTCCACTGTTATGGGCCAGGGTTTAGAGAACACCAAAGTATATCATGGAGTTCACCTGACCTACAACTGTTTATAGATTTTGGTTATGTGGAGCACAAGGGCCTACAGGTACCAGATGTTGTGCAACAGAGGCCTTAAGCACTTTAAATCAAAAACAAAGTTTAATCTACAAATTCAGCTAACATTTTATAAACACCCACAATAAGCATTTTTATCAACTACAAATATACATCCCCCCCCCCCCCACACAGCTGCAGTTCTCTCGAAGAATATACCCCTCAATAACTTCCTTTTACTGTTTTTACCCACGTAACAACAGCCATAAACATGAACACCCTTTTCCCACAAAACAGTAAGTTTGAATTCTTTACCGAAAACACTTATCACTTTTAAAGTTGTGGATAGTGCGGAAGGATGTTGCAGGTTACAGAGCGACATAGATAAGCTGCAGAGCTGGGCTGAGAAGTGGCAAATGAAGTTTAATGCAGAAAAGTGTGCAGTGATTCATTTTGGAAGGAGTAACAGGAATATGAGTACTGGGCTAATGGTTATCTAGTTATCTGGACACCTTTTTTGTTTTTTTTTGGAAATATTTTTTATTGAGTTTTCATATTTTATATCCAACAAATTACAAATTATTAGAAAAAAACACACAAAAATTAACATGTATATTTACAGGTAAGCATCTTCATAATAACAACTGTGGCCACCCCCTTTAACCGGCATACATATTTTACATTGCCCAATATGGCCGAGGCACATGTTTATAGGCATTTATTTACAATTTGGTTTTGGGCCTTAGCTTGCCATCAGACTGTCGCATCCTTTTTTTTTGGAATAATTTTTATTCAAGTTTTCAACAACAAATTTTATCACAACAGAGAAAAACAGTAACCCCTCCCCTCCAATACAAAAACAATAAATTAACAAGAAAAAGAAATAAGCATAAAACCATGAAAACAAACCCCCATAACGAACCCGTAGCCCCCCCCCCCCCCGGCTACCTTCCCCCGATTCCCTTTCTCTAGGATACTTGCGTCCAGTAGGTCTTCCAGTAGTGTCTGTCGTGGCGGTTGTGGCTACGTCCTTTTCTCCTTTCGTAAGAAGTTTTTGAGCTGCAGGTACCGTAGCTCGTTCCCCCTGGCTAGCCAAAATTTCTCTGTCAGTTCGTCCAGTGTTGCGATCCTGCCGTCCGTGTATAGGTCCCTGACTGTCAGTGTCCCTCCGTCCTGCCTCCACCTTTTGAAGGTGGCGTCAGTCAGTGCTGGTGTGAACCTATGGTTGTTGCAGATGGGAGCCTTGTCCGACATTTTGGTCAGGCCAAATTGCTGCCGCAGTTGGTTCCAGGATTGGAGGGTGGCTGTCACCATTGGGCTGCTGGAGTGTTTTATGGGTGGGGATGGGAGTGCTGCCGTGACGAGGGCCCGGAGGGAGGTCCCCATGCAGGAGGCCTCCTCCGCACGCACCCACTCGGCCTCTGGCTCCTGGATCCATCCCCTTACTCGCTCGGCTGTTGCCGCCCAGTGGTAGAATTGTAGGTTTGGGAGGGCTAGCCCCCCCCTGGATTTTGTTTTTTGTAGGACCTTCTTTGGAATCCTAGCATTTTTACACCCCCATACGAACGCCATGATTAGTTTGTCCAGCGCTTTGAAAAAGGCCTTGGGGATGTAGATCGGAATGGATCTAAACAGGAAGAGAAACCTGGGCAGTACGTTCATTTTGATGGTCTGGACTCTCCCCGCGAGGAAGAGTGTTCCATCTTTGCAGGTCCTTTTTTACTTCCTCCGTCAGACTGGTGAGGTTCCATTTGTGGATCCGTTTCGAGTCATGGGCTATTTGGATCCCCAGTAGCGGAATTTGTGTCGGGCTTGTTTGAACGGCAGCCCCTATAGTGCTGCCCCCCCCCCCCCCTCTCCCTCGCGGGTGTACTGGGAAGATCCCGCTGTTGCTCATGTTGAGTTTGTAGCCCGAGAAGGCTCCAAACTCTTTCAGGAGCGCAATTATTCCGTCCATGCTGCTCTGTGGGTCCGAGATGTAGAGGAGCAGGTCATCTGCATAGAGTGAGATTCTGTGCTCTCTGCCTCCCCTTCGGATCCCCCTCCACTTTTTTGCTGCCCTGAGCGTGATTTCTAGCGCTTCGATTGCTAGTGCGAACGGCAGCGGGGACAGTGGGCATCCTTGTCTGGTGCCCCTGTGCAGCTGGAAGTATTGGGAGTTGGTATTGTTGGTCCGTACACTTGCCATGGGAGCGTTGTATAGGAGCTTTACCCAAGCGGTGAACCCTGTTCCCAGCCCGAACCGCTCCAGTACCTCTATGAGGTACTTCCATTCGACTCTGTCGAAGGCCTTTTCTGCGTCCAGGGAGACAATCACCTCTTGTGTTCTCTCCCCGGAGGGGGTCATTATCACGTTCAGCAGGTGCCTGATGTTCAAGGTAAGCTGTCTACCTTTGACGAAGCCCGTCTGGTCCTCTGTGACCACCTCAGGTACACAGTCTTCTAGCCTTTTGGCTAGGATTTTGGCCAGTATTTTGGCGTCTGCGTTCAGCAGAGAGATGGGTCTGTATGACCCACATTCCGTTGGGTCTTTGTCTTTCTTAGGTATCAGCGAGATTGAGGCCTGTGCTAACGTGGATGGCAGTGTGCCCCTAGCTAGCGAGTCTGTGAACATCTCCTGCAGGTGCGGGGCCAGCGCTGTCGCAAATTTATCTGGACACTTTTTAACATATAGGGAGAGAAAGGCCAAAATAACCATTCTTTGTCTGAATGCAGCTCTCAATTGTCTAAAACGAAAATAATACAGTCACAAACAGCTCCCAGCTCAAAACGAAAGTAAAAGCCACAACCTCAGCCCAGTTCCACCCACACAATGACATCACTGAAGCTATTTGATAAACATATATTTCTTAAAGGGACATTCCCATGAGACCACCAAGGTTTGCTTGCATTGTGCTGGTTGGTCCATTTGGCATTCCAACAGTGTTAAATGTAGTTGTCTATATCCTTGTTGTTTCCCGGCCAACACACCGATACGGACTCCAGAAGTGTCAAAGATTTTAGTTTAGACAGACAGCATGGTCAGCGTAGGCTTGGAGGGCCGAAGGGGCTGTTCCTGTTCTGTACTTTTATTTGTTCTTTGTTTGTGTTGTATCTTGTAGAGTTTCTGCCTTGATTATTTGTAGTTTAGCATCTGTGACGGGTAGCATTGCTGTGATAAAGTTGACTTGCACTTCAATACTGAGTACTATGTCAACAACCTTTTTATCCTCGTGCATTGTGGCTTTGGATAACGTATCTGCAAGTACTGAATCTTTTCCTGGTGTATAAGTTAATTCAAAGTTATATCAACGCAGCTTCAGCATCATGTGTTGAAGTCTCGGCGACGTGTCATTGAAGTCTTTCTTGGTTATATTTACTAGCGGACGGTGATCTGTCTCAACAAAAACGTGTGGCAGTCCATAGACATAGTTTGCATTTGACTAACAGCTTCGAATTTTGATCAGGTTGCACTCCATCTTTTGAGATGACATCTCCCCAAAATTTTAGTTCTGAATGGCAAATTGGCATTTTTCTTTGGTTAGTTTGAGTCCATAGCCCATATGATGACATCGTCCACATACACACGTATGCCTGGAATGCCTTTGATGATTGTTTCCATGGCACGGGTGAAATATTTCAGAAGCTTAAATGATGCTGAAGGGCATTAAAACAATATCGACAATAAGGAGTGTTGAGAGTGCAGGGTCGTTTACTCTTCTCATTCATAGTTGCCAAAATCCTTTAGACACGTCGAATGTCCATTTCGCGGTTTTTTCTTACCCACACCTGCACAAACTGGCTACCTGCTGCAGCGTGATTTGTTTTAAGCTGTGCCACAGAGGCAATAGCGCCACCAATGTTAATGAAATTCGAGCCTTTTTCACGGGATCTGAATTCAGCATATTAATTGGTGGCTTGCTCACTTGATTTACAAAGGTTGATGGCTTCTTCTAAAGTTAAGTTTGGTTTTCTTAGTAAACGTTCCCGCATTTGCCCTTCAAATAGGCTAGACAATTTGGTCACGCAGGATTGATTCAGTATTTGAGGAAAAATTGCAGGATTGCAATCGGAGCCTCAAGTCAGTTAGAAAAGTCAAAAGAGTCCCCTTTTAGCTGCACCCTTTTTTAAAACATGTATCTTTCATACACCTCATGGACCTGTTTTTTGCCATGAGTCAAATTTTCCATTACTTTCTCATACTTATTTTGCTTCATTTTCTGAGAAATCAAATGAGTTGGAGCCCAAGAGCCAATGCAATTTATAGTACTGTCCCTTAGCTCCCTCTAGTGGCTAGGCTTAACATAACATTAACTCTTCACATGCTATACATTTGTATGATGTTACATACCTGTCTGCTGTTTGCCTTGAAATGATGTTTTCACAAACTTTTGATTACAGGGCCGGCCATATATAGAGAAAATGCAGCGGGACAAGGTGGAGATGCTCTACTGGCTGCAGCAAGAGCGGCGGAAATGTATTCTTCAGAGAGTCTCAGCCAACAGACCCCCTAAACATCATCCCCTTCATTTCAGTTCCTGTTCCTTAGCAGATTAGTGAAGGATTTATTTATTTTGGAAGTGATCCATCCACCTCACCACCCCGTCGTCGTCCCCCCGTCCCCCTCCCCATTGTCGTTCTGCTCCACTGCAAATATGTATCATGGAGGACGTTTCAGGAAAATAACGCAGAAATGACAGTCTTCCCCCATACCGTTAGACTTATTTTCCACTTCTGACTGATTCTTGATGAGATGCATTTTTTTAAAGAGTGGAATTTTTAGATTTTGTAATGAAGATTTATCCTTTAGTTTTTTTTCAATTGCCTTTTATTGGACTCTTGATTTCCCCATCTCTTTCTTTTAAAGTGTTTTTTTTAACTAACCCCCTTGTTAAACGACTATGATGCAGGTCCTCATAAGCTTTGTTAAATGGAATATATATTTTCTTCATTCTGTACAATAGCCCAAAGTATATTTAATTTTCAAAAGTGGTTTTATTTTTAAAGTATGGCTTTCCTAGTTAATATTGCCAAGATCCTTTTCCCATGGATCTAGCTACCTTTTACAAATTCTCTATCATCACAGCTAAGTCAAGTATTTATATTTTTTGGAGCCTATGTTTTTGCTTAATTGTATAGCTGGATGTTATTGTAACATCGCCCCTGTGTCTTGTAATGTTGCATTTTTGAGAAGACTCTGGCTCCACCACCAATGTTGGATGATTTTGTTATACTGAGTGAGCGTGCAGTTAAACTGCAAACATAGCTGCTTATTTCTCAGTTCCATGTCTGGGATTCAAGTTTGCAACCTAGGTTTTTAGAAGTCAGCATCATGTTTTGCTTCTGTATGACTTGCATCTACTACCCCTGTTGACAGAAACTTTGGAGAAATGATCATAGTCTGAAGATTGTAATCCTGTTTCTGCTCCTGTGTGTATCATTCATTTCTGTTTCAATCATATTACCGCTTCATGTACATGTCTCCTACAGCAGCCAAATGTGAACAGAAAATCTTTATGGACCCATACAGTATAATATCATCTGGCACACCGTGAAAAGTCTATGTATAAAGTTTGTGACGTCTGTCACAGATAAAATTCAATTTAGCCAATTACGTGGACAAAAACAAACTGTTGTAAATATCTTGAAAAATATCCAATTAAATTTGACATTTTTGTATGGCAGCTCAGCTTTCAGATGTCAGTGTATTTGCACAATGTGTACTACATATAGATTGTCAAATTTTTGCAGTTTTTTTTATACGAGTGGCAAGGATTGAATTGTTTTCTAAACATTATTCAAGGAAAGATTATCATTTTGGGAGTCTATTCAGAGCATCGATGAGAATGGTGATGACACAATTCAGATGACACGTCCTGATTTAATACCCAAATGAACTGAAGCCAAGTGATGTTAGAAACCATCTCGTCCTGTTTCAGGTTCTCAATAGCTACAACATAAATCCAGTCCAGTTAAATCCAGCATTTCACAAAAAATAAATTTAGAGTACCCAATTCTTTTTTTCCAATTAAGGGACAATTTAGCGTGGCCAATCCACCTAGTCTTCACATTTTCGGGTTGTGGGGTGAGACAAATGTGAACACGGGGAGAATGTGCAAACTCCATACGGACAGTGACTCAGGGCCAGGATCGAACCTGGGTCCTCAGTGCCGTGAGGCAGCAGTGCTAACCACTGCACTGCCCTGGAAATCCAATGTTGAACAGTACATAGGCAGGCTACGGTAGTTTCTGGTAACGTTTAGAGCATCATATGGTATATTTTTAATGCCGGAATGAAGTCGTTTCTTCCACTGCTCTCTCCATTAATGAATAGCAAGTTGTGTGCATGCCTTCCCAACCCTTTGCCACTTTAACAATTCCCGGTTTTCTGACTCTAACCATCGTGGTTAGAACTGCTGCCTCACAGTGCCAGAGACCCGGGTTCAATTCTAGCTTTGAGTCATTGTTTGTATGGAGTTTGCATGTTCTCCCCGTATCTGTGAGTGTTAAAGGGGAAGAGGAAGTGGTGAAAAGATCATAGAATCATAGGAAGTATCATAGAATCACTACATTGAAGGAGGCCATTCGGCCCATCAGTCTGCACTGACCCTCTGACAGGGCATTCTACCTATGCCCACACCCCCACCCTATCCCAGTAACCCCACCTAACCTTTTGGACATTAAGAGACAATTTAGCATGGCCAATCCACCTAACCTGCACATCTTCGGGAGGAAACCAGTGCACCCGGAGGAAACTTATGTAGATATGGGTTCCAGTGGTCCTGGTCAATATGTACATTCCCAACTAGGATGACACGGAGTTCATAAAGAGGACGATGGCAGAAATCCCCAACGTAGACACGCATCGACTAATCATGGGGCGGAGGGTACTTTAACTGTGTACAGGATGGACAGATCAAACCCCAAATCGGGGAAGATTTCAATATGGCAAAATAACTAGATGTGGAACAGATGGGGGCAGTGGACCAATGGAGATTCACATACCCAGGGGAAAAGGAGTTCTCCTCCCAATTAAACAAAGTATATACATGCAGTGATTTCTTTGTGGTGGGGAAAGTGGCGCTTCCAGGGAGAGTAAGAGCTCTGTTATTGTAATCTCCGACCACGCTCCACACTACATGGACATGAGGTTG
Organism: Scyliorhinus canicula; assembly: GCF_902713615.1. NCBI lineage: Eukaryota > Metazoa > Chordata > Chondrichthyes > Carcharhiniformes > Scyliorhinidae > Scyliorhinus > Scyliorhinus canicula. The sequence continues at coordinate 124,164,788 of NC_052156.1, forward strand.
GAGACGGGCTGTGCCCAATGGGGAGGTGGTGGCACAGTGGTATTGTCGCTGGACTAGCACTCCAGAGAGCCAAGATAATGATCTGGGGACCCGAGTATGAATCCCACCATGGCAGGTGATGGAACTTAAACTCCATTAAATATCTGGAAGTAAAAGTCCAACGATGACCATGAAACCATTGTCGATTATTGTAAAAACCCATCTGGTTCACTACTGTCCTTTAGGGAAGGAAATATGCCATCCTTATCTGGTCTGACCTACATGTGACTCCAGACCCACAGCAATGTGATTGACTCTTAAATGCCCTCGGAAATGGCCTAACAAGCCACTGTGTATTCAACTGCCATGAAAACACAAAAAAGGAATGAAACTGGACGGACCACCTGGCATCGAACCAGGCACCGGAAACGACAACGACAAACCAAGCCCGGCCGACCCTGCAAAGTCCTTCTCCTTACTAGCATCTGGGGGCTTGTGCCAAAGGTTGGACTGCAGTCTCGCAGACTAATTAAGCAGCCTGACATAATTATACTCACAGAACCATACCTTACAGAAAATGTACCAGACGTCACTTTCACCATTCTTGGGTACGTCCCTTCTCGCCAGCAGGATAGACCTAGCAGAAGTGGCGGCAGAATGGTATACAGTTGGGAGGGAGTTGCCTTGGGAGTCGTCAATATCGACTCTGGACCCTATGAAGTCTCATGTTTTCAGGTTAACCACGGGCAAGGAAACCACTTGCTGATTGCATGTACCAGCCACTATCAGCTGATGAATCTGTATTCTTCCATGTTGAACACCTCTTGGAGGAAGCACTGAGGGTGGCAAGGGGGCAGAATATGCTCTGGATGGGAGACTTCAATGCCCATCGCCAACTGTGGCTTGGTAGTATCACCACAGACCAAGCTGGCCAGGTCCTAAAAAACATAGCTGCTAGACTAGGACTGCAGCAGGTGGTGAGGGAACCAACAAGAGGGAAAAACATACTTGACCTCATCCTCACCAATCTGCCTGCTGCAGATGCATCTGTCCATGAAGGTATAGGCAGAAGTGACCACCGCAAAGTCCTTGTGGAGACAAAGTCCCATCCTCACATTGCGGACACCCACCATTGTGTTGTGTGACATTAAGACCGTGCTAAATGGGATAGACTTTGAACAGATCTGGCAACTCAAGACTGTGTCCATCAGCAACAGCAGAATTGTATTTAATCATAATCTGCGACCTCATGGCTTCACTCTACCATTACCACCAAGTCAGGAGATCAACCCTGATTCAATGAAGAGTGCAGTAGAGCATGCCAGAAGCAACACCAGACATACCGAAAAATGAGGTGCCAATCTGGTGAAGCTGCAATGCAGGACTACTTGTGTGCCAAACAGCATAAGTAGCAAGTAATAGAGCTAAGCGATTGCACAACAAATGCATCAGATCTAAGCTCTGCAGTCCTGCCACATCCAACTGTAAATGCTGGGGGACAATTAAACTATTCACTGGAGGAAGAGGCTCCATAATATCCCCATCCTCAATGATGGAGGAGCCCAGAACATATGTACAAAAGACAAGGCTAAGGCCATTCGCAACAATTTTCAGCCAGAAGTGCCAAATGGATGATCCATTTCGGTCTTTTCCGGAGGTCCCCAGCATCACAGATGCCAGTCTTCAGCCAGTACGATTCACTCCACGTGATATCAAGAAATGGCTGAAGGCACTGGATAATGCAAAGGCTATGGATCCTTTCCGACAATAGTACTGAAGACTTGTGCTCCAGAACCCGCTGCACCCCTAGCTCCCCTTCCACAAACATTCACAACTTCCACTACTGACGAACAGTGGCAATTGTGTGTACTATCTACAAGATGCACCACAATAACTCACCAAGGTACCTCGGACAGCACGTTCCAAATCCATGTCCTATACCATCTAAAAGGACAAGAGCAGCCGATACCTAGGAACCCCACCACCTGGAGGTTCCCCTCCCAGTCACCATCCAAACCTGGAAATGTATCGCCGTTCCTTCGTTGTCAATGGGGCAACATCCTGGAACTCCCTCGCTAACAGCACAATGGGTGTACCTACACCCCAAGGACTGCAGCGGTTCAAGAAGGCAACTCACCACCACCTTCTGAAAGACAACTAGGTATGGGCGATAAATGCTGGCCGAATCAACAATGCCCACATCCCATAAATTAATTTAAAAAAACGCCCCCAATGGAGGTTGGACACAGCCTCTATGCCGATAAGGCTTTTTGCAAGAAAATATCACAGGCCATAGACAGATATATTACCAATAATCAGAATAAGTCTCACCCTCCATCTTCTGGGTGGCACTGAAAGCTGTGGTCAAGAGTGAATCTTCAGCCAATACGATTCACTCCACTTGATATCAAGAAATGGCTGAAGGCACTGGATAATGCAAAGGCTATGGATCCTTTCCGACAATAGTACTGAAGACTTGTGCTCCAGAACCCGCTGCACCCCTAGCTCCCCTTCCACAAACATTCACACCTTCCACTACTGACGAACAGTGGCAGTTGTGTGTACCATCTACAAGATGGTACACAATAAAGCGCAGATACAGGCAGTAGAGGGTGTCTAGATATTAACTGGTCGACTCCATACAGGTGGACAGAAAGTACTCCGAGGCCCCGACGTTAGAGCTTTAGATGGAGAGGAAAAAGCTACAAATGGACTTAGACCTGCTCTCCACGAGGATAGCAGTGCACCAATCCCGCAAGACACGGGAGAACCTTTTATGAACACGGAGACAAAGTCAGCCGCCTGCTGGCTCACCAGCTGAGAAAGCAGGCAGCCATGAGAGAAATAGCACAGATCTGGCACAACAACGGCAGACTGGTAGCCGAGCCGAAAAAGGTCACCAATATATTCAAGGCCTTCTACTGGGAGCTGTACACCTTCGAGCACCCCCCCCCCCCCCCGGAAGGGGACTCAAGGATGAAGCAGTTCCTCGATGGACTCGTATGGGGGAGGATAGGAAATGGTGGCTGGATGCACCATTAGAACTGGGAGAAGTCATGGAGACCATTAACTCCATGCAGGTGGGGATGGCACCTGGACCAGATAGATTCCCGGTGGACTTCCAAAATTTGTGGCAGCGCTGTACCTGCACCTCAAGGAGATGTTCACAGACACGCTAGCAAGGGGCATTTCCGAGCCCTTGCTACAGCAGCACTCAACAGACGCAGTGGTAATAGCCATGCTCCACGTATGGAACCAGCTAAGGCAACACTTCAGCCTGACCGAAATGTCCACCACGGCCCCCATCTGCAACAACCACAGGTTCACGCAAGCCACAGTGGATGCCACCTTTAAACAGTGGAAAAAGGATGGGGAGAAATTGAAAGTTAGTGACTTTTACACTGACGATAGACTAGCAATGTTAGAAGAACTGATGGAGAGGTTTCAACTGCCCAAAGGGAAAGAGCTATGGCACATACAGATCAAAAACGTCCTCCATGGGGAAACAATGGTGTACCCACAGACTCTGGGACACTTACTGGTAGAGGAGCTGTGGGCCATGAGCGACTTGGAGAAGGGGAACTGTGGGGATCAGTATGGGCAACTGTTGAAGGAGACCCCCTCCCCTCTGGGCGAGACAAGGGAAAAATGGAAGGAAGAACTAAGGATAGAAGTAGGGTGAAGACTCTGGAGCGAAGCACTGAACAGGGCAAACCCCACCTCCACATGCACGAGGCTAAGCCTAATGCAATTAAAGGTGGTGCACAGAACGCACCTAACCAGAACTTGAATGAACAGGTGGAGAAAAAATTTGTGAATGGTGCCAGAGAGACCCGATCAACCACACCCACATGTTCTGGGCATGCCCCCGACTTGTCAGGTTCTGGACAGCCTTTGAGTCAATGTCCAAGATTGTGTGGGTGATGGTGGAGTCGTGCCCAAAAATGGCGATCTTCGGCGTCTCAGAACAGCTAGAACTCTTCATGAGGAGGGGGGGGGGGCGACGCCTTAGCCTTTGCCTCCCTAATCACCCGCCGTAGAATCCTGCAAGGCTGGCGATGAGCAGCACCACTCAAAGCTGTAGACTGGCTGTCGGAATCTCTCCAACTGGAGAAAATCAAATTCGCCACCAAGGGGTCGGAAGAGGGTTTCCACAAGATGTGGAAGCCATTCACTAACTTGTTCCAGGACCTGTTTGCCAATAGAGTGGGGGAGGGGGGATCCACAGATGGGCCACAAAGCACAATGGAAAGGGAAAGAGGAAAGGGGGTGGAAGGGGAAGGGGGGAGTAAGGGGAAGGGGAAGAGGGGTTTGGGGGGGGGGGGGGGGGGGGGGGGGGGGGGAGAGAACCAACAAGACAGACAGCAGAAAGTTGAAAACACAGCCACAAAGGAAGGACCCAAAAGGAGGGTCAGAGGGTTCCAGGGCAGAACAAAGGTACATTCACACCGAAAGCATCCTGTATGGATAGAAACTTGTAAATATGTTTGGTAGATTAGGGCACATTATTGTTATGTCTTGTATCTGTTATCGTATGACCGTGCTCTTCACAATGTGCTCCATACACACTGATGTAAAATAACGAAAAGCCAATTAAAGCAGTAAACAAAAATTGAACTACGCTAGTCTGGTGAGCAAAGCAAGGTTAATTCCGAATTGCAAAAGTGGGATAACTTTCCCCTGTCCTTTGTGGGTAGGATCCAGACTAATAAGATGAATACAGTATTCTCCTGTGATTTTTATTTATTTTTCAATGTGTCTCCATTTTCTTCGCTAAATTATTTTTGCTAGTGTTAATAAGTTGGTAGCCTCCTTTATATGGTTGGGTAAGACCCCAAGGATTCGTACGGCATTTCTTCAGAGGGACAGATAGTCGGGGGGGGGGGGGGGGGGGGGGCATTGCCCAATTTGCTTTTGTATTATTGGGCGGCAAATATTGACAAGGTGTTGGGCTGGTTCATATGGGGACATATGGAGGCAAGTTCATGCAGGGACTCTAGATGAGGTACGCCTGTAAAGGCCTCGCTGCCATTTTCTCCAGTGAGGTATTTTTCGAACCTGGTGGTGGTACCAACTCTAAGGATGTGGAGCAATGTAGGTAGCATTTCTATTCGTGTCCCAAGCTGACTATGATCGGGAGTGATCTGAATATGAAGACGAACCTAGGCAGCACGTTCATTTTGACCCTCTGAACCCTTCCTGCGAACGAAAGCGGGAGTGAGCCACTTTTATCCCCAGGTACCTGAACATGGTTTGGGTCACTTTAAACAGTGGTTCCTCCAGCTCCGTGCCTCCTTTTCGGGGGTTCACCGGGGAGATTTTGCTCTTTCCTGAGTTTGTCACCTGAGAAGGCACTGAATTCCCAAAAAATTCCAGTTATCTTTCCCATGCTGGCTAGGGTGTTCAACAAGTAGAGGAGCAGGTCATCCGCATTGAGCGAGACTCTATGCTCTCTGCCTTCTCTCCGAATGCTCGTCCACCACTTGGCCGATCTATGTGCGATGGCCAATGGTTCGATTGGCAGTGCGAACAGGAGCTGGGATAACGGGCACCTTTGCCTTGTTCCCCTGTGCAGCTGGTGCTGGTGGTGCTCGTTCGTACGCTCCTCGTTGGATTGCTGCGCAGAAGCTTCACCCACACAGCGAACCCTGCTCCAAACCCAAACTGTTCAAGCACCTCCATAGGATACCTCCATTTTACTCGATTGAAGGATTTCACATCATCCAGAGAGACCCCTGGTGTCCTCTCCCCAGGTGGGGTCATTATTACATTCACCAGGCATCTGATGTTCACTGCTGTTTGCCCTTGACAAACGCGGTCTGATCTTCCGCAATCACTTCTTGCAGGTAGCTCTCCCAGGCTTTCACTGGGACTTTCACATCAGTATTTAGAGAGAGATGGGTCTGAATGATCCACACTCTGTTGGGTCTTTATCCTTTTTGGGGAACAACGAGACCGAGGCCTGGACCAGCATGGGCAGTAGGGCCCCCTTTGACAGTGAGTTATTGAACATCTCCTGCAAGTGGGGGCCAGCACTGCTGCAAATGTTTTGGAAAGGTCTAGTGGAAACCCATCCAGTCCGGGCGCTTTCCCTGACTGCACGGAATTGATGCATTCCACGATTTTGCCCAGCTCTAGCGGTGCTTCCAACCCTTGTTTCCTGTCCTCCCCCACCACCGTGTATGCCCACTCTGTTGAGGAACTGTTCCATCAACAAGTCCCCCACCCGGGGTTCGGAGGTGTATAGCCCTCGGTAAAAGTTTGTAAAGGCTTTGTTAACCCTGTTTGGGTCTGCAACCATTTCTGTCCCTAACTTGCGCTATCTCTTTTGAGGCTGCTTACTTTCTTAGCCTGTATCCTTCTATACCCTGTCTGTTCATGTGTCTATCCAGATAAGTCTTAACGTATTTTCCTCAACCGTCTGTGTAAAAAACGTCCCCGCACGTCTCCACTGAACCTATCTCCCCTCAACTTGAACTTATAGTGTGCCCCCTTATAATTGTCATTTCTGCTCTGGGGAAAAAGCCTTCAACTGTTCACCTTATCTATATCCCTCATAATTTTAGAAACTTCTATTAGGTTGCCCCTCAGCCACTTTCTCTCAAGGGAGAACAATCCCAGTTTATTCAATCTCTCCTCATATAGCCAGGCAACATCCTATAAACCTTTTCTGTACTCTCCCCAAAGCCTCCACATCCTTCCAGTAGTGTGGTGACCAGAATTGGATACATGATTCTAAATGTGGCCTAACCAACTTTCTATATAACTGTAACATAATTTTCTAGCCTTCATATCCCATCCTATGAAAGCAAGCATGCCATATGCTTTCTTTACCACCATTTCCACCTGTGCTGCCACTTTTAAGGGTCTGTGGACCTGCATGCCCAGATCTGTGTGTGTGTCTATGTTCCCGATGGTTCTGCCATTTATTTTATAGCTCCTACCTGAATTGGATCTACCAAATGCATCACCTCTCATTTGTCCGGGTTAAATTCCATCTGCCATTTCTCTGCCCAATTTTGCAGCCTCCCTATATCCTGTTGTATTCTCTGACAATCTTCATCACTATCTGCAACTCCTGCAATCTTAGTATCATCCACAAACTTGCTAATCAGACCAGCTACCTTTTCTTCCAAGTCATATTACAAACAGCCGAGGTCCCAGTACTGATCCCTGCGGAACACCACTAGTTACAGACCTCCATTTGGAAAAACATCCTTCCACTGCTACCCTCTACCTTCTATGGCCAAGCCAGTTCTGAATCCATCCAGCTAGTACACCCCTCAGCCCATGTGATTTAATCTTTTGCAACAGCCTGTCATGAGGGACCTTGTCAAATATTTTACTAAAGTCCATGGAAACAACATCTACAGCCCTTCCCTCTTCCATCATTTTTGTCACCTCCTCAAAAAACTCAATTAAATTAGTGAGACATGACCTCCCTCGTACAAAACCATGCTGTCTGTCGTTAATAAGACCATTCACTTCCAAATATGCATAGATCATATCTCGGAGTATCTTTCCCAACAATTTCACTGTCACTGATATTAAGCTCACTGGTCTATAATTAGCCGGGTTATCCTTGCTACCCTTCTTAAATAACGGGACAACATTGGCTATCCTCCAATGAGGAAACAAAGATTTCTGTTAGAGGCAATTTCATCTCTTGACTCCCTCAGTAATCTGGGATAGATGCCATCTGACCGTGGGGATTTGTCTACCTTAATGCTTTTTAACACACCAAACACTTCCCCCCTCGTAATAACAACCTGTTCTAAAGTGTTCACAAAGTTAACACATCCCTCTGAGACACCACGTGTCCCTCTCCTTTGTGAATACTGTTGGAAAATACTCATTAAGGATCTCACCTACTTCCTTTGGTTCTACACATAATGTCCCTGAGTGGACCAACTCTTTCTCTAGCTACCCTCTTATTCCTAATATACGTATAAAATGCTTTGGGATTCTCCTTAATTCTGTCTGCCAAAGACATTTTGTGACCCCTTTTTGCCCTGCTTGAGCTCTTTTCTACTTTCCTTGTATTCTTCAAGTGCTTCATCGGTTTTTAGTTGCCTAGACCTCACGTGTGCATCCTTTTTCTTTTTGACTAGACTCGCAATTTCCCTGGTCATCCACTGTTTCTGAATCCTGCCTTTCCTTTTCATCGCCACATGCCTGTCCTGTACTCCCATCAACTGCTCTTTAAAATACTCCCACATGCCAAATGTGGATCAAACCGCCTCTCCCAAGCAACAGCCTCCAAATCCTGCTTAATCTGGTTGTAGATGGCCTTCCCCCAATTTAGCACCTTAACCCTAGGACAACACTTGTCCTTTTCCAGGATATCCGAAAGCTTACGGAATTGTGGTCACATGTTCCCCCACTGCAACTTTGATGACCTGGCCGGGCTCGTTCCCTCGTACTAGGTCCAGTATAGCCCCCTCTCTAGTCAGACTATCCACATATTGTTCCAAAAAACTTTCCTGGACACACTTAACAAATTCCTCATCATCCGTACCTCTGGTCCTAAGGGATTTCCAATCAATATGAGGAAAATTAAAGTCTCCCACTACAACAACCCTGTTATTTCTCTATCTATCCAGAATCTGCCTACATATCTGTTCTTTAACTTCCTGTGTACTACATGGAGGCCTGTAGTACTCCTCCATCATAGTGACTGCCCCCTTCCTCTTTCTGAGTTCTACCCACAGTGCCTCGTTACTTGATTCTTCCTCTCTACAGCTGCAATGTTCTCTCGAGCATTGCAACCCCCCACCTCTTTTACCTCTCCCCCCTCTCCCCCTCTCGCCTAAAAGACCAATATCACGGAATATTCATTAGCTGCCAGTCCTGTCCCTTTTTAACCAAGTCTCCATTACTACAACCACATCCAAATTCCGCAATTGAATCAAGGCTCTATGTTCATCTGTCTTACCTGTTATACTCCGTGCATTGAAGCAGATACACTCCAGATCTCCAGGCCCACTGAGTTCAGCCTCCCCCAACCTGCCCTTTCTCTTAGCCAGCCTGGCCCTGGTACCATGCTCATCCCCAGTCTCTACACTTGCTGGCTTACTGTTCTGATTCCTACCTTCCCTGCCACATTAGTTTAAACCCACCCGAACCATACTAGCAAACCTCGCAGCCAGGATATTTGTGCCCCTCCAGTTCATGTGTAACCCTTCCTTCTTGTACAGGACTAACTTCCCTGGAAGACATCCCAATGATCAAAAAAACTGAAGCCCTCCCTCCTGCACCAGTTCTTAAGCCACGTGTTGAGCTGCACCATATCCCTGTGAGCAATCCTGTGATTACTACCCTAGAGGACCTGCCTAACTCGCTAAATTGCCGTTGCAGGTCCTCTCTACTCTTTCTAACGATGTCATTCACGCCAATGTGGACAATAACACCTGTCTGATTTCCCTCCCGTTTTAGGATACTTTGTACCCGCTCAGAGACATCCAAACCTTGGCAACAGGGAGGCAAACTATCATCCTGGAGTCCCTTTTGCGGCCACAGAAGCGCCTATCTGTGCCCCTGACTATTGAATCCCCTACCACTATTGCTTTGCTATGCTTTGTAAACCCCCCCCCCCCCCCCACCCACCCCCCCCCCCATCTGCAGCAGGGCTAGTCGTGGTGCCTTCGCTCTGGCCACTGCTGCTGCTGTTCCCTGATGGACCTTCCCCCTCATCAGCATCCAAATCAGCATACTGGTTCGATAGGGGACAGCCATAGGGACCCCTGCGCTGTTTGCCTATCCTGTCTGGCGGTCACCCATCTCTCTTCCTGTACCTTGGGTGTGACCACATCTCTGCAGCTATTATCTATAACAATTTCAGCTAATTGTGTGCTCCTCAGTGTTTCCAGCCGCTGCTCTAACCGATCCATGCGTTCGGTGAGCTTTTGCAACTGAATGCATTTCCCACAGATGTAGTCAGTAAGTGAATATTATTAGTCCTCAGGAACACTTGAAGTGTCCATGGTGCCCCAGATTGTGCAGGAGTAGCACACGACCCCGACAATTGACATCGCTCTCACTATTTTGGTTGTTAGATTAAAAACTTAACACTAGTTAGCCCCTTAATAAAAATTTACTGCTGCTGTTTTCACAAATAGGCGCCCAAAAATGAATGTGTCTTCTGGTTACTGCAGGTTGGTATAAAATATTAAATCTACCTTACAAAATGTAGTTCAGAATCTACTCCAGTGAGCCTAGGAATGAAAGGGTTAAGGACATGAGTCACCTGATTTATAGAGACCCAATCAGGAGCCGTGCTCTCTTTTGAAAGTCTGAAGTCTGCAGAACGTTCACCTGGTGCTCAATTCAAACACTTACCGGACGCTGCTCCCACGATTCCCGGCTGCTCCTGGGGTTCCTGGAACAGTAGGTTCCCAAGCGAGACAAGACCCAAATCCGCACTGCGCTCAATTTAAACACATACCGGTCGCTAGGTTCCACCCTCCGGACACTGCTCCCGTGATTCCCAACTGCTCCTGGGGTTCCTGGAATGGAAAGTTCCTGAGCGACAGCAGGTCAAATTCCACCTGCAGCTTTATCCTCTCCGCCTGCAGTTCCATGGTTAGGGCTGTGGAGTATCGCCGATCCACCACCGGTATGGAGTCGATCAGCTCCTGTCCTTTCTTTCCTACCCCTAAAGGCCCTATAAGCTATCATTTTACCCCTGACCACCACCTTCAGTGCCTCCCAGAACGTGGAGGGTGAGACCTCCCCATTCTGGTTGCAGGTTTGGCTTGGGGTATCTTTGTACAGAATTTTCACAGTAACTTCATTGCAGTGTTAATGTAAGCCTACTTGTGACAATAATAAAGATTATTATTATATTATTATTATAAAATTCCTTATCGACGAGGAGAGCTGCACCCAGCCTCCATGGGGGTGTTGGACCTGGTCCTTCTCCAACCTCACATCCATGTAATGTGGCGTGTGGTCGGAGATTACAATTGCTGAGCATTCCACCTTTGTTACCCCTGGACGCTCCTTTTTCCAACGACAAAAAAGTCTATCTGCCAGTGGACCTTAAGAAGGAAAATTATTTTTCTCTCAGGTGATTGAACCTCCAAGGGTCTACCCCCCCCACCCATCTGCTCCATAAAGGTGTTCAATTCTCATGCCATACCTTTTAAAAAAATTTAGAGTACCCAATTATTGGGCAATTTAGCATAGCCAATCCACCTACCCTGCACATCTTTGGGTTGTGGGGGCGAAACCCATGCAAACACGGGGAGAATGTGCAAACTCCACATGGACAGTGACTCAGAGCCGGGATCGAACGTGGGACCAGTGCTAACCACTGTGGGGTCAGCCATACTCACCCTGTGGACCTGGCCTGCTCACGGTCCATTCAAGATGGCCACCGATTACCTCCTCATTTTCACCATCTCCGTGTTGTATGCTACAACCAGTGGTCTACCCTCTCTCCTGTTTCTCCTCCTACCTTTGTGCTCCCCCTCCCCCCTTGGCTTTACCCCACTTCTATACCACCCCCGACTTCCCCTTTACACCCTCATTCAATTCCCCTGAATTTCTGTTTTTCCCTTCCCCTCCCGGGAGGCGTGCCGCGGCCTGCTCCTTCACTGTACATCCGGTCACTAGCCTGCACGCTAATGTAGCAGCTCCCCCAACAGTTGGATTTCCCTATTTAACCCTCATCTGTTCTCTTCCCCACCTCCCACCTCCTCCTCCGGCCTCTGCCTGTGGTCGCCACTGACCCTCTCGAATTCCTGCAGCCCGTGTTCTGGCCATGGCCCTCTATTGTTGGTTCCTCAAGTTATTTTTCTGGACAAACCTATTGGCCTCCTTCGAGGCGTCAAAGTAGTGTCCTTTACCCCTGTACGTGAGCCATAGTTTGGCAGAGTAGAGTATGCCAAACTGCACCCCACTTTTGTACAGCGTGGATTTGGCACTGTTGAATTCTGCCCTGCGCTTGGCCAGGTCAGCACCAATGTCCTGATACAAGCGCATTGAATGTGCTTCCCACTTGCAACCTCTTGCGCTCTTCAGCCACCTCAGGATCTGCTCTTTGTCTTGATACCTGTGGAGCCTCATGATTTTCTACCACAGGGGTTCCTAAGCCCTGGGCCATTGCCGAAGAGGCCTGATGGTGCGGTCTACCTCTGGGGGTTTGGCGAAGCATTCCTCGTCTACCAGATTCCTGAGCATGGCTGCTATGTATTCTGTGGGGTTCCTCCCCTCCGTTCCCTCCGGCAGCCTCAGGATTCTCAGGTTTTGACGATGTGATCGGTTCCCTTGGTCGTAAACTTCATCCTTCAACCTCTTCTGGGTCTTGACCAGGCTCGCCACCTCGGCCTTGAGTTCCGCGATCCGGTCCGCTTGTCCGTGACAACTTTTTTAAGGCTCCATGTCGACGTTACCTGGATCTCTAGCCTCCGCTCCATAGTATCCATTGCCTCCCTCACACCACTCCCCGTGTGTGCGTGGGTTTCCTCCAGGTGCTCCGGTTTCCTCCCACAGTCCAAAGATGTGCAGGTTAGGTGGATTGGCCATGATAAATTGCCCTTAGTGTTGGGTGGGGTTACTGGGTTATCGGGATAGGGTGGAGGTGTTGACCTTGGGTAGGGTGCTCTTTCCAAGAGCCGGTGCCGACTCGATGGGCCAAATGGCTTCCTTCTGCACTGTAAATTCTATGATCACACATTGTCTCTGACCCATCCTGAGGCAGACCACAGAAGATGTCCCAAAAATATGCATAAGCAGGCTGTGTGTCTGTGTTTCACTCAGCCTGTGTGTGTGAGAGAGAGAGAGAAAGCCATTGCTGCAGCTTCTGGCTGCCTTGCCCACCCAGCATCCAGGTCAGATCCAAGGGTGGCTGGGACCTCAGGCCCGCACGCGGGGTAAGTCAACAATGCACGGCGGGGGCGCGCGCGCAAAGCGCACAGCACCTTAGGCGCGCACTCACGCACGCACGGCACAGGGCACCCGGGGACGCGCGCGCACAGCGCACATCACCCGGGGCGCGCACGCACGGCACAGGTCACCCGGGGACGCGCGCGTAGTACGGGGAACGCGGGGAGGGGCGCGCACGGCGACACCAGGAAGCAGCGGCGCGGAGGCAGCGGAATCCGGCTCAAAGGGGGTGTTGCCCCGCACTTCAGGGGGTAAGTTTCGGAGGGGAGGCCATTGCCTACCATAAATTTCAGCCCGTGCGTGAGTGTGGGTGAGAATCATCACTGAGGCCCCGGGGTCCCCTCTGGTTAATCACTGGGGGAGGGGTCAGCCTGGGGAAGGGGGTCAGCCGGGGGGGTCAGCCTGGGTTGTGCGCTCGAGAGGAGGACATTCAGCCCACAACCTGCTGACAGGCTTTCCCTGGAGCAGAGGAGACTGAAGGGGGACATGATTGATGTGTATAAAATTATGAAGGACGTAGATAGACAGAAAGAAACTTTTCCCCTGGGTGGAGGGATCGATGACCGGGGGCCCCATAGATTTGAGGTAAGGGGTTTAGAGGGGATGTGAGGAAAACCTCTTCACCCAGAGGGTGGTGGGTGTCTGGAACTCGCTGCCCGAAAGGATGGAGGAGGCAGAGACCCTTAAATGATTTAAGAAGTATTTGGATGTGCACTTGTGATCCCAGGGAATGCAAAGCTTTGGGCCAAAGTGTTGGAAAACAGGTTTGGGAAACTTAGGTGGATGCTAATGTGCTGGCCTTAGAAAGGGTTCAGAGGAGGTTCACAAGAACGAGGAACGGTTGTGGACTCTGGGTCTGTACTCATTGGAGTTTAGAAGGATGAGAGGGGATCTTATTGAAACGTGCAAGATACTGCGAGGCCTGGATAGTGTGGTATGGAGAGGCTGTTTCCACTTGTAGGAAAATCTAGAACCAGAGGACACCATCTCAGACTAAAGGGACGATCCTTCAAAACAGAAATTAGGAGAAATTTCTTCAGCCAGAGGGTGGTGAATCTGTGGATCTCTTTGCTACACAAGGCTGTGGAGGACAAATCACTAAGTGTCTTTAAGACAGAGATAGATGGGTTCTGAATTAATAAAGGGATTAGGGGTTATGGGGAGAATGCAGGAGAATGGGGATGAGAAAATATCAGCCATGATTGAATGACTGGTGCAGACACGATGGGCCGAAGGGACCTTTCTGTGTTGTAGACCTCTGTGACATGTCTGAATACCACCACATAGCGAGGGAGATGTTGTTGGTGGCATGTAAACCAATGTGACCCTGGAGCAAGGAGTGTGGAAGACCCGAGGCTAATGGATACAATCTATGCCAATATTATTGTCAGAAACATGTAGCTGGGAGGGCAGAAAGATTACCACCTACCCTCCCTCCCCCCCATGTGTACCCATTGCTATGTCAGTTTCCCCATTGTTGTCCGTAGAACACCAGGGCCCCTTCTTGCTGTGTTGAGTGCGAATGTCATGCCAGTGATGTGACCTAAGTACTATAACAACCAACCTTTCTTATGAATTTGAAGCTTTGGAAAGGTGGTTGGTAACTTTCTGTCCTCTTGTAGTGTTGCTTTTTCAGAGCCAGTTTAACTGGAATCATGGAAGGTGTAGCATAACCAAAATATGTTTGCTCCATTCCTAGTTAAGAGTAGAGTAGCAGAATAATTGGTTCTGGTTTTTGTGAGCATTCCAACCGTTCTCTGGATGAAGAAGTTTCTTTTGAGTGCCTTATTTATTTATGACCGACTTCAAGTAGCAGCAACAAATAAATATGACCATGGCATCAAGGGGATACTATGCTGCATTTCTGCTGTGAAGTAGCCTCACCAATGGCAAACTAAATATCTGTTTCAGAAGCTACACTTTTTTTCTTCAGGTGTTCCCCCCCCCCCCAGTTTTAACTGTAGGCCCTTTACCTGTTTGTACCCTCTCTTATCATTGTTATGTGGCAGCTCTAGCTGTAAGACCCTCTTGTTACTTGCCTTTCTGAGGAACTTTATCACAAGTCTGTGAACAGCAATTGATACCTTGGAGACCAACACTGGCAAACATCACCTTCCTTCGACCTAACTTGTACTTTCCCTTTCCAATGCCATTCAACTCCAGAAGTCATTATTTTCTGGTCTTGTGTCTAACCTCAGGCATTTCCAAAGGACATTTCCTTATTATCCCTGTTTCCACATATTCCATTCTAAACTTTCGTGACCATGATTAGCTTCTTTTAAAATATCATGGTTCAAAACTTGTTAAACTATGCCATTATGCTTTTAAAACTTTAACAGTTACAATATAAAAAAATAAATAAACCTAACATTCTCTTTATGAACATACGGACAAGGAGCCATTCTCCCCCTCAAGCCTGCTCTGCCGTTTAATAAGATCACAGCTGATCTGATAGTAACCTCAAATCTGCATGCTGCCTACCCTGACAACCTCCCACCCCCTCATCACTAAGAATATATCTATCTCTGCTGTAAAAATTGTCAAAGACTTTATTTCCACCGCCAAAGACCCAGAACCCTCAGAGAACAAATTTCACTTAATCTTTGTTTAAAATGGGAAATTCCTTATTTTTGCAGAGTGGCCCCTAGTTCTGGATTCTTCCACAAGAGGAAACACCCTCTCCCTCGACATGCGCCCTGTCAAGACTCCTCCAAATCTTATTTGTTTGAATCAAATCACCTCTTATTTTTTGCTAAACGCCAAGATTAGCCTGTCCAAACTTTCATCATAAAGCAAACCAACCCGTAATATTCTTCGTTATAACCGCAAAGAGAAAGAAAGGTGGCATACGTCGAGTTCATATAACATGGAGAAAAGGGTTTATTTACAAGATGCTCCTCAAACAGGGTACAATGGGAAACTTCACAAAACCCCTCGAAACGCTCCGATTATATAATTGCATAGCATGTGACATTACGCCAGCCAATGATGTTACTCTGATACGTAACACCCCTCCCACTTTACTCCTTCAGCATCCCCAGAATTTTTACTTAATCAGATACTTTAACAAAGATCCAACACATTATGCCATTGTTAACTATCATTGCTATGTTACAGATATATATGTACATTTGGACATCTTGGGTGGACAACTGTCTCGTTTTGGCAGACCAACATTCAGGAACTTTGCTAGTGTCTTCCTGTACGCTGGCCAGTGTTGCCCCTGATGAAACCAACACAGGAACTGTCTCTGGTTGTGTGGGTGACTCTGTCATAACAGGTTCCATAATCCATGCAGTTCTAGTTCTCAAGTTGGGCATGTCACTGTAAACATCGAGGTACAGATTCTGTACTCAATACGTGCAGACAATAATTGGTCAGCGTGCTGACACCAAACGGTTCATTATCAATTTGCACAGTATAAGAAACCAGACCCGTTATGGCGAGTACAATTGCGGGAGTTCATTTTTCACCTGAGGTATAATTTCTCGCAAGAACGCATTCCCCACAGTCAAAGACTCTGCTTTTGCAATGTTCTTCCCTTCTAGCCACTTGCTTTTGATGTTGTTGCCTGACTATCTCTGAAGGAGGAGTCCATTGTTTGAACTGTGTGAGTAGTTTCCTTTTTAACATCAATACAGCCGGTAAGCTTTGTACTGTGGAATGTGCAGTATTTCTGCATGTCATTAGAAAACTATGAACACATTTAGGCAGAGAGCCTTTATCCCTCGAAACCTTCACTGCATGCTTGAGTGATTGTATGAAATGTTCAGCTAAGCCATTGGTAGTTGGAAGATGGAGTATATTTGATATGGCGGCTACCACAGCCCTTCTGGAATTCAACAGATGTGAACTGTGTACTGTTATCGCTCACAAGTTGTTTAGATTGCTGGAGTCTTGAAAATGCCTTGTCAAGCCTTCCTGTGGCCTGTTCCGTCGTTGTCGATTTCATGATGGCAACCTCTGGCAGCTTCAAATGCATGTCTACTGTGACCAAAAACACGTGTCCTTCGACTGGTCCCGCATAATCAACATGGATTCTTTGCCTTGACTTGGTGGGCTATTCCCATGGATGCAAAGGTTGTAGTGGCAGTACCTTCCACAACATAGGGCAGGAGTGGCAAAATCCCACATAGTGGGCATTGAACCCGGGCAACCAGAATTAGCTTCTTGCCAACTCCTTGATTCTAACTACACCGGGATGGCCTTGTGCAGCGGTTCCAGGATTCTACTTCGTAGATACGAAGCAATAATTACTCTAAAACCCCACAACAATACTCCATTTTGTACTGTCAACTCAAGATGCCTGGTAAGATAGGGTTTAAGGTCTGGATTCTTTCTATGCACTTGTGTTAGAGTGCCTTTTTGAATCATGGCCACCACCATCCCCATCACCAGATCTGTACGGGTAAATGTTCGCACCTGAGAAGACGTTACTGGAACATTTTCCACATGAGACAGATAGAATATGTCGTTGATGTGCTCTTCAGATTTGTGCTTATCTTTTTGTCATGTTGATATTGCAGCAGCAGTCTAGACAAAGCGTTTGTGCTCGTTTGCTGTTCAGACCTATGATATTTGGCGACATAATCGTATTCCAGTAAGATTAACGGCCAACGTTGTAATCGACTAGCAGTGAGCAAAGGTATCTCTTTATGTGGCCCAAACACTGTGGCCCAAAAGTGATAATGGTCAGTCAACAGGGTAAATTGACAGCCAAATAAATAATGGTGGAATCTTTGAATACCAAAAACAATGCTGAGAGTTTCTTTCTCAAGGTGAGCATGGTGGTGTCAGCATGAGCTGATGTCCTGAAAGCAAATGCTATTGGTCGCTCTTTGCCTGAAGGCATTATATGTGAGACATCTGTTCCAACCTGATAGCAAGCAGCAAGCGCAGCTTGAGTTTTGGGTTATCATGGACCAATAACTCGATTCCTGTTATTTATTTTGACATTTTGGTAAGCATCCTCACAATCGTTTGCTCAGAGCCAAGCTTGTAACAAAGCAACCTGTGTAAAGGCTTCAACTTTGTTGCTATGTGTGTACGAACATTCTAGAGTAATTTAACAATCCTAGAAATTACCTTAACTGAGCCACGTTCTGCAGTCGTGGAGCATCCAGGATCTTCAACATTTTTTTATTTTCATTGTGCAAATCATCTTGGTCAATGGTGTATCCAAGATGGTGAATAGAAGATTTGAAAAATTCGCACTTCTCTTTCTTGACCCTGAGACTACGTAGTTGCAGCGTTGCAAGAGTAGCTTCTGGGTTCTTCACATGCTCTTCGTCGTTTGATCCTGTAATCAAAATGTCGTCCAGGTAGCATTGCAAACCCAATAGACCACTCAAAATCTTATCCATAGATCGTTAAAAGGGAGAGGTGCTGATGTAACATGATATTAATATTATGGTGAATAATGGTTGAGACTCAACAGCTAGATTATTTTACAGATATGCTTGGGAGAGATCAAATTTGCAAAATTTTTGGACTCAGATTCCGACAAAAATATCTTCGCTAAGTGGTAAAGGATATTGATCAGCACGTAATGCAGGGTTGATCGCCGTTTTGAAATCCCCGCATATTTGTACTGAACTATCCTTTACATAGAACATAGAACATTACAGCGCAGTACAGGCCCTTCGGCCCTCGATGTTGTGTGACCTGTGAAACCACTCGAAAGCCCATCTACACTATTCCCTTATCATCCATATGTCTATCCAATGACCATTTGAATGCCCTTAGTGTTGGCGAGTCCACTACTGTTGCAGGCAAGGCATTCCACGCCCTTACTACTCTGAGTAAAGAACCTACCTCTGACCTTTATCTATCTCCCCTCAATTTAAAGCTATGTCCCCTCGTGCTGGACATCACCATCCGAGGAAAAAGGCTCTCACTGTCCACCCTATCTAATCCTCTGATCATCTTGTATGCCTCAATTAAGTCACCTCTTAACCTTCTTCTCTCTAACGAAAACAGCCTCAAGTCCCTCAGCCTTCCCTCATAAGATCTTCCCTCTATACCAGGCAACATTCTGGTAAATCTCCTCTGCACCCTTTCCAATGCTTCCACATCCTTCCTATAATGCGGCGACCAGAATTGCATGCAGTACTCCAAATGCAGCCGCACCAGAGTTTTGTATAGCTGCAACATGACCTCATGGCTCCGAAACTCAATCCCTCTATCAATAAAAGCTAACACACTGTACGCCTTCTTTTTTTTTTTATAAATGTTTTTATTCAGTTTTCATATTTTATATTGAACAAATTACAAATTGTTAGGAGAGAAAAAGAACAAAAAAAAAAAAAAAAAAAAAACAACAAACAAACACGCAAAAATTAACATACATATTTACAGGTAAGCATCTTCGTAGTAGTAACTGCGCCCGCCCCCCCCCCCCCCCCCAACATGTTTATTTAGTTTGGTTTTGGGCCTTAGCTAGCCATCGAACCCCCGTACCGAACCTGTAGCCCCTCCCGCTACCTTCCCCCGACTATTCTTCCTCTTGTACATTGGCCACAAATAGGTCCCGGAACAGTTGCATGAATGGCTCCCACGTTCTGTGGAAGCCGTCGTCCGACCCTCGGATGGCAAATTTGATTTTCTCCATTTGGAGAGATTCCGAGAGGTCGGACAGCCAGTCCGCAGCTCTGGGCGGTGCTGCTGACCGCCAGCCAAACAGGATTCTACGGCGGGCGATCAGGGAGGCAAAGGCAAGGGCGTCCGCCCTCCTCCCCAGGAATAGATCTGGCTGTTCTGAAACCCCGAAGACCGCCACTATCGGGCATGGCTCCACCCTCACTCCCACCACTTTGGACATAACCTCGAAGAAGGCTGTCCAGTACTCCACGAGTCTGGGGCAAGACCAGAACATGTGGGCGTGGTTGGCCGGGCCTCTTTGGCACCGTTCACATCTGTCTTCCACCTCCGGGAAGAACCTACTCATACGGGTTCTTGTTAAGTGGGCTCTATGTACCACTTTTAGTTGCGTCAGGCTGAGCCTTGCGCACGTGGAGGTGGAGTTGACCCTATGCAGTGCTTCGCTCCAGAGTCCCCACCCTATCTCCATCCCCAGGTCGTCCTCCCATTTCCTTCTTGTTGCGTCCAGTACGGTGTCGTCCCTATCTACCAGTCGGTCATACATGTCACTACAGTTCCCTTTCTCTAGGATACTTGCGTCCAGTAGGTCTTCCAGTAGTGTCTGTCGTGGCGGTTGTGGGTACGTCCTTGTCTCCTTTCGTAGGAAGTTTTTGAGCTGCAGGTACCGTAGCTCGTTCCCCCCAGCTAGCTGAAACTTCTCTGTCAGTTCGTCCAGTGTTGCGATCCTGTCGTCCGTGTATAGGTCCCTGACTGTCAGTGTCCCCCCGTCCTGCCTCCACCTTTTGAAGGTGGCGTCAGTCAGTGCTGGTGTGAACCTATGGTTGTTGCAGATGGGAGCCCTGTTCGACATTTTGGTCAGGCCAAGTTGCTGCCGCAGTTGGTTCCAGGATTGGAGGGTGGCTGTCACCACTGGGCTGCTGGAGTGTTTTTTGGGTGGGGATGGGAGTGCTGCCGTGGCGAGGGCCCGGAGGGAGGTTCCCATGCAGGAGGCCTCCTCCGCACGCACCCACTCAGCCTCTGGCTCCTGGATCCATCCCCTTACTCGCTCGGCTGTTGCTGCCCAGTGGTAGAATTGTAGATTCGGGAGGGCTAGCCCTCCCCTGGTTTTTGTTTTTTGTAAGACCTTCTTTGGGATCCTAGCATTTTTACCCCCCCATACGAACGCCATGATGAGTTTGTCCAGCGCTTTGAAAAAGGCCTTGGGGATGTAGATCGGAATGGATCTAAACAGGAAGAGGAACCTGGGCAGTACGTTCATTTTGATCGTCTGAACTCTCCCCGCGAGGGAGAGCGGGAGTGTGTTCCATCTTTGCAGGTCCTTTTTAACTTCCTCCGTCAGGCTGGTGAGGTTCCATTTGTGGATCCCTTTCCAGTCATGGGCTATTTGGATCCCCAGGTAGCGGAATTTATGTCGGGCTTGATTGAACGGCAGCCCCTTTAGTGCTGCCCCCCCCCCCCCCTTGCGGGTGTACTGGGAAGATCTCACTTTTGCTCATGTTGAGTTTGTAGCCCGAGAAGGCTCCAAACTCTTTCAGGAGCGCGATGATTCCGTCCATGCTGCTTTGTGGGTCCGAGATATAGAGGAGCAGATCATCCGCATAGAGTGAGACTCTGTGCTCTCTACCTCCCCTTCGGATCCCCCTCCAATTTTTTGCTGCCCTGAGCGCGATTGCTAGCGGTTCAATTGCTAGTGCGAACAGCAGCGGGGACAGTGGGCATCCTTGTCTGGTGCCCCTGTGCAGCTGGAAGTATTGGGAGTTGGTATTGTTGGTCTGTACACTCGCCATGGGTGCGTTGTACAGGAGCTTTACCCAAGCGGTGAACCCTGTTCCAAGCCCGAACCGCTCCAGTACCTCTATGAGGTATTTCCACTCGACTCTGTCGAAGGCCTTTTCTGCGTCCAGGGAGACGATCACCTCTTGTGTTCTCTCCCCGGAGGGGGTCATTATCACGTTCAGCAGGCGCCTGATGTTCGCGGTAAGCTGTCTACCTTTGACAAAGCCCGTCTGGTCCTCTGTGACCACCTCAGGTACACAGTCTTCTAGCCTCTTGGCTAGGATTTTGGCCAGTATTTTGGCGTCTGCATTCAGCAGAGATATGGGTCTGTATGACCCACATTCCGTTGGGTCTTTGTCTTTCTTAGGTATCAGCGAGATTGAGGCCTGTGCTAACGTGGGTGGCAATGTGCCCCTAGCTAGCGAGTCTGTGAACATCTCCCGCAGGTGCGGGGCCAGCGCTGTCGCAAATTTTTTGTAGAAGTCCGCCGGGAATCCGTCCGGTCCCGGCGCCTTCCCCGCCTGCATGGAGCTAATGCTGTCCATGATCTCTCCCAGTGCTAGTGGTGCTTCCAGATCCCGTTTTCTGCCCTCTCCCACAACTGGTATGTCCAGTCCGTCAAGAAACCGGTTCATCCCAGCCTTCCCCGTTGGGGGCTCTGAGGTGTACAGCTCTTGGTAGAAGGCCTTGAAGGTTTTGTTAATCCTCTCTGGTTCTGTTTCCAACGTGCCTCTGGTATCTCTGATTTGCGCAATTTCTCTGCTGGCTGCCTGCTTTCTCAGCTGGTGGGCCAACAGGCGGCTGGCTTTGTCTCCGTGTTCGTATAGGGCCCCGCGTGCCTGGCGGAGTTGGTGTACTGCTTTCCTGGTGGAGAGCAGGTCAAAGTTCCTTTGTAATTCTTTCCTCTCCGCCAGGAGTTCTACGGTCGGGGCCTCGGAGTATTTATGGTCTACCTCCAGTATGGAGTCGACCAGCTTCTGCCTAGCCACCCTTTCCTCCCTATCTCTTTGCGCTTTGTAGGCTATGATTTCCCCTCTTAGTACGGCCTTAAGCGCTTCCCAGAACGTGGAGGGTGAGACCTCCCCGTTTTGGTTGATCTCAGTGTACTCCGCTATGGCCCGCGCTATCCTTTCGCTGAAGGCCTTGTCAGCTAGTAAGGCACCGTCCAACCTCCATTTGGGGCGCTGGGCCCTTCCCGTCTCTAGCCGCACATCCATGTAGTGTGGGGCGTGGTCTGATATCACAATTGCGGAGTATTCCACCTTGTCTATCTCTGGAAGCACCGTTTTCCCCACCACAAAGAAGTCAATTCTGGTGTACACGTTGTGTACTGGGGAGAAGAAAGAGAATTCTTTCTCCCCCGGGTGGGCGAATCTCCAGGGGTCTACTGCTCCCATCTGCTCCATATAGTGACTGAGTTCCCTTGCCATGTTTGAGGTTTTCCCCGTTCTGGGGTTTGATCTGTCCGTCGTTGGGTCCTGTACACAGTTGAAGTCCCCCCCCATGATTAGTCGGTGCGTCGCTATGTCCGGGATTTCTGCCATGGTCTTTTGGATGAAGCTCGTGTCGTCCCAGTTGGGCGCATACACGTTAACTAGGACTACCGGCGCCCCATCCAGGGCCCCGCTGACCATGACATACCGTCCCCCTGGGTCCGTAACCGTCTTTGTCGCCCTAAACATTGTCCTCTTGCCAATCAGGATCGCCACCCCCCTGGCCCTTGCCCCATAACAGGAATGATAGGTTTGTCCCACCCAGCCCTTTCTTACCCGCAGTTGGTCCTGCTCCCTCAAGTGCGTCTCTTGGAGGAAGACTATGTCGGCCCTCATGTTTCTAAGGTGGGTGAGGACTCTAGATCTCTTCACTGGGCCATTAAGTCCCCTTACGTTCCAGGTGACTATTCTGGTGGGGGGCTTCTGCCCCCTTGCTCCTGTGGGGTTAACCATATTTGTCCGGTGGACGCGCCCCTGCCCTCTGGGGTTTCCCTTTGTTAGGGGGCCGTCCAGGATGTCCACTATCACTGCTCTCCCCATGCGGTCGGGTCCCTGCGCTCCGGGGTTCCCCCTTGTCCCGGGGACACCCGCCATGGCCGTCCACTGTGTGTCCGCCACGCGGGTAGCCCCCTGCACTCCGGGGGGCCCCTTCACCCACAGACCGTACTGGGTGGGTGTTTGCAGCAGTTCCCTGTTTCGAGCCCTTGTCTGTGGCACTTTGTGGCCCTATTCCCTTTCTGGCCTCTTTTGTCCCTTCGTCCCTGCATTTCCCCTCCCTGGTCTCTCGCCCCCCGAGTGCCCCCCCCCCCCCCGCTCTATCCCTTTCGGGGATACCCCTGTGTACCCCTCCATTGCCCCTCTCTCCCCCATTCCTGTCCCCATTTGCTCTCCCACCTTTGATGGGTGATCCCCCCCCTCCCCTGCCTGGCGCCTTCCCCCCTGTTGGGGGTGCGCTGCGGCCCTGCTCTGTTGCGCGCCCCCTTCGCTAGCTTTCCTGCTAGCACGGTGGCTCCCCGCTCGGAGGTTGCTGTCCCCCTTCCCCTCTCCCCTCTCCAGTACTCCCGTTCCCTCGTGCCGGGGCCTGGCCTCCCACCTGGAGCGGGCCCTTGGGCATTGGGTTGTTTTTCCTGGGTGCTCCTGCCAGGGGGGAGGGGGCTGGCTTTGCCTCGCCCCTCCCCACCCCCCCGTCGGCATGACGTATCTCCTTGCCATGGGCCCCTCGTCCCTACTTCCCATGGCGTTTTTCCAGCCCGTGCTCCTCAACGAATCTATTCGCCTCGGCAGGGGCTGTAAAGAAATATTCCTTGTGTTGGTATGTGACCCAGAGTTTTGCTGGGTACAGCATACCAAAACGTACTTTGTTCTTATAGAGAGCTGCTTTCGCTCTGTTGAACTCCGCCCGTCTCTTAGCTATGTCCGCTCCAAAATCCTCGTAGATTCTGATGGCGTGCCCGTCCCAATTGCAGGCTCTATTCTCCTTGGCCCAGCGCAGGATTGTCTCCCTATCCCGGTACCGGTGCAGTCTGGCTATAACTGCTCTCGGTTTTTCCCCTTCCTTGGGCTTCGGGCGCAGTGACCGATGAGCTCTGTCCATTTCCGGTGGGGTGGGAAAAGTTTCCCGCCCCACTAAGGAGCCCAGCATCGCAGCCACGAATGTTGTGGGATTTCTACCCTCTATCCCCTCTGGCAGGCCCACTATCTTAATGTTTTGCCTTCTCGAGTTGATCTCCTGGTCGTCTACCCTGCCCTTCAGGCTCCCCTGTGTTGCACTCAGTTTCGCCATTTCCCTCTCCAGGGACATGACCCGGTCGCTCACGTCAGTCGCTGCCTTCTCCAGCTCTTTAATGGTTGCCCCGTGGGCTTCCAGTATCTTCCCTTGGGCTTCCAGTATCTTCCCTTGGGCATCCACTTTCTCCTCCATTCTGGTCAGAGCCTGCTGCACCCCTGACATGGCCCTGGTCATTGCTGCCTGTGCTGCGGCCTCTGTGTCTGCTTTTAACTCTGCCTTGATTGCCTGCAGCTGCTCCCTCACCACCTCTGCAATGGCTTCCTTCCAATTCACGCCCCCCTCTAACCCCAGGGGAGAGGTTGCCCGCCCGTCCAGCCCTTTTGGATGCGGCGATACATTCTTCCCGCTGCTTCGCGTGTTGACTCGTTCGCCCAAGCTGGTTTGCCCTTTGCCCCGTCCACCTCCGGTGCCCCCTTTCTCTTGGGTCCCTTCTGGCATTTTTTTCTCCCCCTTCCCCTTCATCGTTTCTTCTCTCCTTTTTCTTCTTTTCCCCCTTTTCCGCACCCTATTTTAATTTTATTTATATATATATATATATATATATATATAAAAATATATGTATATATTTTTTTTTTTTTTTAAATGAAAAATTTATTTCCCCCCTTCTTTCCTTTACCCCTTTATTTCACCCCTTTTCTCTTTACCAGTTTTCTTTTGGGTTTTTATTTTAAAAAAAAGAACAGAAATATAAGTCTCTTTTTTCTTTTGTTTTCTCTCTCCACTCGCCCAGGAGAGAGAGAGAGAGTCCCCCTTTGTCCTTGCCACGTGGTGGTCACTGCAGTTGGGGGGAGGGGGAGGGGCGAGTGGGGCTGCTGGTTGGGGGGGGGGGGGGGGTTTGTGTCCCCGCTGCTGGTTGGGGGGGGGGTTGGTGTCCTCGCTGCTGGTTGGGGGGGGGGGGGGGGTTGGTGTCCTCGCTGCTGGTTGGGGGGGGGGGGGGGGTTGGTGTCCTCGCTGCTGGTTGGGGGGGGGGGAGAGTTGGTGTCCCCGCTGCTGGTTGGGGGGGGGAGGTGGTGTCCCGCTGCTGGTTTGGGGGGGGGAAGAGGGCCCGCCGCTGCCGCACCGTTCCCGGCCCGCGTGGGGGGGGGGGGGGGGAGAGAGGGGTTGGACCTGCCGCTGCTGGGCCTCCCTGTCGCCGTCGCTCCTCGCCTCCGCCTTCCGCCGCCGCCCGCTCCTCCTCAGCTGCCGCCCGCTCCTCCTCCGCTTCTCCTCCGCTGCCGCCCGCCGCTGCCGCCCGCTGCTCCTCCGTTGTCGCCCGCTCCTCCGCCGTTGCCGCCCGCTCCTCCTCCGCCGTTGCCGCCCGCTCCTCCTCCGCCGTTGCCGCCCGCTCCTCCTCCGCCGTCCGGCCTGTCGGGGGGGTTCCTTCCTGGCGCTTGCGGGAGCCCCTCTCCCTGCGACCTCCTCGCTCGCCGCCCGGAAGTCCTTTTCCTGTACGCCTTCTTAACAGCCCTCTCAACCTGGGTGGCAACTTTCAGGGATCTATGTACATGGACACCGAGATCTCTCTGCTCATCCACACTACCAAGAATCTTACCATTAGCCCAGTACCCTGTCTTCTTGTTATTCCTTCCAAAATGAATCACCTCACACTTTTCTGCATTAAACTCCATTTACCACCTGTCAGCCCAGCTCTGCAGCTTATCTATGTCCCTCTGTAACTTGTAACATCCTTCCGCACTATCCACAACTCCACCGACCTTCATGTCATCTGAAAATTTACTCACCCATCCTTCTACACCCTCCTCCAGGTCATTTATAAAAATGACAAACAGCAGCGGCCCCAAAACAGATCCTTGTGGTACACCACTAGTAACTGGATTCCAGTCTGAACATTTCCCATCAACCACCACCCTTTGTCTTCTTCCAGCTAGCCAATTTCGGATCCAAACTGCTAAGCCACCCTGAATCCCATGCCTCCGTATTTTCTGCAATAGCCTACCGTGGGGAACCTTATCAAACGCTTTACTGAAATCCATATACACCACATCAACTGCTTTACCCTCGTCCACCTGTTTGGTCACCTTCTCAAAGAACTCAATAAGGTTTGTGAGGCACGACCTACCCTTCACAAAACCGTGTTGACTATCTCTAATCAAATTATTCCTTTCCAGATGATTATACATCCTATCTCTTATAAACCTTTCCAAGACTTTGCCCACAACAGAAGTAAGGCTCATTGGTCTATAGTTACCAGGGTTGTCTCTACTCCCCTTTTTGAACAAGAGGACAACATTTGCTACCCTCCAGTCTTCTGGCACTATTCCTGTAGACAAAGATCACTTAAAGACCAAAGCCAAAGGCTCAGTAATCTCCTCCCTAGCTTCCCAAAGAATCCTAGGATAAATCCCATTAAGACTGGGACGATTGGGCTCAATGACGCCTGTCTTCATTAACCTCTCAAGCACTCCTTCCACTTTCTGTCGAATAGCATAGGGTATGGTATGGACGTTCAAACACTTAGCCACACAGTCTGCCTTTATCTTGAGTTTCACGTTGACCCCAGTCATGCATCCAAGTGACTCTTCGAATGCCATTGCTCACTTTCTGAGAAGTGGGTGAAGATCACTCATAGAACCAACAAGTTGGTTTGCAACGGCCCAGTTTAGCTTATTCTTCCTTAACCAAGATCTCCCAAACAATGCTGGAAAGTTTCCTCGAACAATGTGAAGAGACAAATCCACTTTCAACTCGTTAACTTCCATGTTTACCTTGATGAAGTCCTTCAGTGGTGTGACCTCCTCGGTATATGTCCTCAAGACCACATCAGATGGATGCAATGGCAGATACTTCAACTTCTGACAGTATATCGATTCGGGTATAAGTAATACTGCAGCACCTGTATCCACTTCCATCTTAATGGGGTTGCCATTTAATTTTGGATAGACCCAAAATTGTTGCTGGTCTCCTTGTACTGCTAGAACAGCGAGCTTAAATTCCTTAAGCTGACTTGACACTTTGGGAGTCGGTCAGTCTTCAGTTGGATCACTTAACTGAGTTTATAGACCAAATTTGCAGTACTTTGCCAGCTTTTGCAGTGATGCAACAAATTGTGAAATGTTTTCCCCTTCCTCCTCTGCACGACAGTGAAAGTGGAATCTTTCAGCTATTAATAGTGGACGGGGAGAGTAATGTTCTTGCAAGACAGATATCTGGGTATACTACATTCTGTAGTAACATGAATGTTTTCCCCCCAACTGAGCTGAGAAAGGTGGCAGTATGCAGGTCTGCTGGTGTCTGAATGACTGGAACCTTGCCTCATAAGAGTTCCATGTCTCCTCGCCTTCATCAAGCACATCCATGGCTCCTTTTCTTCCCGCCATTTTTGGATTGCAGCTCCCTGATTTGAGCTACTCCGCCTTCAGCCGGTCTTGCCTGCCGTTTATTTTCTCTCCGTTTAAAGCCGACAAACTCGCAGCACACAAGCAAACTAGATATTTCTGTGCCTTGCTATTCCTGGGCAGTGGCAGAGTCTCAGTCCATAGGTTTGCGTTCTCGTGGCCCATTTCAATGCCTCTTGTTCAGTCATCTCAGCTCTACCCACTGCAAATGCTAATTATTTAGAAAGCTTCGATCCTCCATTTGAAGTAAGCCCCGGGTAACTCGCAGTTGTACAATAGCTTTTTTAAATTTTGAAAACCCTTTTGCTTGCGCCAGCGGCTGCCGTGATCGATTGTATGATTCGGCGATGCTCCGCTAAAACCTGTACAGTGTCCAAGTATTTACTTGAGAGTTGTTTTTACTTGCCCTAACGATGATTTTGCCTTGGAAACCGATGATATTTCTCCCGACTCATGTAAGGGCCCTTTCTGTTGAGTCCCCTCCCTCTTTCCCCTCCCTCTTTCCCCTCTCTCCATCTCTTTCTCTCCAGAAAAGCTGATGCATTTCTGCAACTGCAGAGACCTGAATGCATCTACAGTAAAACCATTACAGACCGGAAACAAAAACCCTCAAGCTGAAAGCCTAAATTGAAGAAAGATGTGCTTGCAATAAACGATACATTCCATTAGCTTTCCTTATTACTTGTAGCTGCATACTAGCCTTTTTTTGGCAGAGTGGCCTCCTTCTGTGGTGTACATTTTTCTGCATTTTCCAAGTGCCTTTAAAGGAGGAATGGGCTGAAATGGCACCTTCTGATCTGTAATAATTCAGTGACTCTATAATGGGGGTTCATGTGGCCTGGCGCAGAAAGTCTTCGCTTTCACTCAGAAAATTGAGGAAGAGCTAAATAACCCATAAATTTTATATAATTGACAATGCAGATGATCTCCACTGGCCTGGAAGAGTGCAGCTCCAACAACATTCAAGAAGCTCTACACCATCCAAGCCAAAGCAGCCAGCTTGATTGCTATACATTCCAAAACACATTTGATCCCTCCACCACCGATGAACAATGGTAGCCATGTGTACCATCAATAAGATGCACTGCA
The DNA here is from genome assembly GCF_902713615.1 of Scyliorhinus canicula. Taxonomy (NCBI): domain Eukaryota; kingdom Metazoa; phylum Chordata; class Chondrichthyes; order Carcharhiniformes; family Scyliorhinidae; genus Scyliorhinus; species Scyliorhinus canicula. Next base: position 124,193,737 of record NC_052156.1, read on the forward strand.
GGAACTCACCGAGGATCCTTAGGCAGCAAATTTCAAACCCACGACCACTGCCATCTTGAAGGACAAGGACGGCAGATAGTTGGGATCACTGCCACCTGGAGGTTCCCCTCCAAGTCATTCACCATCCTGACTTGGAAATGGCCTGTCTTTCCTTCAATGTCGTCAGGTCAAAATCCTGGAATTCCTCTTCAACAGCTCTGTGAGTGTACCTACACCTTGGGGACTGTAGCAGTTCAAGAAGGCAGCTCATCCACCACCTTCTCAAGGGAAACTAGGGATTGGCAATAAATGTGGGCTTAACGAGGTGGTGTCCACACCCCACAAATGCATTTTAAAAATTGTGCATCTCAACACTTGTATTGTGAGTGTTAGCTGTAACAAAGTTTGGAATCTTGATTTATGTATGGGTGTGCTTGCTGCATGTAAAGCAATGAAGTGAGTGACCCGGCATACCAATGGTAGATTAGATAATTGAACCATTTGGCTCTGAAATTAGATAGCTGGCACTTTGTGTTCCCATTCATATTCAAGTGCAGCCAATCTATCTGATTGAACTTTGGGAAATCAATCTTGGCCGAGGTATTTCATTGTTCTCTGACAAATAATAAAAGGCAACAAAGGTGTCCGAGTCACCTTGAAAGTAGGCAGAGAGTAACCTGGGACTGACAGTCCGGCCCAAGTTTGTGGATTGTATTGGCAGCTTAGTTGTGAAAAGTGGGAAGTCAGGAAGAAAAAATGTATGCCAGAAGTGTAGTTCCGTTTTTTGATAGTTTCCCCAGATGCAGTTGAAGAATTAAAAAAAAAAAAAATGTTTTTTTATTTATCATGACTGAGGTTGAAAACCTACCTTAACAGAGTATTGTGTCAGAAGGCTGCTTACTAAAATTCTGGTGTAACAGCATGCAAATGTTTCATTGCATTGTATCACAACATGGTTTTTGTTCCATCCATTGCTGAAGGTGGGTGGAGAAAATGTTTTTGCCTTGTTCATTAGTCTGCTTGCAAACAATATATCTCCAACAGATTTCAACAAAACGTGGTACACAAGAGTTTGGCCTGAGGAAGAACTAATTAGTTTTTGGCAAAGATCCAGATCCTGGAATTTGTGAAGGATCAGTTAGCATCAGGAGTTGGAATGAATTGACATTTTTAGAAAGCTGTAGGTTGTTTTATTTAGAATGTTGCTGATTGTTTTAGAAGGTGGAATGTCTCAGCTGCTGTGGTGGAATTTATCCCAGCTGTCAAAATGTGAGCAGAGTTTTCAGAGCAGGTTGCTGCATGTGGATTGTACTGAAGCCACTTCCATGAGATGGAAGCTCTTAATGAAAACATTTATTTTTTTCAGCTTTGCAGTTGCAGATCATCAAGGAGGCAGGGAACATTGGGTTAACACAGTGTAGAACATAGGACATAGAACATAGAACAGTACAGCACAGAACAGGCCCTTCGGCCCTCAATGTTGTGCCGAGCCATGATCACCCTACTCACACCCACGTATCCACCCTATACCCGTAACCCAACAACCCCCCCCCCACCCTTACTTTTATTAGGACACTACGGGCAATTTAGCATGGCCAATCCACCTAACCCGCACATCTTTGGACTGTGGGAGGAAACCGGAGCACCCGGAGGAAACCCACGCACACAGGGGGAGGACGTGCAGACTCCACACAGACAGTGACCCAGCCGGGAATCGAACCTGGGACCCTGGAGCTGTGAAGCATTTATGCTAACCACCATGCTACCCTGCTGCTGAAACATACATAAATAGAAGCAGGAGGAGACCATTAGGCCCTTTGAGCCTGCTCTGCCATTCATTATAATCATGGCTGACCATCAAGTTCAATACCCCAATCCCACTCTCCCCCCCCCCCCCCCTCCCCTCCAATATCCCTTGATTCCTTTAGCCCCAAGAGCAGCATCTAATTCCTTCCTGAAATTACACAACATTTTGGCTTCAACTATTTTCTGTGGTAGTGAATTCCACATATTCATCATTCTCCGGGTGAAGACATTTCTCCTCATTCAGTCCTAATAGGTTTACCCCTTATCCTCAAATTATGACCCCCTAGAATCTACCCTGTCTAATCCTGTTAGAATTTTATAACTTTCTATGAGATCCCCTCTCACTCTTCTAAACTCCAATGACTATAATCCTAACCGACTTAGTCTCTCCTCAAATGACAGTGCTGCCACACCAGGAATCAGCCTTGGCGGAGGTACGTGCTCCACTGAGTGCACTGTGCACTTTAAAAAAAAAACTATTTGAGTATGTACTCTAGATGTTAGTGGTGACACTCTCCTTTGAGTCAGAATGTTGGGATTCATGCCTCACTCTGGAGACTCGCATTGTAACTTAGGTTTGCACTTTAGGAGAGTACTGAAGGCTTGTTGTACTGTCAACGGAGTGATCGTTCAGATGGGATAAACGGAAGCCCCCTAAGCCTGTTCGGTTGGACAGACTCAAAAGGAACCATTTGAAGATTTTGGGTGGGGGTTTGGTGCGAGGGTGCAGTTCTCCTGGGATGCCAAACTCAGCATCGCTGAACATATCTGATCATTTATTTTGTTGCTGTTTGTGGAACCTTGGCCGCACTTATAGTTACAACAGCACTACATTTCAAAAGATGTTTACCTGTGAAATGTCTAGATTTTGAAAGAAAAGTATTTCATTTTTAAAAATTGAAATGTAGTAATGTAGTGTACTAATGAGCAGTGGTGACAAAGTGAGTATCAAATTAGTGTGAGAAATAGTGTGTGCAACAGATTAGATTATTGATGTGCCATTCTGCTCTGTGTCAAGGCACGGACTACCTCTGTAATCTTAACAGACAGCAAATTCCTATTGTGGCCATTGAATGTCAATTGACCTGGAGGGGGGATGTACAATGGAAAAGTTAGAGGGAGAGTCTTGTTTCATTGTTATATCTGTTACTGGCTAAGGAGCCTGAAAATGACCAGGGAGCAGATTGTTCTCTCAGCCACAGCCTGCAAAGGGAGATAAATATTCATGTTTGTTACCATCACTGAAAGAAACCAAAGTGCCATTGCAGGCATTTTCACTTTATAACATTTTAAATTGAACAATGCCAGTACAGAAGACTGGAATTTCTGAAATGCATTTTAATTCCGTGACTGCCAGAGCAAAACCTTTCTTTGACTGAATGTTTTGGTTAACGGCAGGGAGTCTTACTGTGAGGGTAAAGGAATAACATTCAGATAAAGTTACAGCATTAAAGTTAGCATCATCCGTTTTGTTAAAATTGTGTGGTTTAAAATATGTGAGGAAGTACTTAAGTTTGTTTAACTTCCAATATAAAAAAGAAATGCAGTGGTCCGAAGATGTTCTAACGATTGTGTGCTAATTTTCAGATAACCTCCCAACTTGAAACATGAAAGTTTAATATTTGAGTTTTGCACACAGTTTGGGTCTCCTTACCTAAAGTAGGATACACTTGCCGTAGAGGGAGAGCAACAAGTGTTCACCAGACTGATTCCTGGGATGGCAGGATTGTCCTACGGGGAGAGATTGGGGAGGCTGGGCCTATGTTCTCTCAAATTCGGAAAAACGAGAGCTGATCTCATTGAAACATACAAAATTCTTATAATGCTCGGCAGGGTAGATGCTGGAAGGATGTTTCCGCTGGCTGTGAGGACCTACAACCAAGGGACACGGTCTCAGAGTAAGAGGCAGGACATTTAGCACAGAGGTGAGGAGGAAATTCTTCACTCAGAGGGTGGTGAATCTTTGGAATTCTCTCCCCCAGCGGGCTGTGGAAGTTAAATCATTGAGCACGTTCAAAACAGAGATCAATAGATTTCTAGATACTAAAGACATCAAAGGATATGGAACTGGTGCGGTAAAATGGCGTTGAGGTAGAAGGTCAGCCATTATTTAGTTGAATGACAGAGCAGGCCCGAGGGGCCAAATGTCTGACTCCAATGTTTCTAATCTAATGGGCGCAACCTTGTTTTATTGGTCTTTCATTTTCATACATAGCGAGGTCATATAGTGACACATATTACAGGTGTCTATTCTGATGGGGGTGGTGATTTCTGTTACCCCCCCCCCCCCCCCCCCCCCCCCCCCCCGCCTTACCATGCTTACCTTGTGGATGCACCTCTACACTACGGGGTTCCCCTTTGTCCAGGGGCCACCCAACATGGCCACCAACTGTGTGTACGCCATGTGGGTGAGCCCCTGCACTCCGGAGTTTCCCTTTGCTTGGGGATCCTCCAAAGTGGCAGTTTGCTGTGCCATCGTGTTCCCTGTTGCCATGTGTAGCCTGTTGTCGCAAGCCTAGAGCCCTTCCTCCCCACCTCTTGTCGCTTTGTTCCCTCCATGTTTCTGCACACACCCCCGTCTCTCCCGCCCCTCCCCCATCTGCCTATCCCTCCTTTGGTGATGTTTACCCCCATCACCAGGCACTCTTTCCTTCCTGCGGGAGATGCGCCGTGGGCACCCCCGTCACTCGTACCTCCTGTGGCTCTAGCATTTCCCGCTAGTGTAGTGACCCCCCCCTCCCCCCCTCCCTCCCAGGGTCGGTCTGAGCCTCCCCTTCACCTGCTGTTTTTCTTTCCTTTCCCCTTTTCCTCTTTCTCCCTGTGCCCTGCTGACCTTGCCACCTCCTTGCTGTGCCTTAGTTTTTGGCTTCAGAACGAGGCAATGCAGTCCCTCGCAAATTGTCTTTCAGCCTCTCAGTCTCTCAGGGTGACAGCTTCATCTTTGTTCTGCTGCTGCCTTCTCAACCCGTTCTTTTAGACAAACCCATCTGCGTCTGCAGTGCCATAAAATAGTTCCCCTTGCCCTGTAAGGTTACCCATAGCTTGGCTGGGTAGAGCATCCCAAACCTCCCCCCACTTTTGAACAGGTTTGAACAGAACTTTGCTCTGTTTAATTTGGCCCGGCACTTGGACGGGTCTGTCTCAATGTCCTGGTAGATTCGTATCTGGTGACGCTCCCAGTTGCAGGTTCTCGTCTGCCTGGCCCATCGCAGGATTATTTCCTGGTCTTGGTAACGGTACATCTTCACAATTATTGACCACGGCTGTTCCCCGGCCCTGAGTTTCGGCTGGAGCAAACTGTGAGCCCTGTCTATCTCTGGCGGGCTGGGGAAGCTGTCCTTTCCTACCAGGTTTCCCAGCATCTGGTCCACATAGTCCGTGGGGTTCCTGCCTTCGGTTCTCTCCGGCAGTCCTACTATTCTTAGATGCAGGTGCCTTGACCAGTTCTCTTGATCATCTACCTTTCCCTGGGCCGCCACCAACCTTGATATCTCTGTCCCCAGGCCGACGATCCTTTGCTCTGGTTCCTTAATTGTTCTCCCCTGGACATTTAGTCGCATCTCTGCTTTGTTGAGGGCCACCTGCAAGGCGGCCAATGCCTCCATGACCGCCACCTTGACCACTGCCTGGATTCCGAGTCTTATGTCCACTTTGAGCTTCTTTAGCTCTCTGGTGAGGAACGTCCTCCAGCCGTTCTCCGGCGAGGGGGTGTTCCTTGAACGGCTTGTTGGCCCTTCTCCTTCAGGTGCTGCCAGGGTTTCCTCGCCTCGTGGGTCTGCTGTCTCACTCGCCCGTTTCTCCAGGCTCCTTTTTCCTCGCGTTTCCTTGTAGCCTCTGGTGTAGCTATTGCTCAGCATTTTGGTTTATATTTTGTTTGTAGGTTGAAGAGGGTGATGAGGGGATGCTTTTTTCCTCGGATCTGGCAGGCTGTTTTTGGTTAAAAGTGCCTAAATTCGATTTCCTAGGAGAGCCACCTTCCATGTGTCCATTCAGCACATCCCCGTTACCGGAAGTGGGTGCAAACTAGTACAATTGTTGCTCACTGTCAACTTGATTTTAAACATTTTCTGTGCTACTGCAGTATTTCTCTTTTTATTTTTAGGGATATACTAAGGCTTCTTCAGCTGGGAACCATTGTTATCATGGAGGAACGAACCCGCAGTTGTTTGTTACAAAATCGCTCTGCGCTTGAGCAGGATATCAAGACCTCGTACATTATGGACCACCTAATAAGTGAAGAGGTTCTGAGTCTAGAGGATGAACAGAAGGTTAAAAATCAGGTGGCTGACTATAATCAGGTGTTATTAATGATGTGTTTGGCAGGTTTGCTTATTGACGTGCCCAGGATTTATCTACACTGTTGTGCTAAAGCTCATGTGCAGTCACTGTTTGCTATGCTGTCAGATTGATTTATTCATTCCTTCCTTCCATGATGTTGACACGCAGAAAAAGAATCTTGTCATCATTAATTAGTCAATCCAATAGGTTGTTTTGTTTTTAACACGGTGTTGAATATTAGCACATCACATCTTGTCATTAGTGTGGGGTAGAGGGTGAATTAGTGACATTGTCACTGGACCAGTAATTCAGAGACCCAGGGTAATGCTCAGGGGCCCTGGGTTTGAATCCCACCATGGCAAATAGTGGAATTTTGAATTGAATCAATAAAAATCTGGAATTAAGAATCTAATGTCTGTCATAAAAACCCATGTGATTCACTAATATCCTTTCATATACTTTCTGGTTCACGACTTTCCTTCCTTTAGAAAACCTCAGTCAAGATTTCTGTTTTTGCCCCCCAGGCTACACAGAAAGAACGGGCTGCTTTACTTCTAAATATAATCCTTGAGAAGGATAATTACGCTGTCATCTCTTTCTACAATGCTTTGCTAAACGAAGGATACAAGGAACTTGCTGCATTACTTCAGGATGGCCTTCCAATTATCTCTACTTCTACAAAAAAAAATTCTATCGATGGTTCGACTGCTTATGGTTAGTATATTTTGAGCGCATCTATATACTTCTATAGTCAAGTATCTTATGTTTGCCTTTTATTATGACACATATACATCACAAGATTGTGGTGCTTAACTAAGCCACTAATTTATCTTCAGTTTGTGCACAATCTAATTTTTTTTGGTGTCGATATGATACAGGAGGACATTTAACACTTAATACCCATACTGACAGGAGACCTCTCTATTTTCTCTTGCCCATGAGTTCAGCTGCTAAATGGAATTGAAGAAATTACAGAGCAGTTGACATTAATGTGATATGCCCTGGGGAATACATTTAACATTATTGCAGTCATTGTGGGTTTAGATTGCAGAATTGCATGGTTCGTCATGCTTTTATTTTATGTGCACAATGAAGATAACATCCTGCTGGGATGCAAGGTGAGACATCTTCTAGAAGGAAGAAAACAGTTTGTTGCTCCACATACAAAAACATACATTTAGTTAGTATATCCAAAAATAGCATTTGTTGTTGAAAATTTAATTGAGACCATGGCCTATTTTATCCACATTTCAGGCATGAGCAAGAAAATGAGAAATTGTTGTGCTGTAATTTTGAGGATGAACAGAAGAGGAGACAAGAGAGGAGAATTAAATAGAGAGGTGGAAAAATTGCTTGCAAAAACAAAGCAGGGGAAAGGTTGAATCAAAGCATGTGTCTGCGTGTCAAAATAATGTTCAATTCTATTTAAAGGCAAATAATGTTGATCAGATGACAAAGTCAGTTGTTTCAGATGGGTTGATAACCTAGCATTATGGGAAATATGCACTTTAAAAGCTTACAATATTAAAGTGTAAAGTATCTTGGTCAGTAGTGCAAGGTAATGAGTCTGACCCCTAGATTGTGACACCCCAGCTATGTGAATTTCAAGTCTTTACCCTCCTGAGGTCTCAGCTACTTGGTGAGTGATTGTTGGCTTCATGAGAATTTGGGATTGTGGAGTGGTAGTGTAATTCCTGAAAGTTGACTGGGAAAAATGTTTAGATGGTTATTCGGAGTTTGAATCTCATTTTTCACAAGCTCATCGTATGCATTTGAAGCTGTCTTAGTTATCGTTCTGTTTGTAGTGTCAGTAAGTTTCCTGCAATATTGTCATGTATATTCAACATGATCCTTAAGGCGTTTTAGTTGATTTCCCTATCATATGTTATGATGTGACAAGTAGAAACTTGAACATCATGGAAAAGGATCTCTCTCCTCTGAGCAATGAGAATCGCAAGACAGAAGATGGCCATTTGGCCCAAAGAGAATGTGCTGGCACATTTAAAGAGCAATGCCACTCCCATTTTCTTGCTCTTTCCACATTTCCCTGTTTTTTCTTCTCCTTCGAGTATTTATCCAATTACCTTTTGAAACCTTCTGTTAAAACCGCTTCCAATGCCCTACCAGGCTTTTCAAATCCTGTCTACTCATGTAAAAATGTTCCCCCTCATGTCTCAAGCTCTTTGACCAATCACTTTACTAGTCATTATAACCTCTGATTATCAGGCAGTCAGTTATTGCAGGTGTTGTCAAAGTTGGGGACGTGACCCGCGTGTGGGCCGCGGAGCCGTCCGTCGCGGCGCTCCTGATCGTACAAATCCGCACGCAACAGCTACAGCTGCCGGCTTTTAATAATGCCGCCTGCAAACGGCCTTCAAAATGGCCACGAACATATTAAAAAAATGCCGCCGCACTGCGCATGCGCAGAGTTTTGTGCATGTGCACCGATGAGCGGGCCGCATACGCAGTGCGGCCGCATTTTTAAAAATCTGGTTGCAGCCTTTTTGAAGGCCGTTCGCAGCCGGCATTGTTAAATACCGGCTGCAAAAAGTTCTGGGAGAATGATGTGATTAGTTGCTTTCTGAATTTTGATGCCGATGAAGTGGAAGTCTCTTACTCCAAGAATGGTGAGTGATCCAACGATGGTTTCAGCGCAGCTGTAACTTCAACCAAGAGATGTCAACTTTTTTAATCTTGATTTTTAAACATACCAAAACAAAGTGCCTGCAGCTTTATCAATTAATTGATTTTTAAGTGCCTTATTTTTTTTACATTTTTAATTGTATGTTTAGGTGAAATGTGGTGAACCTCCAGTTTCTAGAAGGTGAAAACATTTTCAGTTTCTACATTTTTTTCAAGTTAAACTTTATCAAATAACACCCCCCCCCTCCGAACTTGCTGAAAAAAAAGCCGGCTGCTGCAGCTGTTGCCCGCAAAGTGGCGCAATCGGAGACGCAGAAGATTAAAAAAAAAAATTCTATGTAATCTTCCTGTCTGAAGGGAGGCAGAGAGCAGGTCACGGCCCCCCCGAACATTGACGTAATGTGCTTTGGGCGCGATTGAGATTCCTCCATTTTGTCAGCAGCAAACAAGGTAAGAGAAAATGGTGGGCCGCGAAGGTCAGCCGACGTGGGCCGCGAAGGTCGGCCGGTGTTTGTCGCGAAGGTCGGCCGGCGTTTGTCGTGATGGTCGGCCGGCATGGATCGCGAAGGTCGGCCAGCGTGGGTCGCAAGATCATAAGGTCATAATTTTCAACGCGTCAATCAAATCGCCTCTTAACCTTACAAACGCAAAATATTGCAGATGCTGAAAACCTAAAATAAAAATGGAAAGTGCTGGAAATACTCAACAGGTTCGGCGGCATGTGTGGAGAGAGAAACAGTGAACGTACAAGGTCGATGATTTTTCATCAGAACTGGGAAATGTTAGAAATGTAATAGCTTTCAGGCAAATGAGAAAGGGATGATTAAGGCCATGAAATTAGAAACTATTAGTGACAGAAAGCATCAGAAGAGTCTCAAATATAAGCCGGAAGAAACTGGACAAGGGGAGAGAAAATATATAGGATTTGAAGAAATTATTTCAGTGAGACAAGAACAGGCTGGAATGATAGGTCTACCAGAACAATTCTGCTGTGGATGTTGGGAAGGAGATAGAAGCAGGCTGTTGCGGCTGGGGGACAAAAAGGTGGGTGGTCATGGAAAGAAGCTCCAAAGAAAATATCAGTGACTGTCCTGGAAATGAGGTGAATGATCTGATGTTCAGTTGTGGGGTCAGAATCCTGGGAGACCTGGAAGGAGTTGGCATTCAGCCTCTACAAGATAAAGGTTGGTTTGCCAGACAGCAACCACACCACTTTTGTGAGCTCATTTAGGTAGAGTTGGACCTGAGCGAATTAAATGCACAAGATCAGAGGAAGTTAGAGTGAGAGACTGGAGCAGAGAAATTAAGATCGTTAACGTCATACCAGCAGTTCTCAATGAAAATATCTAGAGAGGGTAAGGGAACAGATGGAGGGAAGTCCAGGTGGAGGGAATACTGGAGATGGGTAAAAGAGTCTGCTGTGCAGGGAGAAGATTACTGGCCAAAAAAGTTTGTGTAAAGATGTAGGTGACAGAAGAGCTCAGCATCAGGCCAAGCTTGAATTTCATTAAGGTGAGGGTATCAGGAGATGAAGATCTGAGGGCTTTGTTGAGAACAGGTGGTTCAGGGTCAAACAGGGTGGAGGGTATCATGACTACATGGCAGGGTTATGGGTCAAATGTGGGCAATTGGGACTAACTTGGTAAAAACTGGGCGGCATGGACAAGTTGGGCCAAAGGGTCTGTTTCATGCTAAACCTCTACCACTCTATGACTCTGGCAAGGGGTGAAATTAGAAGATGGAACTGGGTCAAACAGAAGTGAAGAAGAAGGATGCAGATGGACATTGCGTTGCAGCTTGTGATTCTTCACCGCCAAAAGGAAGAAAAATGTTTTTTTGTTAAAACATGGATGCGATAAAAGATGGAATGAAATTGCAGGGCAGGAGATAATGCTGCTGAAGAGAGGTTGAGAGTGTCAATCTGGCGGCACACATTGTGGGATGTTGATTTGGACCTCGGGACGTGGCAAGAACGGTGATTTGTGGAACATTGAATGTCTCGGAGATATCTGTAATCATGGATCCAACACACAAAGAGTGAAATTTCAGTTGGAATTCCCGTGGAATAAGTAGGAACCGGAGACAGTTGCTGAGGAAGGAGATGAGGCATGGAAGCGGGATAGTTACCTGATTAAAAACGAAAAGGAAATGAGAAAGAATTGATGGTGAACAAGGATAAAAAGAGACAAATGGAAATTCAGTCAGAGTGGAGCAGAACTTTCTCAAGATAGGTATTCCTGGAAGGGAAGTATCATGAAACAAAACACTAATATACTGGCACTAAACCAATCTTGAAAACAGCCAATCACCACAACTTCCTTCGCCAGATTTGTAACCATGCTGTTACTTCTCCTTTTACCCCATGCGCTTCCATTTTGTTAACAAAATTATGACATAGTACTGTATCAAACACCTCTTGAAAGACCGTATCCACAACATCAACTGCACCGCTTTCATCCAATCTCGCTATTACCTCATCAAAAACTTAATCAAGTGAGGCAAGTATAATTTATCCTTAAATCCTTGCTGGATTTTCTTTATTAGTCAGTGCTTATCCAGCTGCCGATTATTTTTATATTGTTTCTGACTGACTTGTAGTTGCCAGGTTTATCCTTCTCCTTTTCATAAACAAGGTTGTGTAAAGTTGCATTCCTCCAGTTCCCTGGCACCAGCCCTGTATCTAAGGAGGCTTGTAACATTGTGCCTAGTGTCTCTGAAAGCTCTGCCTTTACTTCCCTTCCTTGTGGAGGTAAGGAAGATCCAGAAATTAATTTCTAATTACTGGACCATCCTCGTCATTCTCTTTAACTTTTTTTATTCCTCTCCCCATCCCCATTTGTCTTGCATATCTGATATACCAATCACAAATGCCACGATAGCTTGTTTGATTAATTACTGAATTGCACAAAGAACTGCTCTAGGCCTTTTGCATAGGTAAATATCTCTCATTAACCATTTAAAATAGTTTCAGTGAATTTTAACCTGTTTCATGTGCAAGATACACGTTCAACATGTAGGGGCAGCACGGTAGCATGGTAGTTAGCATAAATGCTTCACAGCTCCAGGGTCCCAGGTTCGATTCCCGGCTGGGTCACTGTCTGTGCGGAGTCTGCACGTCCTCCCCGTGTGTGCGTGGGTTTCCTCCGGGTGCTCCGGTTTCCTCCCACAGTCCAAAGATGTGCGGGTTAGGTGGATTGGCCATGCTAAATTGCCCGTAGTGTCCTAAAATGTAAGGTTAATGGGGGGTTGTTGGGTTACGGGTATAGGGTGGATACGTGCGTTTGAGTAGGGTGATCATTGCTCGGCACAACATCGAGGGCCGAAGGGCCTGTTCTGTGCTGTACTGTTCTATGTATCTATGTAACAGCACAAAAATTGTGCAACCGTCTCAGTACCTACGTGCTGTGCTGTTGTTTGCCACTGATTCTGAGTAACTAGGAAAAGTTGCGGTGAATTCGATTTCTGTCACAAATTTTCAAGGTTAATACACAAGGTAAGATCACATGGGATTTGGGGTAATTTATTAGCTTGGGCATAAGACTGGCTAATCGACAGAAGACAGAGTTGGGATAAATGGGTCATTTTCTGGTTGGCAAGATGTAACTAGTAGGGTGTCACAGGGTTCGGTCATCGGGGTTCTAACTATTTATAATATATTAATTACATGGATGCAGGGATAAAAGGTACAGTAGCCAAATTTGCAGATAACACTAAAATAGGTGGGATAGTAAATTGCAATGAGGAAATAAGAAATTTACAAATGGATTATGCGAGTGGGCCAAAATCTGGCAGATGGACTTTAACGTGGATAAGCGTGAGGTTGGAAAAATGGAATGGCAACTTATCTAAATGGAGAGAAACTTTTGTGTTTCGGTGCAGAAGGATCTGTGTGTCCTCGTGTATGAATCGCAGAAAACTAGCATGCAAGTAAAGCAGGTAATAAGGAAGGCAAATGGAATTTTGGCCTTTATAGCTAAAGGAATAGTAGGGAAGTGTTGCTACAACTGTACAAGGCAGTGGTGAGAATGCACCTCGAGTACTGGATACAGTTTTGGTTTCCTTCTTTTAGGAGGAATCTTTTAGTTGCATCAGAGGCAGTTCCGAGGAGGTTCACTAGATTGATTCCAGAGAGGAGGCTTTGTCTTATGAAGACAGATTGGGCAGTTTAGGCTTGTATTCTCTCGAGATTAGAAGAATGAGAGGAGAACTAATTGAGATATATAAGATGATAACAGGTATTGGCAAAGATCATATTTTTAGGAAAAGGGTAGCAGATTTAAAGCAGAGATGAGGACAAATTACTTCTCTTAAAGGGTTGTGAATCTGTGCAATTCACTTCCCCAGAGTGTGGTGGATACCAGGACATGGTAAATTTAAGGAGCAAATTTAAGGAGCAAATAGACAGATCTTTAATTAGTAGTGAGTTGAAGGGTTATGGAGAATGGGCAGGAAAGTGGAATAGAAGCAGGGAGGTGATCAGCCATTATCATATTGAACGGAGGAGCAGGCTTGAGGGGCGGAGTTGCCTACTCCTGCTCCTAGTTCTTAGCTTTGTTGCAAAAACATAAGAACATAAGAACAGGCTGGTTTAGCTCACAAGGCTAAATCGCTGGCTTTTAAAGCAGACCAAGCAGGCCAGCAGCACGGTTCGATTCCCGTACCAGCCTCCCCGGACAGGCGCCGGAATGTGGCGACTAGGGGCTTTTCACAGTAACTTCATTGAAGCCTACTCGTGACAATAAGCGATTTTCATTTCATGTCAATGTTCTCCTTTTTTCAGGAAAGACAGAATCTTTTTTCTTTTAATAGGATGATATATCCCCTGTACATTCCAGGAGCAAAGTTTCAAAGTAGCTACTGCCATGGCTTATTCAGCCAAAGAGAGTATGGCACAGTGACACAAAGAAAATGGTTTACCAGCCAAGGATTTTCCTGCCCCACTCGGGCATGTACCAAAACATACGCTCCCCATCTCCATCATACCGGAAGCATCAGTGACACTTTATAAAGTCTTGTTCTAAGACATGAGACTTGCCTGTACGCTTACAGGAACCACTTAACAATTCTTTAACCTCCAAAGCCGAAAGCTCTAAGGGAGTTATCCTCAACAAGTGTGAGGTGCTGCAGGGCTACAAACCTTCCATAATTACACCAAGGCCTCTCCTCAAAAGAGAGGAGATAAAAAATTCCACAAAAAGGACGAGCACTGAAGCCTTTTCTGCATTGCAATTCTTCCTACTGAGACATAACCCACACTCCCAGCAGTGATACAACTCATATTCATCATGATCAGAGCAAATAAGACGTATTATCCATTATAAGCGTATGGATCAAAAGAAAGGAAAACAACGATTCTTCGTGCAGCCTGAATGTCATGCAATCAGCACAGCATATTCACAGAATCATAGAATTTGCAGTGCAGAAGGAGGCCATTCGGACCATCGAGCCCTTGGCAAGAGCACCCTACTTAAGCCCACACCTCCACCCTATCACCGTAACCACATCTAACCCTTTTAGACACTAAGGGCAATTTGAAATGGTCAATTCACCTAACCTGCACATCTTTGGACTGTGGGAGGAAACTGGAGCACCCGGAGGAAACGCATGCAGACACGGGGAGAATGTGCAGACACCACACAGACAGTGACCCAAGCCGGGAATCGAGCCTGGGACCTTGGAGATGTGAAGCAACAGTGCTAATCACTGCTACCGTGCACCCTCAACTTGAAGGAGCCACTCTGTGGAGTAATTATCATTAAAGACAGATAGAAGTCCCTACCATTCTAATGATAAAAGCTCACTGTAGTGCTCAATTGCTAAATCATCCATGTCAGAATGAAAATTGTCAACACAGAATCAGGAAGGAATTATAATGCCAAAAGTCTGGATTAAACAGTGAACTGCAGTCTGTTACTCCAAATGATTGCCTTCCACAGCGTTCACAAAAGCCAAGGCTTTAGCCAGATTGTTGAATGTATTTATAGAGTTATCGGATGTTGCCCTCCGTGTAGCGGGATACAGTAGGACATATTGTGCTCCAATGGCCTTCATGCGTCTTCTAACTTCATCAAAATCCCATTTGTCTCTGATGTATCGCCACCCCGAAATCTTGGGGGGAAAAAAGATGACCTTCACTCCCGCATAGAGCAAGGCCCCATTACGTCCAGCTGCCTCCAATACTCTTTGGCGATCCTTGAAGTTATAAAAACCGATAATTACAGGCCGGGTTGGTTGTCGTTGATTGTCCCTAGGCCTCAGAGACAGGATACGATGTGCCCTTTTAAAAAATTTAATGTGCCCATCTTTCGTTTCTAAATAAAGAAGACATGAGAACTTACCCTCCGCTCCTTCTGGCAAACAGACAATCTTGACATTTTTCCTCCAGCTTCGGATTTCCAGGCCGTCAAGGAATCCTGACATACCATGCAGCTGCTTTTCCAGGGGTTGTAAGCGGGGTTCTGCCGAGGAGGTTGCATTTTTGACAAGTCTTTTACCAGTATTCTGCAGCTCTATATTATGAACTAATATTTTGTGCTAACAGAATGAGTTTCTCGTCGGTTAGCTTAATATTAGCAGTCATCAGTTGTAATGCCTTTGAGAATGCATGTTCACTCACAAAGTTGCCATGTTGAGGAGTGGACTCTACCGTCACTTCCGACTGCTCTTTTTTGTTGACAATTTTCTTAATATTTCTTGGCATTTTGTCACCAATGTTTAGCCAGAAATCTTCCAGGTATGTAATTTGGAGTTCTCACTCCTGGGTGAGTTAAGAAGGGGCTGTGTGAGCACAATAAATGAAAAGATTATAGGCTGAGAAGTGCTGAGCTTACGGAAACACAGCTATTCCTGTGCTCGCATCACATGACCCCCCCATCCCTAATTTCAATTGGCCCACCATTGGAGTCTTTACCGTCAGCTGCCAAGGCCCGTGGCTCTGGAATTCCTTCTGAAACCTCTGTATCTCTCATCTCTTAACTTTTGAACCTACTACCTCTTTTTTTTCATGCTTTTTGGTCACCTAGTGGTCTGGTGTCAAATTTAGCTTTATAATGGTCTTCTGAGATGCTTTGGGGCTCTGAATGTTGATAAATTTGGTATCCTTCTGGGGCCTGAGTTGAGTTTCTGACTCTTGTCCACTCAATTACCGGGACCACCTACTTCCACCTCCATTATGTCATATGTCGCTGTCCTTGCTTCAGCTGATATTTTGCTGAAACCTGTACCCATACCTTTATTGCACCTGAACTTTATTGTTGCTTAGCCAACCTCCCATCTTGCACTCTCCGTAAACTTGAGTTCGTCCAAAAATAACTTGCTCCCAGTCCCGCTCACCCCTATACTTGCTACCCTTTGTTCCTAGTCTGGTTATAACTTTAAAACAAAAATCTCACCCTTGTATTCAAATCCTGCATAGCCACGCCACTTCCTATTCCTGTAAACTTCACTAGTCCTACAACCCTTTAAGATCTCTGTACTCCTCCAGTTCTGGCCTCTTGTACTTTCCTGATGTTCATTGCTTTGCTGGCAATGCCTCCGCTGTATTACCTGCAAGCCCTGGAATTTGCCCAAGTAATTCTCTATGCCGCACAATCTCTCTCTCCTTTTTTAGGATGCTTCTCAATATCCAACTCCTTAACTAAGATTTTGGTTATTACTTGTCCTCTTTAAGTGGCTTAAAATACTAATTGTTACTCAGCTTGTGTGAAAAGGTAAGATCTCTGGGACATCGGGGATGTAATCTACCTTCAGGATATGGAATTATCCAGGAGAAGAAAAAAGCTCTAAAATAACTACATTATAAGTTTTAAGCTGATAATACAAATGTTTTTTCTCGATTCCTATTTGCAGGCAGCGGAATTGAATAATTTGTGTCCCTTTGCAAGTCCTCCTTGCTTTGTTCTGGTGGATCGGGATAGCAAATGCTTCAGTGCTTGTGTGCTCCACAATTGTAGTGTTTTCAATTCTGTTTCCTGCACTACTTGGGTATACTTGGCTTATTACATGGATTGAATAAATGAATAAAAATGTCAGACTATCGAAGGTAGATGATCTAACTTGTGCTATTAAATGTTAAGGCTGCATGTATCACACTCATTCTTTTTGTGTCCTATAGTAGTTTTTCTGGTCTGGATTGTTTTTATCATTCTTTACTGGGAGTTTCTTACCTCCTTGTGCCCATTATGCCTTTGTTGTATGGAGAGCACAGTCAATTGCTTGTCGGGAGTTGTGGGGATGGGGGGCAGAAAGAGAGAAACTTCCTTGTACATTGTCACGTAGCTGATTACAGATCAGCGTTGTTGGAGATTCAGGTACATCGTAACTGAAATCGAAGAAAGGGGACTGAGTTACCATTTGAAATTAAGGTGGCACCTTGAAGCTGTAGATTTGGGTGACATTACTTTCTTATCATAAATCTCAGCAATAATGCAGAGGAGTGCGTTGGGATTCTCCATACATGGGATAGATGCTTTGCAGCAGGGTCTCATTTGATGCTACTGTGAAAATTGCAAAGTGATCAAGATTCATCCACCACCATTGTATAAATAGTAGTTAAGTGGTTTGCCCCTCTCTAAGAAGATGAGCTGAATGGGGAACGCCTGAACTGGCCTAATGGGAATGGGTATGATTCCTTTCCTAAAAGGCTCATCAGCTTCATTCACAAATATACACAATCCTGAACCAGTTACACTGCCTCCATGTGATGCAGGGCTCTTAGCCAGATTGCATTTGTTGATTTTGGTCCATAAAGTTCATCAGAGTTTAGTAGGGCAATTAAGCGACTTTCTATCCAGTAGCACAGGACATCACACAGCTATTTCATATCCCAGTCGGATTTTTCATTCAAATTCACACTCTTTATTGCAGCTTCTCTTATTGGCCCGGAATTTGAGATGAGAATAATGGGGAAGCTATCAATGCTGACTGTTATAATGAAGGAAATTTGACAGCACTTTGTGGTGTGTACACGTGCACAGTTAAATGCAGAAATCAGAGGTTGATTTCAGAGACACCCTGCTACTCCACAGGTGCACTTTTGCAGTCCCCCTGTGGATGGCTCGACATTAAAATGACTGCAAAGGCATGAACCTGCCCACTAATCAGAACTGAAGAAGTGCATTCAAGAATAAGTGAGTTTTTAATGCAGTAATAAATAATAATTATTGATGAGCAATCTCTCTGGCACTGAAAAATGAATGGTACAAGTGGGGAATCTCATTCTTTCAGAGAAAATTAATGTGGCAAATTTCAAAATATAAAAATCGGAAAGATTTTTGTCATCTCTTTCCTCTTTGTTTAATTCCTCTTTTATTTTGTTTTCTATATATCATTTAAATCTCATTTCAATATTTCCTGCTTTTATACTTCCAGATTTAGACTCTGCATCTCCCAGTGAGGAGTCTTCAAACTGGTTGAAGAGCCTCACTGTTTCTTCATTGGTTCATAAAAGCTATAAATCTCCATTGAAACAAGCACCAGATGAGAGGAAATTTCAGCTGACAAGCCCATGAAAAGTCCATGGGCAGCTGTCAGCGAGGCGAACAGTGAGGAGAGTTCCTTTGCTGCTGAGCGCATGTTTAAATGCTTGTGTGTGTAAGCTAGTGCATTGCACCGAGGCCTTTTAAAAACCTTACAACAGTCTCCATGTCTTTTCCACTTGGATGCAAACCAAATCTTTTATCGAAAAACATCCATTTTGAGATTGTTACTTGTGCAAATTTAAAAAGATCAATATATACTTCCAGTTCTTCTGTAACTTGTTCTGTTTACTAGCTGTTCATGTAGGCAAATGAATATCAGCAACTAAGCATGAGAATGAGCTTGACCCTGGCCTTCAGTGATATTTGTATCATCACGTCCGAATCAGAGGTGGGAACATTGACTGTTCCTTTTTCCTTTCCTGCCCCTAGCCCAGGGACTTTGAAGATATTTGGTGTGTTCCCACTGTTATCCTTCTGAAATTAGTTTAATTCTGTACGGAATTCAAGAGTTCAGCCTGGGACCTTGCATTCTGTATGCTTGTGTATGAATCAATGGTGCATTGAGTCATCTAAAGCCTGAGATTCTTTAGATGAAAACTTACACTGAAGCAGAAATGGTTCTGTCAGGTATAATTTTAAATATGCCTTTTCCTTGCCGCTGTTTGAATCTGGTAATCTATTCCACTCTCCCTTCAGTTAATTCTTTTGGTGATTTGCCTTTTATGAACAATGTCAGCACTGTGATTGTGCAACTGTTGCCTATTTTCACAGTCTTTGCCAACATCCGATGACGCAAGGTACAGGTTAAAGCTTTAAGCATGCTGTCCCATTTATGAGGAGAATGTCAGTTGCTGCATTGCTGGATTTTTAAAAAAGTTTCTCCCCATCCTACGATCTGAAGTTGAGTTTCCAGTCCCATATTCGCTTCATTACAAAGAAGTCTACTTCTACTTCTGTGACCATTATGCACCTTTACTTCAGCCTCTCTCCAACTGAAACATTATCCTTCATCTTCTTTAACTTTTGCCCGGGACCCAACTTTACCAACTGGCCATCCTTCGGAATCCATGCCGGCCGACCTTCGTGACCTATGGGGGCTGACCTTCGCGATCCCACCGCCCGAACCTCGCGGTCCACCATTTTTACTTACTGCGACAGGTGAACCAGCTTGGTCCTCATGATCTCCCTTGCTTTGTTATTAAGTGTTACATTTCTAATAATGACTTCAGCTGCTGATTGAGGATCTCACTGCATCCCTTGAAAACAATAGAGGTTTGTCCTTAAACCCGCCATGCTTAATCTTCAAATGTCTTTGTAGTTTTGAGGGTTTTAAACTTTAATTTGCAAGGGCTTCCCTGCATATAACACACATGAACTTTGAATCCTGATTTGCAGTGGCACAATTAATAACCCACACCTCAAGTAATCATCTTTTTGCTGCTTTGTTCCTGTTTTCAGCTTGATGCATTGTTCACCAGAGGCCCTGGAGTTCACACCAGCACTGCTGGCAGTTGCAAAATGGAGGAATCACTCTCACGCACCCAAGACGTGTGATGCCAGTGTGCGGGGCGTGTGACCTGCTCTCTGCCACTGCTCCAGGCAGGAAGACTCCAGCGATTTTTAAAAAAAAAGAGAAAAAACAAATCTCCCGGGACAGCGTGCTGACGTCAGGAGGTGGTGTTCTGTCCTGCTGGGCTCCAGACCTGCACACTGCTGAGGGGTTACGCATACGCGGAACGACCAGCATTCTGAAAGCCGATTGTGGCCGGCATTTTAAAAAGCCGATCGCGCCGTTGAGCACTTGTTCTGCGATCGGGAACGTCACAATGCATGGCCCCTCAATCCTCCCGACACCCTCCCGTGACCCACCCTCGGGTCGCAACCCTGAGTTTGAAAATGACTGCACTAGAGAATTTTTAATTATTTTCTAGCAGTCAGGTTGTTGTATAGAATAAACTCCACAAAATAGAACCTGTTACATATTTATCAATCTTCATATGAGATTCTCTGGACTGGACTACACTTAACGGGAAAATGATCTGTGACAACAGTGGTGGGTTTGATAGAGTTCATTTAATCCAAGTGCATGGCCGATAGCTTTTTGGAGCAAATTGTCAATGTAATATTGTATCTCCCAAGTAGTAGTAGAGGGGAAGAAGTTACGAGTGATAGTGGATGAAAAATAAGTCAAAGAAAATTGGTTTGTGAAGAGGGATAAGAAGTGAGAGAAAAACAGAACAGTACATGATTGAGGTGTATAAAATGATGAGTAGCATAGATAGAGTAGACGGGAAGAAACCTTTCCCCTTGGTGGAGGGATCAATGACCGGTGGCATAAATTTAAGATAAGGGGCAAGAGGTTTAGAGAGGATGTGAGGAAAAACCGTTTCACCCAGAGATGGTCGGAGTCTGGAACCCACTGCCTGAAAGGGTGGTGGAGGCAGAGACACTCATACCATTTATGTATTTGGATGTGCATTTGCGTTGCCAAGGCATATAATGCTATGGGCCATGTGCTGGAAAATGGGATTAGAATACATGGAGGTTGTTTTTGACTGGCACAGACATGATCGACCAAAGGGTCTTTCCTGTGTTGTAGACCTCTATGATTCTACAAGGACAAAGAGTGAAAATGGAAGAGAGAATTGTAACAACATTGAGGACAAATATTTCAATTCTTTTCTCTATTTGTATCAGTGAATAAATATAGTCATCTCCTCTTTCGGTATGACACCTTGCAGCTTTGCTACAAGTTGGCAGCCAAGTCACGGCACTGTGTTATTAGTTGGATTGCCATAAATTCTGCTGCAATTCTTCAGGCCACATTCATTCACAATGTGTGAACAGTCTTATCCAGGTGACAGTCACATGCTGTACTGTTCTTAAAATTCCATTTGTGGAGGAGGTGTAGTGTCATTGCACAGAGAGGATGGTTTTTGAGAGAGGTGGAATCGTGGAGGATCTACTGTCTGATTACTCACCAGACTTTGTGATATTGGTGTCAAGCCGCAGGTTGCACTATTTGTCAACCTCAGCAGGTAGTTCCTAATTCTGTTCATTTCTCATTCACCTTCTCTCTCCAACACCAGTTAGTAAACCAGTGTCTTCAGGGAGAGGGCTGTACACCTTTCAACTCCGTGAATTGGAATGCAATTCTATAGAATATTTACCAAACTTCTGAAAAGTTAGTGACCTGAAGCATTAGCTCTGGTTTTCTTTCCACAGGTTCTGTCAGACCTGCTGAGCATGTCCAGCATTTTCTGTTTATATTGCAAAATTTCACTTTGGTTTCTTGAATGATCCACATTTCTCCCATCATTCAGGCACTTTACTGATTGACCAATTTTTGTCCCTATCGCCAAACAGCCATATAACCGCGCCATTAACTTCAGATATTTAGGTACTAACAATAGAAGAAACAGCAGAAGTAAAAATTGCATCTGAAACTAATTTATGCCGCAACTGACCAGTAATTAATTTTACTACGTCAGTCATCTGTATAAAGAGAATATCTATTGTCTTCTGATTTTTTTTTTCCAGTTCAAACTATACTTTGTGAAGGTGGTGTACCACAGCGCCCTGTTGTGTTTGTTGATAGGCCGGAGATTGTGCAATCCATCCGAAATGCACTCTATAAACTGGGCAATGATCCTGGGTGGATCACTATATATGGAATGGCAGGTTGTGGAAAGTCAGTATTAGCTGCCGAAGCCCTAAGAAATCACAGAGTTATAACTGGTAAGAGAAATTTCACACTTTAAAAAAGTTTTATTGTGTTTTTTTAAAAGAAAACCCCGCATTTACCTTTCACGACCATAAGACATTCTGCCGCATTTAAAGCATTTTCGGGATAACCTGTTTCTGTTTTAGCGCGGTTTGTAAATTAAGGAACTTACTTGATTAGTCCTGGCATTGACCTCAATTTCTTTAGCATGGTTACTGTGGATGTGAAAAAATCACGTTGCAACTGTCCATGCTCAGTCTGTGTTTGTTTTAAAACATTTCCTGTCGCTTCCTGATTCCTCTCACTGTCTTCCACTAGCTGCTCTCCTCTGCTGATCCCTCTCGCTACCTCCTGCTCGTCAGCTTTCTCCTGACCTCTCTCACTGCCTACTGTTCACCACTCCTCTCCTGACCTCTCTGCCTCCCTCCTGCAACCTCTCTAACTGCCTCCTGCTCGTCACCTCTCTGCTGACCTCTCTCGCTGCCTCCTGCCCGCACCTCCTTTCCTGATCTCTCTTGCTGCCTCCTGCTCGTCACTCCTCTCCCGACCTCCGCTGTCTGCTTTTGTCTCCCAACCCCCACCTCCACTCTTTTCCACTCACCACTCCTCTCTGTCTCATTCACTGCCCCCTTGCAGTCCCTCGCTACCTCTCTCTGGACACGCTTGCTCCTTCCTGCTCACTGCCTTTTTCAGCCCTACAGCGATCTCCAGCTCATGTCTTCCCTCACTCAACCCCCTCACTGCTTCCCCCAAATGGGAGACAGCCAAGAGATGTAGTGTGGGAGGCAGGAGGGGGTGAGGGGGAAGCGGGAAAGGTTGAGGGGGTGTTAAGTAGAAAGATGATTTTTGGGCCAGTTAGGTTCATGGCAACCAATAGGGTTTCAATGTAAAAATTACAGGTCAGGAGCATAACCCACCTTTATTGCTTTCTTATCGGACAGCGAGTTAATTTTGCCTGTTTTTGTTTATCCCAGCATTTTTTAAGAACACAGTGCTAAACGAGGAATATTGGTTTTGATGATATACTGTTGCAGTGTGGAAATCATGGCAGCCCAGTTGCCTCAGCAAGCTTCCACAAACAGCAGTGTAGTAATTGCCAGATAACCTTTTTCAGTGATGTTGATTGAGGGATAAATATTGACAAGGACACTGGAGCTAACTCACCTGCTTCTCCTCTAAATAGTATGGCAGCATCTTTTACACCCAGCTGAGAGAGCTGATAGGAGCTTGGTTTAACATTTCATCTGAACAACAGTGCCTTCAATTGTCCAGCAATTAGTCAGTGCTGCAATGGAATGTCAGCTTTGAAACCTCTGACGCTGAGGCAAGAATGCCACCTAACTTTAGGAACCTCCTCGCTTAAAGATGTGGGCAAAGCATCTCCGTGTAGTCTCTGAAAACCAACACATATATTCACAAGCGAGCATCTTCACAACTGTGGCCGTAACCCCCCATTAGTTGGCATACATATTTTACATTCCCCAAAAGAGCCAGTATGCGTATTTACAGGCATTTATAGTGGGCCCTGTCTATCTTCAGGGATTTGAGAAAGCTCTACCTTCCAACAAGATTACCCAGCATCTGGGGGACACATTCCGTGAGGTTCCTGCCCTCAATGCCCTTCAGCAGGCCCACGATACGGAGGTTCTGGCGGCGGGACCGATTCTCCTGGTCCTCCCACCTTCCCCTTCAGTGCCCCTTGCGTCGCCACCAACCTTGTCACGTCTGTTTCCAGAGCGGCGATTTGATCACTCTGGTGGGTTGCCACTTTCTCTAGGTCCCTGATTGTTACATCCTGTGCTTCCAGTGCTCGCTCTGTTTTCTCCAACACCATCTTGAAGGGGGCCAGGTGTCCGTGACCGACACCTTCACTGTCGCCATCATTTACAGTTTGCTGGCACCTTTGTGTTTCTTGAGCTCCTGAGTTGGGAGGTCTGTCCACTTTGCTTATTGGTGGATAGTCTGGCGTGGGTCCTGACAACCCACTCCACTCGGGTGTGGCTGGTTCTGACTTGCACCTCATATTCGCCACTGTCCTGTTTCTTCTATCCAAGCCTTTGCTGCACTCCCATCCTGTTGGGTCCTGGAGTTATTGCTGGGCATTTCTCGGTAGTTGCAGCTGTCTTGTGATGCGGGGGAAGGGTTCAACAGGTTTGGCAGGCTATTTTTATGTAAAAAATGGCGATTTTCTGAGTTCCCGGAAGAGAACTAACTTCCCTGCATCCGCTCAGCACATCCCCTCACCGAAAGTCACTGGCTAAGGTACATTCGTTATTGAGTGGTAAAACACAGTTATTTCAAAATGTGCAAGTGTTAGCAGCTTGGTAATTGCATTGCAACTCCTTGTTGTAGCCATGGTGAATGTACTGTTGTCACTAGACTGATTTTAGTGTATTGGTAGCAATGCACAAACTTATTTCATGTAGGCCAATGTACTTTAATGTGTGATACCTTTAGTTCATTCCCTAAAATTGCGTCCACAACAATCACAATAGTTATTTACTTGTAGCCACCAAAATATAACTGACATGTCTACATTTTTCCTTACCTCGGTTTCCCAAACATGCGGTTGACCGGGCACTTAACTGGGTTTGATCCATTTCCCGCACCTCTTCCCTCAACTCTTTCCCTCCCTCCCAGAACCATGATGGGATCCCCCTTGTGCTCACTTTCCACTCCTCCAGCCTCCACATTCAAAGGTTCATCCTCTGCCACTTCCACCAACTCCCGGACAATGCTATCACAAAAAGCATTTCCCCCCCCCCTTCGGAATTCCACAGGGACTGCTCCTGCCATGACATCCTGGTCCACTCCACCATGCCCAACTGCCCATCCCTTTCCCATGGCATCTTCCCTTACAATCGCAGAAGGTACAACACCTCATTTATCTCTGACTTCCTAACCGTTAGAAAGGCCCAAATGTTCCTTTCAGGTTAAGCAGTATTTCACTTGCACCTCCTTCAAATTGGTTTATTGTATTTGCTACTCCCAGTGCAGTCTCCTCTACATAGAGGCGGCTAAACGCAGACTGGGTAATTGTTTTGCAGAACACCTTCGCTCAGTCCACAAGCATAACCCTGACCTGCCTGTTGATTGCCATTTTAACCCAGCTCCTTGCTCTCATGCCCATATGTCCATCCTTGGCCTGCTGCAATGCTCCAGTAAAGCCTGGCGGAAACCGGAGGGCAGCATCTCACCTTCTAATTTGAGGAACACGATTTTTAGAACTTTTTCTGGCAGTGGTAGCACTTTGAAAATACCCAGGAAAGTGCACCTTTTGTGATACGGTCCCGATTTCAAATCGAAGGCCTTCTCAATGAGCTCTCGGAAGTCCACAAGGGCTTTTAACGCCAATTTTGACAGACTTTTTGAACTCAGTTGCCGGCCTGAAAATTAGTTTTAAAACAGACCATGTGTTTTTCTGTGGCGATAGAGAAACACTTATTTTACTGGCGAGAAAACAAGACAATCTTCTGATTTGGCATGCTCCAGCCTGCAGGACACAGCATGGAGTTCAACAGCTTTAGACTGTGACCTTTCTCCTCCATCTTGAATTCCTTTAAAAAAAAAAGTCCCATACATTTATGGGGGGTGGGTGGGGGGTGGCGGAAGAGAGCTTATGGCACCTTCAGTCATGTGTTTCCATTCCACTTAACACTCACTGGCATGTCCATTCTATAATCTTCTGTTACCGTCTCAAGTTGCACCTCTCATATTTACAAGTATTAATTACCAAAAGGAACAAAGCCAAAATACATTATTCATGATCATAGTTATTATTGTGTATTGTTCCAAACATTACAGATTAACAGTATCCAACTTGTATATGGCTCTGGTGCGTAATCTAAAAATATATTATGGTTCATTGCTGTGGTTATCCCTGGCATAATTTCTTCTTGTTTGGCCTATTATCGCACTTCTTTTCAATGCCACGAGACCCGAGTCTGCGATATGGCTAGTGCACGTTTACAATAAGCATCCAGAACGGAGTGATCTTTTTTTCAAAGGCCTCTGCCTTCTTAGGGTGCATCCCTGGCTTTGACTCCATCTGTGCAGGCATTTAAAGGAATTAACCAGGAAAGTTTCTCTTGTGCTGCTGTCACAAAGGAGAATAAGCTAATAAGAGCACTGTCCTGTTATTTCGATTACCAGTAAATAGGTGACGGCAATTTGCAGAAGAGCAGAACTACTTGAATCATAAGATTTCTGGTACCCTGTGAGATCATGTGTGCATCCCTGAAGCCTTCTGAGTTACTGCTATGGAGAAATTGGAATCTTGGAGCCATCTATGCTTCAAGGGGGCACGGTAGCACAGTTGCTTCACAGCCCCAGGGTCCCAGGTTCGATTCCCGGCTTGGGTCACTGTCTGTGTGGAGTTTGCACTTTCTCCCTTTGTCTAGTTTCCTCCCACAGTCTAAAGATGTGTAGGTTAGGTGGATTGGCCATGCTAAATTGCCCTTAGTGTCCAAAAAGGTTGGGTGGGGTTACTGGGTTACGGGGATAGGATGGAGGTTTGGGCTTGGATAGGGTGCTCTTTCCAAGGGATGGTGAAGACTCGATGGGCCAAATGGCTTCCTCCTGCATTGTAAATTCTATGATTCAATATAGTCTTCTAAGTCCTGAGAATCAGCAGTAAATACTACCATGGTGACGGCCGTGGCTGGTCTGGAGTCCTCCTTGTTTTGTGGCTTGCTTGCAGCTTGCACCTGTCACTCACTCCAGGATATATTCCTCCTCCTTAAGGTACCATGCCCTAAGAGAGTGTTGGTGATCATGGACGTCCATTGGATTGGTCCATGATTATGTTTGGCAAAGTACTGCAGTAGTCTGCTGTTTCCCCCTGCAGTATGGGTGACCAGAAAACTCTTCCCCTCTTACCCCCTGTCATCGAGCATATTGGAAGGATTTTCAGGTTGATAATCAACATGCTGGCCACATTATGAACACAGCTTCTGTGGCCATCATGTCCCAGCTTCTGGCTCAGAGGTCGGGTCTCTGTCGTAAGACCACCTCTCCCCACATGAGAAGAGGGACAAAGTTGCAAAACAGTTGTTGATCAAACATAATTACTTTTCGAAACCTGCGTTCGTTATGCGTATGATGAGTGAGGATAGGGTGAGTTTGTTTGTCATGTTGCTCCACCGTGCTGACCCCTCCTTACCTGGAGAATTATTCTGGCTCATGATAGTGGTGGCTTTGGTGGTTATATTACTGTAAACCTGCTTGATGGGGAAGAAACTTACTCGACATGTAGCTTATGTGCTGTTACTGTTGATGCAAAAGATTGGCTTGAACAACCAGACCATGCATGGTGTCATTTCCTAAATTGTTAATGTTCAATTGTAAAGTTTCAATTGCTACAAATCTCTCTGCAGCATTGTTGGGCGAGTTCTTTGGTATGTTCAGTAATTTGATTCAAACTTTCGGAACTGTAATTTGACAGAATGTTTTCCTGGAGGAGTACACTGGGTAGCAGTTGGAAAACAGGATCGGTCAGGTGTTCTTGTTAAACTCCAGAATCTCTGCAGCCGACTTAACCAGGGATCCCACACTTATCCAAGTTCGCCTCTTAACACTGAGGAAGCCAGGGACCGACTGCGTTTCTTGATGGCACGTAAATACCCTAGGTAGGTGAGATGAAAATTTTGTTTTTGTGTGGAAACAAGAGTTGAAATCTGAGATGTATTTTGTTCTAAGTACTCTAGTATACATCAGTATTAAAATGTTAAGTGCACGGAACGGGTTATCAACTTTGTTTGAAATGTGAATAAAGCACAAATCTGCTCTTGTATTTATTCATGGTAGGAAAATAAAGGCTGTTTTAAGGGATTTATATTTATTGGTCAACATTATAAATAAGGCATAGTTTTAAGTGGGTTTACTTTAATGTTTCTGTATTTGGAAGGGTAAAAGCTATAGTTAGATTTGTGCTGGACAAAGCTGTTTGTATGTGTGGAGGTTGGTTAAGTTCCAACTGTGTTTCTATTGTGATTAGAGAGGACTGCAACATGAAGAATAAATAAAAGACATAAGCATGTAGGTGTTGCTTAGTAATTAGGGCTTTGTACGGTAGAGAAGCTTTTAAGTTTAGCTAATTTTATTGCAGTTGGAGATAGGTAGTGAGAGAGAAGGCAGCTCTCGGAGCTCTGCTAGAAGCAGTTGATTTAAAAGGCTAGAGAGAGACTATCTCTCTCAACTTTGCGTGAAGAAATGCCATGTCATAGTTAAGAAAACAAATGCAGAGATCTGAAGAGCAGCTAAAGAAACTAGAGAAATGAAGCGAAGTTTCCAAGCCGTCTGAGGTTAAAGTTACTAGTACAAGGGCAGTACGGTGTCAGTGGGTAGCCCTGCTGCCTTACAGCGCCAGGGACAGGGTTCGATTCCGACCTCTGGTGACTGTGTGGAGTCTGCACATTCTCCCCATGTCTACGTGGGTTTCCTCTGGGTGCTATGGTTTCCTCCCACTGTCCAAAGATGTGCAGGCTAGGTGAATTTGCCATCCTAAATTTCCCCCTTAGGTGGTATTGCAGGGCAGGGGATTGGGCTGAGGTAAGGTGGTATTTCGGAGGGTCGGTGCAGACTCGATGGGCCAAATGGTCGCTTTAGCACTGTTGTGATTCTATGAGAACAGAACACTGTTCAGTAAAGAGAGACTGTGCTGGGCTGGGAAGAAGGCTGAGACAGCAGAAAGATATCTGAAGTGAGTTTCAGGTTTGTGAGATTTTACTACAACCTGTAGATTGGAAGTTGAAGTAACTATGGAAATCCGTGGCTGGATCTCGGAGCTTGTGTAAAAGCAGTTAAGACAAAAGAAACTCTGAACGGGTTGGTGTAGAATCCTTGACTGGAATCGCAGTTAAATGTGGAGGGGAAGTTTTGTTTAAAGATACCATTTGGAAAACCTGATCTGGATTTTGGAATCCAAACCACTAAGAGAAAGCATTATTTTGAGACAAGTTTGAAAACATGTTGATGGGAGTGGAATTTGGAAATTCTCATGTGATCATCATCCGGGGAGATTCTGAAGAGAAATCCACAGACACTAACTTGGGTTCAGAGCGGAGTGCATGCATTTAACCACAGTCATCTTGTGTGCTTAAAAGGGATATTTTGTGTTAATGAGACTATTGTAGCTTAAGATGTACTTGGTAATCCGTGTTAATTTTTAAACTGTGTGTATTTGTTAAGATAAGGGGGAGTAAAGATAACCCAATTTTTTAATGTTTAGTAAATGTTTTTTCTTCTTAAAACTAATTAGCGATCCTGAGACTTGTTCCTCCATATTATTTTTTTTAAAAGTAAAAGTTAGTCTTTTGAGCCAGGTTTCCATTCTGAGACCTTCCCATCCAGTTATAACATCAACTGGGATCGGAACATTTAATTTAGGTTATCTGATGATTTGAATCATGAGCACAAAATTTGTACTATTATTTCAGCTTTTACATCAAATTATTGTCTGGTGTAAAACATGCTTTAGTTTATATAGATTGACTTGGGGGAAGGGAAGAGCTGATTTATGAAATGGCTTACCTCACTTTCCTTCAACTCCGGGTTCTGGTTTTGAATCTGGCTGGCAATCGGTTTAAAGTTGCTTACTGATTTATAGTGTTATGAGCCTGATTAGTGACAACCACGCTCCTCATCCAAAAGACAGAAATGCTTGGAATCTACTATTCTATTTGGAGAGAGGCTCTATTGTAGCAAGTGGATTTTTTTGGACCTTAGGTGGCTTGAACCGGCACTTTGTCAAATCTGAAACAAGTTGATGTTGATACTAAATGTAGGCCGTGTAGAAGTGTACCATTCCTTGCTGCTGATGCAAGTCATTGTGCTTCACAAACCAGTTCGCTCTGACTATGAAATATGTGCACAATCACTATAAATAATTTTCAAAGTGTAAAGGGTCAGTTTAAAAGTATTGGGCAGAGTTCTCCCTACCAGACTCTAGTGGGTTCAGTGGTTGACGGGAGCGGTGAATCTGGCGGAGCCAAAATGATGGAAACCCGCCAATGTAAAGTCGCATTCCGGTTCTCCCAATGGCTTTCTCAGGTGGGTAGCGCAAATACCATTTGTGAATGGAGAAGGGAAAGCAGACGAGAGGGGTGCAGTGTAGGATGGGGGAAGAGCAGGCAGAAAACCGGAGAGGCCAGGCAGGGGAGAAGCGAGACAATAACCCCTGAGAGGGGAGCCACCGTACTAGCAGGAAAGCTAGCGCCTGGGGCATGCAACAAAGCAGGGCCGCAGCGCACCCCCAACAGGGGGGAAGGCGCCAGGCAGGGGATGGGGAGGAACACCCGTCAAAGTCGGGAGAGCAAATGGGGACAGGAATAGGGGATAGAGGGGCAAAGGAGGGGTATACGGGGGAGGAGGGAAAAGGGAGAGACCGGGGGGGGGGGGGGGGGGGGGGGGGGGCACACAGGGAGCGAGAGACCAGGGAGGGGAAATGCAGGGACAAAAGAGGCCAGAAAAGGAACAGGGCTACAAAGTGCCACAACCAAGGGCTCGAAACAAGGAACCGCTGCAAGCACCCACCCAGTACGGATTGTGGGCGAAGGGAGCCCCCAGAGTGCAGGGGACTACCCGCGTAGCGGACACACAGTGGACGGCCATGGCGGGTGCCCCCGGGACAAGGGGAAACCCCGGAGCGCAGAGACCCGACCGCATGGGGAGAGCAGTGACAGCCGCCATCCTGGACGGCCCCCTAACAAAGGGAAACCCCGGAGGGCAGGGCCGCGTCTACCAGATAAGTATGGTTAATCCCACAGGAGCGAGGGGGCAGAAGCCCCCCACCAGGATAATCACCTGGAACGTAAGGGGACTTAACGGCCCAGTGAAGAGATCCAGAGTCCTCACCCACCTCAGAAACATGAGGGCCGACATAATCTTCCTCCAAGAGACACACCTGAGAGAGCAGGACCAACTGCGGGTAAGAAAGGGTTGGGTGGGACAAACCTACCATTCCTGCTATGGGACAAGGGCCGGGGGGTGGCGATCCTAATCGGCAAGTGGACGATGTTTAGGGCGACAAAGACAGTTACAGACCCAGGGGGGCGGTATGTCATGGGCAGCGGGGCCCTGGATGGGGCACCGGTAGTTCTAGTCAACGTGTATGCGCCCAACTGGGACAACACGAGTTTCATCAAAAAGACCATGGCAGAAATCCCGGACATAGCGACGCATCGACTAATCATGGGGGGGGGACTTAAGCTTTGCATATCTTTGTGATCATTACGCCTTCCATCCTAGAAACAGCTCACAAAGATCACCACATGGTACCAGGTCATGTATTCCCGAAAAACAAGCAGTAAGAAAGAAATAAATGAAACGAGCACATTGTTACACATCAAAATCTGCAAAGAAAAAAAAAACAAAACCAACATGGATGCTGTGCAAAAACCAGATAACTTCAAGATGTCCGGTAAACCGAGTTCAAATTGGAAAAATCTCAAGCAGCAGTTTGAAGTCTTTCTCTCTGCCTCTGCGCTTGAATCAGCTCCTGACACTATAAAAATATCTCTTCTACTAAATCTGGCAGGTTCACAGGCATTTAACTCCAACTCATTTGATTTCTCAGAAAATGAAGCAAAACTAAGTATGAGAAAGTAATGGAAAAATTTGACTCATGGCAAAAAACAGGTCCATGAGGTGTATGAAAGATACATGTTTTAAAAAAGGGTGCAGCTAAAAGGGGAATCTTTTGGCTTTTCTAACTGACTTGAGGCTCCGATTGCAATCCTGCAATTTTTCCTCAAATACTGGATCAATCCTGCGTGACCAAATTGTCTAGCCTATTTGAAGGGCAAATGCGGGAACGTTTACTAAGAAAACCAAACTTAACTTTAGAAGAAGCCATCAACCTTTGTAAATCAAGTGAGCAAGCCACCAATTAATATGCTGAATTCAGATCCCGTGAAAAAGGCGCGAATTTCCTAAACATTGGTGGCGCTATTGCCTCTGTGGCACAGCTTAAAACAAATCACGTTGCAGCAGGTAGCCAGTATTGAAGTGCAAGTCAACTTTATCACAGCAATGCTACCCGTCACAGATGCTAAACTACAAATAATCAAGGCAGAAACTCTACAAGATACAACACAAACAAACAAAGAACAAAGAAAAGTACAGAACAGGAACAGGCCCTTCGGCCCTCCAAGCCTACGCCGACCATGCTGTCTGTCTAAACTAAAATCTTTGACACTTCTGGAGTCTGTATCGGTGTGTTGGCCGGGAAACAACAAGGATATAGACAACTACATTTAACACTGTTGGAATGCCAAATGGACCAACCAGCACAATGCAAGCAAACCTTGGTGGTTTCATGGGAATGTCCCTTTAAGAAATATGTGTTTATCAAATAGCTTCAGTGATGTCATTGTGTGGGTGGAACTGGGCTGAGGTTGTGGCTTTTACTTTCGTTTTGAGCTGGGAGCTGTTTGTGACTGTATTATTTTCGTTTTAGACAATTGAGAGCTGCATTCAGCCAAAGGTTTATTTTGGCCTTTCTCTCCCTATATATTAAAAAGTGTCCAGATAGATTCGCGACAGCGCTGGCCCCGCACCTGCAGGAGATGTTCACAGACTCGCTAGCTAGGGGCACACTGCCACCCACGTTAGCACAGGCCTCAATCTCGCTGATACCTAAGAAAGACAAAGACCCAACGGAATGTGGGTCATACAGACCCATCTCTTTGCTGAACGCAGACGCCAAAATACTGGCCAAAATCCTAGCCAAAAGGCTAGAAGACTGTGTACCTGAGGTGGTCACAGAGGACCAGACGGGCTTCGTCAAAGGTAGACAGCTTACATTGAACATCGGGCGCCTGCTGAACATGATAATGACCCCCTCCGGGGAGAGAACACAAGAGGTGATCGTCTCCCTGGACGCAGAAA
The DNA here is from genome assembly GCF_902713615.1 of Scyliorhinus canicula. Lineage (NCBI taxonomy): Eukaryota > Metazoa > Chordata > Chondrichthyes > Carcharhiniformes > Scyliorhinidae > Scyliorhinus > Scyliorhinus canicula. Next base: position 124,226,533 of record NC_052156.1, read on the forward strand.
AGGCCTTCGACAGAGTCGAATGGAAATACCTCATAGAGGTACTGGAGCAGTTCGGGCTGGGAACAGGGTTCACCGCTTGGGTAAAGCTCCTATACAGCGCTCCCATGGCGAGTGTACGGACCAACAATACCAACTCCCAACACTTCCAGCTGCACAGGGGCACCAGACAAGGATGCCCACTGTCCCCGCTGCTGTTCGCACTAGCAATCGAACCGCTAGCAATCACGCTCAGGGCAGCAAAAAATTGGAGGGGGATCCGAAGGGGAGGCAGAGAGCACAGAATCTCACTATATGCAGATGACCTGCTCCTCTACATCTCGGACCCACAGAGCAGCATGGACGGAATCATTGCGCTCCTGAAAGAGTTTGGAGCCTTCTCGGGCTACAAACTCAACATGAGCAACAGCAGGATCTTGCCAGTACACCCGCGAGGGGAGGGGGGGGGGGGGGGGGGGGGGGGGGGGGCAGCACTATAGGGGCTGCCGTTCAAACAAGCCCGACACAAATTCCGCTACTGGGGATCCAAATAGCCCATGACTGGAAACGGATCCACAAATGGAACCTCACCAGTCTGTCGGAGGAAGTAAAAAAGGACCTGCAAAGATGGAACACTCTCCCTCGCGGGGAGAGTCCAGACGATCAAAATGAACGTACTGCCCAGGTTCCTCTTCCTGTTTAGATCCATTCCGATCTACATCCCCAAGGCCTTTTTCAAAGCGCTGGACAAACTAATTCATGGCGTTCGTGTGTGTGTGGGGGGGGTAAAAATGCTAGGATCCCAAAGAAGGTCCTACAAAAAACAAAATCCAGGCGGGGGCTAGCCCTCCCAAACCTACAATTCTACCACTGGGCGGCAACAGCCGAGCGAGTAAAGGGATGGATCCAGGAGCCAGAAGCCAAGTGGGTGCGTGCGGAGGAGGCCTCCTGCATGGGAACCTCCCTCCGGGCCCTCGCCACGGCAGCACTCCCATCCCCAACCAAAAATCACTCCAGCAGCCCAGTGGTGACAGCCACCCTCCAATCCTGGAACCAACTGCGGCAGCAATTTGGCCTGACCAAAATGTCGGACAAGGATCCCATCTGCAACAACCATAGGTTCACACCAGCACTGACTGACGCCACCTTCAAAAGGTGGAGGCAGGACAGAGGGACACTGACAGTCAGGGACCTATACACGGACGGCAGGATCACAACACTGGACGAACTGACAGAGAAATTTCGGCTAGCCGGGGGAACGAGCTACGGTATCTGCAGCTCAAAAACTTCTTACGAAAGGAGACAAGGACTTACCCACAACCGCCACGACAGACACTACTGGAAGACCTACTGGACGCAAGCATCCTAGATAAAGGGAACTGTAGCGACATGTATGACCGACTGGTAGAAAGGGCCGACACCGTACTGGACTCAACAAGAAAGAAATGGGAGGAGGACCTGGGGATTGAGATAGGGTGGGGACTCTGGAGCGAGGCACTGCATAGGGTCAACGCCACCGCCACGTGCGCAAGGCTCAGCCTGACGCAACTAAAAGTAGTACATAGAGCCCACCTAACAAGGACCCGTATGAGTAGGTTATTCCCGGAGGTGGAGGACAGATGTGAACGGTGCCAAAGAGGCCCGGCCAACCACGCCCACATGTTCTGGTCTTGCCCCAGACTTGTGGAGTACTGGACAGCCTTCTTCGAGGCTATGTCCAAAGTGGTGGGGGTGAGGGTGGAGCCATGCCCGATAGTGGCGGTCTTCGGGATTTCAGACCAGCCAGATCTATTCCTGGGGAGGAGGGCGGACGCCCTTGCCTTTGCCTCCCTGATCGCCCGCCGTAGAATCCTGTTTGGCTGGCGGTCAGCAGCACCACCCAGAGCTGCAGACTGGCTGTCTGACCTCTCGGAATCTCTCCAAATGGAGAAAATCAAATTTGCCATCCAAGGGTCAGACGGCGGCTTCCCCAGAACGTGGGAGTCACTCATGCAACTGTTCCGGGACCTGTTTGCGGCCAACGAACAAGAGGAAGAATAGCCGGGTGGCCAAGAATCAGGGGAAAATGGTTGGGAGTCGGGAGAAGGTAGCCGGGGCATGGAGGGGAGAGATGGACTGGGGGGGGGGGATGGCTAAACCTGAGGAGGGAGGGGCGAACCATGGGGGGTGGGGGGGAAAGACAGCTAAACCCTGGGAGAGGGAGGCGAACCTGGGAGAGGGAGGCGAACCGTGGAGGGGGGGGGGGGGGGGGGGGGGGGCAGGGAAGCGGGAGCCGGAGGGAGGACACGGGATGCCAAAACGTGCATGACATCTCCAGGAGCGGGGAACGAGGAAACTGGAGATGGAGGACGGGAGGAGCGGCAGAAGCGGGGGTGAACGTGGGACGGCAGCGCAACCCGTCCGGGAAGGGTGGGCGACAGCAGCACACAGCACAGCTAAATATTGCACGCTGTGATTTTCTCCCCGGCACCCAAAGGTGTGCTTGCCCCCCCCAGTCCCCGCCCCTCCGCAGGCAGTCGCCTACTTATGTGGTGTGGGTAATTTTGCCAGATGCACAGAGATGCCGCTGTCGAGCTGGTGCACAATACCCCACCAGTCATTCCATTGCATATATTATTGTATTTTTTTTTATGTTGGGGTGTGCCCTTCTCCTCTAAATGTGTGTGTATATATATGTGTGTGTGTTTCTTATTCTGTGTACATAACGGTAATTATACCTTGCTCAAAAAAAACCCAATGAAAACATTTATATAAAAAAAATACCATTTGTGGTCATTTACATCTCATGATTGCTCAATAAAGCAGCTGCCCACCGGCATCTTGTCAGGCCTTCCCATCTTGCGTCACGCCGGCAGGAATTTGTCGGCGTCAAACCCAATTCCTAATGAGTGGTGTGCATAAGGCGGTCCTCGGTTCACCAGAGAGTTTGTGGTGAGTGCAACAACTTTCTGCCTTAGTGCTGTGCTGCTTCTGATATGCTGTTCACCACTCTACCTCATCCCCATGCTGAGCTGGTTTTCATGGAAATCATGGTGCGGCTGAAGCAGTAGGCCCTCCTGTCTCACCGATTCGGATCAATACCGTGTCTGGGGTTGGGGAGTACAGAGATCTCTTTGTCCCTGGTGCCACACTGTAATGTTTATCTGGGCAGTACCGTGCTGTGGGTCTCACGCTGCCACCGTAACAAAGGTCTGACATTCGACTGGTGGTGGAGCGCGGGTGAGAAGGGTTGGCCTAACGAAGACGAGGGGAGCAATGTGAAAGAATATATATATATATATATATATGTGTGTGTGTGTGTGTGTGGGTGAAGGAGGGGGTGGGTGGGTGAAGGAGGGGGTGGGTGGGTGAAGGAGGAGGGGGGTGGATGGGTGGGTGAAGGAGGGGGTGGGTGGGTGGGTGAAGAAAACTAATAATGGAAGGCCGAGGCAAGGGAAGCTGGACCCTGATGAAGTTGCCTGGAAAGCTCACAAAAAAGGGGTCAAATGAATACCTAATTTACTGCAAGGGGATGGATGAACACTCCAGAGGGGTTGGGTAGAGATCCAAGTGGGGCGTGGGTGCCTCACTGGTGATGCGATCAGGGGGAGGGTTATTGAATCGAGGAACGGAATTCCCCTTGCGGCTTCTAGCCTTTCCCCTCTGAGTTCCCGACATCTTGCGCAGTCTGATGAAGTCAGGTTGGCTGGAGAGACGGGTATGAGTGCCCTGAACTGGTGTTTAAAAATGGGACCTTTTGAACCCGTTAGCTGAGGGTGAGCGGGTGAAACAGCTGGCCACCTGCGGTGGAGGGAAACTGGCTTTGTGCATAATTAATGAGCGTCCAAGCACAGAATCTGACGTGGGATCCGCTATTCTGGTTGCCACTGCCGGAGCTGTCCCTCACCACATTTAGTCTCAAAATGGGAGACTTCCGGCTTTTGTGTTCTGGCGTTGCCAGTGGGGGCTCACTGCATTTCTCAGAAAAAAAGGATGTGGCGTCAATGGGTGATGCACTAAAGCTGGAGTGAGTGGATGAAGAGCAGCTCACCTTTTTATTGTTGTTAGAAGACAATGAACATCCAGAAAGCTGCATTTGTTAAACCTGTTTTTTCCCAATGTAACTAATAATTGTCACAGCTTAAAAGCAATTAATTAAGTGTGAAGCACACCCTGAAGTTTTCTTTTTTTCTCCCAATTTAATTTAGATCCCTTTTGGTTCTGGATGACGTTTGGGACAGTTGGGTGCTAAAATGTTTTGATGTTCAATGTCGTGTTCTCATCACCAGCAGAGATAAGAGCATCACTGAAGTAGTTACAGGTAATGAGGTTTTATTCCCAAAATAATTGTTTTTCACCGATCTTCCATTTGTGCCTCCTCCAAACTACTTTCAGTTTTAAAAAACAAAGTTATGCAAAGTTTGTGTACTTGATTCATGTATATGCTCAAGCCATTCATGTATGTGCTCAAGCCATTTAAGTTGCTTTACACATTTAAATATTGAGAGTTTTGAAGATGTGTATGGCCAGCAGATTGTGGAGATGTAGATGATTATTGTAGGACAGAAAGGTTTCTAATGGGCCTGCAGGCCTCCAGATGAATTATCGCGAGGCCTGGTAGAAGGCATAGCCAGAATGCATAGCAGTGTTCCCTGATAACTGCTTCTCCAGCAGGCACTGTAAGAGAAAACAAAGAAACAAAGAAAATTACAGCACAGGAACAGGCCCTTCGGCCCTCCCAGTCTGCGCCGATCCAAATCCTTTATCATTGAATTTACAGTACAGAAGGAGGCCATTCGGCCCATCGAGTCTGCACTGGCTCTTGGAAAGAGCACCCTACCCAAGGTCAACACCTCCACCCTATCCCCATAACCCAGTAACCCCACCCAACACTAAGGGCAATTTTGGACACTAAGGGCAATTTATCATGGCCAATCTACCTAACCTGCACATCTTTGGACTGTGGGAGGAAACCGGAGCACCCGGAGGAAACCCACGCACACACGGGGAGGATGTGCAGACTCCGCACAGACAGTGACCCAAGCCGGAATCGAACCTGGGACCCTGGAGCTGTGAAGCAATTATGCTATCCACAATGCTACCGTGCTGCCCTATCTGTCTCCTATTTTCCAAGGTCTACTTCCCTCTGTTCCCCGCCCGTTCATATATCTGTCTAGATGCATCTTAAATGATACTATCGTGCCCACCTCTACCACCTCCGCTGGCAAAGCGTTCCAGGCACCCACGACCCTCTGCGTAAAAAACCTTCCACGCACATCTCCCTTAAACTTTCCCCCTCTCACCTTGAAATCATGACCTCTTGTAATTGACACCCCGAGCATTGGAAAAAGCTTGTTGCTATCCACCCTGTCCATACCTCTCATAATTTTGTAGACCTCAATCAGGTCCCCCCTTAACCTCCGTCTTTACAACAAAAACAATCCTAATCTACTCAACCTTTCTTCATAGCTAGCACCCTCCATACCAGGCAACATCCTGGTGAACCTCCTCTGCACCCTCTCTAAAGCATCCACATCCTTCTGGTAATATGGCGACCAGGACTGCACGCAGTATTCCAAATGTGGCCTAACCAAAGTCCTATACAACTGTAACATGGCCTGCCGAATCTTGTACTCAATACCCCGTCCGATGAAGACAAGCATGCTGTATGCCTTCTTGACCACTCTATCAACCTGCGTTGCCACCTTCAGGGTACAATGGACCTGAACTCCCAGATCTCTCTGTACATCAATTTTCCCCAGGACTCTTCCATTGACCATATAGTCGCTCTTGAATTAGATCTTCCAAAATGCATCACCTCGCATTTGCCTGGATTGAACTCCATCTGCCATGTCTCTGCCCAACTCTCCAATCTATCTATATTTTGTTGTATTCTCTGACAGTCCTCCTCGCTATCTGCAACTCCACCAATCTTAGTATCATCTGCAAACTTGCTAATCAGACCACCTATACCTTCCTCCAGGTCATTTATGTATATCACAAACAACAGTGGTCCGAGCATGGATCCTTGTGGAACACCATTAGTCACCCGCCTCCATTTTGAGACACTCCCTTCCACCACTACTCTCTGTCTCCTGTTGCCCAGCCAGTTCTTTATCCGTCTAGCTAGTACATCCTGAACCCCGTACGACTTCACTTTTTCCATCAACCTGCCATCGGAAACTTTATCAAACGCCTTACTAAACCATGTATATGACATCTACAACCCTTCCCTCATCAATTAACTTTGTTACTTCCTCAAAGAATTCTATTAGGTTTGTAAGACATGACTTTCCCTGCACAAAACCATGCTGCCTATCACTGATAAGTCTCTTTTCTTCCAGATGTGAATAGATCCTATCCCTCAGTATCTTCTCCAACAGTTTGCCTACCACTGACGTCAAGCTCACAGTCAATAATTCCCTGGATTATCCCTGCTACCCTTCTTAAACAAAGGGACAACATTAGTAATTCTCCAGTCCTCCGGGACCTCACCTGTGCTCAAGGATGCTGCAAAGATATCTGTTAATCAGAGTGCTGATCTGGGTATTTCTTCTCGTTCTTGTTTGCTCTCTGGCAAACAAACCTTCCTGTATTTTTTTTAAAAAACAAACTAGAAATGGAGACAGCTCAGAAGGCAGTGATATCTGTGAGGTTGAGGGGCGTAAATTACTTTTTACAAGGTTTATCTGTTCTAGATCTTGAGGCTTTTATCTGGAATCTTGCAGTTGAAACTAGGCCATTTTCTGTGATTGGGGCATTTATTCAAAGACTGGATTCTTATGGGTTAATCCATTCTTCTGGGTTATCTTGCAAGAAATGTTTCTATATTGAGGAGATGAATAGGAATGAACTGATCAAGCTCTTCCTTCAGATTGGATGGGGTGTAGATTGCAATTGAACATGCTTGACAAAATTATGGGTCTTGCGGGATAGCCATAGACAGTGGGAAGTATTTTAAAATTATTTAGTATGATACAAAACCAGGATAAGTGGAATGTATTTAATGAATGATTCAGTATGATACAAAACCCGGATATTTCCTTAAAAGGCAAAGACGCCACTTGTATTGGTTCACCATGGTTGATTAACTGTAAGAAAAGGGGCAGAATCAAGATGAAGGAAAAGACTTGCAAGGAAGAGTAGAAATCCAGCAGACTGTGAAACCATATAAAAATGAACGACAAAGAAAGTATAAAGGAATATGAAAAGGAAATTTGAAAAAACTTCCAAGTGATGTCGCAAAACTTTTGTAAACATATTACGGGATGAAGCTTGATAAAGCAGACTGTGGATCCATTAAAGAAAGGTGCAGGCAAGGTCATAATGGATAAGAACACAGCAGACCTGCGACAGTGTAAGAAGAGGGCAAAGTGCCATCAGTTCAAGCAAAAACTAAAAATAAATCAAAGGGAGAAATCTAATCGATTTGATATCAGTTTTAAAAAAAATAGTTATGGTGGAAATAATGGCCTTTAAGATAGAAAAATCTTCAGGATCTGATAGTTTACACCCGAGGGCATTAAGAGAAAAAGGTGAGGAAATTGCAGGTGCACTACTCGCAATTTTCCAAAGCCCTCTAAATTCAGCAATTTTGCTCTTGGATTGGAAGATTGCACATGTAAATGTATTATTTAAGAGATGGAAGGGGAAGGCAGGTACCGTAACTGCCCCGTGTCAGCTTACTGCCAATTTTGGGATGTTACTGGAATCTGAGACAGAGTGATCTAAGAAAGCCAGCATGACTTTGTGAAGGATAAATTCTGACTGATGAATCTGGGTGATTTATTTTGAGCTAACCAGCATAGTGCGTAGGGGAGTGTTGTTAAATAGGGTTTGATAACGTTCTTTAATGGGAATGGCGAACCATAACAAAAATGTATGGAATTAGCATTAACTTTGTGACATGGGTAGGTAGTTAGAACATAGAACAGTACAGCACAGAACAGGCCCTTCGGCCCTCGATGTTGTGTCGAGCCTTGACCGAAACCAAGATCAAGCTATCCCACTCCCTGTCATTCTGGTGTGCTCCATGTACCTATCCAATAACCGCTTGAAAGTTCCTAAAGTGTTCGACTCCACAACACAGCAGGCAGTCCATTCCACACCCTAACCACTCTCTGAGTAAAGACATTCTTCCTATATCTCCCACCCTGAACCTAATAGTTATTCCCCCTTTTAACAGCTACATCCACCCGAGGATATAGTCTCTGAACATCCACTCTATCTATCCCGCTCATCATCTTATAAACCTTTATTAAGTCGCCTCTCATCCTCCTCCGCTCCAAAGAGAAAAGCCCTGGCTCCCTCAACCTTTCCTGTGTTGGCAGATTGAGGGGAAAAGTGTGATCATCCACTTTGGTTCTGAGGAGGACCAATTGAAACATATTCTTAATTGCAAGAATAAGAACTGTGGGGTCGTCGATGGATTCAGATGCTCACCTACCACAAATCACAACTAAAACTTATTGTATGTAGTCAAAATGCAATCAGAAAGACCAGTGGTCCAGAATTTGCTGTACCTGGTCAGTGAATGGCACCCACTGTTAGTCATACCTGTTTAATCTCCCATGATATTTTGTACTGCAATTCGCTGAATGTGTGGGATGAATACTACAAGGCAACCTCTGTCCCGTATCTCAGGCAACAGGGCAAGCAAACGTTCATCTCCGTAACCAATCAGGTTATTAAATGGATAGTGCAGTGACAAACAAGGAAATGTAATGATGTGGAGATGCAGGAAATGTAAATTAGATTAGATGAATTTTTAAAAATATATATATTTTTCAAACCAGTTTCAAACAAGAACACAAAATCATTCAAAAAACACAACACAATCCCCACAGTTCAACAGTTTCTCCCTTTAACACCCTCACCCCGACAACAAACCGGTCCTGAAATGGCCAACCTCCATCTCTTCCAGAAACCTCCCACCTAATCTTTTCCAGTTTAAGGAATTCTGCCACATTCCTAGCCACATCGATACCCTCGGTGGCTCCACCAACCTCCACTCCAGGTAGAATTCACCACCAGGCGATTAGCATGGCAAAAGCCACTACATCAGTTTCTCTCCCCCCCCCCCCCCCCCCCCCCCCCCCCCCCCCCCCCCCCCCCCCCGGCCCTCCCCTCCCCTCCAACAGCTCCAGCAGTTCTGACACGCCAAAGATCTTCACCAGTGATAGGACCCAGTGACATCTCCATCCCCACAATCTTTGATACTGTTTCAAATATCGCATCCCAGAACCCCACCAATCGTGGACATGACCAAAACATGTGGACATGATTTGCCCCCTCCTTATCTCTCTCACTTATCCTCTACCTCTGAAAAGAACCCATTCTTCTGCACCTGCGTCATATGAACCCTATGCACCACTTTGAACTGTACCAAGCTCATCTTAGCACCGAATGACGTTGCATTTACGTGGAACATAATCACACTCCAAACCCCCATCCCAACTCCATGCCCAGCTCCTCTCCCACTTCCGCTTCACGCCTGCAATTGGCATTTTCCCTGTGCCCACCAGCCATCCGTAAATGTCTGCGATCCTCCCGTTCCCCAACTCATCTGGTGACAACAACCTGTACAACAAAGTGTGCTCCTGCAAATGAAGGATCGAGGGCACCTCCCTCATGAAATCCCATAACTGTACATATCTGACTCCCCCGCAACTTCTATTTCTCCTGCAACTCCCCCAATGAAGAAGCCCCTCACCCGTTCCACCCCTTCCTTATGCTACTGCCTATATGTCATATCCATCACTGCCGGGGCAAACAAGTTATTTCCACAAATAGGAGACAGCAGCGACATACACCCTACGCCAAAATGCCGCCTTAGCTGGTTCCAGACCTTCAAGGATGAAGCCACCTTCGGACTCGCGCTATGTCTCCCCAGGGCAAATGGAAGCGTGGCTGCAGCCAGAGCCCTCAAACATACTCCCACACTCGAAGCCTCTTCCACCTGCACCCACTCTGCCCCTTCCTCCCCCCACTGATGTTTTGGATACTCTGGATCTGTGGAGACTGCGTTTACCTCAGCAGTAACACATACAGGCTACCAACACTTGAAATAGTACAACACTATTTTATTAAGCTAGGAACTGTTGAACATACTTTCACTGTGGGTCGACACTATGTTAGATTAAACTAAAGACCTATGCCTATCCTGACCAGTCTAGACTATAAGCACATGAAGATCTGTGCTACAAGCTGTGAGCTCTGTCCTTCTCAGAGGCTGCATCCCGAATGAGCGGGAAAACTAGCGCCCTCTGGCTTTATAGTGAGCGTGCTCTAACTGGTAATTGGCTGCTGTGTTGTGTGTGTTGATTGGTCTTGCAGTGTGTCAGTCAGTGTGTGTCTGCACCATTATATACTGATGTGTATATTATGACACCCACCACTGCCAGACTTTCTCTATATTTGCCGTCCAGTAATAATACCACAGATTCAGGAGTGCAAGCCCCCCCACCCGCCCCTTCCTTTGTAAAAACACCCGCTGAATCTGCGGTGTCTTGCCAGCCCACATGAAAGCCAAAATTAACCTGTCCACCTTACCAAAGAATGCCTTTGGCAGGAACATCGGGAGGGAATGAAACACAAACAGAAATCTTGCCACGATGTTCATCTTGAACCACCCTGCTAACAAAAGTGGGAGGGTATCCCACCTCTTCAAATCCCCTTTCACCTCTTCCACCAAGCCAGCCAGATTCCATTTACACACTGTGAACCAAACCAAACAATTGATGGTAACTAGCTCTCCGAAAAGCTAAAATAATCACCCCCATCTCTTGTGGAACCCCTCAATCGCCCCACTTAAGGCAAATTTCACCTTCTCAAAATGTAAGAACTTCATTCTGTCCCCCAGGCATGCCGAGGCACAGGGTGGAGAAGCTGACATTCACCCAACAGAACCCACCTGTGAGAGTCTGCAACTCCAGCAGATCTGACACCCCGAATATGGCCCCTCGGGGACTCGGCTCCAAATCCACATGCATGATCGCCGACATGGTGCTGACAACAACCTCCAAAATTTCTTCAACTTTGGGTAGACCAGAACATGTGCACATAATTAACAGGGTCCTTCCCAAACCGTTCCCCTAACACGCAGCACCTCACACCACAGCCCCTCCTCTAGCGCCATCCCCAACTCCTCCTCCCACTTGGTCTTAACCCCCTCCATAGACAACTTATCTTTCGCCAAAATCCTCCCACAAATTGCTGAGACGACCCCATCCTCCAACCCCATTACCGGCAGCACCTCATTCAACAACGAAAGCAGGCAGGCGCCATCGGAAAGTTCGGAAAGCCCTTTCTAGCAAAGTCCCGCACCTGCATATACCGAAAACGCTCCTCACGCGGAAACCCAAACTTCCCCCTCAATTTTCCAAGCTTGCAAATCGCCCCTCCAAAAATGAATCCTTCATCTCATTCACCCCTCCATCCTCCCCGGCTCAAATCCATGACTCCCCCAAATCAGCGTTAACTTGCATAAATCCTCACCCATAAAGCCTCCGCCTCCCTACTCCAGCTCCACACCTTCTCCGCGTGGATTCGCAGCCCAGTTCGGAACAAGTTCGGAAGGCCCAACCCCCTGAACTACTGGCCCCTTCCTTATCGTGGCCACCTTCCCTGCCCAAACAAACAACAAAACCACCTGTCCACGCCCTTAAAAAATGACTTTGGCAAAAAGACCGTATGGCATTGAAATAAAAATAAAAACTGTGGCAAAATGTTCATCTTAACTGCCTGCACTTGACCTGCCAACAACAGGGGAAGACTATCCCACCTCAATAAATCCACTTTCACCCACCCAACCAGACTCATAAAGTTCAATTGTGACCCAATCATGAGCAACCTGAATACCCAAATACCTGAACCTACTCCTGGCCAGCTTAAATGGTAGGGCGCTCAAATCTGCCCCTCTACCCAGGGCATTCACCGTAAACACTTCACTTTTGGCCATATTCAATTTGTAGCCGGAAAAATCGCCAAACTTCTCCAATATACCCATAATCCTATCCGTACATTCCAAGGGATTGGAAATATACAGCAACTAGTCACCAGTATACAACGAGACTCCATGCTACCTGCCTCTCCTTACAATATCCGATTACTCCCTTGATGCCCGGAGCGCAAGAGTCAAGGGCTCGATCGCCAGCACGAACAGAAGTGGCAATAGCGTGCACCACTGTCTGGTACCCTTGTATAGTCAAACATTTCCTGAGCTGATTGAATTTGTCCTCACACTAGCCATGGGTGCCACACATAACAACCGCACCCATGAGATAAATGTAGGCCCAAAACCGAACCTCCCCAAAAATCAGAACAAGTGGCTCCATTCTACCCTATCAAATGCCTACTCCACATCCATAGCCACAATAACCTCTGGCACCCTGCTCTTAGACGGCGTCAGAACCACATTCAGTAAATGCCTAATGTTACTTGACAGCTGCCTTCCCTTCACAAAACCTACCTGATCCTCTGACACCACCTCCGGCACACACCCCTCGAGCAGCTTCGCCAATACCGTAGCCAGCACTTTCACATTTTGTGTTTAGTAGAGAGATATGCCCACCACGTCTTTATTCTTCTTGGGGATTAACAAAATTGGGGCCTGAGCTAATGCAGCTCTCGCCGCACCAGGGAGTCGGAAAGCATCTCCAGTAGATGTGGGGCCAATTCCGCCGTAAACTGTTGACAAAGCCAACCGGGAACCCATCAGGTCCTGGTGTCTTCCATGACTGCATCGATCCAATCGCCTCCATAACTTAGTTAAACCCCAGCGGAGCCTCCAATCCCTGCCTCTTCTCCTTTTCGACCTCCAGGAATACAAGTCCATCCAGAATCTCCCCCGCCTCAGCCTCCTCTTCCCGAGGCTCTGACCTATACAGCCCCCCTAAAAAAGGACTCAAATGCTTTATTAATTCTCTCTGGCATCTTCACCAACTCGCCCCCTCCTCTCTCAATTATGCGATACATACATGAAAAACATACAGTGCAGAAGGAGGCCAGTCAGCCCATTGAGTCTGCACTGACCCTCCAAAAGAGGCCCCATGCCCCACCCTATCCCCATAACCCAGTAACCCACCTATTTCTTTTGGACACTAGGGGCAATTTAGCATTGCCTATCCACCTAACCTGCACATCTCTGGTCTGTGGGTGGAAACCGGAGCACCCGGAGAAAACTCACGCAGACATAGGGAGAATGTGCAAACGCCATGCAATCGGCCAAGGCTGGAGTTGAACCTGGGGCCCTGCCGCTGTGAGGCAGCAATGCTAACCATTGTAGCACCGATCTCTCGCATGGCTGCTTTACCGCCTCAGTTGATTCGCTAGCAGATTGTTTCCACTGGTTGGTGAATTGACAGCAGGGTTAAACTTTCAACATTTTATAATCGGGAAGATAAATGCTCGGGACATTAGAATGCAGAATGCTGTGCCATAAGTGGCTGTTGATGTAGGGATTGTGATGATTAAAAGGGGGTTGAAAAGTATTTAAAAAGGGAGAATATAAAGGAGATGCAGTGAAATAATATGAAAATGCCATTAGAGTAGAAAGCTTAAGTTGAAGAGCTCGCTGATGCACAATGAGGCAAATGGTCCCTTACGTTGTGATTTCTAAGATTCTACAAGGACTCCATAGAGTACGAGATGATGACTACAAATAGAGCTGTGTCTGAGAATTAATTGCCACCTTCAGAAGAGGAAATTAGAAAATAAATGGAGAATTACCATTTTAATGATGTCGGTATTGAATGAGATTCTCAGTTATCACTGGAAATGTTGAATCACCTTGGCAGTTATCAAACAATAATCCTGATTAGTTTTACCAATTTGAATAAGTACGACTCGCAGAAAAATGCTCATTAAACTTTTTTCAATGTTCTGCAGGTAATAGCTTTCCCGTATCTGTACAAAGTGGTCTGAGCAAAGATAAGGGACTAGAAATACTATCACTTTTTGTTTACTCAAAGGTGACCTCACTGCCAGAGGAAGCGCACAGCATAGTACAGGAATGCAAAGGTAAGTCATGTCATGGACTGCTGACATATATACATAACATCCCAGATTGTGTTACAGCTGAGAAACAAACGGCAAACAGAATTAGAAGTGTGCGTGGGCGTGGTTGAAACTATGGGCAAACAGATAGGTTGCACCTCGAATTTTTTATATTGTGCGATCAAGAGGTTACTTTCATTACAGTGTTGGACTCCATTATTTACTTTGCCTTGCTGCTGCAATATTCATTCTGGCCACTAAATGGCAGTATGTGAAATCTGAATTTCAACATTGAAATACATGGTATAGTAATATAGCTGAACCTAATTCCAGCTACTGGTGACGTTGTAGAATATGCTTATTTTCTGCACAGCAGTTACATTTCTTGAATATAGTCAAACATGTAAGACAATTTTTAAGTTGTGGTAGGAATACTGAAAGGGTTTAGCTGATTTAAATAATTCATGAGGTTGTGTGTCTTTCTGTGCAGCTTTTAATATACACATGCCAGTCATAGTTTCATTCTAATTTGGCTGATGATTTTGCCAATGCAGGCATGGTTGATTGGCTTTGAGACTGAATGTCGTGTTTTGAACGGCATAATATGGACTTGGATATCATTGCATTTTGCGGGGAAATACAATTTGAATTTTCTTTACATTTACCATTCCTTATACGTCAGGTGTCACACTATCTAATGGCAATTTTTGTGTCATGCTTAAAAGAAAGTATTTGCGATGTATAGAAAAAAACTCCCCACGTTAGCACATTACAGGTTAGAAAGCAAGTTATGTGGGAGCATTGAAAGTCTGCAAAGGGATATAGATAGGTTAAACGAGTGAACAAAAATTTGGCAGATGGAGTATAATGTGGGGAAAATGTGCGGTTATCCACTGGCGGGGAAAAAAAGCAGAATATTTTTTAAATAGCAAGAGATTGCTGAATTCTGCAGTACAAAAGGATCTGGACGTCCTTATACATGAATCACAAAAAGTTAGCATGCAAGTACAAATAATTAGGAAGGCAAATGGAATGTTAGCCTTTATTGCAAGGGGGATGGAGTATAGAAGTAGAGAAGTAGCTACAACTGTACAGTATGTTGGTGAGACCGGACCTTGATTACTATGTGCTGTTTTCAGGAGAGATAGACTTGCATTGGAAATAGTTCAGGGAAGGTTCACTAGGCTGATTCCTGGGATGAAGGGGTTCTCTAATGAGGAAAGGGTGAACAGGTTCGCCCTATATTTATTGGAGTTTAGAAGAATGAGAGTTGATCTTTTGAAGCATGTGGCAAATCAATAAATTTCCCCCTTTCTATCCAATTAAAATAGCATATTCCATCTTACCCTGGAGTTGAGGGTCAAATGTAAGTAAGAAATAAATGAACTTGAGAGCTGAGTAGCTGCAGCTTCTTAGTTGACCTCATTAAGAATTTAAAAGCATTTGGATCTTGTGGCCTTAAAGAGACAATTCTTGATGTCAGTGGCAGAATGAAATATTAATGTATGGTAAAATGTCCAGCCCTTATGAGACTGCATTTTATGTCCTCACTGTGATGAATGCTGATCAGATTTCCTAGTTCTATAAAAACGTAATTCAGCACAAATTTCCTTTTTTTTGTTTCATTCGCCCACGGGATGTGGGCATTGCTGGGCGCGCCAGCATTTATTGCCCATCCCTGAGGGCAAGTAAGAGTCAATCACATTGCTGTAGATCTAGAGTCCATATTGGCCAGACCAGGTAAGATTGACAGATTTCCTTTCATAAAGGACATTCGTGAACCAGATGGGTTTTTATGATAATTGACAATGGTTTCATAGTCACCTTTAGACTTTTTTTAAATTCCAGATTTTCATTGAATTCAAATTTCACCATCTGCCAGATGGGATTCGAACCTGGGTCCCCAGTGCATGACTCTGGGTCTTTGGGAGACTAGTCCAGTGACAATACCACTACGCCATTGCCTCACCAAATGTCTCACATTTTGACATGTTGAATTTAAATTTAAGTGTTACACTTCAAATTAAGTCCAAAGAAAGAAAGGCGATCATTAAACGTAAAAGCATAAATGTCTAATTTGAGTGAACTAAGCAAACATACTTTTTATCTGAGAGAAACCGAGCCAGGGTTGTGCTGCCGAAGAGCAATTATCGACTGACCTGACCCACTGTTTACGTAACAACAAATTAATTCATACGCATTGGAACAGCATATGCTCCAATTCACCATGAGCAAAGCCACAGGAGTTCCATTGATGTGTATTTATGAACATCTACTATGCTCA
Organism: Scyliorhinus canicula; assembly: GCF_902713615.1. Taxonomy (NCBI): domain Eukaryota; kingdom Metazoa; phylum Chordata; class Chondrichthyes; order Carcharhiniformes; family Scyliorhinidae; genus Scyliorhinus; species Scyliorhinus canicula. The sequence continues at coordinate 124,242,767 of NC_052156.1, forward strand.
ATTAAAGTTTTTGCTTACTGCATGTGCTTCCTGAACACTTCTGTTGTGATTTTTAACACGGCATTCATGCTTATCTGTCTCCCCTGGATGTTGCTCCCTTTTTCTCACACACATCCCTTTTGATCACTTATAACTTAATTAATTTTCTAATGGCGTGTTCGTCCTGTACCGAACTTCCAAATCCATTAAGTTTTCCATCAAAAGAAAAATGTAAATAATAGATATCATTAAGCTATCATTAAAATTTTTCCCATGAATTGTCATTTTTCTGGTTTAATACCTTCATTAAAGCCTTCATTTCAAGACCTTCACTTTCCCCCGACTTAATAGTTTTACACAAAGCTGCAGCTCTATTGCTATAAGGCATACTATGTAGTTACGAGTTTCATTTAGTTAGTCCAACTGCTGAATGTGCCTCTGCTTAATTGTTTTCAAAATAATTGAAGAAAAGTTAATCAAGTTTTGACTGTTTATTGAGGCCAATATTTTTATGAAACAGTTTTATCTGTGCCACCACTAAAACCCATTTCCTCCTCTGTAACATCGCCTGACACGTCTCCTACTTGAGCTGTTTTTTTTTTTTTGCTGCAATCTTCATCCATGCATCCATGCTCTAGCCTTGACTCTTCCAATGCACCCCTGACCAACTTCCCACATTTGATTTTCCGTGTAAAGTCGAGATTATCCAAAACTCTTCTGCCGTGTCTTTGTTTGCACCAAGTGCCATTCACCCATTATCTCCTGTGCTCACTGACCTGCGTTGGTTCATGGTCAAACAATGTGTTAATTAAAAAATTCTCATCCTTGTTTTCAAGTCTTTTGATGGACCTCGCCCCTTGTTTTCCCTGAAAGCACTCCCAGCCCCATAACCCTCTTAGATCCTCTAATTCTGGCCTCTTGAACAACCCTGATTTTAATTGTTCTGCCAAAGTTGGTCATGCCTTCAGCTCTCAAGGCCATAAGCTCTGAGATACCATCCCCAAACCTCTCTACTTTTCTTTCTTCCTTGAAGACTCATTTAAAGACATATTTTCATCAAATACTGACCATCTTAATGGCGCTGAAGATGGCTCGGACTCAAATTTTGCTTTGTTATGCTCATGTATCACTGTATAAATACAGGGTTTCGTTTTAGAAAAGAAACTTAATATCGGGGTTGCCTGAAGAAACAGACCCATGTCAAACATGACAAACTATTGTGCATATCTCGGTGTTCAAATTATCAGTTATTTATTTTTCTCAATACAGCCTAATTGTCTCTGTATTCATAACTGCATTTTAGTTCCTGAAATTTTGATAATGAATTGAATACTGACTGGGTGATGTGAGTAGATTTTCATCAAAAGGTTTAAATTCGGGTTTTTCAGTTTTGCCTTAGAAAACTTGTCATGCTGAGATACTAATGAAAGGGACCAAATGAACAAGTTGACTTCTGAAAACTTCTTAGACAGATTGGCTGCAATTACCATCACCTGTGTTTTATCGCTTTAGAGTTGGCGTTTTTCTCCGAGTTCTCTGCATCGTGTGTTTAGGATTAAAAGCCTGTATGAAAATGGGCATTCTCTTCTAAACTGTTGGCCTGCTTTCCCCATCGCAATTGTCCAGTTTGTTTGTCCAAATGGTCTGGAAAATATTTTGAAATTGGCAGAATTGACATCCGTACTTCCTTTGGTCCCTTTGTATTTAAATGAAACTTGTTACAGCAAACACTGACCGTATCACTGTTGGACGATCTTTCTGCTGGCATGGTTGGTTCCTGGACTGTCTGGAAGTGAATTAAAAGTTAGCATCTTCATCATTATACAAGATGCTCTGTTATTAGTAAGAATTTTTAAAAATCATTTACAGGATGTGGGCATCGCTGGCTAGGTCAGCATTTGGTGCCCATCCATAATTGCCCTTGAGAAGATGATGCTGAGATGCCTTCTTGAACTGCTGCATTCCATGTGATGTTGGGGAGGAAGTTCCAGGATTTTGACCCAGCGATAGTGAAGGTGCGGCGATTTATTTCCAAGTCAGGATAGTGTGTGACTTGGAGGGGACCTTTTGCATGGTGATTGAAAGGGTGTAGTTTCAGATATTATATCAGAACTAGTTTTTTAAAACTCTAGTTATACAAGTGCTGAAGTGGTTAAAACTCTTCGGAATCAATGTGTCTTACACATGCAAGCTGTTTACCTGAAGTTGTTAGCTACAGGAAGTCAGCCCAAGCACACATCTGCTGGTGATGGGGCCCCAGGAAAGAGACAAACAGATGGTTGTTATCAAGGATGGCAATGAACAATGTGGGATCTTTTCACCATTTTATGTTGGTGTCAGGTTGCCTGGAGGAAAGACATAATCATACAGAATTGTTATTGCAGTGGGCATTTTTACTTTGGGAAGGTCATGATACTTAGATAGGAGAGGTGATTGATAACTACATTCATGATAATGAGGAGCCGCTGATGAATATTAGAAGACAGCGTGTACGTGTCTTTACACTGATCGGATATTATAATTAAATAAGCATGCACTTGTTGTAATTGGTTAATTATTCTCAAATTCTCTGCAAGGTGTGAACTTAACCGATAGTCATGATTGAACATAGATAACTAGTAACAAATGATTGGTAGATGCTAATTTCTTGAAATTGAATCTGAAGTATATCTGCCAGTAACATTCTTGAATCACTGCTCTCTGGCACGCCAACTTGGAATGTCATTTGCTCATGCTATAGCATTGTAATACAGGCCTCATTTGTAAAAGTCTTTGTCTGGTTTCTCGTGAGTGGGGCTGAGTGAAGTAAATTAAAGCCAAATAGTGGTACTTTTTCCCCGCAACAGTGATATTCCCAAGTGTCTGCCGCCCTTGTCCTTGATGGTAGCGGATGTGGATTTGAAAGGTCGACCATCTTTCCTCCCACTTGAACTTCCGCCTAACCTTTGTTCAGCCCCTTCTTTGCCTGTTTTCGCTCCCTTCTGCTCCTTAAATCCATACAACTCTGTATGGATTCAGATCTAGAGTGCTATTGTTTTCCACTCCAGCGCTCAAAAGTTCGAAAAAGTCGGGGGAAGAGGTCTAAAAGTTTGACTGATGGCGAGAGCCATCAAATGCACGACTTACTCCCTCAAAGCCGCTACCGGAAGTGACCTATGGAGGGGAGATTTGACAGTTTTAGTGAGTTAGCTGATAAATTCCAGTTGCCCGACTGGAGCCTATTTTGGTATTTTCAAGTTCATGATTTTTCACACAAGGCTTTTCCTTCCTTTCCTCTGGTGCCACCTTCTTTCCTGATGAGGAAGATTCTGTCCCTAGCTCAACCTGGCGAGGGGTCCATTTCTGATCATCTTCACTGCCTGCATCTGGCCTGCCAACAACAAAGGAAGATTACATTTATTTCCCTTTTAATGGAGTTAGTTGTTTGTGGGTTTAGCTTGGGTTTAATATTTAAGTTAATTGTGGGTTGTGAGTTTTTGGTTTACTTTTATATTTTGATTGTAATCTTTTTTCTTGTTTGTATTGATTATTATGGTTAAAAAAAAATTAACTAATTTAAAAAAAGATAAGATTGTTCTTGTTTTCGTGATACTAGCAGAAGAATTTGGGCAGGACACGTACCTCCTGCTGCTCTTCGCATCGTTATGTGGAACCTTTTATATTCGCCTTTAGAAGTCAGGTTACTTTTTAGTGTCTTTTTGGATTGATGGAACCGCTTGACAGTCAGCACTTTCTCTTTATTGCACTTGCAACCCTATCCACTGCTTCCTTTTCATGCCCAGGCAGCTGATGATGTTAAAGAGGAAGAGACACAAGTCTGCAAAGGGATATAAGTTAAGTGCATGGGAAAAACTTTGGCTGTTGGAGTATAATGTTGGGGAAATGGTAGGGTTTCTACTTTGCCAGGAAGAATAGAAAAAAAGATTATTATTTAAATGGTGAGAGACTACAGAATACTGCAGTGCTGAGGGATCTGGGTGACCTTGTTCATGAGTACATAAAGTTTGCATGCATGTGCAGCGGCTTATCAAGAAGGTAAATGGAATGTTGACATTTAGTGCAAGGGTGGTGGATAAAGCATTAAAGTAGGGAAGCCTTGCTACAACTATATAGGGTGTTAGTTAGACCGCACCCAGAGTACTGTGCACAATTTTGGGTGTTTTTCTTACATTGGAAGCAGTTCAAAGAAGGTTCATTAGGCTGATTTCTAGTGTGAAGGGGTTGCCATATGAGGAAAGGCTGAGCAGGTTTACTCTGGACCCATTGGAGTTTAGAAGCATGAGAGGTGATCTCATTGAAACATATATGATTCTGAGGGGGCTTGATAGAGAATTGCTGTTGCTGGAATGATGGGGATTCCGTAACCAGGGCACACAATTTAAAAATCAGGGCACTCCCCATTTAGGACGGATGTGAGGAGAAATTTATTCTCTGAGGGTTGTTAGTGTCATGTGAGAGTACTTTTAAGAAATGAGTGTTTATCAAGTAGCTGCAGTGATGTCAGAGTGTTGGTGGAGCTGGGCTGTCTGTTTTTACTTCGTTTTTGAGCTGGCAGCTAGAGTGTGTTTGGTTGTTTTCAGAGTTGGAGCTACATCCAGTCAAACAAGGTGTAATTTTGATCTCTGCGTGAGAAGACTGCCTTCAGATCGCTTGCTAATTTAAAAGTGACAACTGCTCTCAGTAGAGAATTTAAACCTGTTGTCTGTGGTAAAGAGGGTATTTGTCTTATGGATGTTGCTCGGAAAGATTAAGGGTTACTTATAGAGTACTGTGTTCTTTGGGGAAAGTATTTGAGTTGATAGTTGCTAAGATGTTTACTGTGTGTTTCTAAAATGTTAACTGGATTCATATGATAAACATTGTTTTGTTTTAAAAGTACTTTAGATCTCTGTTGCATTACACCTGTAGAGTGAGCCCTTGTGCTACCCATAACCAAAATCTATTAAAAGTTGTCGGTCTGGTGAACTCCATTATACACTTTGGGGTTCTCTAAATCCTGGCCCGTACTATTACTTTTCGGAACTCTCCTCCATTGGGAGCAGTCCATGAGCTCGGCAGATTTTTGATCTCCAAGGGAGTCGAAGGTTATGGGAGACGGACAGCAAAGTGGAGTTAAGGCCACAATCCGATCAGCCATGATCTTATTGAATGGTGGATTCAGGATTGAAGGGCCGCGTACCGACTCCTATTTTTTATGATCTTCACAACATTCATCTGGTGCATTTAAAGTTAGTCAAATGTCCTCTGTTCCCCCTCCTCCATGGCAATGGACTGATCCATAATTGCTGTTGGGCAAAAAAATCTCTTGGTTATTCACTTCTGCCAGATGTGATAATTTAAATGTTCTCCCTTCATGAATGGACTTACTCGTCGTAGAGTACTTTCTGATGAGAAGCTACACAATTACATTTGTCATCTGAAAAATTGATTAGCTTTGTGTCTCTTCCCTTAGCCAGTTTTATTCCTTTTTTGTGGGCCAATTATTTTACAAAAGTGAATAAGTCAACTTGTAGCAATTTGCTTTATCATTCCACCATCTTCTGCAAATAGCTTTCCAAGATTAGAAACTACTGGAGTATCAAACTTTAGATTTTATTATTTTTGGAGCTGAAGGCAGTCATTTTTCTATCAGGCAGATCCATTGGATCAAAACTTGGTTCATTATTTTTCATGGTTGCACTACTCGTACTTTGCTTCTTTCAAATTTGTATTTTGTTCCACACAAATTGTACTTTGTGAACATCATGAAGTCCTGGTGCTGAGTTTGATATTTTATTCATTGGACTGCTGTCTGTCCCACGAAATTCTGTGCTCCTTGGATTAGCTAGTTTAAAAGTGGAAATTGGGAAATCCTAACCCTGAAAAATAATTGTGAAACTTCATCAGATGCCAGCGATTGTTTTTGTACTATGAGATTTTACTGAATTGCTTAAAAATAAATTAAAACATTGTGCAATTATGCCAAACCTTTCAACTAGGCTTGAAGAGCGGACCTGGCTGTTTTGCATCTTTAGCCAAAATGAAACTCTTGCAAAGAATTATGGTTCATGTTCATTTCTCTCCTGTTCCAATTTTTTCTTGTCCCCTTCCTCTATTCCTAAATCTTTTGTTGGGTTATGGTTCTAGGGGTGTCAGCAGTCAAAGATTCAGCAGTAGCGCTCTATTATGGCAGGTGCTCAGTAGAAAATGAGCAATGAGTCCTGATCAAACTGGGCGACAGTGGCAAGTTATAGGCACTGAGTCCCAACTACATGTAGGAATTGAGTTAGAAAACACAGGTGACTTGATTGATTCAGTGAATTTGTGATGGTAGATGCTTTTGTGTGACTTTGAAGGGGGCAACCTGCATGCCTGTGCCTTTTTGTACAGTTCAGTTTAATACCAAACCCTCCGGGGCACAAATGTGTAATGCAGAATTCATCCTGTTAAAATTTCAGGATATTGGTTTTTAATCTCTTTGTAATTTAAAAGATTGCCTTCCTTGGCATTGAGGGGTTCACTGGTGAGGTCCACATTTGCAAATGGCACTGTATTGAGAGCAAGGTTGGGAGAAGGGGATTTCGAACAAAAGGGATCCACCAATCCGCCAATGGGCAGCATGGTAGCATTGTGGATAGCACAATCGCTTCACAGCTCCAGGGTCCCAGGTTCGATTCCGGCTTGGGTCACTGTCTGTGCGGAGTCTGCACATCCTCCCCGTGTGTGCGTGGGTTTCCTCCGGGTGCTCCGGTTTCCTCCCACAGTCCAAAGATGTGCGGGTTAGGTGGTTTGGCCATGATAAATTGCCCTTAGTGTCCAAAATTGTCCTTAGTGTTAGGTGGGGTTACTGAGTTATGGGGATAAGGTGGAGGTGTTGACCTTGGGTAGGGGGTAGGGTGCTCCTTCCAAGAGCCGGTGCAGACTCGATGGGCCAAATGGCCTCCTTCTGCACTGTAAATTCTATGTAAAAAATCCAAAATCAATGTGGTCTGAATACGGTAGGAAGGTAGGCTGATGAATGGCAGATGCTTACATTATCTGACAATGGCAAGGAACAAAAGAAATAACAGAACTGCAAACTAAACAGCTGTAGACTACTGGACAAAACAGAGGAGTGAACTGGGGCATTGAGAGATGGCTCATCACCAATAGCAGTGGGGTGTGTAGCAACAGTTACACAATCAAACTCAATCTTAGGACAAAAGCAAAATACAGCAGATGCTGGAAATCTGAAATAAAAACAGAAAATGCTAGAAATAGTTAGCAGGTCAGACAGTGTCTGTGGGGAGAAATTGAGTTAACATTTCAGGTCATGGTAACCATAGCTCCTGTTATCTTTGGATCTATAATGAGCAGGATTGAACACTAATGTAGTTAGTGATTCTGTTCAAGGCACTAGTACAACCACACCTGGGTACTGTACTATATTGACTGCTGAACTGAGCAAGGATATCCAGCCTTTGGTTGCACTTCAGAAAAGTTAATGGAATTAATACCTAGTTTAAGGGTCTTGTATCAGAAGAGAGGTTAGAGAATGAGAGATTGTTCAGTCTGGAGAAGTGAAGAGTCAGGGTGCATCTTCAAACAATCCAGATCTTAAGGAAATTGATCAATTTCTGATTTGTTTGTGATTACCACTATAGATTCGAGCTCAAGCTCAAAAGAAAACTTAACAGAGAATTGGAGATTTAATTATTTTACATGGAGAATATTGAACTTGTGCATGATCCACCTAGAGAGGCAGATAGAGCGGAAAAACTTAAAGAAGGATTGGATAGGTATTTGACGGAGCGGGTGATTGACCAATATTAGTTTTGGGAACTGGTCATGTGGACTACATAGTTTTCCCTGTCCTGCATTTTCCTTGTTTTTGGCTTCACAGAATTCTTAAAGTGTCGAAGGAGGCCATTCAGTCTGTCGTGTCTGCACCGATTCTCTGAGCAACTAACCTAATGCCGTTCCCCTGCCTTCCCCCTGTAGCGTAGCACATTCTTCCTTTTGAATGTCTTGATTGAACCTGCCTCCACCACACACTTAGGCAGTATATTCCAGACCCCAGCATGCTTGTTACCCCTTATTTGTTGAGCCTGACTATGGGCCTCTGATCACGGATTTAATAAAGGAAGACACTAATTTATTTTGCATTTTTCACGACCACCAGACATCTCAAAGTGCTTTATTGTCAGTGACGTGTGTCTTGAAGTGCCACTGTTGTAATGTAGGAGACACGATGACCATTTTGTGCACAGCAAACTTCCACAAACGGCAATGTGACAATGACCAAATAATTTTATTTTGGTTGTCACTGACTGAGGGGTAAATATTTGCCAGGACATAAGTGATAAGCCACTCTTGCTATTCGGAATAATGCCATGGGATCTGTTATGTCCACCTGAGAGGGCATTTAGTTTAAAGTCTCGCCTCTGCCAGTGCAGCACTGCTTCAGTACTACATTGGAGCACCAGTCTTAATTTGTCTGCTCCAGTCTGGCTTGACATTCCATTCCACAGGCCTTTTGCCAACTACAGTCAGCATTGATTAATAAGGGGATCAGGGTTATGGGGAGAAGGTAGGAGAATGGGGATGAGGAACATAACAGCCAGGATTGAATAGTGGATTGAATTCGATGGACCAAATGGCCTAATTCTGCTCCCATGTCTTATGAACAGCGGTTGGAATGGACCAGGTCGTGCTGTAACCATAAGTTTACATTTCTTTTAACCATAAGTTTACATTTCTTTGTTAAAGACTCTTATTTGCATCTCCAATGGAGTTGTTTATTGTGTTGAAAAGGCAGAGAATGGCTCTTCATTGAAGTGCAGAGCGGGATTAAGGGGCTGAATGGCCTTCTGTTCCTGTGTTTCATATTTATTTGACTTGAGGTCTTGACCTGATGGCACTTTCATCACTGTCTGTTTTAATGAATTGAGGATGCTATTTATTCTTTGAACATTTGGGTGATTAGACTGTGGAAGAGCTGGTAAAGAGGGTGAAATGGGGTCAGACATTTACTGTTGGCTGCACTTCTGTAATAACAAAAGTGGCCTGTATTCACTCAAGCTGATTCAGCTAACTCTCATCATGGTGCTTGAAAATCAGAATTCAGTTTGCTTAAATAAGTGAATAAAGACCTGGAAAGTTGATCATAGAATCTTGCCATCTAAACTACTTTTTTAAAAAACCATCTTGACAATATAATAATGTGTTGTTTGCCAAACTTTAATGACAGCTGGAAATGTCCGTGGCCATGAGTTTATAAAGTAAATTTACTTGATATTTTTGAAAGAAACTTTGTAGACAAACAGAAATGCACACTAATGTTCCGCAGGTTCTCCTCTCGTTGTCTCCCTGATCGGTGCATTGTTGCGAGAATTTCCAAAACGGTGGGCCTATTACCTCAAGCAGCTGCGGAGCAAACAATTCAAAAGAATTCGCAAATCCTCCTCCTACGATTATGAAGCACTTGATGAGGCCATGGCAGCAAGCATTGAGATGTTGAAGGAGGACTATAAAGAATACTACAAGGACCTCTCTGTGCTTGAAAAAGATGTGAAAGTGTCAACTAAGGTAAGGTTATGGAAACCTGTATCTTAAATTCAACACTGATTGGTTTAATTTCTACTGCCTGTTCATTTATGCACGTGTTTATAGAAATTGAGTCTTTTGATTGGTTATGGCTATGGAGGTTGGCAATTTAGTTTGCCCTGGTCAGCTTTCTGGCCTTGGCTTATTTGCATGCTAAGGCCAGGTCCCTTGACCTCTGCCAGGGAGCTCTGGTCCAGAAATAGTGCTGCATCAGGCTCTTGCTGCCTTTGAGCTGCCTGAATATTTTTGAAGGTTTTATCAGTAAATTCCTGGTTGCTGCTCTCGGTGCCTTTGCTTTAGCAACATTCTAAATTACAATGGCAACAATTCAAGTAAACCATTGGGGCACCTCTGTTGCCTTGTAAATACTGGATGCTTTGGCTGATCTGTTGAACTTGGAATCAGTGTTCCGACAAGGCAAATGATAGGAAATACACATGTACTTAATGCGATTAGTATATAAGCAGATTCATTTTATGCCACCAGCCATGCCAGAGGTGTGGCTGTTTAAAGCATCCCCATCCCCATCATCATCCTCCCCAGATGTCTGATATGTATGTGATGCTAGAAAGCCTGGTTCTATGGATCGCTCTTACTGATGGACAAGATATAAACATGGGAACTGTAATGAAATCTGGAGTGGAGTTCCTTTGAGAATCAATGTGTAAGTGAATGATTCAGCTCGGCTTCCTCCTGAGCTCCCCACCATTGTAGGTGTCAGTCTTCAGTCAGTTCAATGCACTCCTGTAATATTGAGAAACAGCTTGAGAGTGCTAGAAACCGCAAAGGCTGTGGGCCTCGAAAGCATCACAGCTGGAGTGCTCCAGAAGTGGCCATGTCTCCAGCCAAGCTGCTTCAATACAGCAACAGCACTGGTATCTACCTGACAAAATGGAAAATTGTCCATGTATGTCCTCCCCACAATGCACACATAATTCCAACCTGACAAATTATAGCTCCGCCAGTCTCAAAGCGATGAAAGGCCTGTCCACTGTACTATCAAGTGGCAATTACTCAGCAATAACTGCTTGGATCACTTGGTTCCAGACCTCATTACAGCTTTGAACCAATCAATAGCGATGAGGTGAGAATGACTGTGCCATCAGGGCACATTAACTAAAAGTTAAAATCAAGGGGAATCGGGAAGGGCGGAGGGGGAAGCTCCCCACTGGCTGGAATCATGCCGAGCACAAGGGAAATTGTTGCGTCTATTCCAAGGCAATCAGCTCAGCCTCAGGCCCCGCAATGCAGTGCCCAAGGCGCAACCATCTTCAGCAATCATCAATGATCTCCCTTCATAAATTCTGGAATGGGAACATACAGTATTCAGTTCTATTCGCAACATCTCCGATGCTGAAGCAGCCAGTATTGGATGCAGTAATACCTGAATGACATTCGAGGGTTGGATTGCGAAATGGCAAGTAACATTTGTGCCAAACAAGTGCCAGATGATGACCGTTTCCACCAATGGAGAGGATCTAACGACCTCCCCTTGAAATGCAGTGATGTTAATATTGTCGAGTCCGCCACCATCAACACCCTGGGGATCGCCCTTAATCAAGAAACAGCAATAGCAGCCAGGTAAATACTGTGGTGACAAGCATGGGTCAGAGACTGGAAGTTCTGCTGCAACTCACTCACTCCCGGTTCTCCAAATGCTCCCTCTACTACTGAGAAAATGCATGGGAAAACCAGCTGAGAATTTCCCTCCAAGTCTCACCATCCTAACTTGGAAATACATTACCATTAATCCTTTATCATTGATGGATAAAATGCTGTAACTCTCTTATCTAACTTCCCTATGGGAAGCATATTCACTAGTGTGTCTGTCGCACATCGCAGTTCAAGAAGGCAGCTCATCAGGTCATTTGGAGTAGCTAATGAATGCCAGCCTTGCCAAAAAATGCCAATATCCAGTGAATGAATGAAAAAAAATTGGCTGATTGCTATTACAGTAGCTTAAAATGTGCTTTGGCATATTCAGTTTATTATTTTTTAGGGATATTTGAAATGAACACAAAACTATTGATTCCCCCCGTGATGCTCATTTACAGATGGCAGCATTAGACCAGGAAGCTGTGATAATGACTAGTGGTTTAATACGGTATGTTGTGGGATGAGCAGAACTATCTGTAAAATACTACCCATTAATATTTATAGAAATATATTACTTTACTGTGCCAAATAATTTTTAAATTTTGTTTTAATGAGCAACGGGACTTTGATTACATCAATCCTTTTGACAGCCCTTTGGAAAGTGGTAGCAAATTGCAAATGGATCAAAGGAAAATGGCTTTTAAAAACATCAGTAGTAAATTATTTAAATGAAAAGTGTATTCAGCTGAATTTCCACTTAATATTATTATGGTTAATTTTTCAGTTCGTCATCCTTTTCAATGTTCACATCATACTTCCAATAAGTGATCAATGTCACTCTTGTGGGGAAGCACCTTTGATAGTATGGAAATGTAAAAGCAAAATACTGCAGAAGCTGGAAACCCGAAATAAAAACAGAAAATGCTGGAAATGCTCAGCAGGTCAGGCAGCATCTGCAAAGAGAGAAACAGAGTTAACGTTTCAGGTCAGTGGCCTTTCACCAGAACCCTTCTGATGAACGGCCATTGATCTAACTCTGTTTCTCTCAACAAATGCTATCTGACCAACTAGGTATTTTCAGTATTTCTGTTGGAGAGCGCAACCGCTGGCTGACAGTAAACATACACCCAGGTTTTTGGAATTCATCCGAGGATCAGTGCAAATATCACCTGCTAGGCCAGAGCTGCATGGTTAAAATAACCACCGTATAGGTATTACACATATTGGCATGGTGGCACAATGGTTAGCACTGCTGCCTCACAGCTCCAGGTTCAATTCCGACCTCGGGTGACTGTTGACTTTTTGCACTTTCTCCCCGTGTCTGCGTGGGTTTCCTCTGGGTGCTCCGGTTTCCTTCCACAGTCCAAAGATGTGCAGGTTAGATGGATTGGCCATGCTAAATTTCCTCTTAGTTTCCAAAAGGTTAGGTGGGGTTACTGGGTTACAACAATAGGGTGGAGACATGGGCTTAAGTAGGGTGCTCTTTCCAAGGGACGGTGCAGACCCGATGGGCCAAATGGCCTCTTTCTGCACCGTAAATTCTATAATTCTATGATAGTATTAGCTAGGTGAGAGCCCACAGTACAAGGCAGCATTATACAATGCAAATTCTCCCTCTGCCTTCATCCAGCAGAAATGCCTGCTATAGCTTTAATAATAGTCCATTAAACATTTCTTCAGCTGTGAATTTCAAGTTCTTGACTTCTCCGTGCAGTGTGTGTGGAAGACTGAACCGCACATGGACTCTCAGGTTGCTAAGCACCAGCCAATCACGGGGCTGAAACCATTTCAAGTTTCAAATCAAAAAAATGAGATCCATTTTATCTCAATGTAACATCAGACTTTATTTATCTTTTCCTGCAAGCTCAACTGAACAAAATAGCTATTTTAATCTTTTAAAATATTTTTATTCCTATTTTTCAACCAACATTTTACGAAACCAACGCTAAACCAACACATATATTCATAACTGATGAGCACCCCAACAACAAGTGTGGCTGTGACCCCCCTTCCCCCTTAAACAGGTGTACTTTTCTTAATATTTAATCATCTTCAACATGGCCAAGACACGTATTTACAGACACTTATGTACAGTTTGGTTTGGGCTTTAACCTACCTACGAACCAGTCCTCTGAGGCTTTTGTCCCGTGTCTCCCACTTAACCCCCCCCCCCTCTTGCTGACTTCGAACAGGTCTTGGGACAAGTTGATGAACGGCTCCCATGTCCTGTAGAAACCCTCTTCCGATCCAAGGATGTCAAATTTTATTTTCTCCAGCCTGAGAAATTCCATCAGGTCAGACAGCCAGTCTGGAGCCTTGGTTGGTGCTGTCGATCGTCAGGATTCTCTGGCAGGCGATCTGGGGGAACGTTGTTGTTTCTTTGCAGAGGAAGTTTTTGACCAGAATATATCTGGGGTCGTTTCCTCTTGGGAGCTGGAACTTCTCTGCGAGTTTCCCCAGGGTCTCTACCCTACCACCCGTGCACATGTCACTAACCGTCAAAGTCCCCTCGGCCTGACTCCACCTTTTCAAGGAGGCATTCATTGTTGCGGAAGTGAACCTGTGGTTGTTGCAGGTGGGGGCCATGGTGGACATTTTGGTTAGACCGAAGTGCTGCCTCATTTGGTCCCACGCTCAGAGCATGGCTCATGCCACTGGGATATTCGAGCATCTGGCCGGGGGGGAATGAGAGTGGGGTTGTGCCAGTGCTCGGAGGGATGATCCCGCACAAGAACCCTCCTCCATCCTCACCCACTCCACTTCCGGTTCCTTGACCCACCCCCATACTTGTCGTGAAGACTGTCCTCTTGTTTAGAAGTATGGCTACGCCCCCCACATCGCCCTCGTTCCGTAACACGATAGTGCATCTGACCCACACAGCTTTTTCTTACCCGCAATTTGTCCTTCTCCCTTAGGTGTGTCTCCTGGAGGAAGGTAACATCGGCCCTCCAACTTTTCAGATGGGTGAAAACTCTGGATCTTTTCACTGGCCCGTTGAGTCCCCTGACATTCTCAGTGACTATCTTGATGGGGGGAGGCTTTTGTTCCCCACCCGTCTCCTGCTTGGTCAGCCATACTTACCTTGTGGAAGCGCCTCTGCACTCCAGGGTTTCCCTTTGTTTGGGAGCCACACAATATGACGTGGTCACCGTGTTCACCATGTGGCTGTACCCCTGCACTCCCGGGCTTCCCATTGTTTGGGAGCGGAAAGATGGTCATTCTCGGAATTGTTGTTTTCACTGCCGCCATGTGCGATCTGTCATAGCCAGCATTCTACCCACCCACTCCCCTCCCTCCTGTCCCCGAGTCCCCCTCTTGGGCATGTCTACCTCTTCCCCCCCCCCCCCCCCCCCCCCCCTCCCGGAGCAAGCAATCCTTAAACACCCCACCCTTTATTTTTTTTCCTCCTTCTTCCATCACCTATCTCTGCACCTTACTGCGTTCACCAACTCCTTCCTGGGACTTAAAGTTAGTTTGAAAGCGAGGCAGTTCTGTCCCACGCAATTGTCCTTTTCTGTTCTTTACACACAGTTTGTTTCTACTGTTGCTGCTGCCTTCCCAGCCCGTGTCTGTGCATGAACCGTCTGCCTCCACCGGTGCGGTGAAGTAGTAGTCCTTCCCCTGGAAGGTTACCCACAGTTTGGCAGGGTACAGTGTTCCAAACTGCACTCCACTCTGGTACAGGGCCGCTTTGGCTGCATTAAACTCAGCGCGGTGCTTGGCCAGTTCTGCCCCAACGTCCTGCCCTCGACACTCTCCGGCAGACCTGCGACGTCAAAGTTGTTTATGTGGCATCCATCATTTGGTTTCAGAGAGTGGGATTACTGATCACATTCACCTATTGGTTTACATGGACTGTGTACTTACTGAGAACATGAGAGTATAAATTAGATCTTGTAACTTGTGTTATCCTTTCAAATCTGTATATATCTATAAAGGTATAGTTGGGTGGAGGAGTAATTCTTGGCCTCCCTGTCTCGAGAGACAATGGATGCACGTCAATGGGTCACTGGTTTGGAAGCATCTGGCTCTCTCTGCGGTGTGTTCTCATGTCTTGCCTCTTGCTGCATCTCTTCTCTTCGCCGCTTTTCACTCTCTCCTTCACTGCTGTCCACCAGCTCTGGCGGTGACTAGCAACTTGCTCCCACACTTGTGGTCCATGTCATGTTTGTAGACATCTTTGAAGCGAAAGGATGGGCGGCGAATGGGTCTGGCGCAGGTGGCGAGCTCCCTGTACAATACGCCCTTGGGGATCCTGCCATCCTCCGTGTGGTTCACGTGTCCAAGCCATCTCGAGCGACGCTGGCTCAGTATGACGTACATGCTGCGGATGTTTGTTACTTTGATGTTGGAGATGCGGTCCTGCCACCTGATGCTGAAGATTCGTCGGAGACAGTGAAGATGGAATATGTTGAAGTGTCATATTTGGCT
Source organism: Scyliorhinus canicula (assembly GCF_902713615.1). Taxonomy (NCBI): domain Eukaryota; kingdom Metazoa; phylum Chordata; class Chondrichthyes; order Carcharhiniformes; family Scyliorhinidae; genus Scyliorhinus; species Scyliorhinus canicula. The sequence goes on from NC_052156.1 coordinate 124,258,337, forward strand.
TGCATACATTGTCCAGGCCTCAATGCAGTAAAGCAGGATACTAAGGACGCAGACTTGAAACACTCAAAAACATTTGTGTTCTGTGTGAGTATGCCATTTTCCCATACCCTGTTGGTCACCTGCATATAGAATATGCAGTGCAGAAGGCCATTCGGCCCATCGAGTCTGCACCGACCCACTTAAGCCCTCACCTCCACCCTATCACCCGAACTCCTCCTAAGCTTTTTTGGACACTAAGGTCAATTAGCAGCAGGCACGTTGATTTCTGCATTGAGAGACTGATTACTGATAATGGTTGAGCCCAAGTAGTTAAACTCTTGGACCACTTTCAGAATGTGGTCACCAGTGTTGATGGATGGAGCATTTCTAATATCCTATCCCACGGTGTTTGTTTTCTTGAGACTGATGGTTAAGCTGAGTTCTTTACAAGCAGCTACAAGCCTGACAATAAGTCTCTACGGGCACTCTTCCGTGTGAGATGTTAATGCAGCATCGTCAGCATAGAGGAGTTCCCTGATGGGAACTTTCCATACTTTTGTCTTCATTCTAAGGCGGGCAAGGTTGAACAGGTTGTCGTCTGATCTTTTGTGAAAAAGAATTCCTTCTCCTGGAGACATAAATGAATGAGAGAGCAGCAGTGAGAAGAAAATCCCAAACAGTGCAGGTACGAGGACACAGCCCTCTTTCACGCTGCTCAAGATGGGGAAGAGGGTTGAAGAGGCACCATTGTGGACTGCGCCTTTCATATTGTCGTGGAACGAAGTAATAATGCAATCTTCGCTCATAAATTGAAGAGACTACATCTGCTGACGCAGTCAAAGGCATTTGGCAAGATCTATGAAGGCGACGTAGAGTGGCTTCCATTGTTCGCAACCCTTCTCCCGTGGCTGGTGAAGAGAGAACAGCATGTCGATAGTGGGTCTCTGCAAGAAAGCTGCACTGTGCCTCAGGATAGACACGGTGAACCAGCTTCTGAAGTCTGTTTAAGGTGACTCGGCAAAGGCTTTCCCTACTGTGCTGAGGAGGGTGGTTCCACGGTAATTGTTGCAGTCAACATGGGCACCCTGTTCTTATAGAGGACATCGCACATGTCCTGTGGCACTGCTCCTCATCCAAGTACTGGTAAAGCAGGTCATGGAGTTTTGAGAGTATAGTTGGCTTGGCATATTTGAATATTCCAGGGGTAATGCCGTCATTCCCATTCAATTTAATCAATTTAAGAATCAATGGTGTTGCTGAGCTCCAGTTCTGTTAGCTGTTCATCCAGCTTGTCTGTGACTGGCAGAGGCTGAACTGCATTAAGGGTGGCATGGGTGACAATCTTTTCCCTGGAGTACAGTTCTAGGTAGTGCTCCATCCAGCGGTTCATTTGCTTGCTTTAGTCAGTGATTTTCCCCTCTATTATAGACTTTAGGGGTTGTCTTCATGGTTGGCCCATAAGCTTCCTTGATGCCGTCATACATTTCTCTGATGTTTCCGGTGTCAGAAACCAGCTGAATACGACTGCATGGAAGTTGCCAGTAGTCGTTTGCATAGTTTCCAGTTGTTCTTTGCATGGTGCTTCTGGCAGCTTTAACTGCTAAGGGTGTTTTCTCGGATTTACTCCATTAGCTTCAGTCCCTCCCGAGATGCCCACAAGTAGTTGGGCTTGTATCCCTGAGCAGGGGCACTGACCAGATGCTGTCAGCCAGAGCCAGCTGAGCTCGGGTGCCTGGAAGGCGGGGTCGACACTTCCTGAAGTAGCTTCACTTCACAAGTGCTACCTGTTACCCAAAGGAGTAATGTATATAGTTAATCTTGTGTTCTTTTATTAAATGTACATCAGCTGACTCCAGTGACGCTGCTCAGTGGCCCCGTTCCACATATTTAAACAAATAAAAGATAGAATCTATCATGCTGAGTTCCACCCTGGGATCTGACTTGTCCAGCGGTAACATCAGCTGGGATCATGACAGCCTAACTTTGTTTGCTAACTGCTGTACATTCTTGCAGCTGTTTGCCTCGAGGATTCTCAATATAATTGTTACATCAGAACACAATCTGCTTGTCATTAAGGTCTTATTAAATATTGAGGACTGCAGTGAATCAATCTTCCGAACCTCTTTTAAAAGGTCACAATGTAACTGTCATTCAGAAAGCACAGACACAATCCACATCCTCCTGGTCTTTTGGTAAACTTGGGTAAATGTACAATTTCCAATACACTTCATTCATCTTTCAGGCTGTTTTAAAAGGGGGTGATGGTCTTTCTTTGTTTGGTCTATCTCCACATCTCATTGATTTGGGATCCTTACAGGCTCCTGAAATAAAAGTGACAGACGTTCACACCTTGTAATTTCATTCGAACAAATCTCCATTCATCAGTATTGAATGTAGCCAATCTTTGAACCTGAAACAGCTTTGTCATTGCCAATGTAACACCCTGGTTTTATTAAATACATGGGACTTTGAACATCCTTATGTGTGATCAAGTTGTCTAGCCTGAACCAAAGGTTTTCTGTTGCAAAGAACATTGTGTCTGTCGTTGATCCCTTGCATACTATTCCTGTATTTTGTATAATACAAGTTCAAATATTCAACAAATGCACATGTTTTGACGCAGACATGCTCCCAGCCAAATCAGTTTCGAAGTTTTTACATCTGCATGCATTAGTTTTAATTGATTTTGATCCAAACACTGGGGCATCATATAGCTTCATAAGGCACAAAGTGTGTGGCCAGTTCTGATTGAAGAAAATGGGAAATATTATTGATGACTCTTTGAAAGCACTTTGCATTGAGGAATGTTCACACAGTCAGTTGCTGAAAAACAATAATAACAATTTCCGTTCACCCATCAGTTCACTGACCCCCATTGGCTCCTTGTTAAACACTGCCTCAATTTTAAAATTGACATCCTTGTTTTCAAATTCTTCCATAACCTCACCCCGCTCCATCTCTGTAATCTACTCCAGCCACACAAGCTGCGGAGGTATCTTCATCCTCCAATTCCGTGAATGAAATTCCCTGATTTTAATAGATACACCATTGGAGGCTGTCCCTTCAGCTGCCCAAGCACCAAGCTCTGGAATTCCCTTCTTAAGCCTCACCTTTTCTCTACTTCCCTTTCCTTCTTTGAGGCTTTTCTTTTAACCTATCCCTTTGACAAAGCATTTGGCCATCTGTCTTAATATCTCCTTATGTGCTTGGTGTCATCTTTTGTTTACTAACACTGCTCTGAAATGACTTGGGATGTTTTACTATGTTAAATGCACTATAAAAATACAAGTAGTTGTTTCTATGGTAAATTTCATTTATTGCTGTAAATTTTCATGTCGGATCAGGTTCTGTGCATTCTGTGGGAGTTGGATACCGAAGAAGTCGAAGACATCTTACAAGTATTTGTCAACAAATCGTTACTATTCTGTGACCGCAATGGAAAATCTTTTCAGTATTATCTGCATGATCTCCAATTGGACTTCCTAACTGAACAGAATCGCAATCGACTTCCGGTAGATTTTTTTTATCTTAATATCTAACTTATTCTTTCCCTTTGATCATGTTCTTGTTTCTTAATTTTGTACATTTGGCTTCTGCGTGAAATTATCATTTGTAACTTTGCAAGTATTGTAGCAAATGTGTATGAGTATCACATGAGATAGTATAGACTGTTGGATCGGATTGGATTGGATTTGTTTATTGTCACGTGTACCGAGGTACAGTGAAAAGTATTTTTCTGCCCGCAGCTCAAACAGATCATTTAGTACATGAAAATAAAAGAAAATAAAAAGAAAATACATAATAGGGCAACACAAGGTATACAATGTAAATACATAGACGCCGTCGTTGGGTGAAGCATACAGGAGTATAGTAGTAATCAGGTCAGTCTACAAGAGGGTCGTTTAGGAGTCTGGTAACAGCGGGGAAGAAGTTGCTTTTGAGTATGTTCGTGCGTGTTCTCAGACTTTTGTATTGCCTTCCCGATGGAAGAAGTTGGAAGAGTGAGTAAGCCGGGTGGAACGGGTATTTGATTATGCTGCCCGCTTTCCCCAGGCAGTGAGAGGTGTAGATAGAGTCAATGGATGGGAGGCAGGTTCGTGTGATGGACTGAGCTGTGTTCTGAAGTTTCTTGTGGTCTTGGGTTAAGCAGTTGCCATACCAGAATGTGATGCATCCAGATCGGATGCTTTCTATGGTCTACCGGTAAAAGTTGGTAAGAGTCAATGTGGACATGATGAATTTCCTTAGTTTCCTGAGGAAGTATAGGTGCTGTTAAGCTTTCATGGTCGTAGCGTCGACGTGGGTAGACTAGGAGAGACTTCTGGTGATGTGCACACGTAGGAATTTGAAGCTGTTATCCATCTCCACCTCAGCCCGTTGATGCAGACAGGGGTGTGTACAATGTTTTGCTTCCTGAAGTCAGTGACCACCTTTTTGCTTTTCCTGACATTGAGGGAGAGATTGTTGTCATCACACCACTCCACTAGGTTCTCCATCTCTCTCTTGTATTCTGACCCGTCGTTGTTCAAGATTCGACCCACTACGGTCGTGTCGTCAGCAAACATGTAGTGGAGTTGGAGCCAAATTTTGCCACACAGTCGTGTGTGTATAGGGAGCATAGTAGGAGGTAAGTACGTAGTCTTGCGGGGCCCTGGTATTGAGGACTATCGTGGAGGAGGTGTTGTTTTTTATTCTTACTGATTGTGGTCTGTGGGCCAGAAAGTCGAGGGTTCAGTTGCAGAGTGAAGAGCCAAGTCCTAGGTTTTGGAGCTTTGATTAAGTTTGCCTGGATTATAGTGTTGAAGGCGGAGCTGTAGTCAATAAATAAGAGTCTGATGTAGGAGTTCTTGTTGTCGAGAAGCTCAAGGGATGAGTGTAGGGTCAGGGAGATGGCGTCTGCAGTGGACCAGTTGCGTCGGTATGCGAATTGCAGTGGATCTAAGCATTCTGGGAGTATGGAGTTGATGCGCTTCATGACTAACAGGGCCACTGGACGGTAGTCATTGAGGCACGCTGCCTGGTTCCTCTTTGATGTGGAGATAGCGGCGTTGGATTGGGGTGAGCACAGTAAGAATTCTTACAACACCAGGTTTAAGTCCAACAGGTTTGTTTCAAATCACTAGCTTTCGGAGCACTACTCCTTCTCAGGTGAATGAAGAGGTATGTTCCAGAAACAAATATATAAATATATATTTATATATATATATATATAGACAAAGTCAAAGATGCAAGACAATGCTTGGAATGCGAGCATGTGCAGGTAATTAAGTCTTTACAGATCCAGAGATAGGGCTAACCCCAGTTTAAAGAGGTGTGAATTGTCTCAAGCCAGGACAGTTGGTAGGATTTTGCAAGCCCAGGCCAGATGGTGGGGGATGAATAATGCGACATGAATCCAAGGTCCTGGTTGAGGCCATACTCATGTGTGCGGAACTTGGCTACAAGTTTCTGCTCGGTGATTGTGCGTTGTTGTGCGTCCTGAATGCCGCCTTGGAGTGCGCTACCCGGAGATCAGAGGCAGAATGTCCTTGACTGCTGAAGTGTTCCTCGACTGGAAGGGAACATTCCTGCCTGGCAATTGTCGCGCGATGTCCATTCCTCCGTTGTCGCAACATCTGCATGGTCTTGCCAATGTACCACGCGTCGGGACATCCTTTCCTGCGGCGTATGAGGTAGACAACGTTGGCCGAGTCGCACGAGTATGACCATCAGACTCATCATGGAGTACTCTCCAAAATCGGTTGCATTCTTGGACACACTCATCTCCATCAAGGGCGGTCACCTCAGCACTTTGCTTTACCGCAAGCCCACGGATAACCTCAGGATGCTCCACTTCTCCAGCTTCCACCCTAAACAAATTAAAGAAGCCATCCCCTTTGGACAAGCCCTCCGTATACACAGGATCTGCTCAGACGAGGACATCTACAGAGGCTGAAAGATGCCCTCGTATGAACGGGATATGGCCCTCGACTCATCGATCGACAGTTCCAACGCCCCACAGCAAAAGACCGCACTGACTCCTCAGAAGACAAACATGGGACACAACCGACAGAGTACCCTTCGTCATCCGGTACTTCCCCAGAGCGGAGAAACTACAACATCTTCTTTGCAGCCTTCAACATGTCATCGATGAAGATGAACATCTTGCCAAGGTCATCCCCACACCCCCACTACTTGCCTTCAAACAACCGCGCAACCTCAAACATTGTTTTCAGCAAACTACCCAGCCTTCTGAACAGCGACCACGACACCACACAACCCTGCCATGGCAATCTCTGCAAGATGTGCCAGATCATCGACATGGGTACCACGATTACACGTGAGAATACCACCCACCAGGTACGAGGTACATACTCATGAGACTCGGACAACGTCTTCTACCTTGTACGCTGCAGGAACGGATGTGACAACGGAGAAACGGACATCGCGCGACAATCCTATCTCTGGATCTGTAAAGACTTAATTACCTGCACATGCTCACATTCAAAGCATTGGCTTGCATCTTTGACTTTGTCTATATATATGTTTCTGGAACATACCTCTTCATTCACCTGAGGAAGTAGCAGTGTGCCGGAAGCTGGTGTTTTGAAACAAAACTTTTGGACTTTAACCTGGTGTTGTAAGAATTCTTACCGGTTCTTCTTTGGAACCGGTATGATGGTGATCTTCTTGAAGCAGGTGGGGACCTCGGAGCGGCGTAGGAACAGGTTAAAGATGTCCGCGAACGCATCTGCCAGGTGGTCCGTGCAGGTTCTGAGTGCACAACCAGGGATCCTGTCTGGACCCGTCGCCTTCCGGGGGTTCACTTTCTATAAGGCAGATCTGACTTCGGTAGCTGTGATGGTGGGTATGGATGTGTTTTGGGCTGCTGGGGCACCCGACAGCGGATCGATGGTTTCCTGCTCGAATCGACTATTTTGGATATTGTTTACACATTATAATTGTGAGATTACAATTTCTTTCTTGGTCAACAAGAGGCGCAGCGGGGCTGATCTTTTACTTCTAGTTGAAGTGGGTGTGAAAGCAATGGATAGGTTGCGCCTCCAATAAGATTTTTTGATTAAGATTCTGGGATGTGTAATTTGTGCATCGGAATCCAATCCTGAATTAATTTACCAATATTTAATGTTCTTTTTCGAGGATTTAACCATAACAGGAAGCCATAAGACTTCAGTTGTGAAATTAGAAGGTTTATTGAAAGATGGAGTAATAAAGTAAAACATGAGGCTATTGGTGCAGAACTTCTAGACTGAATATATTCTAATTGAGAAATATAGTATAGAAAGTAAAATTTAAATGCACAACTTGATTCGTTCCAACTCTCAAACAGCATGATTTGGACTTGAGCAAACTTTAGACTAATCAGTTTTTCGAATTCGCCACCCTTCTCCAGGGATGCCACACAGAGAAAAGGTCTAAATTAATTTGTGATGTGTTTTTCAGTGAGTTTCCAAATTCCTCACCGCTATTCAATGACACTGAGTAACTTTTTTGGACCCTGGGGAGTTTCTCACTGATTTAGCCCACACTTCGAATTTCTTTTAACACTGAGGAACTGAATTCAGATATCGGGCTGCCATTTTTAAAGGGTGCCACGATGTTTAAGTGAGCTTGTGGTTCCCCCCCCCCCCCCCCATGGGCATTGCCACTCCCCACACAAATGGACACTACCCCACACTCCCCCCAAGTGAGGACAACCCCACTATCCCTTCAGTCACCTCCAAGCCCCCTTACAGCACCTTCTAGGACACCCACTCATCACCCCTCAAACTCCCGAAGGCCCCTACCTGCCTCCCCTGCACTTCCCCGCCCTTAAAACCTGCCTCCATCCTCTTTTCGTGGGCATGGCTCCCCTCGTCCCCTGGCCCTTGGCAGTCAGGCACCGTTGCACTACCACCCTGGCACCCAGGCAGAACTCGTAGCCTGGTAGTGCCAGGGTGGCAGTGCCAGGGTGCCAGCTGGGCAGTGCCAGGATGGCCATGTTCCAGGGGTCCACCCTGCATTTACCCTGACCATTCGGGGGCTCCGATGGCCCAGGAGACCTCCCGTACAGTTCCGCCTGGTCCACGTTTGTGTGGTCATGCCTATTTGAGGTAGAGGTCCGACTCCAACATCTTGCGGACTTCGGTGAATCCCATTAAGCGTGGAGCCTGTCGGGAGGCTCTCTGCAGGCCTCATCCGGGATTCTCCGGCCGCATTGTGCTCTCACTTGAGCGCAACCCGGCCACAGAATCGTGCCCAATGGCACCTTGATCTTGTTAGCTTACTACCATGAACATATTGTGAAAATTCCTTAAAGATTGTCAAGTTAAAATAATATCACCTGTCCAGACCTACTTCAACTCCTGCCAGAGCCTGTGCCAGAAGGTCCGAAACATTTTTGTTTTGGGTCTCAGTTGATTGCTGCCTTGCTGCATCTCGCCAGTCGCAAAAAGGTCTGGAAGATGATTGTGAGTGGAGTGAGATTGGGCGATGGTGTCAGATTGGCATAGTGGTCTCCAATTTCTGCTGTTCCTGGATACATGGAATTAAACATTTTCGGACCCCTTAAAGTACTGCTGGTCAGACCACTCGATTTTTGACAGCGATGAATGGACTATGTGCGGTGCATTCTCTGCCTACTCCTACCTGAACATCGCAGTTGTGGCACACAACTGCCATGTGACCCCCATATGTATACTTAACCAGAGTCCACCAAGAAATAGGTGCAAGGGATGTTTATCTATTTACAGGATTTATTGTGATTTTTCAAAATATTTTGAAATTATTTGTTGAGTTGGCTTCAGTTAATATTTGCTTTTCTCACAGGACTTGCATGCAAAAATGGTTTGCCAATATCAGAAGAAATATAAAAGACGGTTCCCATCACCTTCTGATGAAGATTGTATGTATTGGTACAGTTTTCTGGCTAACCATATGGCTAAAGCAAATATGGACAAGGTTAGTTCAAAAGACTCTACAATTACCTTAGTCATAATCTGTAAACGGAAATTTTAAAGACTATTGTTCCAGTTTGAGAATTGCAGAAGGAACATTATGGATGGGATTTTCTGACCCTTTAGATCCCGCTGAATGTGGGTTCCCTAATGGCGGGGTGGATAAGCCATGCAAAGTGCTGTAGACATCGACGGGACCGGAAGATCTCACTGGTGACTAATGGCAAGCTACCTCCATCACCAGAAAGCATGCAATGTGTGTGGGGGGGGGGGGGGGGGGGGGGGGGGGGGGGTCCCACCCGTAGAGAGAAAACCTACTTAAAAGTGGCTACACAAGTCGACACTGATTAGGTATGGTTGTTCAGAGGAAGCTTTCCGTTCACTGTTCCACCATCTCCTATGCGGTTAGGCTGTGTAATGAATTGATAATCTTGCTGTAACATGGCTTATGTAATTCAACATACTAACGATCGCTCTTTATCCCATTTTGCTTTTCCATCCTTGTCGCAGTATATCATCTGCTGTTTCTCAAGGCACTGTTGAACAAATAGCTCCCACCATCGCCACATTCTATTTATATAGTGCCCTTAACATAGCGATATGCCCCAGGGTGCTGCACAAGAATGGTATCAAACTAAATTTCACACCGAGCTTCATAGTGAGCCTTATTAGGTAATATTAGGAGAGGAAAGAGATAAGTTGCAAGGACTGTCTTACAGGAGGAGGTTTGGAGTGGGAATTCTAGACCTTGCGGCCTCAGCAGCTGAAGATGGTGCCTCAGGATGGAATGATTAAAATTAGATGGCTAAAAAGGCAAGAATTGGAGGAACGCAAATTCCAGACATCTTTTAAAAACACTTAAAACATGTGAACCACAAAAAAAAAATGAAGTATTTGTTCTTTAAAGCTGGTAATTTCTACCAGCTTTATTGGGTGCAACTTGAGCTATTCTTCCCATTTCTGTTGCTGTGGAAAAATCCAAACTAGAGTCTACCAGCTTCCAGGCATCTGTCAATGCCTCCTCAAAACAGCTGCAAATGTGTAAAAATCAAAGTGGCCTGATGTGATCATCCTCCTCCATTCCCCCTGTCATCTAGCATTTGTTTCCTGCTCAGCATGTCCCATCGGTTTGGGTTTCTTCTTCGTAGAATCCTTTGATCGAATGTGTTAGTGCTGTACTGTATTAAAACAGTGTCATGTTGCCAGTTTTACTTCTGCGTAAACATATTAAAAATGTTTTAAAATTTTGGTATTTATATTCGCAGAGTTTAGTTAACTATCTAGGTATATAGTTTATTGGAACTTAAAATGGGCCATTTGGGGGAAAAATAATGCAATGCACTTAAATGGGATTACACCCGCTGATGAATTTAAATTTTAGTTCTTCTTCTGTCCCCCAGTTTTGCAAGAGGCTTTCAAGGCCCTGGATAATGATTTTTGGCCTAATGTTTTTTTAATGTTATTTTTTTTTGTAAATGTTGGATTTTGTTAGAAAGTGAAACTGATTTATTGAAATGAACCATTATTGATTTATTGGCTTGGATTTTACGACTGGTATCAAAAGAATGGCTCTCGCTGTTCACCAGGCTGGCAGCTGCCACAGAGTTTCTGTGAGCTCTTGATTTGCTGTCATCATCTGATCCAGCACTGTGCCCTCCAGAAGGCACCTGTGAGGAGGATATGAAACGGCCTGGCTCTTCAACCAATTAATCTTTGTTGATGCACAGATTAGTGTAATTGTTCTCAATGCAAGATCTGGTATCGTACAGATTTTTAAAATGGAAATATTTTTATTGGAATTTTAATGATTTTTATTAAAAGATTACAAAAAAGCGAACCAAACAATAATGGTCATGTTGTGTGGTTGGCTGGGCCTCTCTGGCACTGTTCATATTTGTACTCCACCTCTGAGAAGGACCTGCTCATTCAGATTCTGGCTGGGTGTGCTCTGTGCACCACTTTCAGATGCATTAGGCTTAGCCTTGCGCATGTGAAGGTGGAGTTTGTCCTGTTCAGTGCTTTGCTCCAGAGTCCCCGCCCTATTTCTATCCTTAGTTCTTCCTCCCATTTTTCCCGTGTCTGGTCCAGCGGGGAATGTGCCTGTTCTAATAGTTGCCCATATAGGTCCCCGCAGTTCCCCCTTCATTAGTCACCCGCGTCTAACAGCTCCTCTATCATTTGAGTGTCTTGGCGTCCGTGGGTATGTTGTCGTCTCCTTACGGAGGAAATTATTGATTTTTAAGTGTCGTAGTTCGTTGCCTTTAGGCGGTTGCAGCCTCTCTATCAGTTCCTCTAACGTCGCTAGTTTGTCATCCATGCAGAAATCCCTCATCGTCCCTAACCACCTCTCAAAGGTGATATCCATTGTGGTGGCATGATCCTATGGTTGTTGTAGATAGTGGCCATGGTGGACATTTCAGTCAAGCCGAAGGGTTGCCTTAGCTGGTTCCATGTGTGGAGCGTGGCTGTTACTACTGGGCTTGGTAGAGTGCTTGCCTGGCGGGGATCATGATTCACCAAGACATTGGGGCAGACCTGGACAAGTGCCGGGCAGAATTCTACAGAGCTAAGGCGGCTCTGTACAAAAGCAAGGTGAAGTTTGGGATGCTGTACCCAGCCAAGCTATGGATCATATTCTAGGGAAGGGAGCATTACTTCACGGCCCCTACGGATGCAGACAAATTCGTCCAGGATAATGAGCTGGGAAGACAGCAACCAAGGCAATGGTGAAAGTATCATCCGAAGGAACTAAAATTACCTAAGAGACACGTTGCGTGGGACTGCACCACCTCACTCGGAACCTGGGATCCCAAATGTAGAAAGGAAGGGACGAGGGCAGCGGATCGCAGGAGAGGGGGGAGGAGGAAAAACTGGGGGAAGCGTAGTAGTGGGCGAAGTGTTAGCTTAAAACCAACCCTAGAAGGGGGGGGGGGCTACCACACTAACGGGAAAGCTAGAGCCAGGAGGTACGAATGAAGGGGACCACGGCGCATCTCCCACCGAAGGGAGAGAGCGCCTGATAACAGGAGGGGTACACAACACCTTGACCGTCGCTTTAATGTCAATCTTTCTCTCTTCCTTAGCTCCCTGGTGAGGAACCTCTTCCACCCAGCCTCAGGTGAGGGGGAGCCCCGTGTGTGGCTTGTTGGTCCCTCTCGTTCTGGTGTGGCTTGCATTCCTTTGCCTCGTGCGTCCACCATCTCGATCGCTCGCTTCTCTTGGCTGTTGCAGCTTTTTGTCTCTGCAGACTCTGGAACTAGTGTTGCTCTGCATCGTTTCTTATGATGTTGTTGGATAGGGTTAGGAGATGCGTTTTCCCATTCTAGCAGGCTAATTTAGGTAAAAGAGCCTAATTTTGGGTTCTTAAGAGAGCCACCTTTTGTGCGTCTGCTCAGCACATCCCCCATCAGCGGAAGTCTGGTATTGTGTAGATTAACCCATTTGAGTGTTTGTCTCATCAGAATGTGTGGTGTTTTTCTCAGTACATTTAACATACAAGGGCAGCACGGTAGCATGGTGGTTAGCATAAATGCTTCACAGCTCCAGGGTCCCAGGTTCGATTCCCGGCTGGGTCACTGTCTGTGTGGAGTCTGCACGTCCTCCCCGTGTGTGCGTGGGTTTCCTCCGGGTGCTCCGGTTTCCTCCCACAGTCCAAAGATGTGCGGGTTAGGTGGATTGGCCATGCTAAATTGCCCATAGTGTCCTAAAAAGTAAGGTTAAGGGGGGGTTGTTGGGTTACGGGTATAGGGTGGATACGTAGGTTTGAGTAGGGTGATCATTGCTCGGCACAACATCGAGGGCCGAAGGGCCTGTTCTGTGCTGTACTGTTCTATGTTCTATACCTGCTTGCCTAATTTTCTGAATTATTCTGAAGTTAGCCGAGGAAGAGAAGTTTTAAACTAATTTGCCTCATGTTTGTCTATTCGTGAGATGGCATTATTAAAACTAGAAGTTTAAATGCTCGTCAATTGTGCGCTGGATTTATGTTGTAACAGTAATTACATCCACCAGTTTTGCAACAAATGGATATAAACATTATCATAAAAATGTAAGTTTCGGTATGGATTTGTAATAGGCTGAGTTGATATCCTCTGGCATGTTGAAGGTACTAAGTGACAGCTACTATGTTTTCCTCTAGTGTAGAGAGATAATAAGGTGATAAAGTTTTATGAAGCAATTGTGACATATTCTAAGCAACCAACTGAAAGGCCCTTTTATCAGAGGCTTGGGAGAAGGTCCCCATCAACACCTCTCTTTTTATCTCTCAGTTGGAGTTGATGAGTGGTTTTGCAAAAGAAGGTTCAAATACAATTTTGAAAAAAAGGATGGCATCTAATGTAATCTCGAGTGGGATCTTTAATTGAGTAAAATTCTCTATATGATTAACTTTTTCAATTCAGTTTCCTAATGGAAAAATCTGTCTGCATGCTTCAAATGGAGATGATTGTGAACATTACAGCAGAAGATAATTTTTGCATGGAAATGTTCTGCTAGAAATTGAGTTGGTATTTCAAATAAGTTAGTGTCCTGAACTCCTCATTTCATAGATTAATAAATTTGCTTTTTCAGAGTTAGAATCTCAGTAATGTAATGCTTTTCACCAGAAATCTTAAACCTATAATAGCTTTTGATGTGATTTCAACTTTTCCGATAACTATGAAATATAATGAATACAGATGAGCCCTTCTACTTTTTACACCGTACACTGTAGTAGTTAGAACTTAATTAAAAGTATGATCTTGCTTATAGTCTATTGAAATATAGCCTATTGAAATATAGCCTACTTAAATAGAGTCAGGGTGAGAAACTTCCAATGGCTTATGTTTGTAATAAAATCTTGTGCATTTTTTAGGGCCAGTTTATTCCCTTCCCTGTGAAAGTCGTCATCACATGTACTCCTTCAGCTCCAGGGTCCCAGGTTCGATTCCTGACTTGGGTCACTGTCTATGCGGAGTCCGCACATTCTCCCCATGTCCGCTTGGGTTTCCTCCCACAATCCAAAAATGTGCAGATTAGGTGGATTAGCCTTTCTAAATTGCCCTTAGTGTCCAAAAGGGTTGGGTGGGGTTATGGGGATAGGGTGGAGGTGTGGGCTTGGGTAGGGTGCTCTTTCTAAGGGCTGGTGCAGACTCAGTGGGCTGAATGGCCTCCTTCAGGACTGTAAATTCTATGATTCAACTGGTAGTATAAGATGCTATAGACTATGACTTCAGTGATGACCTAAATTGGTAACATTCTGAGATTAGCTTTCAGGAGACCAAACCCAGATTAGGTGATCTTGCCAGTAATCCCTGTTTATACCTCCAAATAAAATGGAGTACAATATGCATGTTGCCCCATTTAACTGCGCAGAATTGATTAAACTTGTACATCTTGGTTGAACAGCTCTGAATACCAGCAGCAGTTTAGATTCTTGTCCCGTGCCCTTTTAGTCAATCTGAACATTTTCAATAGAAATTTGTGCTTCATACGTTGTCTTCCTGGCAAATAATACTGTGGATTGCCCTTTGATCTCCAGAGTATGGATTCTAGTTTACATTTGTGTTATCAGATAAAAACGTGCTAAATGTTCTGAATGTTTTTTTACAGGAACTCTATTCACTCTTGTTTTCAATGGATTGGATAAAGGCCAAGACCGAACTGATGGGCCCGGCCCAGTTGATAAATGACTTTGTGGAGTACAGGCACATACTGGATGAAGAGGTATGTTTCACAAAGACTTGAGATATCTGCTGCATATGGGAACATTTGCTAAACTTTTGCGAGGAGAGCTGTTTACGGAACAGTTCAAGTCAAATTACCATAGTAAATTTCTGTGGATGCTGGAAATCTGAAAAACAATTCTCAGCCAGTCAGTTAACATTTTTGGTCAGAGAGAATCTGTCTGTCTCGCTCCATCGATACTTCCCGATCTGCTAAGTATTTCCCGTATTTTCTGTTGTTTATATCTTGCCATTAGCTGTTGTTCTAAATTGTGTATTTGTAGAATTATCTTGTGCTTCCAATCATTGAGCAGCTTTGATCAGAAATACAGCAAAGGCTCCATTGAGAGCATTCGTAACTAACATTTGTTGGTCGTTCAGAGTTAGTGTGTTTAACACTCCTCCAATAGAGGCAGTGTGCTTAACACTTGTTTGGCTCTGTTTTTTATTTCTATGCTCTGGAGTCGCCAGGTGCCGTAAGAGACACCGTCACAAGTTATCAAGGTCAAGTTCAAGTCAATAAAGTCATACACCGATTAGTAAGTCCAAAACAATTAGAGTTTATTATAGCAATTATAATAAATACTCCTGCACACACTAAAAGACTAATACTTATCTAAGTAGGAACAAGCAAGGTCAGGGGACAAGGCCTTTGTTCCTTTCTGGTCTGCAACTTCTGTTCGCTAATAGTCTGCAAGAGTACAAGCAATGCCTGGGTCATGTAACGATCGTCGTTTTGGCACTTACTGATAGATGGCTGTTGCTCAACGGCCGGTGATGAAAGACAGGATCTGGAGGCTGGAGTTGGAGGCCGGAGTCAGGATGCAACAGACCTAGGCCGGAGTCAGGATGCAACAGACAGAACCATGTGCGGGACCTTCTTTTTATAGGTCCCCAGAGGTCCGTGCCCCTTGGGGTGGGCTCTCTCACCTGCTGGGGATCGATTGGGTCTTTCCCAATCGATATGATTCAAACCCCCCTATCCTGGGGTCGTTTCTCGATGGCTGGGGCGGTTCCTAGGGCTCATTGTTCTGGTTTCTCTGGCGCCATCCTGGCTGGGTAGCTATAGAAAAGTATCAATCGATACTTAAATGTATCTATTGTATCTGGGACTGTCCGGTATCACCTCATTAGTATGCCGATCGTTTTCCCATTAACATCGCTGCCTGGACTCTGCAGCTGTGGGGAAACCAGTTTTTACGAGTGTCTCACTGTTGAAAGCTTCTGCAAGCTGTTTGTCCTGGACTATGTCCGTTTTTCCCTGCAGTCTTTGCAGTTCTCCATTTTGTATACTGGTGTCCATTTTAGATGGCTACACATTGAAGGAGTGACATTAGGTCGACTTGAGTATATAATCTAGGTTATACTTTAGTGCGATATTAAGGGAGTGCTGTGAAGTATCAGATAAGAGATTAAACCAAAGTCCCTGTCTGCTTTCTCGGGGAGACAAGAAAAGACCCCCCAAGACATTATTTGAAGGATAGCGCCACAGTTCTCTAGGTATCCTGACTAATATTTAGACTTCAACCAACCTTATCATTTACCTGATCATTTATCTCATTGCCAAGTATGGGATCTTGTAGTGTGCAGATTAGATGCTACTGTTACAATTATGAGGTTAATGACATTTTGGGATTATAACTTTAAATTTAGGAGAAGTGAAAAGTGATCATGTGAGCTTTCTGGACAGCAAGCATGGATAGTTAAATTGTTAGAGATGGAAGAAGGCTTGAATTGTTTTACTGAGAGGAAAGTGCATGGAGACTATGGCTGTAGTCTCTTGAGTTCAAAATGAAAAGACTCAAACTCCCAAAGTTCCAAAAAGATATTGAAGGCACTAAGTTGTAAGCAATTCTGCTGTAAACATGCCATTTACTTCTAAGGTTAAAGAGGGTTGGTCTGTCAAGGAGTTCATTATCATTTCTACCTAGAAACAAGGTTATGTGTTTCATGTTGCCGTAGGGCAGTCAAAGTCATTTTTGAGATCAGGTTACAGGTTTCCTTGTATATCAATTGTCACAGATGGGCAGAAGTTCTGCATGGTCAGCAAAGAGAAAAGACTATTTGGCTTTATCAGCCACAGGAGCCAGATGCAAAAGGGAGACAGTCTCTTGAAGAGGCGCATCTTGCAGCCATCCAAGGATTCCAGACATCCTGGCATAACGGGAAGAATAATAATTGGAATAGGGAATTTCCATTGGAATGGGAATTGGATGGCTGATTCAAGGAACTCTCCAAAAACGGAGGAAAATGCCTGGAGATGGCCACTCAAAGTAACTACTTAAACACATTGGAAGCTGGGAGCAACTGCAGTCTGTGTGCTAAAAGGACGATAATTTCATCCAGAGTGAAACGGGTGATCAGTATACAAGGACAATACCACTTTCTGTAGTTTAAATTCAGACAAAATTAATCGTGTTTTTTAGTTATTTGTTACAGTAAAAGTTTGAAACATCAAACCGTGTTTTATTCTTTCAGCTATCAACTGGAAGTTCAAATCTCTTTCGAACGGTTATGGGTCTCTACAGAGATCATAAACACTCCATGAAGTGCTTTGGGAAGTTCTGAGGCCATAAAAGAGAATATATAGATGCAAGTTTTTTCTAATTAAAAATACTTTAAAGGAAACAGAGCAAGAAAATTAAATTAGACCACATCTGTGTGAAACCTAGGAACAGCACAGACATGATGGCCACCTTTTGTACCAACATTTCTATGCAAAAGACTAGTATTTAAAGGAGTTTCAGAAGTACAAGATCTATATCTGAAAACTTGAAGATAATAAAACTTACCAATATTAAAAGAAAAGAGTGGCAATAAATGAAGAAATATATGACAATAGCCGTAGAAGTTCGCAGAGATCTGTTTTGTGTTCATGACTATTTATACCATTCATAGAGCTAAAATGAAGGCAATTAATCTTTGTAATAAGCAAAACTGTTGTGCAGCATTAAGGGTGATTGATCCAAATTCAGCTAGACGTAGACCAAATAGGTTAAGATTCTGAGACCGATGGACTTCAATGTGAATATGAATACAACAAATGTAGAGTTGCTTATGATGAAGACATATGGTGTATGTTGCTAAAGCTGGAAAAGAAGCTTAGTGTGACCATTGACTCATGAAAATTTCCAGTTAATTTACACCAATAATATGGGCCCTTTAATTGTGAGTCAAGTCTATTATTCTGTATGGTACAGGGTTCAATAGCTGTGACATGCTGAATCAGGCACAATGAGTTAACTTGGCTGCTTCTTGGACGGAAATATCTGCAATTGTGTGGTTATAACTAGATAGATCAGAGTCGCGCCCAATTTTGAAATATTGTGTGCAATGTTGGCACCTTGCCTTCAAAATGACAGTGATTTGTTTGCCATGTGCAATGATGAGCCCAGTAACAATGAGGATGATTCTGGAATTGTGTTCAAAATTATTTGTTCCAAAGGAATGGAGGTAAAATGTTTTGGCTCTTGAAAATGTGGAGAAGAATTGATAATATAGTGTCATGGAGCGAATGGCAGAACTAAAGGACAAATTAGCAAGTGCCCTCCTTGCAAGAGAGCAATGTGCTTGACATAAATCCATGTCTAAAGCAGGTTTTCTATTCATTCGTGAAATGTGGGCACTGCTGGCTGGGCCAGCATTTATTGCTGGGGCGGCAAGGTAGCACAGCGGTTAGCAACGTTGCTTCGCAGCACCATGGTCCCAGGTTCGATTCCCGGCTTGGGTCACTCTCTGTGCGGAGTCTGCACGTTCTCCCTGTGTCTGCGTGGGTTTCCTCTGGCTGCTTCGGTTTCTCCCACAAGTCTCGAAAGACGTGCTGTTAGGTAGTTTGGACATTCTGAATTCTCCCTCTGAACAGGAGCTGGATGGTGGCGACTAGGTGCTGTTCAGAGTAACGTCATTGCAGTGCTAATGTAAGTCTACTTGTGACAATAAAGATGATTATTGCCTATCCCCTAATTGCCCATGGTCTGAGTGGCTTATTAGGTCATTTCAGAGGGCATTAAGAGTCAAACACGGACTTCCAGTGGCGTGGGCGAGCAGGGCGGCTGCAGCGAGAAGAGCTCCCGCTGGTGGCCACAATTCGCGGCGATTTCGGGGAAATCCCCGAGTCTTCACGCACCTTCACTATCGTCGGCTCACGAGCAGCCTGTGGGGCCGGTTTAAAAACCGGCAAAGAATCCCACGCGGGTGTCGGGCGGCAGGGTCTGAGGCGCTGGGCCCAGCGCGGCGTCAAGGTCAGAGCAGTGGGGTCGGAGCTACGAGGAGGCCGAGGCGGCAGGCTCGAGACCAGGGCATGATGTAGGTGGGGTGCCCCACATCGGCTGGCTCCCACCTAGGAGGAAGAAAGAAAGCTGAAGCCTGGTCCCAGGGGAGTTCTGGGTGAATGTAGAGGAGAAAGAAAGAAGGTTTAAGGATGTTTGGTGAAAGCTTTTTTTTCTCTCTCCTTTTTTCAAAAGAAAGAATAATTCGGATTGATGAAGGACAGGAGGGTAGAGAGGGAGAGAGGAGAAAAGAAAGAAAATAAAAAACAATAAGCCACTAAAGGATGCGAAGAGCAGCGTTGAAGAAAGGAGGAAACGCGGGTTCGCCGCTGAAGGAAAATACGAGCAAAAGTGTTGACAGGATGGCAGAAGCCAAACTGCAAGGTGGGGCCGCACTACTTAACGTGGAGAAGATGACCGAGGTGATGGCGGTGGAGCTGGAAAAACAGTTTGCGAGGCACATGGAGGCCTTGAGAAGGAGACGGCGATCGCATTGAAGTCATTGGTGGAGGAGGCAATCGCCCCAGGAGGGTGGCGGTGGCAAAGGCATCGGCCGAGGTGAGAGAGCAGGGCGAGAAGATGAAGGAAGTGGAGGAGGGTGTCACAACACAGCGGCCAGGTCACCTCGATGGGGGACGAGCTGCGGAGGGTGGTGGAGGTTAACAGAGGACTTCGAGCAAAGCTTGAAGACTTGGAAAACCACTCAAGGCGGCACAATTTGAGAATTGTGGGCTTACCCGAAGGGACAGAGGGCCCAAGGCCAACACAATACTTCACTAAGAAGTTAGCAGAGCTGATGGGGGAGGGTGAGAACCCCTCCCGGTATGAGCTAGACCGAACTCATTGGTCATTAAGGCTGAAGCCCAAAGTGAATGAGCCGCCAAGGGCAGTAATTATCTGCTTCCATAAGTTTTGCATGAAGGAGAAGGTATTAAGCTGGGCGAAGCAGAAGCGGGAGGTGCTTTGGGACGGTACCGTGGTTCGGATCTACCAGGACTTGACGATGGAGTTGGCAAAAAGACGAGCGGCGTTTGGGTGAGTGAAGGCGGCGTTGTACAAGAAGGGGGTGCGATTTGGTATGATGCGCCCAGCGAAATTGAGAGTAACGAATAACGCAAAAGACTTTTATTTTGAGACAGCGGATGCGGCTGAGGCGTTCGTGAAGGCAGAAGGCTTGGGACAGACATGAAGAGTGGAACTGGAAGAGAGACTGTGGACTGTGTTTGAACAACTGGAAAATGTCCAAATGTTATAACGTCCTTTTTACGGATTTGTATTGTAATTTACTTCTCTTTGCATTGTTACAGAGTTCAAGTTAATGGTGGGTTGATTGGCGTTCTGTGTTGCGACGGTTAAATGTTATGTTCGTGAATTATAGGGGTTGGATTGTTGGGTTTGTTTTGTTGTTTCTTTCTCTGAGACTGCGTGGGAGGGGACAATATGCCTTGGTGGGGGGAGCCACCCCCGCTAGCTAACTAAAGTCAGCTGAGGGCAGCACGGTGGCACAGTGGTTAACACTGCTGCCTCACGGCGCCGAGGTCCCAGGTTCGATCCCGGCTCTAGGTCACTGTCTGTGTGGAGTTTGCACATTCTCCCCGTGTTTGCGTGGGTTTCGCCCCCACAACCCAAAGATGTGCAGGCTAGGTGGATTGGCC
The DNA here is from genome assembly GCF_902713615.1 of Scyliorhinus canicula. NCBI lineage: Eukaryota > Metazoa > Chordata > Chondrichthyes > Carcharhiniformes > Scyliorhinidae > Scyliorhinus > Scyliorhinus canicula. The sequence goes on from NC_052156.1 coordinate 124,278,877, forward strand.
ATGCTAAATTGCCCCTTAATTGGAAAAAATGAATTGGGCACTCTAAATTTAAAAAAAAGAAAAAAAAAAACTAAAGTCAGCTGGTGAACGGAGGTGAGGTGAGAGGAGGGCTGCAGACGTTGGAGCCTGGATAGCAGGCTTTAATGGACTACGAGGCGAGCGAGGGGGGGGGGGGGGAGGGACGGATGTTGGGGGATGTTGTTTCAGGGGGAAATGTAGGGGGGGTTCTTGGTGAGGGGGTTTCTTGGGAGGGGGGGAAAGGGTTTCGATGTTGACAATGGACAGGGGCGGGTCAGGCTTATGGGGCATGGCCCGATGGTATGATGATGGTGGATAAGAAAGGTGGGGGTCTGGGGGAGGTGAGAGACCCCCAGTAAGGATAGTCACGTGGAACGTGAGAGGGCTAGGAAGTCCGGTCAAGAGGTCAAGGGTGCTTGTGCATCTTAAAAGTTTGAAAGCCGATGTGGCAATGCTGCAGGAGACTCACTTGAGGGTGAATGACCAAGTGAGAGTTAAAAAGGGCTGGGTTAGCCCAGTGTTTCAATCTGGATTTGATGGAAGGGGTCGAGGGTTAGCTGTGTTGGTCAGCAAAAGGGTACGCTTCCAGATGGAGAAGGTGGTGGCAGATCAGGGGGGTAGATATGCGAGTGTGGCAGGGACGCTGGAGGGGAGACTCGTGGTGCTGTTAAGTGTATACGGTCCCAATTGGGACAATGTGGGATTCGCGAAGAAGGTGTTTGGGGCCATTCCCGACTTGAGCTGATTGTGGGATTGGACTGGTACTTGGTGCAGGAGACAAGGTTGGACAGATCACGGCCTCGCTCGCTGGTCCCATCGGGGGGGGCGAAGGCGCTGGCTGGGCTAATGGTGGAAATGGGAGGGGTGGACCCTTGGAGGTTCCTGCACCCAAGGGAACAGGAGTACTTCTTTTTCTCAGCAATCCATAAGGTATACTCACGGATTGACCTTTTTGTGGTGGGAAAGGCTTTGCTGGCTGGAGTCAAGGGGTCAGAATACTCTGCAACTGCAGTGTCAGATCACGCTCCACATTGGGTGGATATGGTGCTGGAGAAGGGGTAGCGCAGAGACCAGGGTGGAAACTGGATGTGGGGCTTTTGGGGAACCAATTATTCTGTGAGAAAATTGAAAAGGTAATTAAGGAATATGTAGGTTTCAACTGTACGGGTGAGGTGCCAAAGGCAGTTGTCTGGGAGGCTCTAAAGGTGGTGGTGAGGGGTGAGGTAATTTTGTTTAAGGCCAGGGTGGACAAAGGAGAGATTGGAGCGGCAGATGGTAATAGATGAGATGTTGGAGGTAGGAGTTACGCAGAAGATGGGGACCCAGCGAAGCTTGAAAAGAGGAAGGAACTACAGGCGAGCTTCGACCGACTGTCCACCAGGACAGTCCTTTTGCTGACCAACACAGTTGGCGGTGCGCCAATTGAGACGAGCAAGGGGTGCAATTTATGAACATGGAGATAAGGCAGGTCAAGTATGTTAGCAGGTCAGCTCCGGAGGGAGGCAGCGGCAAGGGAAATTTTTCAGGTAAGGTATAGGGCAGGGAAGTTGGTGGTGGCTCCGGAGCTGTTAACAAGATTTTTGAGGAGTTTTATGAGAGGTTGTACAGGTCAGAGCCACCCAGGGGAGACCATGAGATGCAGGAATTTCTAGATGGGTTGGAGTACCCGAGGCTAGGGGAGGGAGACAGATCTACATTAGAAGGAGTAATAGTGGAGCAAGAGATAAAGGATGCGATTGGGAGGATGCAGTTGGGGAAGGTGGCAGGGCCGATGGGTTTCCGGTGGAATATTATAAAAAATTCAAGGATAAGTTGGCACCCCTGATGGTGGGGATGTTTGAAGAGGCGATAGTGAAGCGGGTGCTGCCACAAACCTTGGGACAGGCATCGATTTCACTGTTGCTAAAAAAAGATAAGAATCTGAGTGGGGGTCGTATAGGCCCATTTCACTTCTGAATGTGGACGCAAAAGTATTGGCGAAGGTACTGGCGGGTAGGCTGGAGGAGTGCCTCCCGCAGGCGTGGGGGGCTGCCATTCCGTTGAGCAGGGACTCAGTATAGGTATCTGGGGGTGCAGGTTGCCCGGGAATGGGGGAGGCTTCGCAGATACAACATCACCAGTTTGGTGGAGAGAGTGAAAGCCGATCTGGCAAGGTGGGATGGTCTTCCCCTGTCACTGGCGGGTCAGGTACAGGCAGTTAGAATGAACGTGTTGCCGTGATTTCTGTTTATGTTTCAATGCCTACCGATTTTCCTGCCAAAGTCTTTTTTCAGGAGATTGAGGGAAAGATTACCTCGTTCATATGGGGAGGGAAGGTGGCCAGAGTGAGGAAGTTGCTGCTACAGAGGGGAAGGCAGGCAGGGGGTTTGGGTCTCCCGAACCTGATGTACTACTACTGGGCGGCGAATGTGGAGAAGGTGCAGAGCTGGGTCAGAGGGGTTGATTCCCAATGGGTCAGAATGGAGGAGATTTGTGCAGGGGATCGGGGCTGAAAGCACTAGCAACAGCGCTGCTCACGATAGCTCCGGGGAAATACTCGGGGAGTCCGGTAATAATAGCTTCATTGAAAATCTGGAGGCAGTTTCGCCAACACTTCGGGTTGGGGACAGGGTCAAGGGAAATGCCGATTCGGGGGAACCACAGATTTGAGCCAGGGAGGTGGGACGGAAGTTTTCGGAAATGGGAAGAGAATGGGGATTAAGACGCTAAAAGATTTGTTTCTTCAGGGTTGGTATGCAGGATTGCGGGAGCTGGAAGTAATGTATGGACTGGAGCAGGGCGAAGTGTTTGGATATATGCAGGTTCGGGATTTTGCCAGGAAGGAGATACAGAGCTTCCCAGAGGAACTGGCTTCCACATTGCTGGAGGAGGTGCTGACGACAAGGGGACTGGAGAAGGGGGCAGTGTCAGTGGTGTACGGAGCTATTTTGCAAGAGGATAAGGCACCACTGAATGGGATCAAAGCAAAGTGGGAGGAAGAGTTGGGAGAGGTTATAGAGGAAGGGGTCTGGTGTGAGGTGCTCCGGAGAGTGAATGCCTCCACCTCGTGTGCGAGGTTGGGGCTGATACAGCTGAAGGTGGTATACAGAGCACACCTCACGAGGGCGAGGATGAGCCGGTTTTTTGAAGGAGTAGAAGATGTGTGTGAACGTTGCCGTGGGGGTGGGTGTGGGGGGGGGGGGGGGGGCGGAGCCAATCATGTTCATATGATTTGGTCTTGTCCAAAGCTAGGGGAGTACTGGAAGGAGTTTTTTAGGGTAATTTCCAAGGTGGTGCGCGTGAAACTGGACCCGGGTCCCCAGGAGGCCATATTCGGGGTGTCGGACCAGCCAGGGTTGGAAACGGATGCGGAGGCAGATATCATGGCCTTCGCCTCGTTGATCGCCCGAAGGCAAATCCTGCTGGGATGGAGAGCGGCCTCTCCACCCTGTGCCCTGTTGTGACAGGGGGGACCTGTTGGAATACTTGACCCTTGAGAAGATTAAGTTTGAACTGAGGGGAAGCTCAGAGGGGTTTTGTAAGTCATGGGCACTATTTATTATGCACTTTCAAGAACTGGATAACATCGGACAGTAGTTGGGGGGGGATGGGGATGGGGGGGGGGGGGGTTGCTGTGTATATTAAGGAAGACTATGGGTAATCCCCGATTCCTTTTTGTCATTTGTTTATGTAAACATGCGGGCTTATGTTTGGGGGTTGGTGGGAGGATGGGATTGTTGTTATTGTTATGGGGTTTGACATTTGTTGCTGATTATTGTTTGTTGTTGGTGGGTATAAATTCGGGAGAAAATGTGAAAAAGGAGAATAAAAATATTTTTTTTAAAAGAGTCAAACACGTGCTGTGGGTCTGGAGCCGCATGTAAGCCAGACCTGGTAAGGATGGCTGATTTCCTTCCATAAAGGACATTAGTGAACCAAATTAGTTTTTACAACAAGCGGCAATGGTTTCATGATTCACCTTTAATTCCAGATTTTTAAAATTGAAATCAAATGTCACCATTTGCTATGGTTGCATTACCCTGAGTCTCTGGATTGCTCGTCCAGTGACGGTACCTCAATGCCACTACAACCTTTGCGGAGTGGTTTGAAGTGTACATAGCTGCTAGCGGTGAGCGAGCATGGCGGGGGGGCACACCTCCCTATTAGAGGGAAATTCATTACTTAAAGAATATCTGATTTATTCAGTTATTCAGTTAGTCCCAAAATAATTGTTCTGCTGTACAGTGCATGCTTGAGAGCACCACCTGATCCCCATTGGACCTTAATTGGTTTTAATTTCAGGATCTATGCTTTCCACCTACCCATGCACCAAGTGTCCGGTCTAAACAACAAACCCCCCCCCCCCCCCCACACAATAACTGCTGCAGGCCTTATCGCTGACCTCTTTCCTCACGGGCATTCTCGCCAACCTCTATTCTCGCAGGGCACCTCCCTGACCTTACTCCTTGCCGACCTCGCTCCTCGCAGGCTTCCTTGCTGACCTCACTCCTCGCAGGCTTCCTTGCTGACCTCACTCCTCGCAGGCTTCCTGCCGACCTCACTCCTGGCAGGCTTCCTGCCGACCTCACTCCTGGCAGGCTTCCTGCCGACCTCACTCCTCGCGGGCCTCCTTGCCGACCTCACTCCTGGCAGGCTTCCTGCCGACCTCACTCCTCGCGGGCCTCCTTGCCGACCTCACTCCTCGCGGGCCTCCTTGCCGACCTCACTCCTCGCGGGCCTCCTTGCCGACCTCACTCCTCGCGGGTCTCTTTGCCGCCCTCACTCCTCGCGGGCCTCCTTGCCGACCTCACTCCTCGCGGGTCTCTTTGCCGACCTCACTCCTCGCGGGTCTCTTTGTCGCCCTCACTCCTCGCGGGTCTCTTTGCCGACCTCACTCCTCGCGGGTCTCTTTGCCGCCCTCACTCCTCGCGGGTCTCTTTGCCGCCCTCACTCCTCGCGGGTCTCTTTGCCGACCTCGCTCCTCGCGGGTCTCTTTGCCGCCCTCACTCCTCGCGGGTCTCTTTGCCGACCTCGCTCCTCGCGGGTCTCTTTGCCGCCCTCACTCCTCGCGGGTCTCTTTTCCGACTTCGTTCCTCGCGGGCCTCCTTGCCGACCTGACTCCTCACAGGCTTCCAGCTGACCTCGCTCCTAGCTGGTGCCTCGTCCTAGCTCCTTGCCGGCCTCCTCGTCAACCTCTCTCCTCATGAATTTCCCAACCTCGCTCCTTATGGATTTCCCGACCACACTTCTCGTGGTTTCCCCACCTCGCTCCTCGTGGGCTTCCTCGACCTTGCTCCTAGCTCCTCTCAGGCCTCTTCTCCGACCGAGCGCACGGGCCTCCTTGCCAACCTAGCTCCTTGCAAGTCTCTTCGTCAACCTCACTTCTCACTGGCCTCTTCGCTCCTCGCAGGCCTCTTTGCCGACTTCACTCCTCGCAGGCCTCTTTGCCGACCTAGCTTCTCAGGGGCCTCTTCGCCGACCTAACTCCTCAAGTGTCTCTTCACCGACCTCTCTCCTCACGGGCCTCTTCGTCGACCAAGGTCCTCAGTGGCCTCTTTGCTGACTTCGCTCCTTGTGGGTTTCTTCGCCGCCCACTCCTCGCACGCCTCTTTGCCAACCTAGCTCCTCACGGGTCTCCTCACCCCGCTCCTCACGGGTTTCATTCACCGACTTCGCTCCTCACCGGCCTCTTCGCCGACCCAGCTCCTCACAGGTCTCCATGCCAATCTCGCTGCTCACGGACCTCTTTGCCAACCTAGCTCCTCATGGGCCTCTTCACCGACCTAGCTCCTCGCAGGCCTCTTTGCTGATCTAGTTCCTCGCAGGCTTCCTCGTTGACATCACTCTTCACGGGCCTCTTCGCCGACCCAGCTCCTCGCGGGCCTGTTCGCTGACCTCGCTCCTCGCGGGCCTGTTCGCTGACCTCGCTCCTCGCGGGCCTGTTCGCTGACCTCGCTCCTCGCGGGCCTCTTCGCCGACCTAGCTCCTCGCGGACCTCTTCGCCGACCTAGCTCCTCGCGGGCCTGTTCGCTGACCTCACTCCTCACTGGTCTCGCCGACCTCGCTCCTCACAGGCTTCTTCACCGACCTCACTCCTCACGAGCCCCTTCGGCGACCTCGTTCCCCAGTGGCCTGTTCGCTGACCTAACACCTTGCGGGCCACCATGGTCTGCCCTGCTCCTGCATCAATTTCCAATATTTGCAGATAATTTCCAATTACCAAATAATGGCACATCTGGTTTCCTGCCAGCACTGTAAACTGGGATCTTCAGCAGGTGGTGGGAGGGGACTGAAGTGAGGGAAAAAGAGCGAGGGGAATGAGGGGTCTGGTGGCATGGAGGGGAAAGAGCAGGCAGTGAGAGAGGTTGGGTGGGTGTGGTGCAGCGGGGAGCGTGTAGGGGGCCTGCAAGGGGCGTGTAATCCCACACACCATTCATAATCAGCTGGAATTTAGGAAACCTTTGGCAGTTAGTCACATCTTGTTGTGATCACTATAGGATGGCAATTGATGAAATTATGCCAGTTGATAACTATTTTTTCACATCGCATGTATGTTTCTGAGTGAAAATGAAATAGAATGAAAGATAGCTGATTGCTTCTGAGTGCAAATGATAACAAATGGGTGTCTGTCTTTGTGGAGTTTGCACTTTCTCCACATGTCTGCATGGGTTTCCTCCGGCTGCTCCAGTTTCCTCCCATAGTCCAAAGATGTGCAGGTTGGGTGGGGTTATTGGGTTATGGGGATAAGGTGGGGGAGTGGACCTGGTTGAGTGCTCTTTTGGGCGTTCAGTGCACACCTGGTGGGCCGAATGTCCTCCTTCTGCACTGTAGGAGCTCTTATTTAATTCTATGATTTGTGAACAATTGACGTCAAATGGTGGCATTGTGATGGCAATCAAGTACAGTGACATAAAATTAAAATGGTGTCACGCGATATAAACATTTTTGGTAGGTCGTGTTGCAATAAAAAGGCACAAATGTACTATTTAGCAAGGGGACAATTATCGCTTCTCTGCCTTTTTGGCTAAGATCAGACTTCAGATCAAGTCCAAGATGAGGCGCAATGCCATTTCTTGTCAGCTTGCATCCTGTATGTCTCTCTTATGGAGATCATGAATTGGCTTCAATTTGAATTGGCTTTTGGAGCAAGCAATGAGATCAATTAAGGGTTTGCCCTGTCAGCTCTGCACATTGGCTTTGTAACTTTAAGGATGGGATAACATTTTTTAAAAATGAAGAAAAAAAGAAAGGGGACAGTTGATGATGGTAGATTAATTAATGCTCATTGTTGCTTTAATGCTTTATATAAAAATTGTAATTATTAAACAAGTTATTCATCTTCCTAACTCATTAGCATATTTTTTATATATATAATGTGTGTATGCCTACATGTATTTTATAAAGCATATAATAATAATAATCGCTTATTGTCACAAGTAGGCTTCAATTAAGTTACTGTGAAAAGCCCATAGTCGCCACATTCCGGCGCTTGTTCGGGGAGGCCAGTGCGGGAATTGAACCGTGCTGCTGGCCTTGATCTGCATTACAAGTCAGCTGTTTAGTCCACTGTGCCAAACCAACCCTTTTTGGCAGATGAGGGAGGAATATATTTACTCAGAGTAGTTTAGAATTCTCCATTCCAGAGAGCTGGTGGAAACTCAGTCATAGAGTATGTTTCAGCAGAATTTAATAGTTTTCTAGATAGTAAAAACATCAAGGGATATGGGGATAGTGTGGAAAAATGGCATTGAGGTAGATGTTTAACTATGATCTAGTTGAATGGCAGATGGGGCCAAATGGCCGACTGCTCTTGTTTCCTATCTTCCTATAGCATATTCAAAATTCACCAAGCTCCATGTTCCCCACTTTGCATTATTTCAGTTTATTAGTTTCCTTTATAAATAGCTAAATTGTGAACAGTTCAATGCTCTATGGATTCTGAAACTTTAACTAGTTGGTGCAAAGACCAAAGCTATTTTGAATGTTCTTAAATGTTATAAATGGCCAACTTTCAAAGGCTTCTTGGTTCTGTTGACAGCTGTTTATGCGCAGAACTGTGCTGTCTGCTAGTCTGTCATCTCTAATTTTTTGATTTTCATTACATTTGCTAGTTACTGTCTCTCGTTCTTCAATAATTGGTAAGTTGGGAACACAGTGTATCCCACTGTTATAAAGAAACATTTTTCTCCATGAAATGTTTTCTTGAGGATTTGATAATTGACTTCCTTCTGTCAGATCCAAAGTTTCTGCTTAACTGGACATCCCGAGAGTGGTGAGTTGGAAATACCAAGTTGTCAACGAGTAATAACTAAATATTTCAGCTGGTCTTTTTTTCTCACATTTGTCAAGTGATTTTCTTTTATCTGAGAATTCATTCAGGAAACGGATATGTTGGCAGTGGGTCTGCACATCATCCTGGGAAGGCAAACGTTTCCACATCCATTTGGATATCTATTTTTTCCCCCAGGTTTTTAACCTTGTTTGCTATCAGAGTAAATCTCTGTGCACCTTATTCGAACTTCTAGAGGTTCCTTTATCTCACAGCTCATACTGATGAAAAACATTATTTTACTTAGAGAAGCAGTCGGGACAGATGCACATTCGGTGTAAATTTGGTAATTTCAGAATTGTGAATTAGGACCTTACACTACAGATTTCCAGCCTAGTGAAACTAATTAACTAAAGCACTCCCAGCCTCAGTGATTCATGTTACCACAGGCAGCCTTCAGTTTGTATTAGCTCTGATTCTTTTCGTGCCCGGATTGCTATTTTGCAGTATTCCCCGTACTGCTCCTAAATTGACGAAAAGCAGTAGGACCTAACAGAATTTTTGGCTTACAAGAAACACAGCAATTACAAATAAAGCGTTGTCTTTCTGATATGGTGGCAGGTCAGAGCTGGAATGCAGGCTTTCAGTGGCCAGACAATAATGTAGTGAAGCTATAGATACACAAAACCTGGCTAGCATATTCCTTCCTAAATCCACTACAAAATCCAGATTAACTGATCATTATTCTTATGCAGTTTGTGGGATCTTTGAATTGTACAAAATGGATGTCGCATTTGCCTACCTAGCTGTTCCATTTATATGTGAAACATTTTAAAATGCCAGGTGTATGTTTAAACCTTTAGGGGTAGCAAAAGCTTTGAATTGAGTTTTTGGTCACTGGGTGTGATACTATTTGCTGAGCTCCTGATAAATAGATTTCACATATTTTGAATCATTTGTGATTCCTTATGGGCATGTGAATTCTTGAAAATTGAAACAATTGAATAGCTTTTGAAACCAGTCCCCTTTTTGATTTCATGGTGTTTATAGCAAGAGTGCATTACTGTATTAATGTCCAGTATGTTTGCATAGGGAACAGTAAGGTATTAAGGGGTTAACACAGTCTTTGGACTGAGGATGTCAAATTGTCTTGTTGAATTTCTACCGGATTTGATGAACAGCTTCCTCCTGTCAGATTCTGGTTTATTTTGAACTGCGTCCCCTGGAAACAGGGTGTTCAAGACATGATAATAAAAGCATAAAGTGCTGGAAAAGCTCAGAGGGCCGGCAGCATCTGTGGAGAGAGCAAGAAACAGATTTGAGGGAGTTAACACTTCAAATCTAATATCACCCTTTTTCAGAATTGTATGTTTTAATGTCCAAGATATTAACTTGGCACTGGGGTAACAGAAAAATAAATGCTGGGGTTTATTTTCTTGCATTTGACAAGTAATTGTCTCATGTTTGACTTCACTTAGAAAATATATTTGCTTGGAATGATATGCTCTGTAACGTGGGAACGTAAACTTCATTTCTATTAAAATACTTAAGGATCTGATCCTGGCAACAAATGGCCCTTTTAGTTGGGGTTACAGTCCTCGACTTTTTTCCTGTGCATACCATCCATGCCAATTAGTAATAGTTGGCAAAGTAAGTGGGACTCCAGATTGGTTGCCAGTTATAATTATTCATTCACATTGAGATATGTGCCAGAAGGCTTTAGACATAGGTTTATAATGAAAAGGATTGCACCTTAATGCTCATAACAAAAGCTGTGTTGTCGTTTTTTTGGAGAATGGGGGGGCAGGGGTGGGGAACATTTTTTTCCACTAGATAAACCAGGAAGCATTGGCTGCTTGAAGTTTTAATGCCAGTCATGGGGTTTATAGTCTCCCGTAGCATTAAACAGAATTAGGAGCGAAACCAAAATACGTGAGTTGAGCTTAATAGTCCTTGCAGTAAATGAAATTAAATGAAAATCGCTTATTGTCACAAATAGGTTTCCAATGAAATTACTGTGAAAAGCACCTGGTCGCCACATTCCGGCGCCTGTTTGGGGAGGTTGGTACGGGAATTGAACCCGCGCTGCTGGCCTGCCTTGGTCTGCTTTAAAAGACAGCTATTTAGCCCACTGTTATAAACCAGCCCCAGTGTAAGATATGGAGCGGGATTCTCCGTCCTGCCTCACCTGTTTTCTGGTGCGTCGTGCCCCCGCCGGCAGCGGGATCCTCCGTCCAGCCAGCCGGCCAATGGGGTTTCTCATTGTGGGCACCCCCACGCCATTGGGAAATCCGCGGGCGTGGGTGCACTGCTGACGAAACACAGGTTCCCACCGATGAAGAATTCAGCCTGTGAACTTAAAAAAAAAAAAAAAATTTTAGTGTACCCAGTTCATTTTTTTTTTCGAATTAAGGGGCAATTTAGCGTGGCCAAACTACCTACCTTGCACATCTTTGGGTTGTGGGGGCGAAACCCACGCAAACTTGGGGAGAATATGCAAACTCCACATGGACGGACAGTGACCCAGAGCCGGGATCGAACCAGGGACATCGGCGTTGTAAGGCAGCAGGGCTAACCACTGCACCACCATGCTGTCCTGCCTGTGAACATTTTAGAACATGTGGTGATACCCATGGATTCTGCCGCAGAAGGTGATGTTGAAGGTTATTTTCTATACCTCTTGCTAATCCAGCCTCCGTCAAGAGTGGCTTAAATCTTGATCGAAGACCCCTCTCAGGTAAACAGTGTGCTGAATGGAGATATGTCTGCGTTTGGAGAAGAAGAAAAAAATCCTAGCAGCTGCCATGTGCTGGAAAATAGTCCATCAATTTTATCAAAATTAATGATAGTTGTGTAGCGTTTGAGTAACTGCCTAGCCCAGGCCCACTGTCTACACTTGCTACAAAGTTAAGGATTGCACTGCTTGTAGAAATAATGTTGATAAACAGTATGACTGGAATGAAAATTTCCGTCGAGCACACTGTGAGCAATGTCGCAGAAGTTGAAATAGGCAAATGAACCGGACGTTCTCCTGTTTTTCAAACTCCAAAAAGCAACCAGCAACATGTGCAGAGTGACTGGGAGAATGCAGATAGCTATTTGTTGTTTTGCTTATTGAAAATGCAGTCATACATGAGAGGGCAGGATGACGTTTCTGTACAGGCAATGCTGAAGATGGAAATTGTTTGAGCTCAGAAATGTTAATGTTCTTTGTGCATTTTTAATGCCATTTGTGGTGCCTTCCTTATTGAATCTGATTTGATTAATCAGACTTTCAGTTCAGTAAATGTCTCCAGTAATTCAAAACATCTTAAGCTACCAAGCATTACTAATTACAATGGTTGCCTGAAGGTCTAAATTGAAATTTGCTTCAGGTTGACAAGGTGCAGTTGAATTTCTGTCGTTCACATGCAAGTGCGTCCAGGATCCCAACAAAAATAATTTCCATAACATTTTGACAGCAAAAATTGTGAATGTGTATTGTAATAATCTACTTTTCTAATTAAGTTTGTCATACTTATCTATCATTTCCCATTTGCCTGACACATTTATCTCAGTGGTACAGTACCAAGAGACAATAGTCAACAAATTTCTTGTCAGTGGGAAGAGCCCCCTGTGGCTATGTTATAATGAAACCTGCCCTTGTACAATGTTAAAGGTTAAACATATATCACAGAACATTGTGCAATAATTACCTGAATATTTAATAAGAAATCACACAGTAAGGAGATGCTGCTAAATATTTCAACATGTGAAACATAGTTCTGAATAATGGAAGAGTCCTTCCTGTTTATTTCCTTTGTTCCCATTGTTGCTCGTTCTACTGTTAGTGTGATTAACACGCCTCCATTTAAAGGACATGTGCTTAACACTGGTTTGGCTCGCAACACTGGACGAACTGACAGAGAAGTTTCAGCTAGCTGGGGGGAACGAGCTACGGTACCTGCAGCTCAAAAACTTCCTACGAAAGGAGACAAGGACGTACCCACAACCGCCACGACAGACACTACTGGAAGACCTACTGGACGCAAGTATCCTAGAGAAAGGGAACTGTAGTGACATGTATGACCGACTGGTAGATAGGGACGACACCGTACTGGACGCAACAAGAAGGAAATGGGAGGACGACCTGGGGATGGAGATAGGGTGGGGACTCTGGAGCGAAGCACTGCATAGGGTCAACTCCACCTCCACGTGCGCAAGGCTCAGCCTGACGCAACTAAAAGTGGTACATAGAGCCCACTTAACAAGAACCCGTATGAGTAGGTTCTTCCCGGAGGTGGAAGACAGATGTGAACGGTGCCAAAGAGGCCCGGCCAACCACGCCCACATGTTCTGGTCTTGCCCCAGACTCGTGGAGTACTGGACAGCCTTCTTCGAGGTTATGTCCAAAGTGGTGGGAGTGAGGGTGGAGCCATGCCCGATAGTGGCGGTCTTCGGGGTTTCAGAACAGCCAGATCTATTCCTGGGGAGGAGGGCGGACGCCCTTGCCTTTGCCTCCCTGATCGCCCGCCGTAGAATCCTGTTTGGCTGGCGGTCAGCAGCACCGCCCAGAGCTGCGGATTGGCTGTCCGACCTCTCGGAATCTCTCCAAATGGAGAAAATCAAATTTGCCATCCGAGGGTCGGACGACGGCTTCCACAGAACGTGGGAGCCATTCATGCAACTGTTCCGGGACCTATTTGTGGCCAATGTACAAGAGGAAGAATAGTCGGGGGAAGGTAGCGGGAGGGGCTACAGGTTCGGTACGGGGGTTCGATGGCTAGCTAAGGCCCAAAACCAAACTAAATAAACATGTTGGGGGGGGGGGGGGGGGGCGGGCGCAGTTACTACTACGAAGATGCTTACCTGTAAATATGTATGTTAATTTTTGCGTGTTTGTTTGTTGGTTTTTTTTTTTTTTTTTTTTTTTTTTTGTTCTTTTTCTCTCCTAACAATTTGTAATTTGTTCAATATAAAATATGAAAACTGAATAAAAACATTTATAAAAAAAAAAACACTGGTTTGGCTCTGTATCTGTATCTATGCTCAGGAGTCGCCAGGTGCCGTAACAGACACCGTCACAAGTTATCAAGGTCAAGTTCAAAGCAGTAAGTCTTAACACCGATCAGTAAGTCTAAACAATTAGTGTTTATTATAACAGATATAATAAATACTCATGCACACGCTAAAAGACTAATACTTACTTCTACTATTAAACGACTAAATACTTATCTAAGTAGGAACCAGCAAGGTCAGGGGACAAGGCCTTTGTTCCTTTCTGGACTGCACCTTCTGTTCACTAATAGTCGGTAGTATAAGCAATGCCTGGGTCACGTAGCGATCGTTGTTTTGGCACTTACTGAAAGATGGCTGATGCTCAACGGCCGGTGATGAAAGACAGGATCTGGAGGCTGGGGCCAGAGTCTGGAAGCAACAGATCGAATCATGTGCTTGACCTTTTTATAGATCCCAGAGGTCCGTGCCCCTTGGGGCGGGCTCTTTCACCTGCTAGGTATCGATTGGGTCTTTCCCAATCGATATCATTCGAATTCCCCTATCCTGGAGTCATTCCTCGATGGCAGGGGCGGTTCCTAGGGGTGGTGGCGGCTCTGAGAATCTGGGGGCAGTGGAGGAGATATAAGAGAGTGCAGGGAGCATCGGTTTGGACCCCGATTTATAATAATCATCAGTTTGTACCGGGTAGGCTGGATGGTGGGTTCCGGAAATGGCAGAGGGCAGGAATTAGGAGGATGGGGGACCTATTTATAGACGCGAGCTTCCCCAGCTTGAAAGCCTTTGAGGATAAATTTGGATTGCCATCAGGGAATGTGTTTGGGTATCTGCAAGTACGTGAAGGCAGGTTCCGGCGTTCTCGCTGCTGCCGTCACGGGGGATACAGGACAGAGTAGTCTCCAGTACATAGGTGGGAGAGGGGAAGGTATTGTACATCTACCAAGAACTTATGGAATTGGAGGAAACTCCAGTGGAGAAGCTAACGGGCAAGTGGGAAGACGAGCTGGGGGAGAGATAGAGCCGGGTCTGTGGGTGGATGCCCTAAGCAGGATTAACATATCCTCATCATGTGTCAGGCTTAACCTCATGCAATTTAAGGTAGTCCACCAGGTACACGTGATGGTGGCCCGGGTGAGCAGGTTTTTCGGGGTAAAGGACAGGTGTGCGAGGTGCGTGGGAAGTTCAGCAAATCATGTCCACATGTTTTGGGCATGCCCGGAGCTTAGAGGAGTTTGGCAGGGTTTCGCTAAGGCGATGTCCACGGTACTCAAAATACAGGTGGTGCCGAGTCCGGAGGTGGCGATCTTTTGGAGTGTCGGAAGAGTTGGGAGTTCAGGGGGTGAAAGAAGCTGACGTTTTGGCCTTTGCCTCCCTGGTAGCCCAGAGACGAATCTTATTAATGTGAAGGGACTCAAAACCCCCGAGTGTAGCGACCTGGGTTAGTGACATGGCTGGGTTTTTCAGTCTCGAGAAAGTATAGTTCGCGCCAAGAGGGTCAATGATAGGGTTCACCCGGAGGTGGCAGCCGTTCGTCGACTTTCTCGGGGAAAATCTAAATGTCAGCAGAAGCAGAACTCAATAGGTGGTGGGGGGGGGGGGGGGGGGGGGGGGGGGGAGAAGCCAGAAGCCAGACTGTTGTTTTATTGTTGAGGGGTGTGAAGTTTGTGATGGGCGTGGAAATATTTATTGTGCCATGTTTACATCGCTGTTATTATTATAAAATATTGCAAATACCCTAATAAAAATCTTTTTTTTAAAAAAGGACTGATGTTGATCCAGCTTGCAACAGTTCTTACTATGGAGGTTCAGGAAATACAAATATTTTCACTGGCAGTCGTAAATAACAAAATGGAATTGCCAATGAAATTCCTGTTTAAAAGATATTATTTAAATTTAAGTGAGATGTCAATGAATGTGTAAGTATTAGTTTGGAGATGACCACATATGATGAATTTTAAATTGTAAAATACCTTTGTTGTGAGCTTGAATACTGCGTTCCGCAACAATGAGTTTTACATTTATTCATTGGCAGTTTTTAATGTCCGCGATATCTGTGGATTGCCTTTCATACTAGTGAATATCCTTAGATTTACGAATAATTTTTCCATTAACTGGTTGTTTATACAGCAGTGTGATCTTATTGTGTTTGAGGTGATCAGATCTGGCAATCAATGTTTTCAGTTTAGTTCTTAATTGTCGTGCCATTGACAAATATATGAAGAGACATCTTGGGTTCCACCTTGCCTCTCAGTGTAATATGATTGAGTATGGAGACTGTGATTGTCACTCAGTACAACAGACAAGGTCATATGCTGCTAAGAATCAGGGTTGCTAAGGGAACATCAGGATTACCTGATCCTAACAATAACTGAATTTAATATGGGGAATGGCACTGCAATATGCTTCAAAGGTATGTTGAAAATAATTCTATATATTTGGCTGGTGGTGTGGAGTGTGCATATTTTTTGCCATAGGCCTGTCTCCTTTGCATAAGAGTAAACAGCTCAGAGAGACATCAATAGGATCAGGCAGATGCTATGGATATTTGATCCTTGCAGTGTACTTATCATGGTACGATCAGGATTACTTAAAATCAAATTAAGCTCAAGAAGGAGATGTTTTTAAATTTCTGGGTCATTAAAAAATCCTACTAAATTACTAATCATGTTCTTTGACTGAACAAATATAAATTTTGAACATTAAACAGTCACTATATTTTCTGGTTTTAATAATCTCAGCAAAAACTGGCAGATTTGCAAACACAGCCTATTTATTCTTAATCAGATTCATTAAATATGCTGAATTCTTGGATTAGAGTAAGTGATTCCATTGTACATGTTTGTCCCAAGAGATGACTAGATTTTTTTCAGGAAGTCAACATTGATCTTTGCCGACAATCCAAGCATCATCATGTCTGTGTAACTTTCAAAGAGACATGAAACTAGAAAGACTGAGAGATTGTCAACAACAGAGTTGACAGAGGGAGGATTGAACAGGGTTTTAATTGCATGGACACTTCCCCATGTATTTTTGATTTTAACTTTCAGGCCATGAGCGACACTAAAGAGCATTTCACTGCCTATCTTTTACTGCCCGAACAATAATTGTACAATAACCTGATTTACTAGGCCACTTCAGAGAGTATTAATAGTCTGTCTTGTAATATGGACTAGACACATGCACAGGACTGTTAGAGGTGATGCCTTATCCTCCACAAAGGACAGATCAGTTAGGGCTTTTTTCCTGCTGCCAACAACCCCCCCCCCAAACACACAGCACCACCCAAATTATCCATTTTATTGAATTGAATTTCACAACTTGGCATGGCAGGATTTGAACTTAGGATTCCTGAGTTGCTCAACCAGCATCACCCAACACCATCAATCTGTCGTTTAACAGTGAAAAAGAAGCAGCCATGAATTGTGTAAAAATCCTAGAAGATATTTTTGTTACAATTATCTGCACCTCTAATTCTTCTATTGTCTGGTTTCAAACCAGAAGAGAACTTCAAATCTCGCCGAAAGGATAAAAAGAGTGACTTGTACTTATGCCTTTCACAATCTCGGGACATCTCATAACACTTGACAACCAATGAAGTTCTTTTAAAGTGCGGAAACCAATTTGCACACAGTAAGCTTTCTCAGACACCAATGATTAGATAATATGTTTTAGTGATGTTGTTGAGTGATAAATAATGACGAGAACCCTGCTCTTCTTCAAAATCCATGGCATCTTTTATGTTCACGTGAGGAAGAACAGATGGGGTCTCTATTTAATGTAATCTCTGAAGGACATAGTGCAGCACCCCTCAGTATTGCACTAGAGCATAAAATCTAGGCTGCCGCTCAGGTTTCTCGAGTGGGACATCAACCCAAAACCTGCTGATTCCGAGGCAAGTGTGCAATCAGCTGCAACTGAAACCAGCAGGTAAAACAGACTATTGATCATAATACTGAACGTACGCTCTGTTAGAATGGTTATTGAAGGAACGCTGCTTAATTCTTTTTACGGAAAAAGAAGCGTTTTTAGTTTGTTCAGAGTACAATGACTGCAAGGTCGGATTTGAATAGGTTTGTTAATTTATTTTTATGGAATAGAAGTTATAATTCTGACTGGTACCTAATACGATTATCTACGAGTTGAAAAATTAGGTTTATAACATCCAATTACTAAATGAGAAACATGATTAGAACACAGATTAGTGTTTAAGCTTCAGTGACCATAGGCTATATATCCTCCCTTGACCTTGGGAATCTATCATTCTGCTTAAAAACATAATTCTTTTTTTAAAACTGGGCGACATTGTCTTTTTATTTTTGGGCCACCTTTGAATCAATTGCTTGCTTGGACAGTAAGAATATCAGAAAATATGTACTAAAAAAAAAATTCAGCCTATCAATTCCATCTCTCCACAGAACATGTATAATTTGCCTTGCCAGAGACTGAACCCACCTCTCTTTATGCCCTGAGAGTGGCCCATGCCGACTAGGAACCTGGCTGATGTAATTATAAATTATTCCACATGGATCCTTTAAACAAGAGATTTCAACACTTTTATCAACTGGATTTTCATTCTGTAAGCTTTCACCAACTTCTTTATTATATCCTTAAGTATCTGTAGATCTTCTACTGGACTTAGTCATTTGAAAATTTTCCTACATGAAGTGGTGAAGGCTTAGTGAATGAAAATTATGGAAAAGGAAGACAAAAATGATGAAGATTGGAAGAAATTTTTTTTTTGAATACCCAATTAATTTTTTCCAATTAAGGGGCAATTTAGCGTGGCCAATCCACCTATCCTGCACATCTTTTTGGGTT
Organism: Scyliorhinus canicula; assembly: GCF_902713615.1. Taxonomy (NCBI): domain Eukaryota; kingdom Metazoa; phylum Chordata; class Chondrichthyes; order Carcharhiniformes; family Scyliorhinidae; genus Scyliorhinus; species Scyliorhinus canicula. Next base: position 124,296,956 of record NC_052156.1, read on the forward strand.
GTGGGGGCGAAACCCATGCAAACACAGGGAGAATGTGCAAACTCCACGCAGACAGTGACTCAGAGTCGGGGTCGAATCTGGGACCTCGGCGCCGTGAGGCAGCAGTGCTAACCACTGTGTCACCGTGCTGCCTTGAAGATTGGAAGAGATAATGGTGGGAAAGCAAGAGATCAAGGCAAATGACCAGCTGAAATAGGTATCATAATTTATGTATCTGGGAAACATCTTGTCATAAGTGGTTGCTGCCATAAATAATTCAGAGCTGAAATAGCGTTTTCCAAACATAAAGAATTGTTCAGCATAGGAATGAATCGCAGTCTTGAGAAAACAATTATCAAGACTATAATTTGCAGTATCTTGCTGTTCAGGGCTGAAAAATGGATCTTGAGGAAAGCTGAAATCCAAAGGCTAGAAAGTTGTGAAATGTGGTTCTGGAGAAGGATGGGGCAGGTCTTTGGGAGGAAACACGAGAGCAATGAGGAAGTTCTCAGGATGGTGAAGAACTAAAGATCGCTGATGACTAACTTCAAGGAAAAATCGATGGTGCATACCATCAAGGACAGATCGATGCTGCATACCATCAAGGAAAGATTGATGGCGCATACCATCAAGGAAAGATTGATGGCACATACCATCGAGGGAAGATCGATGGTGCATACCATCGAGCAAAGGTCGATGGTGGGCATACCATCGAGCAAAGGTCGATGGTGGGCATACCATCGAGCAAAGGTCGATGGTGGGCATACCATCGAGGGAAGATCGATGGTGCATACCATCGAGGAAAGGTCGATGGTGCATACCATCGAGCAAAGGTCGATGGTGCATACCATCGAGCAAAGGTCGATGGTGCATACCATCGAGCAAAGGTCGATGGTGGGCATACCATCGAGCAAAGGTCGATGGTGCATACCATCGAGCCAAGGTCGATGGTGCATACCATCGAGCAAAGGTCGATGGTGCATACCATCGAGCAAAGGTCGATGGTGCATACCATCGAGCAAAGGTCGATGGTGGGCATACCATCGAGCAAAGGTCGATGGTGAGCATACCATCGAGCAAAGGTCGATGGTGCATACCATCGAGGAAAGGTCGATGGTGCATACCATCGAGCAAAGGTCGATGGTGCATACCATCGAGCAAAGGTCGATGGTGGGCATACCATCGAGCAAAGGTCGATGGTGCATACCATCGAGGAAAGGTCGGTGGTGCATACCATCGAGCAAAGGTCGGTGGTGCATACCATCGAGCAAAGGTCGGTGGTGCATACCATCGAGCAAAGGTCGGTGGTGCATACCATCGAGCAAAGGTCGGTGGTGCATACCATCGAGCAAAGGTCGATGGTGCATACCGTCGAGCAAAGGTCGGTGGTGCATACCATCGAGCAAAGGTCGGTGGTGCATACCGTCGAGCAAAGGTCGGTGGTGCATACCGTCGAGCAAAGGTCGGTGGTGCATACCATCGAGCAAATGCAACAAAGTAGGATTGGTCATATTCCACCGCGTGAGAACTTGCTGGAGGGATGTGAAAGAGAATTGTGATGCTAGACAATTGAAAATTGGAGACCCCCACAAGCAACTGAAGAAGAAAGTGCAAGACTGTGAGGAGTAATAACGGTGAATGCTGATGGTTTCACTGTCACTTTTAGTCAATTAGTCAAAATCCAGGTCAATTAGATGACGGTATTTCAACTGATAGACAATATTTTTGGTTGAATTTGGGAATTAAGATTCACAATGCAGAGCATTTTAATCTGACATCCTTCGGAACTCATAATGTTTATTGTAATAAAAATAGAAAATGCTGGGTAAACCGTGTCTGTCAGCATCTGTGGAGAGAGAAACTTAATGTTTCGATCAAAATGATAGCTCTGTTTCTCTCTACGCATTCTGCCAGACCAGCTGGTTTATCCAGCATTATCTGTTTTTATTTCACGTTTCCAGCATCTGCAGTATTTTATTTTTATTATATGATTTTATATATATATATATATATATATATATTGTTTTTATATATAAATAAAGGTGTGCACCATTTCCTTTGCAGAACAGCACAGTGCGGGAGGATTTTCAAGAATTCTTGTCTTTGAAAGGCCACCTCCTTGTGCAGAAACCCTTCCCAGATATTGTGCAGTTGGGCCTTTGTCAGCCGGATTCCTCTGAAGTGTATCGGCAGGCAAACCTGCAGGCTGAGGAACGAGCCAAAAATGGAGCTGTATACTTGGAATGGATGTTAGTATCCAAAGTCTACATAATGTGAACAAAAGCTTAATTGAGCAAATATTATTGTAATTTGTCCTCTATATATTCTGCAAAAGTAATTGAAGTTAATTGACTTTGTAACTTAATTTACATATGTTTTCTTCCCTTATTTGGTCTATCCGCTGAAAGCTTCAATTCCATCCCAGTTTGTTTGCCAGCAATTTATATAATTCCATGTTGAGTTATTCTTATCTTACCTAATGATGAAAACAACTGCAAAATAATGTTGTAGCAGAAATGTTTGCATCACTTATTTTCCCCCCTGAATAGAAGGGTCAGTTAGTCTTATCTATGTAGAGAAGATTTTATTTAGAAAAACATGCTGAGTATGTTAGTACATGCAGTCCCCTGACCTCTCCCAAAACCCACAATTTGTCACCGCTCGAGATGGAAGTGCCTTTTTATTTTGTGGATTGGAAGTTTGAAATACTGTGGACTGCTTCTGTTATTTCTGTATTATAAATTGCCGGGGTGTCATTGTTGCCTCACAGTGCCAGAGACCTGTGTTCCATTCTGGCCTTGGGTGACTGTCTGGAGTTTGCATGTTTTCCCCATGGGTTTCCTGTGGGTGCCCTGGTTTCCTCCCACAGTCCAAATGTGTGTAGGTTAGGTATATTGGCTAAGCTAGGTTTCCCCTTAGTGTCCAAAGGTGTGCAGGTTAGGTGGATTGGCCATGATCAATGTGCATGGTTACAGGGATAGGGCGGGGGGGGGTGGGTCTAGGTCAGGGGTGGGCAAACTTTTCCTTGCAAGGGCCACATTCAGAAATTCACAATTTTAAAGGGCCGCATAGTATATTAAGTAAAATAATTACTTCACCCGGTTATGATTCTGGGCGCCTCATATAGAACATAGAACAGTACAGCACAGAACAGGCCCTTCGGCCCTCGACGTTGTGCCGAGCAATGATCACCCTACTCAAGTCAACGTATCCATCCTATACCAGTAAGTAACCCAACCTTAAAAATTTTTTTTAACATTTTTTTTTAATGACTTGGTGGGCCGCATAAAGACCTTTGTCGGGCCGTAGTTTGCCCACCCCTGGTCTAGGTAGTGTGCTCTTTCGGCTGGTCTCGATGGAGGGATTCTATGGATTCTAAAATGTTGTTACAATTATGAGATTTATAAGATGGTAATGTTTTGGGACAGTCTTTAATGTAAGGTAATGTCATTCAATTTAAGGTAAAAACATTTAATTTGGAGCTAATTTAATATAGATTTAAGGAGGGGGTCAGCCCAGTAACACATGGAGTGTTCAGATGTTATCAGGAGTTTGCTAAAACAGGATTTCTTGACACCCCTTACATTTGTTGATATCACAGTGAAAAGAAGCTTCCAGAAATAAATTCTATGATGTGAACTGCAGTGCTTTAGGAACATATGATTTGAAACTACATGATTTGTTTCCTTGGAGCATAGAAACATTTGGTGATTGAAAGAGAGACCATTGTTAGCATTAAGCATTGGTTAGATAGGTGATTGAAAAGGGAGAAAAAAGGGATTTGGAAACTGAGTATGAGATTACTACTGCATATTTGTAGGTTTAACACCAAAGCAGACTGGTTAGGGTGAATCGTTTGTTTTCTCTGCTGCAGTGTTTATGTGGGTGCGTCTGCGTACACACGTAATGTGATAAGGAACTTCAGTTCACTTGTGTGAACCTGAACTCTCTGGTGCATTCCACCTCAATTTTCTGTCCCCTCCCACTCGATGCCCTCTGTCCTTGGCCCTGTGCTCACTTTCTGAAACTCTCCAGTCCTTTTTTTTGCCCTGCCAGCAAGTTGGGACCACTTTGGTCAAGGCTTGACTTCTACCATGTTTTCTTTGCTAGATTCTGAAACTCCTACTCATCCTAAACCCCTGCTGCTTTTGTAGTGCCCCACACTAAATCTTGCTCCCGATTGTCCCTTCTTGCTGACCTCAATTAGCCTCTCTCCTCCATGACATCTACAAATTGATCATGGCTTTTCCCCTGCCTATCTCTGTGATTTCTTCCAACCCATCATTTTAACACCATACTCTTCCATTTTCTGACCTTTTCTGCTTCACTTGTTGAAATTTGTTTGAGTCTGCCAATGTGGAGGCCAGAATCTGTCCCCAGTTGAGTTGGGGACAGGAAGGGCTTGATGCAGGAATCCTATCCATTGTATTGGGATGCCAACTAGGCTCATTAGTGAGCCAACTGCACTAATTATCCCTGAACCAACCACAAATTAGTGTTGATTCAGAGATTAAATGGAAGCCTCACAGTTCTCCCCGTCAGGTTTGCTAGTGGCTTCCTAGAGGCAATCGTGAAGTGGATGGGCCTCCGAAAACCACTACCCCCCCCCTCTCTGACCTCCATGTCCCCACTCCTGTGACACACAAGCCATCCTCACTCACCTGTGACCTCCTTGAATCTGGATCTTTGATAGGAGCATTAGAACAAAGAACAAAGAAAAGTACAGCACAGGAACAGGCCCTTCGGCCCTCCAAGCCTGCGTCGACCATGCTGCCCGTCTAAACTAAAATCTTTTACACTTCCAGGGTCCGTATCCCTCTATTCCCATCCTATTCATGTATTTGTCAAGGTGCCCCTTAAACGTTACTATCGTCCCTGCTTCCACCACCACCTCCGGCAGTGAGTTCCAGGCACCCAATACCCTCTGTGTAAAAAAACTTGCCTCATACATCTCCTCTAAACTCTTGCCCCTCGCACCTTAAACCTATGCCCCCTAGTAATTGATCCCTCTACCCTGGGAAAAAGTCTCTGACTATCCATCCTGCCTATGCCCCTCATAATTTTGTCGACCTCTATCAGGTCACCCCTCAATCTCCATCTCTCCAGTGAGAACAAACTGAGTTTATTTAACCTCTCCTCATAGCTAATGCCCTCCATACCAGGCAACATCCTGGCAAATCTCTTCTGCACCCTCTCTAAAGCCTCCACATCCTTCTGGTAGTGTGGCGACTGCAATTGAACACTATACTCCAAGTGTGGCCTCACAATTGCAACATGACTTGCCAATTTTTATACTCAATCCCCGGCCAATGAAGGCAAGCATGTCGTATGCCTTATTGACTACCTTCTCCACCTGTATTGCCCCTTTCAGTGACCTGTGGACCTATACACCTAGATCTCTCTGACTGTCAATACTCTTGAGGGGTCTACCGTTCACTGTATATTCCCTACCTGTATTAGACCTTCCAAAATGCATTACCGGCAATTGCCACTTTTTCTGGCGGTGCTGATGACAATGGAGAGCTGCCAGCCTGATTAGTAGGCTGCTCTCGTAGGTCAGGATTTCTTCCCCGGGGTCCTCAATTTTGGGGAAGAGTTCCGTTTCTGAGGGGAACTTAATTCTATTTGCCTACCCGATTCCCCAACTCTTATGCAAGAAGCTACCACTACCGCCACCCATCCTCCACCCGCACACACAAGCAACCTTGAGAAACTTTCTTTCGTGGCAAAATCTTCAATAGCCTTGACTCCACGCTCCGCAACTCTCATCATATCCTCTGCCCCGTTTTTTTTGTGTGTGTTTTTTGCTTTGTTTGGTAATGATTCTGCTTTCTCCATTAACAGGACCTCAAGACCCATCTTTCATTTCTTAACTTGCCCATTATCATCCACTTTTGCCTTGCAGCATCATCCTTTGTGTCAGTTAATCTCTTCCTTCTATTCCATCACAGACCTTTTTGTTTTCCCATCTTCCCTCTCCCTGCCTCTGTACTTGCTTGAAAACCTGTTAATATGTCTTACTTTCCAGTTCCAATTAAAGATCAGCACTTTGAAATATTAACTTTTGCTTCTCTCCACTCATGCTGCCTGCGCTGCTGAGTCTATTTCACATTTCCAGCATTTATGTACCTTGCTTTCCTTTTGGATCTCTCTTTTTTTCCTCTCTCTCTCTCGTTGTTCTTTATAGTATCCTCCATCCTTTGAAAGCTCACCACATTCAGTGCATTTGTTCTGTCTAACTGAGTTGGTTATTCTCAACTTTGTCGTCTTTAGAAATCGCTAGGATAACATGTTTCCAAAAATTTCATGGCTTTAAGTTAATAAACATTTCCAAACAATAGGAACAAGAAGACCTTGCAGAATTTGTCTCGCCTTGTTGTTCGACCTCACAGTGATGCTGTTTTCCATGCTTGCTTTTCTTATAACGGACTGAAGATAGCTTCTTGTGGTGCAGATAAAACCTTACAGGTAAATAACTGCTATTAAAATTGCAAGATGTAATTATGTCATCCATTCTGCTTTATCCACCTGTTGTGCCCGAAAAAATAAGGGACAAAATGTTAATATTTTAATGATTTTTTAAGTATCTCTGATTTCCAAACATCATGCCATATGTTATTTTGTGTTGTTTAATCTGTATCACCTCTCGCAGTTAAAGTGCTCGATGAAACCCCTTTATTATTATCTTTGACCTGAAACATGTCTTACAATTTTTTTGAAAGGGGAGGAAAGCTCAGCGGGAATGTTTTTTTATTTGATGTACTTCCCCATTCAACACTTAAAAACACACAGAAACCTATTGAGTTGGGTGTCCCTTTGGTATTGAACAGCCCTTGTGACATCAGTGATGGTGAGTGTTCTGGCGAGGCTGTATTGGAACAAGCAGAGGTGGAAGCTTAAAACAGCCTGAAAGCCAACCTGGGAAACAGCTTGTGACGTAAATGTTGTCGCCCAAACTAAACTTAGAGCAATAATAATTTCTCACCACTTGGAATTTGCCTCCTCCGCAGTCAGTGTGAAATATAGAAACCAAGCTTTAAAAGTTCACGTTTTATTTTGCCACACAAGCTTGCTTCGGCCACTTGAGAGACAATTGAGAGTCAACCATAATGCTGTGGGAATTGAGTCACGTACAGACCAGGCTGGCAAAGGCATCAGATTTCTTTCCCTATGGTATGCAAGGGCAGTGGTTGGAGTTTTATCCAGCATCACCTTTACTGGTGCCAATTTTCTATTCCCAGTTTTAAAAAAAAATGGAATACAAATTTTGAAATAGATGCCATTTTAACTACTGTTCTCTGAATTATTAGTCCAGGCCTCTTGTTACTAATCCAACTGCTATGCAATTGCACATCTATAGGACAAAGATACCAATTCCCATTGATTACTGCCAAACCCACTGCTGAGTTTCATTTGTTAATTTTAAAATTCAAATTGTGCCTCAATGCAGAAGTGACGATGAAATTATTTCTCTCCAGAACTGTATGATAAGCATCTGTATGAAATGTAATGTAGACTTTCTGCAGCATACCATTTAGTATATTGCTCCTTGAAAACTCCAAAGTGTTAATTGAGCCAAGGAATATACCGTATATACTCGCGTAACATGCGACTTTTGAGCACCTAATTTGAAGCCTAAATTTCGGGGGTCGCATGATACGCGAGGTACAAAAATCGCGGGTCTAAAATGCTGGCCTAAATTTCGAGGGTCGCATGATACGCGAGATACAAAAATTGCGGGTGTGAAGTGCTGGCCAAGATAAGTCAAATAACATCCAGTAGTCAATGAAACTGTTATACAGGTATTTATTTTTGAACATAATGATATATGAAACAGGAAAACATTGGTTATTTAACATTTATTGAAATGTAAAAACATCATTAAAACAAGCTAATGCAGGTAAACTAAAATCCTTCGAATTCGCTTTCATTGTCATCGTCATCGTCAAATAAAGCTTTGAATTGAAGGACTTGCCATCAATTGTTCTTTTTGCTTTCTCCAGTTTCGGACACAGCTTTCTCCGACACCAAACAGGTTTCCAGCTTTAACATTGTTGCTTTGTTCCGCTTCGGCAACAACTTGCAGTTTCCATTTGGCTGTATATTTCTTCGCTGATCTTTTCTCCATTTTTGCTAAGGGTCGATAGTGTCACCTGTTAGGTACCGTGACTGTTTATTATCGGGTTTAGTTCCGTGATTACAAACAGCAAAACAGCTGTTTCTCATTCGGCGGTTTTAGGCGGAAAGCTTACCTGAGTTTCAGCTATCATGTCAAAAAAGTGACTCGCATGATACATGAGGTATACCATAAAAGCATGTTTTTGGGCCTGAAAATTTAGGGGTCGCATGATACGCGAGATCGAAGGTTACGCGAGTATATACGGTAAATCTCTTCTCAGCTGAACCTGATTGAAAAGTGTGTGTGCGTGTGTTTTTCTAGGAACGTGTTTAAGAATGTTTAACTGATTTTAAAGCCAATAATGGTTCCACAAAGTGACTAATTTAATTGTGTTTGATATAGGTTTTTAAAAGTGAAACTGGCGAGAAGCTTTTGGAAGTCGTTGCACATGATGATGAAGTTCTGTGCTGTGCATTTTCACCAGACGACAAGTTCATAGCCACGTGCTCGTCAGATGCAAAAGTTAAGGTATGAGACAATCAGCCGAAATGGAAGATTTGTTCTTCTCAGTCACGCTTTCATATCTAGAAACCATTTGCAGTGCGTTGTTTTGCAAGTACGTTGCTTAATAGCCCTGCATTAATGACAATGGCCTTCTCTACCTAGTAGCTAATGACAATTATTTCTCTTTAGGTCTGGAATGCGTTAACTGGGCAATTATTTCAGGAGTACAATGAGCATAGTGAACAAGTCAATTATTGTCGTTTTTCGCATTCACAAATTCTGTTGGCAACCTGCTCCAATGACACATTTTTGAAAGTAAGTGAGTTATCTTTGGGCTTGGTTTGTTTTACTCTGAAGATTAATAGCTGTTGTAAATGCTCGTGCAGCTGCTGTGACAGTACTTCATAGTAAATCGAACAAAGTGCTATTTTGTAATAATGAGTGTGTTTAACATGCAATGCGTAATCTATTTCTCTTGCTAGGATGTAGCTTGATTGGACCTTTGCCCCAACACTCAATTTATGGTCATTGCTGGACAGTATGTGTCATGAGCAGGCTAAGTTTATTTTGACTGAAAACCTACGCTCTATTTACTGGCAGGTACATGATAACATATCCTGGTTCCAAAAGAAGTACCTAATCCTATTCTATGGTTTACAGGCCATGCAGCATCCACCCTATTTTCCTATACTTTCTGAGATTGTCAAGCAACAAATCATCAGATCAATGCACACAGGCTATAACTATTCAGCTTCATCTATATATAGCTGTAATGTTCTAGAAGTAGAAAAACATTTCAGGATATGTTTTTTTAAAAAAAACCACAACCAGGATTTCAGAATATATGAACTGTTTTAAAAGCAGTAGCATTAATATATGGTATTCTTTAATTCACCATTCAATGACTCTGTGGAATTATATGGTAGATGGTCCACACTCTGATACTGGAAACATGTGAAATTATTCTGTGATTCAATGAAAAGCAAATAATAATATCCAAATGAGGTTTTTGGGTTTTCAAAGTATTTTCTTTTTCATTTTCTTTATTCTTTCATGGGATGTGGGCATCACGAGCAAGGCCGGCATTTGCTGCCCATCCCCAAGTGCCCTGGAATTGGCTGGCTTGCTAGACCAGCTAAAAGTCAGCCACATTTCTGACTTTTAGCTGCCAGTTACGTCGCCCACATCCTGTGAAAGAAGTAAGAAAAATTGCAAAATTTTCATAACAGCAAATTTGCACCACGTTTTGCATGTTTCCAGAACTAAATGGATGAACTCAAAGGAGAGTCCGACAGCACACTGCAGTTTTTTTGCATGCCATCTTCTGATTTGTACATAAGCATTGTACTTGTTTATAGCTGTCCCCCAGTGATTTGGCAAATTCATTGCTAACACCCATATCACTTTCTGGTACATCTTTAGTTATCTTTACAAAATCCATCGTGTCCTCATGATGTGTGGTATTTACTGTCACTTAATAATTGCTTGAAACTATTGAATCTGCCACTAGATTTGCAGAATTTACCAACACCAAGCTTTTGCTCCTCTAGTTACTTTGCTGTTTTGCCACCTTCACTTGATCATTCCAATGCTCACTTGTCTCCCATCCTGCATCTACTGTAACTGCCAGCTCATCCAAAGCGCTGCTGCCAAATCCTAGGCTGCATTGTCTGCTGCTCACCCATCACCCCTATCCTTCCGAATGTGGTTGGCTCTTGCAAAAATTCCATTTCAAAATGTTGATGTTTAGACCCATTTATTGTCTTGAACCCCTCCCTGGGGCGCATGGTAGCACAGTGGTTCGCACTGTTGCTTCACAGCGCTTGGGACCTGGGTTTGATTCCTGGCTTGAGTCACTAACCGTGCAGAGTCTGCAAGTTCTCCCCGTGTCTGCGTGGTTTTTTTTGGGCGTTCCAGTTTCCTCCCACATGTTCTGAAAGACGTGCAATTAGGTAAATTGGACATTCTAAACTCTCCCTCAGTGTATCCGAACAGGCGCCGGAGTGTGGTGACTGGGGGATTTTCACAGTAACTTCTTTGCAGTGTTAATGTAAGCCTACTTGTGACACAAATAAAGATTATTATTATTCCAGGAACCTCCTCCAGCTGTGCAACCCCCCTTCTGAACCCTCTTGATCTAACTCTTGAGATTTTATGTATCTCTCCCATCACCTTAACATTGATGGCTGTGCCTTTAAACAAAACCCCTTGTTCTGGAATTCTCTTAAACCATAAGATATAGGAGCAGAGGTATGCCATTTGGCCCATCAGATCTGCTCTGCCATTTGATCCTGGCTGATATGTTTTCATCTCTAAACTCCTGCCTTCTCTCCCCGATCCCCTTGTTAATCAAAAAATCTCCTTATTAATCAAGAACACTGTCTTCTTGAACCTTCTCCCTTTCCATGTCCTTTCCCTTCTGTAATGTTCTCCCTAACGCCAACATCATTGACCAGGCTTTTAATCACCCTGCCTGATGCCTCTTACATCATTTGTAGCCTGTTTCTGACTGAGTTCACTTCTCTGAAGTGCCTTGGGATATTTTCCTACATTAATTGTGCTATATAAATTCAGGTTGTTAGTAATCCAGTTTAGTATTTCCTGGAAACATGAAGAGCTTGTATTGGGCTTCTATACCTAAGTCACTGATATTGGTTAGGACCGACAGAGGCCCTCTATTCGAAACAGAGGCACACCACTCGGTACTCGCCCATCAATGCACAAACTAAAGTACCTGCAGAGTTCTTTCCTTTGGTTGATTGCTTATCCACATCCAACGTTTGCCTCGACTTTCCACTGCTTTCAGCTTCAGCCTAGGCTTTTACCGGAGGATTTTGGAGAAACAAGTGCAGCACATCATATGGGTTACATTCAAATTCATGAAGGGGCTGGACAGAGTAGATAGAAATAAACTGTTCCCACTCGTAAAAGGACCAAGAACGAGAGGGCACAGCTCTACAGAGATTTTCAAAAGAAGCAAATGTGGTGTGAGGGAAAACTTTTCCCCACTACAAGTGGTTCGGGTCTGGAATGCACTTCCTAGAAGTGTGGGGGAGCCAGGTTCAATCAAGGCAGTTAAAAGAACATTAGATGATTATTTGAATAGAAACAATGTGCAGAGCTACAGGGAAAAGGCAAGGCACTGAGCCATGACGTTCATTTGGAGAGCTGGTACAGACATGATGGGTCAAATAGTCTCCTACGCTGCAATAAGTCTGTGATTCTGGGTTTCTCTTGTCCCCTTGGAATATTGTTTCCTCAAAGGAACCCGAGACATTTCAGAAAACATCTTCCTGTGCAAAGTCACGTTGACTAGTATTTATTGGTCATTGTTGTACAAGTATTTATGTTTTCACCTGGTTATCAATTCACAGGATCACAGAATTGTTACAGTGCAGAATGAGGCCATCTAGTCCATCATGTCTACAGCTGCTCTCCAAATTAACATTATGACTTGGAACCATTTTTTCCCCATATCCTTACACATTGTTTATATTCAAATAATCTGTCCAACTCCCTCATGATTTTGAACCGCTTATTTGTCTTCTCTCCAAGGAGACCAGCCCCAACCTCGCCAATCTAACTTCGTAATTGAGGTTTCTCATCCCTGGAAGCATTCATTGTAAAGCTCTTCAGCACTCCCTCCAAATTGTTCACATCCATCCTGTGGCGTGTTGCCCAGAACTCTACACAATACGCCAATTGAGGTCCAACTAGTGTCTTATATAAGTTCAGCATAACCTCCTTGCTCTTGCATCCTATGTCCCTATTAATAAAGCCCAAGATGCTGTATACTTTATTAACTACTCTCTCCACCTGTCCTGCTACCTTCAATTATTTAGTAAGAAGTCTTACAACACCAGGTTAAAGTTCAATCATAGAATTTACAGTGCAGAAGGAGGCCATTCAGCCCATCGAGTCTGCACCGGCTCCTGGAAAGAGCACCCTACCCAAGGTCAACACCTCCACCCTATCTCCATAACCCAGTAACTCCACCCAACACTAAGGGCAATTTTGGACACTAAGGACAATTTATCATGGCCAATCCACCTAACCTGCACATCTTTGGACTGTGGGAGGAAACCGGAGCACCCTGAGGAAACCCACGCACACATCATGAGGATGTGCAGACTCCGCACAGACAGTGACCCAAGCTGGAATCGAACCTGGGACCCTGGAGCTGTGACGCAGTTATGCTATCTACAATGCTACCATGCTGCCCACTAGTATGTGTACATACTAAGTATTTAAGTATGTGTACATCCAGGTCCCTCTGCTCCTGCACCCACTTAAGAATTGTACCCCTTATTTTATATTGTCTGTCGATGTGCTTCCTACAATATAACAGGTATGAATGTTAAACCAATATGATGGATACTTCAGGAGTTTATGTAGATATGTTTAAAAATGGATTGGAGTAATGGAAAAACTTTGACTAAATGGATAAAGACACTGCTGTAAACGTGCCTTTAATTGATTCAGAACTATTTTCTGTGTACACATACAAATTAGGTTTTTAGTAGTATGCATTTAAAATGCTTCATTTTTGTTGCTGCATTAGCTTTTCGTGAAGTTAACATCATCAGGTACGTCCTGCATCACTATTTGTGCTCAAGTGCACGATGATGTTTCACAGTTGCAAGCTATTTGTGGTGATGAGATAGCTGGATTCTTACTACCATGCAATGCACATGCTTTTTGCAGCCTTTCATATAATCTAGTGAATGTAAAGCAAATTTGGTTTCCAGTGGTATTATCACATGAATTTTTTTTAAAAATTAAAATTTTAGATTTTGATGTTTTATGTCTTACAAGTTGCTGAGCATTTTGCAGATCACTTTAGTTTTTGCCTTGTGAACTTATAAAGCATGCTGCACTTGCATCTTTGTTCCCAAAAGCTATTTTAGTGAGGGCCAGTATTGTGCAGTAATAGATTTTCTTGAAATTCAGCCCACGATTTCTACACACCTGACTCTAAACTATTTATTTTCTTTAAGTATTTTTATTCTCCCCCTTGTTCACATTTTCTACCAAATTTACACCCAACAATAAACAATAATCAGTAACAAATGCAATGTCAATCCCCATATCAATAACAACGATCCCATCCTCCCACCAGACCCCAGACATTAGCCCGCATGTTAACATAGACAAATGACAAAAAGGAATCAGAAATCACCCATTATCACATACAGTCCCCTTCCCCCCCTCCCCCATGTTCGATGTAATCCAATTCTCGAAAGTGCATAATGAATAACGCCCATGAGTTGTAGAAACCCGCCATTCTTCCCCTCAGTTCAAATTTGACCTTCTTAAGAGTCAAGAATTTCAGCGATCAATGAGGTGAAGGCTACAACATCTGTCTCCGCACCCATTTCCAACCCTGGCTGGTCCATCACCCCGAATATGGCCTTCCGAGGGCCCGGATCCAGTTTCACATGCACCACTTGAGAGATTACCCTAAAAACCTCCTTCCAGTAATCCTCCAGTTTTGGACAGGACCAAAACACATGAATGTGGTTTGTCCCCCCCCCCCCCCCCCCCCCCCCCCCCCCCCCCCCCCCCCCCCCCCCCCCCCCCCCCCCCCCCCCCCCGCCAACGCAATCTCCCGCACATTATGGAGGAGTTCATCCTCCGGAGCACCTGAAACCAGAACCCATACCCTCTCCCAACTCTTGTTACCACTTTGCCTTGATCCCTTCTAGCGGCACCTTCTCCTCTTCCAAAATAGCCCCGTAAACCACCTATACTACCCCTACTCCAGTCCCACTGTCGTCAGCACCTCCTCCAGCAATGTGGAAGCCGGCTCTACTGGGAAGCTCTGTATCTCCTCTCTGGCAAAGTCTTGAACCGGGATGTATCTAAATATTTCCCCCTGCTCCGGCCCATACTTCGCTCCCAGCTCCTTCAATCCCGCAAACCGACCCCCAGGAAACAAATCTTTTAGTGTCCTAATTCCTTTCTCCTCCCATCTCCGAAACTTTCCATCCCACTTCCCTGGCTCAGATCTATGGTTCCCCCGAATCGGCATTTCCCTTGACCCTGCCCCCAACCTGAAGTGCTGGTGAAACTCAAATTCTCAGCGAAGCTATTACTACCGGACTCCCTGAGTATCTCCCCGGGCCAAGGGGAGCGGCGCTGTTGCTAGCGCCTTCAATCCCGACCACCTGCACAAACACTTCTCCATTCTGACCCATTGGGAATCAATCCCTCTGACCCATCTCCACACCTTCTCCACATTCGCTGCCCAGTAATAATACATCAGGTTCGGAAGACCCAAACCTCCTGCCTGCCTTCCTCTCTGTAGTAGCACCTTTCTAATTCTGGCCACCTGAACGAGGTAATCATCCCTTCAATCTCTCTAAAAAATGTTTTTGGCAGGAAAATTGGCAGGCATTTGAAAATAAACAGGAATCGTGGCAACACTTTCATTTTAACTGCCTGTACCAGACCCGACAGTGGCAGTGGGAAGACCATCCCTCCTTGCCAGATCAGCTTTCACCTTCCCCACCAAACTAGAAATGTATGGAACCCCCTCTAACCCCCCCCCCCCCCCCCCCCTCCCAGCCCCAATCCTGAGAAACCTGCACCCCCAGGTATCTAAAGTGAGTCCCTGCCCTACGGAATGGCCTTAGCCCCACCCCTGGCCGGGACACCACAAAATATTCACTCTTGTCTAGAATTAATTTGTACCGCGACTTTAAACTATTTCAAGTTGAGAAATAGGATGGAGGGTAAAATGCTTTTGATGTAATGCTAAAATGTGAACTATATTTTCTTTCAACCTAATCTAACCTTCTCTTCTGTATTTCATAGACATGGGACCTGAAAAAGAGTGGCTGTCGGAACACTCTGTTTGGCCACAGAGGTTATGTGAACCATTGCAGTTTTTCACCTGATGACCAATATCTAGCCAGCTGCTCTAATGATGGAACAGTGAAGGTATGCATGATCGTAGGCTCTTTAACAGTTACAGCTGCATTTTATACTGTACATTTGCAGCCTTTATTGGAACGGCAGTGCACTCTTTCATTTCAACCCTTTAAAAAATAATTGAATGTAGTTAGCGTGCAGGAGAGTAGAAATTAGAACTGTACATATGCTTAGTGTGCCTTAATCCTTATACCATTAAGTCTGGATGTAATAATGTGGATATGCTGATTTTAGATTTGGACTTTGATTATGCTTTGTCACGAATTGAGAAAAAATTAATGCCATTATTATTAAATGGTACCGTTCCTCAGGAAAGGTTGCCAAGTCGGGTAACAAAATTCCATGAGTGGCAGAGGAGGTGTTAAAGTACGAATAACAATGGCAGTAAAGACTACGTCTAACATAGATTTTGTGTTTGCTGCATCAAATTCATGCCTAAATGTATTGACTTAACTGTGTGTATGTTTGGCATTAAGCGTCTATTCTTCCTAACATTACTTGGTGCTGCTGCATTTCAAAGCTCGATTTCCCAGGTTTTTTTCACTAGGTGGTGCTGCAGCAAAATATTTTAGTTTAAATATTTTTTCTCGGCTTGTCTGGGCCTGTTTCCTGTTGGTAAGTCTAAGACCAAGTTTTATTTTAGAGCTATGTTTTCCATTACTCTTACCCAGCTTCTGCTCCTCCCTTCCCTGATTCCACTGGCTCACTACGTTACTTCTCGAGATCTCTTATTCTCTTGTTATGGATTTCTGGAGCTCCACATCCCATTGGTTGTGGACCATTGGCTACTCTTTACTAGTCTACGAGTAATTAAAAAAAAAAAAAATGCTTTCACTAGACATGGACATCGCTGACTAGACCATTGTTGCTCATCCCTAATTGCCCTTGAGAAGTTTGTAGTGAGCCACATTTTCAAATCACGCAGTGCATCTGTTGTCGGTACCCACAGTGCTTTAGGCAGAAAAATACAGGATAATGATCCAGCAACAGTGAAGGAACAGCAATGTAGTTCCAAGTCAGGATGCTATGTGGTTTGATGGGGAATTTTCAAGTTGTGGTGTTCCCATGTATCTGCAGCCTTCAACCTTTCTGGCGAAGGTCACATGCTTGGAATGTGTTGTTGAAAAAAAAGAGATGATTGAAACCTTTTGGCTTGCACTCATCAGGGAAATTCACAAGAAAATATTAGTGTCAGGGGAAAAAACATTTATACTTATGAGACGAGAGTGCTGATCGGTTGGCAATTAGACTCTGATTGGTGTTGCCGTGGAAAATGCACCAGTTGATTGACAGTTAATTGCCAAACATTTGTTTGAAATTTAAACAAAGCTGCTTTCCTCTGGTCATGATAGTGGCCTGGGTAATGAGAAAGTGAATTTATGTTACCTTGTTCAGCTGAAACATGCGCAATGCGTGTACATGTTCTTTTTGTCGGCAAAGAGCACGCCCTGTCTATCAATGTATGTAGTTTATAGTACACACAAATGCTGCAAGGCTGACTATCTTAAATTGGTTGTCCGTGTAATTGTTAGCGTACTGAAGATTATTTAGCAAATGTTATCCAATCGTGAAATCACCTCTGATGTTAGACATTATGTTTTGAGTTTAGCAAACGCAGGTGTGGTGTGTACCTTGCGCATTGCAAACAGTTGAAGGGATATGCTGTTTGATACAATCCGTCAATCTTTGGGGTATACAGCTTACATACCTAGCATCACACTGGCACTGAAATTCATGTCAGAATCCACTCGTCAAGGCTTCCGGTGGCAGCATGTAGGAGGGAGTCACACATTGGGTTGCCCCGCCAGAGTCTTGAGCTTTAGGTCATTTTCACCCATTTTCTGTTGGGAAAATTGCATGAAAAGTTGTCCCCCTTAAGTGTAGTCAGTGGAGGCTGGCCAAGAGCATGGGAAAAATCAGGGGAGGAAGGATTTCATCTCTAGTCTGCTAGGAGGCTCGAGCACAATGAAGGGTGCGTGGGCAGGGAAGATGGAGGGGGAGGGGGGCCGCCTATATAAAGGTGGATACACTGAATGAGATGATGGCGGTGGAGTTCGAAAGGCAGTTCAATAAACACTTTGAGAGGTAAGGGAAGGAGATGCTGGAGTCACTCAAGCATTCGGTGGAGGACTTGCTCGGAACAAATTCGGAGACAGTGCGAGAGCAGGGTGAGACATTGAAAGGAGTGGAGGAGGTACTGTCGAGGCGCAGTGACCAGCTCGCCTCAGTTAAAGCTGAAATGGGCAAGATGGAAGCTTGAAATAGAGGCACCGATCGCTCTGGCCGAAGCCATGGGTTAAGGAGTCTCCGAGGGCGGTGAGCGTGAGCTTTCATAACTACCAGGTGAAGGAGAAGATGTTGAGGTGGGCCAAGCAGACGTGGGAAATGAAGTGGGAAGGCACTGTGATTCAAAATTACCAGGATCTCTGTGGATTTGGTAAAAGGAGAAATGCCTTCAATAAAGCCAAGGCAACATTGTGTAAGAGTGGAGTGTACTTCAGTATGGTCTACCCGAAGAAGTTGAGGGTCACCTGCAATGGGAGAGCCTTTTATTTTGAGACAGCGGAGGATGCAGAGGCATTCATCCAAGCAGAGGAATTGTGCCTTGGCTGATCATGGCAGATGAGAGACATTGGAGTTGGTGGTGGATTGGGGCTGGTGGGGGACTAATGGTTTGATAAAGTTGTATGTTTTTGTTGTCTAGCTGTTCTAATGCCCTTATTTTCTTGGAGGGTAGCTAGGGAGGAGGCAGGAGTCAGAGACTGGCCCTTCGCTGGAGGTTTTTTTCGGGTGACAGGGTTGGTGGGTGGAGAGAAGGGGACTGTGGTGGAATGGTGCCCATGCTATCAAGCTTTGGTTAGCTTGCGAATGGGGGAGGGGCTGTGGCCTACCGAACCTGCTCAGGCTGCTGGGGTGCCAGCTGAGGGGAAATCATTCTGATGGGGGGGGGGGGGGGGGGGCGTTGAGGGGAGGGATAGGGGTAGGTATAGTGTTTGCACTACATTGTACATCTCAGAACCTCAATTCAAACGTGGTTGATTTTTTTCGGACGGGTAGGAGTGTCCACGGGTGGAGGAGGAGGTCTGGAAGGGGTTGGAGGAGCCGCTGGGAGCAGAGGAAGTCAGGAAGGCAATTGGGAATATGCAGAAGGGGACTGGTTGGGTTCCCGGAGTTGTATAAAAGGTTTGCGGATAGGTTGGTCCCGCTGTTGGGGGGGGGCTTTGCTTTATTACTATTGGGCTGCAAATACGGAGAAGGTATTGGGTTGGTGGGGCAATCAGTAGTCAGTTTGGGTAAAGATGGAGGTCAGGTCTGGTGAGGGGACGGGATTGCGGGCGGTGCTGACGGCCCTGCTCTCCCCCAGGAAGTCTTTGGGGAACCCGGTGGTGGTGGCTACGCTAAAAACCCTGCATCCGAGAAGAAATATATGCTGAGGGGGTTGATTGGGAGGTTCTATGTAAGATGGCAACCATTTGGTTATGTATTTTAAGACGCTGATCGCAGTCAGCTGTTGGGGGGGGGGGGGGGGTGGAAGGAGTAGGGGTTTGGGGGCTGTTCTTGTTTTTGTGTAGTGTTTTT
Organism: Scyliorhinus canicula; assembly: GCF_902713615.1. Lineage (NCBI taxonomy): Eukaryota > Metazoa > Chordata > Chondrichthyes > Carcharhiniformes > Scyliorhinidae > Scyliorhinus > Scyliorhinus canicula. The sequence goes on from NC_052156.1 coordinate 124,316,070, forward strand.
GTATTCGTATATAAATTTTAAAATATTCAATAAACATATTGAGAGAAAACAATCCACTTGCCAACCAATCAGCACTCTCTTCTCATACAGTACAAATATGCTTAAGGTGGTGCCAAGTAGGCAGGCGGCTTTGGCAAACTGCTTGAATGTTGTTGGAACTGCACTCATCCAGGCAAGTGGAGAAAATACCATTACACTCCTGACTTACAGCACCAGGTTAAAGTCCAACAGGTTTGTTTTTGTCCAACGAGTGTGTCATTTTCCAGCGGCTTCTGCATCTTTCCCATGAAGTTATGGTGGACAAGGGAGAGAATCCCTGTTTTGCCACATTGTGTTTTAAGAGTTCTGGTATAATGTGATGCCATGGTCACTTTTCAGTCGAGCAACTTTCCTAATAACTGACGTGAATGTAACCAGTTACAGAATCTCCAAAGGGTTTCTTCACACATATGTACATACACTTCCAAGTCTGGCTTTTCAAGTATTAAAAACATCTTTGAAAGTTGATTCATTCTGAAATTAGCTGCACTTGTTTTGTAGCAGTACTGTTTTATGGTTTTTTTTTTCTGCAGCTATGGAAGACTTCCTCTGCTAATGAGTGGAAGTGCTTTGATGTAAAGGAACAGGTCTGGAAACCAGATGATGATGATGAAGAGGAGGTGCTGTTGAAGTGCTGCATGTGGTCATCTGACGGTACTCAAATCATGACAGCTGCCAAAAATATAATCTTTGTAAGTGTTTTCTGACTATTGACGGTAATAATGAGTGACCAGATTTTTACTGTACTAGGATTTGCTGCTTAAATAGCTGTTTAAAAATGTAAATACTTCTCACTAAATTTAAACCAATTAGAATTTACAGTGGATTTCTTGTGACGTTTCTCACGGATTCCAATGGATTGGGTTTGAGATATTGCTGTTACGTGTGCTGCTCAATATGTCATGAAGGGAAGTAAAGTCCTTTCTTTCTGTTAACTTTATGCTACAAAACATTCCTCTTATTTGAGCTCATTTCTTGCGCTGTTTCCTCTGGTATTATTTTTCTTCCTAATTGCTTTCTTTCTGACCCCTTCATAGTTGTGCTTCACCTAATTTGCTGTAAGATTGCACTTTAAATTTGGTTGCTGTGCTCTTTTCTTCCATACAATTCAGAAATGATGAAATGAACAGAATTCACATGTCTGATTTCTAGGTGTTTTGGAACCAACATTGCATGAATGCTCCTGTGCTTTGTCTTGTCATGTGACTCCTGACCAGTTGTACATGGATTGGACAAGGGGCACTCCTGAGAAATGCTTTGAAACACATTCAACCAGCCAGTGAGATATTGCGATGTGCGGGGATTGGTGAGAGAAAAATGGGCAGATTGTATCCAACCAGACCTGGATTGTGAATACACACTCCAAAGCTGACCTGGTGGGCTAAATCCTCTTTTCCTCTTTCCTCCTCCACCCCATCCCACCCCACTCCAATACTTCACAGCCTCACCTCAATGCAACCAGCATTCCAGTCAGAATACATAATGCGCCCAATTTTCTTCTACCCTGTCCAAATTAGCATCTGAAAAAAATGGATGCGACCCAAGGGAGCAGTAACACGTCCTTTGCTCCTGTTTTTCTCGTGGGTATTATTGCATTTGGCTTTAGTTGGGCTTGCACCTGATTGCATCTGAAGAGGATACAGCAATGTAAATGAATGTCAGAAGGTCAGAATAGCCTTTGCACTCTAATTCCCGAAAAACCTGGAGTCACTTATTTTGCTATTTAGTTGACATCAGTGTCATAATATACACCAGTATATCATGGTGCAGACACATACTGATGGACATACACTAGATCAATCAACATGCACAAACACTGCAGCCAATCACCAGTTAGAACACACGCACTATAAAGGCAGAGGGCATCACTTTTCCTGCTGATTCTGGATGCTGCCTCTCGGAAGCACAAGAGCTCATCAAGTATACTAGACGCACACCACGTGCTGAGAGATTCAACTGGTTCGGACAGGCACAGGTCTCTAGTTAAACTAGCATTGTGTAAACCCACAATTATCGTATGTCTATTATTTTATAAGTGGTTAACAAAATAGTGTTGAACCGTCTTCAGTGTTGGTGGCATATGTCTGCTTCACAAGTCCACAGTGCCCAACACTTCAATCAGGATGGTATTATCAAGATGGGTCTTCATTTTCGGATTCCTTGAATGAAAGCTGCTACTTCTGCTTCAGGATATTTTGTTAGTCATGCCATGTTCAGTATTGCTCCATCCGTATCCCTTTTGCACTGTAGTTCACTTAAATACAGGTATGGAAGCTCACCATAAATTCCTCTTTTAGCAGTTGAGGCCATTCATAAGCGTTTCTTGGCCATTGTTCCGCTACCTCAGAAGAAAAATCTTCTAACCAGAGTAGAGTTGTTGCAGAACATCCTGCAAATGATAATGACTGCAACCACAGTGCTTTGGAGATGGGAGTTCAGTGAGAGGGGCACTGATCAAGCAAGTTGTTCAATCCAGGATGGTGTCAAAACTCCTCCAGTGGTGTTGTGGTTGCGCCCATCCGGATAATTGATAAAGATCCTGAATAAAGCAATATCTATTGCAAAAGAAAAACTGGTTACTAAATAAAATTATTTACTCTATGTTAAAATACAAACAAATAAAAGCAAAGGACAGGGATTTGGGGTAAATATGAAAACGTAATGTTTTGCTATGCTTCACAAAGGTGCTAGTCAAGAAAAAAGAGAATTGAGAGAAAATGGAAGCTGAAAAAATTAAAGCTGAAACAATGGAGAATAAAAACAAAATTATTGTGTCAGGATTGTAAGCAAAAATGACAAAATATCTTGTCACAAAATTTCTGAAAATTGATATTCGTTTAAATATATACTAATAAATAAATACAAGATGGTCTCCATACAATTAAGGTAGGAGCAAGATACCAATGCTGAAAAAAATCTAAATCCTTCTCTTTACAATTAATTGTCCAGATTTTGTGGTCATTCACCACACTGACAGCTACCCACTGACTTTTCATGAACTTTTGTGCAGCAATTTACAGTAGTTTTTAGCACAGCATGCTCTACAGGGAATCTGTGGTGTGTCTATGGTGTGTGTGAGCGAGCAGAGCAAGCAACGGTGTGTCTCTTTAATAAATTTAGAGCAGCCAATTATTTTTTCCAATTAAGGGGCAATTTAGTGTGGCCAATCTGCCTACGCAGTACATCTTTGGATTTGTGGGGGGGAGACCCACGCAGACACAAGAAGAATGTGTGAACTCCACACGAACAGTGACCCGGGACCTGGATCGAAGCTTGGACCTCAGTGCCGTGAGGCAGCAATGCTAACCACTGCGCCACCATGCAGCCCAGCGTGACTCTTTAATCAGATTGAAGACTCCTCACTGAGACATTTAGAGTTTTAAACAGGAAGTATAAGCTACGATATTTAATTCATTGTAAAAAGCAAAATAAAGAATTGGAAAGAACGAATGCGATTAAGAGAGATAAAAAAACACTGTAAAAATGCAAAAAAAATTATAATTTTAATATCTCCAACAATAATTAAATTCTGAAGGACTCTGACTTTGTACCTGTGAAATTAAATTTTTAGGGTCAAAGAGGTTATTTGGCAGTAATTAAGATCTATCATACCATTAAAAATTCACTTGCCCCTAAATGCACCAGCCCTAACTTTGACATGTTTAATAGGTAACTCGTGCGTCAGTAGTGCAACTTTGGGTTCTTGAAGTATTTTAATGTTATGAAGCTTGTGGAGGTTCAAGGAAAATTGGACAACAATCTGATTTCCACTTTTTACTGCATACGCACAGATGCCAGAAGATGCTGTCCAATTTACTCAGTAATAATGATGAGCACTGATATTCTCATCATTATTCCTGTGTGGACTAATGTATATCTAGTGTGCAAGATAGAGCTAATTGCAAAAATGTATTGACATACTTCAGCAAGAGAATATTGGATCTTTGTAAATGATATATGTACTAAACTGCACTGTTCATAGAAATAGAATACAACAGTCTACCACAATGGAGGTTTGTTCTGTTTCTGTGGAAGTCATCACTCAAAGTATAGATGTGGTTGCACAGATAAAGGCTCAGGACTCAAATATTTTGCTTTGTTCTTTTTTTGTGTCTTGTAAGAATTGAAAATGTCACCATCTTCTGGTAAACTAGTATGTGTTTTGCTGTAAGCCCCTCAGTATAGGGGGTGATGGGCCTACGAAAATAATAATATCAGAAACAGGTAAATGTAAAAGTATCCCTTAATTTTATATTTTCCATCTTCCTAATTTTGATATGTTTCTTCCTCTTTCTTTCTTGTATGAGTCACTTGGCTCCAGATAGTGATATGGGAAGCATTCACCTCTTACAGCCAGCAAAGCAAACTAAATCAGCTTTATGCCATCACTCTATTTTATGATTCACAGTAATTAGTAATACAGAAATGGTTTGAAAAGTTTGAATTTAATGCACAGAGGAACAGTGCCTAGTAAAGTGCGAAGTTACACAAGCAAGCATACACAGCAATCGCTCAATTGGTTATACTGTAATTACTGTTGTAAGTAGATATTCTTGAATTAGATAAGTAATCAGCTAATTATAGAACCTGTCTACTTTAAAGCTGCTAGCATTTATCAAGAATGAGTCAGTGCACAAAGAAAAAAATCCTCCTATTCTGACTAATACGTACTTGTATTGTTCTATCCATAATATTGCATACAGTACTTTTTGAGTTGGCTATTTCTCCCGAAGTGTGCTGTGACTAAATATTGTGCAGAAATTTTCTTTAAAAATGGCAGTGTCAGGTTCTGATTGAAACCCAGTGTGTTTCCCTCCAGAAACTCAGCCAAGTTTTCTGACCAGACATTCTGACAGTCTGCCAAAAATAAATTGGGGGGAATGGTTTTGCGCCACCACTCTGGCAGGACGAAGCCTGATAAAGCCGGCGAGGCCAGCTCCACAGCAATCAGACACCATTCTTAAAGGACTCCCGATCCAAAAAAAAAAGCTCCCTCCCACCCCCGTGCCATGAAGGACCAACAGCTTCAGAGCGACCTCCACTGCACTGTCGTTGGTGCACACCCCTCTTCCCATCCCCTCCACACGCAAGGAGGACCCTCTCCTATGGCCAGAGGCCACTACCAGGTTGGGGGGGGGGGGCAATGCTCAGCCTCAGCCCTCGATGTAGTACAATAGATTGCTGATGCACATGGGTTGAATGCAAGATCAACAGAGGTTTATTAGATATGTCTTCACTGTACAATGGTTGGTGCTAGACTAAGGGCAAAAGCCCGCTAAGTATCCAATGACATCATGTGTCACGTGACTCCCTTCTCAAAGAGACATTGCTCACAACTACAATAACTCACATAAACATCATCCTTTACCTCTATGGTCCAACACAACTAATAACTAGTATTTTAGCATAATCGTTTACATATGCACAAGTGCAGGCACAAATTATTACTTTGCAATGACAGAGTCAATAAGATAGACAATCAGTTGGGCATCTATTTCCCGCTGGTTGCCTGTGCACTTTTGAGACTTCGTTCTTCTCAACCTTCGATACATTTTCAAGTTCTACAGTAGATGCCTTTACCCTGGAAAGCATTAGTCTGTTTTTCCGAGGGAAGACTGGTAGAAGCAGGTATTTCTGGTGCAATCTCTTTTGTAAGTGAACTAGAAGTTACAGTCAGATGGGCCGGAGATAGAGATAGAGAAATACAGCACAGAACAGGCCCTTCGGCCCACGATGTTGCGCCGAACTTTTGTCCTAGGTTAATCATAGAATTTTGGACAATTTGTCATGGCCAATCCACCCAACCTGCACATCTTTGGACTGTGGGAGGAAACCGGAGTACCCGGAGGAAACCCACGCAGTCACGGGGAGGATGTGCAGACTCCACACAGACAGTGACCCAAGTCGAAATCGAACTTGGGACCCTGGAGCTGTGAAGCAATTGTGCTATCCACAATGCTACCGTGCTGCCCTTAAGAAGTTAACCTACACTCCCTTATTCTACCCTAATCCAAGTACCTATCCAATAGCCGCTTGAAGGTCCATAAATTTTCCGACTCAACTACTACCACAGGCAGTGCATTCCATGCCCCCACTACTCTCTGGGTAAAGAACCTACCTCTGACATCCCCTCTATATCTTCCACCATTTATCTTAAATTTATGTCCCCTTGTAATGGTGTGTTCCACCCGGGGAAAAAGTCTCTGACTGTCTACTCTATCTATTCCCCTGATCATCTTATAAACCTCTATCAAGTCGCCCCTCATCCTTCTCCGTTCTAATGAGAAAAGGCCTAGCACCCTCAATCTTTCCTCGTATGACCTACTCTCCATTCCAGGCAACATCCTGGTAAATCTCCTTTGCACCTTTTCCAAAGCTTCCACATCCTTCCTAAAATGAGGTGACCAGAACTGCACACAGTACTCCAAATGTGGCCTGACCAAGGTTTTGTACAGCTGCATCATCACCTCACGGCTCTTAAATTCAATCCCTCTGCTAATGAACGCTAGCACACCATAGGCCTTCTTCACAGCTCTATCCACTTGAGTGGCAACTTTCAAAGAACAATGAACATAGACCCCAAGATCTCTCTGCTCCTCCACATTGCCAAGAACCCTACCATTAACCCTGTATTCCGCATTCAGATTTGTCCTTCCAAAATGGACAACCTCACACTTGTCAGGGTTAAACTCCATCTGCCACTTCTCAGCCCAGCTCTGCATTCTATCTATGTCTCTTTGAAGCCGACAACAGCCCTCCTCACTATCCACAACTCCACCAATCTTCGTATCATCTGCAAATTTACTGACCCACCCTTCAACTCCCTCATCCAAGTCGTTAATGAAAATCACAAACAGCAGAGGACCCAGAACTGATCCCTGCGGTACGCCACTGATAACTGGGCTCCAGGCTGAATATTTGCCATCCACCACAACTCTCTGTCTTCTATCGGTTAGCCAGTTTGTTATCCAACTGGCCAAATTTCCCACTATCCCATGCCTCCTTACTTTCTGCATAAGCCTACCATGGGGAACCTTATCAAATGCCTTACTAAAATCCATGTACACTACATCCACTGCTTTACCTTCATCCACATGCTTGGTCACCTCCTCAAAGAATTCAATAAGACTTGTAAGGCAAGACCTACCCCTCACAAATCCGTGCTGACTATCCCTAATCAAGCAATGCCTTTCCAGATGCTCAGAAATCCTATCCCTCAGTACCCTTTCCATTACTTTGCCTACCACCGAAGTAAGACTAACTGGCCTGTAATTCCCAGGGTTATCCCTATTCCCTTTTTTGAACAGGGGCACGACATTCGCCACTCTCCAATCCTCTGGATTTTTAGATAGTTACCTCTTGAGAAAGCTCTGGTAATGGCACACTACCACATGTTGGCAATAATTGATCTGCATGGCGTCTCCACATGAGTTAGTCTGCTGATTGGACCGTGTAGGATATGGACCAGTCTGACCCAATACCCTCACAGGGACCCACTTCTCGCTAGTGGCGTAGCTACGTACTAACACTTTTCTTTTGTTAAAATGAGCATTTCCTTGCGTTACTTTCTCATTTCAAGATCTGTGACTGTTGGTTTTGCTCTACTATGTCACATATGTCTGGCAAGAGGAAATCAAATGTAGTCCTCAGCTACCTTTTTTATCAATAACAAAGTTGGTGAACTTTGTGTAGTCATGTGTCGTATTTCTGCGTTTTGCTAAAAATGTGTTAACACAGCGATGTAGTGAACCGTAGATCTTGGAAGCTTTCAGTGCCTGCTCCAAGGACTGGACAAATCATTTGACTAAACCATACATGGATGGGTGGATGGGTGGTAAGTGCAGACTTTATGTTGGACTCCAGACATCTTTAAGTAGTCTTAGAACACTTGGACTGTAAACTTTGGCCCATTGTCGTTAACGATTTGCTCTGGTTTTCCGAATCTCACAAGGATCCCGTTGAGTTTGTCAATGGTTTCTTATGCAGCGGTTGACTTCGTTAGGACCACTCAGGCCATTTTGAGTGTAAGCCTACAACAACAATGAACATGTGCACCTTGAATGGATCAACAAAGTTAACATGCAGACATTGCCATGGCATTTTAGGCCGCTCCCATTGATGCAATGAGGACAGAAATGGTTCTTTCCTTACCCGCGCACATGACTGGCACAGTCTTGCTTTTCCTTCCATCTGGACATCAATTCCTGTGACGAAAGATAGCTTCTTGTTAGTTCCTTCTTTCGAACTATATCTGGGTACCATTCATATACTTGCTCCTATACTTTTCATCTCATTCCCCACAATAGACATCCGCCCTGTGCTGTTAATTAGAGTCTCCTGGAAATGTGTGGTTTTAATTCCGGATATTTTCATACTACCCTCCCCTTTAATACCATTTTCTTTTTTAAAAAATATTTTTATTCAAAATTTTCAACCAAACACCCCAAACAGAAAAAGAAGTAAAACATAAAACAAGCAAAGATTATACATGGGGTTTCCAACAAAATACAATAGTTAATACAATTTTCAATATCTTCCCCATCACAGGATAATTTTTGGTATGTCTTTGGACTTGAGCTGCAGTCACTGGAACATTCTTAATCTGTGAACAGTAAAAAATATTATCATGACTAGGTGGTATGTGACCAGTGTTATGGGTCTGGACCTAAACCCCAATTTTGATTAAGATCCAAGACTAGTACCCAACCATTTGCATATGGTAAAACTGTGAGGAAATGGTACTGCACCGCAGGAGTACTAACACTGACCAGTTTTTATGTTAAACAAACTTTACTTTGAACACAAAATTTAAGCACATTAGCAACAAAGAAGTAGCTCCACAGTTAACAGTTACAACATCTGATCTTGCTTTCTGAAACCTGCCTCTACATTCCAATTCAGTAAACCCATATATTCCAAATGCCACTTGTATATAACATTAAACTGGGCAGCACAGTGGTGCAATGGTTAGAATAGAATAGAATATACAGTGCAGAAGGAGGCCATTCGGCCCATCGAGTCCGCACCGACCCACCCAAGCCCTCACTTCCACCCTATCCCTGTAACCCAACAACCCGTCCTACCCTCTTTGGACACTACTGGCAATTTAGGATGGCCAATTCACCTAACCTGCACATCTTTGGACTGTGGGAGGAAACCGGAGCACCCGGAGGAAACATACGCAGACATGGGGAGAATGTGCAAACTTCGCACAGACAGTGACCCAGCGGGGAATCGAACCTGGGACCCTGGCGCTGTGAAGCCACAATACTAACCACTGTGCTACCGTGCGCACCCTAATTACTGCATTGCTGCATCACGGCGCTGAGGATCCAGGTTCGGTCCTGGCCCCAGGTCATTGCCCGTGCGGAGTTTGCACATTCTACCTGTGTCTGCGTGGGTATCACCCCCACAAACCCAAAGATGGTACAGGGTCGGCAGATTGGCCACACTAATTTGCCCCTTAATTTAAAAAAAGAATTGGGTACTCTAAATGTGTATATTTTAAAAAATATATTTACATTAACAACCAGGTTTTACTTTCCTGGTGTGGAGTGCTTGAACAGATAAACTTTTTTTTTAGGACCAAGCTGAAACAGCCTGCTCAGTATAGAGTCTTGGAAGCAACAATTTTTTCCAGACAGACATGGTCCCTCCCATTAGCTACACCAGCTGTACTAAAAGCTCACAGCATTCTTTTGTGTCTTGTTACAAGATGTGCCTTGATTTGTTTAGTCCGGCTCAAACTGTTAAATTATTATATTAGCTAGCTCTCAGCAAACAGGTAAAATGGCTTTTAATATCTGCAAAATCACTGATTATCTCATTTTCAATCACTGCTCTAGCAGGCATACTGTCTATGCATTCTTGTCCAGATTTCAATAACATACTGCTAAAATAGGACAGTTTCTTATATTCAACACACCTCAACACACCAGGAGGCAAAGATGAACATGATGATGCGTCTGCGTGACTTTCTGACTGACAGTTGATCTTGTAGGAATGTGCAGATAGTATTAAAGACCATCGTTGGAGTCTACTTGCAGCCAACAAAGGGATACCTTTGTGTGGCCTAAAAATTACTGTTAAAGACTTGTGATCCATCGGCAATGTGAATTGATGACCATACAGGTATTGGTGAAATTTCTGTACACCAAATCTAATAGTCAGTGCCTCCTCCTCCAGCTGAGCATAGTTAGATGCAAAGCTATTGGCCGTTCTCCCCCTAAAGGTAGTAAATGTAGCATCACCGCTCCAACACAGTACGGTGAAGCATCACAGTCAAGTTGTCATGATAGCTTAGGGTTGAATTGTACCAACTCTGCTGACTTTTTCAGTGCTTCTTTTGCTGATTGATTTGCTTTTTGGCATTCTGGTATCCATTGACATGCCTGTTTTGTGTCTAACAATGCATGTAAGGTTTTCTGTAGGGTTGCCAGATTCTGGACGGATTTTCCATTGTAGTTGATTAACCCAAGGAATGACCTAAATTAAGCAAAATTCATTGGTCGTGGAGCCTCCATAATACCTTCCATTTTTTGGGGTGCTTTATGTAGACCCTTACTGCCAATTACATGTCCTAGATATTGTATGAATACATGAAAAAAATCACATTGATCTTTCTTGACACATGCATTTCATTGCAGCTTCTAAGTGTTGTAAGTGTTCCTGTTATCATCTATGTAACACTCTACTTCCTATAAGCCACTAAAGATCTGGTCCATTGATTGTTGAAGTAAAGCTGGTGCTGACGTTATTCCAATTTTGCAGCGGAATAGGACTTTGAGAGTGATGATGGGATGCAGGCGTTGAGATTTAGCTGCCACATTCATTTGCAGGTGGGCCTTTGACATATCAATCTTGCTAAAGCTTCTGCCCTCCTGCTAAGCCTACAAACAGTGGCAATGGGTATAGATCTGCGCTTAGAGCTGGATTGATTGTTGTCTTAAAATCTCCGTAGATACGAATTGTACCATCCTGCTTCATGACCGGTACAGTAGGGGTTGCCCATTCGTTAGCAATGATGGGTTCCAAGACTCCTGTTTCCACAAGTCTCAGTAGTTTAGATTCAACTTTTGGACGTATAGCATAGGATACTGCTCTAGCTTTCAAACATTTTAGCTGACTATTTTCCTTAATTTTCAGAGTCACTTGTATTTCTTTCCTGGGCCCCAGTGTGTCTTCAAACACACTTCTGCATTTTTCCATGATGGCCTGGAAGTCCAACTTTGAATCAACTAAGCTCTTTACAGTGCTCCAGTTCAGTTTGATCCTTTCCAGCCGAGAGAGGCCAAAGAGAGCTGGAAAACCTACTTGGACCACATGGAGTGGTAGCTCTGCAGTTTGTCCACTAAGCTCGACCTTAACTGAGATGTAACCTCTCAGAGGCACTATTCCTTCTGCCTAGGTTCTCAAGATAACATCTGCCAATTTCAAGGGCAGGTGGCCATAGATGGTCTCAACAATTAGGGAGACGGCAGTCCCAGTATAAACCTCCATTTTGATAGGTTGTCCGTTCAAAAATGTGTGAACCACCCTGGACTGAGATTACGTTCAGTTTAAGTTCTTCATCAGAATTAAGTACTACAGCTTCATTGTGGTGGTTGTTCTTTTCTTCCATATTGTGAATTTTCTTAGTTGAATTTGTTTTGTTTTGACTTCCGGTGGTGAAATATTGGAAGAGGTCGCACGTTGGGTAGCTTCCGCCAGAGTCCTCAGTTTTTGGTTATTTTATCCATTATTTGGGGAGAATTTGATTGGAAACCTTTACTAATTGAACGTTCATTATGAAAGGGTGTCCAAAAGCCGGCAGGGTCAAGTTCAGTGAGGAGTGTGGTGGGAGGAAAGATGTTAGAGGTGAGCTCTCCGGATGAAGCCACTCTGGTAACGATGGAAGCGCTGGCGGGGATGATTGCAGCTGAGTTTGAAAAACAATTCCGCAAGCATTTAAAGTAGCATTGGAGGGAAGTGCTGGAGTGTCTTAAGCAGTTGTCATTTGAGAGTACCTTTAAGAAATGGGTGTTTATGAATGAGTATGTAGATAAATATCTGTAGTGAGAGTACCTTTAAGAAATGGGTGTTTATTATTGCAGTGATGTCAGAGAGTGGATGAAGCTTGGCTATCTGTGAGCTTTTTACTTTTGTTTTAGGCTGTTTGCTGCACGGTGTGTTTTATTTTTGTTTTCAGAGCTGGATAGCTGCAGTCACAGCCAGAAGGTGTATTAGAGTCTCTCTCTATAACCTAAAGACTGTGAATTGATCCTGGTGATTTAAAATTAATAACTGCTCTCAATAGTGATTTTAACCTGATGTGCTTCTGTTGAAAGGTTTTGCTTTAAGTCTTATGGATGTTAAAAGGAAAGTAAGAATTACTTAGTGTTGTATTCTTTGGGGGTTGTATTTGAATTAATGGTTGCTAAGATGTTCACTATGTTTTAAAAAGGTTAACTTGAGTTCATAGAATAAGCATTGTTTTGCTTTTAAAAAATACTTTTCCATTTCTGCTGTACCACATCTGTAGAGTGGGCCGTGTGCTCCCCATGCCACAATCTCGTAAAAGTTGTGGGTCAGGTGAACTCCATGATACACTTTGAGGTTCTCTAAACCCTGGCCCATAACAAATTGTTGGCTCGAGGTGGATAAAAGTCAATCTGTTGGATTGGCTTAGTGAACTTAAAGACAGTGAGTGAGGGGTGTGCATATTGTGGTTGCTTTCCAGGTGTGGTATTTCAATTTAAGTAGGGAGCGTGTTGTGGACAATGGCTCTTTCAGAGGCCCTGAAGTTTTTGGGGGTGGAGACGGTCACGCGCAGTTACTTACGAACAGAGACTAAAAGCAGACTGTTAGATTTGGCAAAAACATTGCAGTTAACATTACCTGACAAAATATGAAAAGGTGAGGTCATTATGGCAGTGACTGAACATTTAAAGTTGCCTGAGATACAGTTTGACTCATTGCAAATGACAAAAATTCAGTTACAAATTAAACAAATGGAACATGAGAAAGAATTAAAGCAGCTTGAATACGAAAGAGGGAGAGAGGAAAAAGAGAGAGAAGAAAGGAAAACAGAAAGAATAGCCCTAGCAGAACAAAGAGAAAGGGAGATACACATCAGGGAAAAAGATAAAGAGCAAGAGTTTAAACTTCAGAAAATGGCCATGAAACATGATAGTCAGTTAAAATTGGCAGGCGTAAAGGCAAACGTACAGTTGGTGGCTAGTGATGAGGATAGTGAGAAAGAGCGTCAAAGTCGAAGGCTTGGTGGGAATCTATTTAAATTTGTTGAAAAAATACTTTTCCATTTCTGCTGTACCACACCTGTCGGGTGGGCCGTGTGCTCCCCATACCACAATCTAGTAAATGTTGTGAGTCAGGTGAACTTCATGATACACTTTGGGTTGATGGAAGATTCGTAGGTCCTGATGAGGGAGGCAATTGGGAAGACGCCGGGGTGCGATAGGATGGTGAGATGTTGAAGAGAGTCGAGGCACAGCGACCGGCTCGCTTCTTTGAAAGCTGAACTATTGAAGGTGGAGGATACTAAATACGGGCCTGAGAGCAAAAGTTGAGCGCCTGGAAAACAGGTCCCGGCAGCTGAACATGTGGATCGTGGGGCTGCCCGAGTGTCTGGAGGGCCTGAGACCTCAGCAATGTTTGGGAAGCTGTTGGGGGCGGGGGGGGGGGGGGGGGGGGGGGGGGGGGAAGGAACAACCCTCCCCTTTCAAGCTGGATCGGGTACATTGGTCGCTCCGGCTGAAGCCGCGGGTTAACAAGCATCTAGGACTATGATAGTTTACTTTCACAGCTACCAGATGAAGGAGAAGATGTGATGGGCTAAGCAGAACCATGAAATGTGGTGGAAAGGCAATGGTATTCGGATATACCAAGATGTCACGGTGAAGTTGGCGAGAAGACGAGTGCCTTCAGCAAGGCGAAGGAGCACTTCACAAAAGTGCGTTTTGGAATGGTCTACCCAGCAAAGTTCATGGTCACTCAACTCAGAGGATCATTTCTTCGAGGAAGAAAGAACAATACAGCACAGAAACAGGCCCTTCGCCCTCCAAACCTGCACCGATCACGTGTCCTATCTAGACCAACAGCATGTATCCTTCTATACCCCGTCTGTTCATGTGCCTATCCATATAAGTTTTAAATGTTGCTAACATATCTGCCTCAACTACTCACTTGGCAAGTTCAGCCGCCGGGACCTGTTTTCCAGGTGCTCAATTTTTGCTCTCAGGCCTTTATTTAGTATCCTCCACCTTCAATAGTTCAGCTTTCAAAGAAGCGAGCCGGTCGCTGCGCCTCGACTCTCTTCAACATCTCACCATCCTATCGCACCAACTCTGGCGTCTTCCCAATTGCCTCCCTCATCGAGACCTATGAATCTTCCATCGACTGTGTTATGGGCCAGGGTTTAGAGAACCCCAAAGTATCATGAAGTTCACCTGACCCACAACATTTACTAGATTGTGGTATGGGGAGCACACGGCCCACTCTACAGGTGTGGTACAGCTTGCCTATAAAGGCAAGCATGCCATATGCTTTCTTTACCACCATTTCCACTTGTGCTGCCACTTTTAAGGATATGTGGACCTGCCCGCTCAGATCTCCGTGTCTTTAGTCTACTGATGGTTCTGCCGTTTATTTTACAGCGTTCACTTAAATTGGATCTCCCAAAATGCATCATCATGCATTTGGCCGGGTTAAAATCCATCTGCCCAATTTTGCAGCCTAACTATATCTGTTGGATTCTCTGACAATCTTCATCACTATCCGCAACTCCTGCAATCTCAGTATCATCTGCAAACTTGCTAATCAGACCCGCTGCGTTTTCTTCCAAGTCATTTATATATATATATTACAAAGAGCAGATGTCTCAGTGCTGATCCCTGCGGAACACCACTAGCTACAGAACTCTGTTCTGAAAAACACCCTTTCATTGCTACCCTCTGTCTTCTCTGGCCAAGCCAGTTCTGAATCCATCCAGGCTCGTACACCCCTGCCCCCATGTGATTTAATCTTTTGCACCAGCCTTCCATGAGGCACCTTATCGAATGCTTTACTAAAGTCCATGTAGACAACATGTA
The DNA here is from genome assembly GCF_902713615.1 of Scyliorhinus canicula. NCBI lineage: Eukaryota > Metazoa > Chordata > Chondrichthyes > Carcharhiniformes > Scyliorhinidae > Scyliorhinus > Scyliorhinus canicula. The sequence continues at coordinate 124,331,198 of NC_052156.1, forward strand.
GAACTGAGGCGTTCGTAAAGGCAATGGATGCAAAGATCCTGGCAACGGTGCTGGCGCTCAGATTGGAGGAGTGCCTTCCGAGCATTGTTGTGAAGGATCAAATTGGGTTTGTGAAGGGCAGGCAGTTGTCCTCTAACATGTAGTGCCTGTTGAATGTGATCCCATCCCTGCTGGAGGGGGAAGGAGCAGGAGGTCATTGTGGTGCTGGGTAAAGTGGAAGTAACTGTGATTTTGGAACAGTTCGGGATCGGGCCCAAGTTTGTGACATAGGTGAGACTGTTATATAAGGAACCTAAGGCTAGTGTTTGCACAAATAATAAGGGTAAAGATTGCATTCTGAAATCTTGCCAGCACAAATCCGTTTTGGCTCTTCCGTAAGATTTTGTGGCGATAACGGTATTTGCGCCTGGAGTGAACTGGCCAGCTAAATCCAGCCCATTGTCTATTTTAGCCTTTTCCTTCTTTGGGACTAGTCTTTATTTTTTAATTGAGCAGCATCAGCAACCAATTTTGTACAATTGTGTGACTAATGCTATGTTTAGTCACAACTATGTTTCTTTTAGTGAACTGTCAATTTTCTTTGTGAACTCCACATTAAACTGGAATCTTTCACTTTCCCTTTGTACAATACAAGATTCTGATCTGTTTGTAAACTAAAATACTCAAAGCGGGTGATCATTAATCAATCTTGAATTTCTAACTCCAGTTTATCATGTTAAATTTGCACCGTATCGGAATGCCATGCTTCTAGTGCTGACTAAAAACCCAGAATGAAAATGGCATAAACACAGTGCCTTCATTATTTGTGATTTTTTAAAAAAGAAAGTATTTCATCCCTCTCGCTATATTGGTTCATCTGCCGAGAAGAAAAGTGAACAAAAGACTTGCCCCCAAGCCTCCACAAATGATACTTTTGAAACCACTTGCAGATAGGCTTGCTGTGATTAGGTAATTAATCTAGGTGTCTAGGGTGGCCTGGTAATGTCATGTGATGGATCATGAACTTGACTCTCTCCATATGATGCAGTCTACTGCTTTACCAGGCCACCTACACATATTGTACATTTCTATGTTCACAGTGGTGCCAGAGGAGATTTGATCCGGTACACAAATCTTTTTGAAACTTTGCTGCTTTTGTTTGGTATAACATTTACATCCCTACTTGCGCTGAAATGATTTTAATGTGAGGAGTAATTTGTGAGTGTTGCCCCTGTTATTTCTAGTTGCTGATTTATTTTCATTATGTTAAGAGAACTGTTTTGCTACTTGTTTTCGTCCTACAGTGTTTTATTTTATCTTTCAGGTTTTCAATGTGATGACTGGTGACCTTATAACTGAACTAACGACAAGTAGCTATAGCTCTATTCAGTCTTGTGATGTTTCTCTTACCAGTCCATTACTGGCAGTGGCCATGTCTCACAATTCTGTAGAGGTAAGTGGATGGAACCTCTGATCCTGCAAATCATGCATTTATAGAGTGCCTTTAATGTCAAGAAATATGTCCCAAGGCCCTTAACATAAAGAAAGTGAAAGGCCCCAATTTTATGTGCGAGAGTTCGGTGAGGAGACTGAAGCTTTGTTAATGATTTGAGAAGACCTCTGAAGATTGAGACATACTTTGAGCAACAAAGTGGTTTATGGAGTGGGTAGGGAGTTGAGTTGGGGGGTGGAGTTTCAGAGGATAGGAATGAAGGCTTCGGCATCAATAGCCAGTCGGGAAACGCACCTAAGACTATAGCAGAAGGGCAGCAAGCATGGAAGCAGACATGCTCAGAAAGGCTGGCTGCTAAACCGTTTCTACCTGTGAGTCAAATTTTCAGAGCCATCTCGGGGCTAAGAACGGGAAACGGCTGTTGGCCACAAGCAATCCCTTCCTTTTCCAAGAATCATCCTCACCCATTCATCTTCCTTATCCACTCTAGATTCATCTTCTCGTTGTGTCTCTTTCTCCAGAAACACATTCAATATTTACGTTGTCTGACTCAGCAGCTTTATCAGGGAACATTTGCACTTATTAGCCTTTGGATTAAAATAAATTCTGTACGATGTTCTTTTGTATTTCTGGCTTAGGGCAAGATCTACCTGCAGCCTCGGGCTCCAATAAGCGACCAGTAGATGCCGGGTGAAGCCTCTCATGGGCCTCCTGGCAGCCACTGTGCCTCGTGAGATCTACCCAAGTTCCGTGAGACGTTAAGATCAGGAACCCGCCCACAATGGCCATGACAAAGCTGCCCTCGCTTACGTAGACCTTAAACTTACTAAGGCTGATTCACCTGGGATCTACCGCCCTCCTGGCATCTAATAGCCTCCCCAGGGCCAGATGTATTTCAGTACTGGCCCACGCAAACGTGGTCCAGGCGGAACAGCACCCTGGAGGGGGAGGTCTCCAAGACCATTAGGGACCTTGGGTGGTCAGGGATAGGGCAGGGTGACCCCCGTAACATGGGCACCTTGGCACTGCCAAGCTGGCAGGAGCATTGCCAAGCTGGCAGGAGCACTGCCAGGGTGACAGTGCAAGAGTGCCCGGGTACCGCAGTGGCACTGCCAAGGGTCACAGCCTGAGGAGGCCCATGCATATGAAAGGAGGGTGGAGGCGAGGTATTGAGGGTGGGGGAATGGTCGAGGGCAGGTAAGAGGGTCTTCTGGGAGGTTGGAGGGGGTGTGGTAATGGGTGAGGTCCTGGTACAGTGGGGCCTGTAAGGGGTTTAGGGGGGCCCCAGAGACACCATAACAGGGTGGCCTCGTCTGGCGGTGTGTGGGGTAATGCCCATGTGTGTGGGAGCTGACATTGCACATGGGCGGAGGGTGTGGGGGACCCGCAAACTTATTTAGAGATTGGTCACCCATTCAAATTGGCGACCCAGTCTCGGAGTTCAGCTCCCCACTGATGAAAAAAATTCGAAGTGTGGGCTAAACTGGTGAGAAACTCCCCAGGGCCCAAAAAAGTGACTAAGTGTCATTTGATAGCAGTGGGAGGCAAGTCACCTCAAATCTCTTTCCAAATGCTAAACATGTTCAATTTCCCTAATAGTTCCTCATTACCTAAGTTTACTGAGTTAACTTTTATATTGCCTTGTATATTCCATATTCAAGCCATGAATCACCAGTATAGAAATTGTCAAAATGGTTTCCTAAAATCCAGATAAATAATAGCAGCTGCATTTCCCAATCCACTAGCCCTCATATTTTCGAGGAGGTGCAGCACAGCTTGGGGGGGGGGGGGGGAAACTCGCAAAGCTGGAGGTGTTGAGATGAGGGTTGGTGGAGGGTGGGGTGGTCACAGGAGATGTTGGTAATTTCAGCAGGAAAGAGAGAGGGAGCAATCAGCAGAAGGATGGCTGATGGCTTCCATGTGGGGGCTTGGAATAATTCCTGATTTTCAATTTCAAACATCTCTTCCCTCACCCACCCAACCCATCTCCTGCCTGTCACAGTTAATATCAAAGTGACTATATCAGTAAATTACTTTGAAAGTCTTTATTAAGTATAGGACATGGTAAATTCATTCACTAACAAATTCTGCTTTTCAGAAAGTCACCCACTATATCCCTTAATATATGTTTTGAAGTTGATTGCAACATGTTCACTAGCATTTTATACTCGTGGTAAATATGTAAAATTGCACTTTGAAGCCTAGTTATAGAATCAGAGACATTTCTTTAATAAAGAAAGATGAATTGTTTCAAAACCCACTTCCTGTTGATTCAAAATCAGTCCATAATTTGCTTTTTCATATATTTGTGACATGGAAATGATAAAACAGCAGAAGCAATTATATTTCTGTTCAATTTCCTCTAGCTGTGGAATTTGGAGTTGCGTAAGAGAGTGGCAGACTGCAGTGGACACTTGAGCTGGGTTCATTGTGTTCAATTTTCATTGGATGGCTCAATGTTATTATCGTCTTCAGATGACCAAACTGTTAGAGTATGTAACTTTTTCTTGCATAATTCAGTAAAGGAATGGGTGTTGTGATAAATAAGAATGCACACAGAGTTGCTTTGAGTGCTATTGATCACTATAGAAACAGCAATTGTACAGCATTGGAAGTGTTCCATAAAAATGGTCCAGGAGTTTAAAAGTCCAAAATACTACTCTCTCCTATTCCTCAGCCACTTTGCCAGATATCTCTCTGCTTTACTCTTTTATTTATCAATACTGTCTGCAGGCTGTTTCATTAATTAACATTATCACAGTTTATATATCACTTCACCTACCCTCTTTTGGATCTCAGTCTGTAGGCTGGATTTTGCCATAGGGTATGGAACTCTGACATCGGGACCAAAGAGGGTTCTGAGACCGCATTTAGCTGCTGTGAGATGTATGGAGCAATCTTCCTGGAGGCTACCTCCTAATTGGCGGCCTCCAAGCTCGATATCCAATTCTGGAAGGTGGGCAGGCTCGTGATGCTGCTGGCCCATTCAGAGGGCCAGAAAGTCTGTTGCCAGCCCTACCAGGAGTGGTTGGAGCTGCACCTCAACATGGAGGCTACCTCGCTGGCCTGCACATCAATCGTCAAATTACCGGTACCGAGACTTCTGGGAAGTAGTCTTGGGGGGGAACACCTTTGGTTGTGATTTCAGTTTGTCGCTAATGTAACCCCTTCCCACTTTGTGACATGAAGACTCTTGCTCTGATGGCCCCCAGTAAGCTGCCTCCATTCAGCTCGTAACCTCACCCGTAACTGGGGCTAAAATAATGCAAATTGGCTGCCAAACTTCATGCAGCGGCAGCCATCTAGCTTCCAGCCTGCCCTTGGGATAGTTACCTGGAGGTGGGAATGTGCTCGGGAGCTATCCCAACACAGCTCCTATTTATTTACCTGGCTCTCCCACCTCCAAACCTGCCATCTGGAGCCGGGAAAATTCAGCCCTATACCTCTGGATAAAGAGCTTCTAAGTATGTCCAATATGTTAACATTCAATTTATATATGCCCTTTAGAATTCTGAATACCTCGGGTTTCCTTTTAACATTCTTTTCTCAGCTACAAGTATTCTGGTTTCCTTAGCCTCTCTTGATATCCCCAGTGAGTGATCTATAGGTTAATAATCAGTTTGTGTTGTGTAATAGTTTTTCTAATATCAGTATATCTTCACTGTGATCAGATTGGTACACAATGCTCTAGGTGGAGATGGATCAGCGCTTTTTAAAGTGTTATTATCTCTCTTTGCTATTTGGAATTAGTGCAGTGGTTGCTCTGTGTGCCTTTCCAGATTAATCATAGTGTTTCATACCATTGTAACCATATGAGTAACGCAACTGAATTAAGCAAAGCAATGAGATTGTTAGGTTGCTAATTCCTGGAATCAGTTTATGGTTGAGTTCAGACCTTAATTTCTGTTTGCTTCTCATGGTGAATGTTGATATTTTAAATGTTAGTGTATTTTAAAGCTGCAAATTTTTCATTTTTAAAGAGTTGGAAAATGCAACCCATTTGAATGCATCAGCTTCCTTTTCTCTCCTCTCTTCGTGGTGAATACTCACCATCTACACAGTTCTAGAGATACAGCACACATCCTACCTCACCCCTTTGAATGCTCTTTAAATGTGAGCTTGGACAGCAATTGTGATTTGTCCTTTCAATCACCACAGTCGAACCCAATCCTGTCTTCTCTTTCCATAAGCAGTCATTGGAATAGGGGCCGGTGCTGATGCAGCCCTACAGTAGCCAAGGCTGGTTATAGTCCCTGTGAAATGAACTAACTCTGAACAGGTGGTGGACCCAAACATCGAACTTTGTCTTTCTGAAAGTCTGTGGGCGAAATTCTCCGACCCCCACGACGGGTCGGAGAATAGCGGGAGGGCCTGCCCGCCATTTTTCGCACCCTCCCGCTATTCTCTTCCCCCCCCCCAACTCCCGACACGAATCGCTGCCGCCGTTTTTTTACGGCCGGCAGCGATTCACAGCTGTTCGATGGGCCGAAGTCCCAGCCCTTTACGCTGTTTTTACGAACGGCAAACAGACCTGGTCTGGCCGTTCGTAAAAACGGCGGGAACAACTCGCTTTTTATAACCATGGCACCGATTGGCACGGCAGTACCACGGCCGTGCCATGGGCCCGCGATCGGTGGGAACCGATCGCGGGCAGCGGGCCCAATGCCCGCGCACTATTTGTCCTTCCGCCGCCCCGCAGTATCCATTCGCGGGGCGGCTGAGGGGCATCCCGGCCCGCGCATGCGCGGGTTTCGCGCAAATACGCGATGACGTCATCCGCGCATGCGCGGGTTGGAGTCTTCCCATCCGTGCATGCGCGGCTGACGTCATATGACGCGTCAGCCGGCGCTAACTCCGGCAAGCGGGCTTAACGAAATTCGTTAAGCCCGTGATGCCGGAGCTTGCGGCGTCGGGCTGCTAGCCCCGACCGGGGACCAGAATCGGTTCCCGGTCGGGAAGGGGCGCGCTGGCGTCAAACTCGCCCGGGTTTGACGCCAGCCTTACGATTTCTCCTGTTTTGGGAGAATCGCGCCCTATGTGCCAGAAACTTGGTGATGAAGCATTGAGCCCCTAAGGTTTAGTGAAAACCCACTACTCTTGTTTTAAGCTCTGCTTTAATGTTCCTGAGTTGAACCCTGCCTAGGAAGTTTGAGGAAAGGCTTTTCTCATTCTCAAGTTGTTTATGTCGCGATATCTGTAAAGTTGAATTATTCATACCCTACACTGTGCTTGGCCTGAGGTGTGCAAATTTATTTTGGATTTGATCCGTTTATGCCACGACATTGCTTCAAAAGATGACCACACCACTTATTTGAAATGCATCCACATCTCTGCACCATAACTCACGTAAGCTACTGCAACACAATTAAGAACGCAACCGAACATGTAACATATCTTTCTGATCATATACTCTGAGAATGTGAGGAGTTTGTTCTTGCATATGGTTTAAATTTTGCTTTGCCTTCATCCCAAATCAAATGGGAAGAGGTATTTGCTGAGTTTGAACTCATCTACTTTCAACTATCCCACCACGAACCAGCGTCCATTGAAGATGCCGAAGTCTTGAAAGTACGCCTGGCTGATCTAGCACCCGCATATTGCAGGATTCTCAATGACCTGCCTGATTTTCACATGCAACACAAATGTCTGACTGTACTGCGAGGCATTAAGACCAACCTAGACATACACATCAGTAAACCTAACAAAGGGATGGGAATAGTCATCCTTAACAAGAGTGGCTATATCAACAAAATGCATGCTAATCTTAACAATAGGAACAAATTCATATCAAATTCACAGCTTCTTCCCCACTGTCACCAGACTCCTAAATGACCCTCTTATTGACTGACCTCATTAACACTACACCCTGTATGCTTCAACCGATGCCAATGCTTATGTAGTTACATTGTATATCTTGTGTTGCCCTATTATGTATTCTCATGTATTTTCTTGAATTTTGTTTAATTCCCTTTTCTTCCATGTACTGAATGATCTGTTGAGCTGCTTGCAGAAAAATACTTTTCACTGGACCTCGGTACACGTGACAATAAACAAATCCAATCCAATCCAATATCCATTGGACCTGCCATTCAACATGACCAGACAGCCTTGCTCGAAAGTTAGCTTTAAAAAAAACACTTGCTGGACTTGTGTAAAGAATGATGAGCTGCCACATGATAAATGTGACAAGGTTTAGCCTCACGGCTTGCTGCGTCCGTTTATGTATGGGCAAGTGATGTCCCTTTACACTCTATCTTTTCTATGACTAGTTCTGCGCAAGATGAATTGCCAAATGGTTAAGCAAATTGTTACAACCAGTTTTGAACAAGTTTTCAATATACACAGTGAGAGATTCTTTCACATATGCAAAGACCAAACAGGATTTTCTGATCGGTAGAAATGTCTTATCCATATGCTCATTTGGCGTGGCTAGCCTATTCACCAATGTTCCACTTAAGGAAGCATTAGATATTTGCACTGAAGCATTATATCATTGTGATCTAGGCACACCAACATTGCGGTTGGTGTGCCTAAATCACCGGTTTATGAACTCAGGCAGTCATGCAATTTTGTTCAGATTTAAGGACACTTTGCATGTCCAAATAGATGATGCTGCAATGGGATCCCCTGTAGGCACAGCTCTCATAAACATCTTTGTTGGATTCTATGAGAAATATGTCTTCAATGGAATGACAACTAATCTCGTACCTCTCCCATATTGCTGATTTTTGGATAATATGCTGATTATATTTAAATCCGTGGCTGCATGTATTAATTTCCCTGCATATTTTAAATAGACTCCATCCTATACTCAAATTACCCTTTGAAATGGAGCAGTCAAATTAACTCTCATTTCTTGAGAAATTTGCCAGGGTCACCTGGTTTATCGCAAACTTATCTTCACTGGTCAATATACACAAGTTGGGATTCTTATCGTTCCAAATGCTTTAAGATTGGCCTCATTAGTGACCTTGTAAAGAGGGTCCAAGCTATTTGCTCATCATGCAAGCTTGATACTGAAATAGGGCACATCAAAGACACCCTGTGGGATAATGTTTACGTTGATCAGATCACTGTCTATCTCACAAACTCATTTTGGCCTTCACTTTCAACCCTGAAAAGTGCCCAGTCTACCTGAGAAAAGCCTGAAAGGATAAGGTATCTCAAACATTTGAGCAAAACATGAAGCTAGTCATTTCACATTGCTACAATGGTGTATTCACCACTAACATGATGCTGCCATCATGCCCAAAGAGAGATTCAGCCTATCTAAGTAATATGGTATATGAATTACAGTGACAGTGAAATGCAAGGTATGTCGGCTGTATGTCCCGATGATTGGTGGATCTTATCAAACCGCATGTGCCTTCCACTGTTCGCTACGGGCAGGGTGCAGACCATACCCAACCAGCCCGTATGTGAAAGACTCAAAACACAGTGTCCAATACTAGATGTGATTCCACAATAGGATAACATTTTTCCAATCCTGTGTGCTAAGAATTACACTGACAATCAAATTAAGATTGTTATTTGGGCTCGCATTATGGCGGATTTCCATGTGCTGGAATCTACGGGACCCTGTTCTTTACAGACAGAAAGAACATGTAAACACATTGCACCTGTTTTGGGTAAACAACACGAGAGAGCCATTCGCTGGGTCATTCTTCAATACTATGACCAATCAGAATCAAGCTGCCTAGTTTAAATTTTCAACCCGTGCATGGCAGTTAACTGTCAGTCGCCATTAACTGATGCATTCACCATAGTAATGCCAATCCGAGTCCATTTGCCAACCAATCAGCACTCTCTTTCTAAGCAGTATAAAGTTGTTGTTTCCCCTGACATTGCAATTGTCCTGATGAATGCAAGATGAAAAGCTTTGACAAAATGTATTTTTTCACCAATATTGATTTTACCCCATTTTTTCATTGACATTAAATGTGAGAAAACAATGGATCTTAAAAAATATAATAATCAGTGGTTATATTAGATTCCATCTGTAGCTTTTTGTTCAAATGTTGCTACTATGGAGCAGTGATCAACTCCCATTGATAACTACTTTTAAGGCTTCCTCTAGCTATTGTCTAATGCTAAATCAGATTATTTATAGCCTTAGTGTCCTATTCCTTTTTTTTTTAAATAATTTTTATTGAAGAGATTTTTTACATGAAAATATTTACCCCACCTAACCATAGACTATTACAAAATATTCCCTCTTAACAAATATCCCCCCCCCGCCCGACCCCCCGCGCGCGCTGTCCCTCCCCCCTCCCCCCCCAAAACAAACAAAGCAACAATTAACATCGAACATGAACTGCGAACAAATTTGCCCGCATTACAACCTTAAATAACCCACCACACCCGTTGTTGCCACCCCTCCCCCCCCCCCCCCCCCCCCCCCGGGTTGCTGCTGCTGCGACCTCTGCACCCTATCTTTGAGCCAAAAAGTCGAGGAAAGGCTGCCACCGCCTGAAGAACCCTTGTACCGACCCTCTCAGGGCGAATTTGACCCTTTCCAACTGGATAAAGCTTGCCATGTCATTAATCCAAGTTTCCACGCTTGGAGGCCTCGCGTCCTTCCACTGTATCAGTATCCTTCTTCGCGCAACTAGGGACGCAAAGGCCAGTACTCCGGCCTATCTCGCCTCCTGTACCCCCGGCTCCACCCCAACCCTAAAAATCGCTAGTCCCCATCCTGGTTTGACCCTGGATCCCACCACCCTCGACACCGTCCTTGCCACCCCCTTCCAGAACTCCTCCAGTGCCGGACATGCCCAAAACATATGGACATGGTTCGCTGGACTTCCCGAACACCTGACACATCTGTCCTCACCCCCAAAGAACCGACTCATCCTTGTCCCCGTCATATGGGCTCTATGTAGCACCTTAAATTGAATGAGGCTAAGCCTCGCACACGAGGAGGAAGAATTAACCCTCTCCAGGGCATCAGCCCATGTCCCATCCTCTATCTGCTCTCCCAGCTCCCCCTCCCACTTGGCTTTCAGCTCCTCTACTGATGCCTCCTCAGCCTCCTGCATTACTTTGTATATGTCCGATATCCTCCCCCCTCCGACCCAGACCCCCGAGAGCACCCTATCGCTCGCCCCCCTGCTGGGGAGCAAGGGGAACCCTTCCACCTGGCGTCTAGCAAATGCCTTCACCTGCAAATGTCTAAACACGTTTCCCGGGGGGAGCCCGAATTTCTCCTCCAGCTCTCTCAGGCTCGCAAACCTCCCATCTACAAACAGATCCTTCAGCTGCCTGATGCCCACCCTGTGCCAGCTCTGGAATCCCCCGTCCATGTTCCCCGGGATGAATCTATGGTTCCCTCTTAACGGTGCCTCCATCAGACCTCCCACTTCCCCCCTGTGTCGCCTCCACTGCCCCCAGATCTTGAGGGTGGCCGCCACCACCGGGCTCGTGGTGTACCTCGTGGGAGGGAGCGGCCATGGCGCCGTTACTAGGGCCCCCAGGCTTATGTTGCCACAGGACGCCCTCTCCATTCGTTTCCACGCTGCCCCCTCCCCTTCCATCATCCACTTGCGCACCATCGCTACATTAGTCGCCCAGTAATACCCCGAAAGGTTGGGTAATGCCAGCCCTCCACTCTCCCTGCTCCGCTCCAAGAAGACCCTCCTCACCCTTGGAGTGCCGTGCGCCCACACGTAGCTCATGATGCTGCTCGTCACCTTTTTGAAGAAGGCCCTAGGGAGGAAGATGGGCAAGCACTGAAATAAAAACAAAAACCTCGGGAGGACCGTCATTTTAACGGACTGCACTCTGCCCGCCAGCGACAGCGGCACCATGTCCCACCTTTTAAATTCCTCCTCCATCTGTTCCACCAGCCTAGAGAAGTTCAACTTGTGGAGAGTCCCCCAGTTCCTTGCCACCTGCACCCCTAAATATCTAAAACTCTTTCCTGCTCTCTTCAACGGGAGTCTCCCGATTCCCTCTTCCTGGCCCCCTGGGTGTATCACAAATACCTCACTCTTACCCAAGTTTAGCTTGTACCCCGAAAAGTCCCCGAATTCTGCTAGCAGTTCCATCACCTCCGGCATTCTCCCTTCTGGGTCTGCCACGTATAGCAGCAGGTCGTCCGCGTATAGCGATACCCGGTGCTCCTCCCCGCCCCTTGTCAGCCCTCTCCACCCCCCTGAGCCCCTCAGTGCCATCGCCAACGGTTCAATTGCCAGTGCGAAGAGCAGGGGGGACAAGGGGCACCCCTGTCTGGTCCCCCAGTGGAGCCCAAAATACTCCGATCTCCTACCATTCGTCACTACACTTGCCGTCGGGGCCGAATAGAGCAGCTTCACCCATTTAATAAATCCCTCCCCAAATCCAAACCGTTCCAGCGTCTCCCACAGGTACTTCCACTCCACCCTATCAAATGCTTTCTCCGCGTCCAATGCCACCACTATCTCCGCCTCACCCTCCACTGCCGGCATCATGATGACGTTTAGCAGTCTCCGCACGTTCGTATTAAGCTGCCGCCCTTTCACAAAACCCGTCTGGTCCTCGTGTATCACCCCTGGCACACAATCCTCTATCCTGGTAGCCAGGATCTTTGCCAGCAGCTTGGCGTCCACATTCAGGAGCGAGATAGGCCTATATGACCCACACTGCACGGGGTCCTTGTCCCGCTTCAAGAACAGAGAGATCAGTGCCTGCGACATTGTCGGGGGCCATGCCTCGTTGAAGGCTCGCACCAGCACAGGGCCCACCAGATCCGCATATTTTTTGTAAAATTCCACCGGGAACCCGTCTGGCCCCGGCGCCTTCCCCGACTGCATATGCCCAATCCCCTTGACTAGCTCCTCTAACCCTATCTGCGCCCCCAGCCCCTCTACCAGCTCCTCTTGGACCTTGGGGAACCTCAGTTTGTTCAAGAAGCCCTCCATCCCCCCTCCCCTCGTCGGCGGCTCTGACCGATACAGCTCCTTATAGAAGTCTCTGAAAACCCCATTTACTTCTGGCCCCTTCTGCACTATGTTCCCACCCCTCTCCCTCACTCCCCCAATTTCTCTAGCCGCATCCCGCTTGCGGAGCTGATGCGCCAACATCCTACTCGCCTTCTCTCCATACTCATAAATCGCGCCCTGCGCCCTTCTCCACTGTGTCTCCGCCTTTCTGGTGGTCAACAGGTCAAACTTAGCCTGCAAACTACGCCGTTCCCCCAGCAGCCCCTCCTCTGGTTCCTCCGCATATTTCCTATCCACGTCCAGAAGCTCCCCCACCAGCCTCTCCCTCTCCTGTCTCTCCCTCCTCTCCCTATGTGCCCGTATGGAGATCAGCTCCCCCCGGATCACCGCCTTCAGGGCCTCCCATACCATCCCCACCTGCACCTCCCCCGTGTCATTAATGTCCAGATATCTTTCAATGCTCTTCCGGACCCTCTTATACACCTCCTCATCCGCCAGCAACCCCACATCAAGGCGCCACAGCGGACGCTGGTCTCGCACCTCCCCCATTTCCAAATCTACCCAGTGTGGCGCGTGGTCTGAGACCGCTATGGCCGAGTACTCCACTTCCCGTACTTTCGGGATCAGTCCCCTGCTCAATACAAAAAAGTCAATTCTAGAATAGACTCTGTGGACATGGGAGAAAAAGGAATACTCCCTCGCCCTCGGCCTCCCAAACCTCCAGGGGTCCACCCCTCCCATCTGCTCCATAAACCCCTTTAACACTTCTGCCGCTGCCGGCCTCCTACTCGTCCTTGAACTCGATCTGTCCAACACGGGGTCCAGCACTGTGTTGAAGTCCCCCCCCATGATCAGGCCCCCTGCCTCCAGGTCCGGAATGAGGCCCAGTAGGCGCCTCATGAAGCCAGCGTCGTCCCAGTTCGGGGCATACACGTTAACCATCACCACTTTCTCCCCCTGCAGCCTGCCCTTCACCATGACATATCTACCCTCTTTATCCGCCACCACCTCCGCCGCCACGAACGACACCCTCTTCCCTACCAGGATCGCCACCCCTCGGTTCTTTATGTCCAGTCCTGAGTGGAACACCTGTCCCACCCACCCCCTTCTCAGGCGGACCTGGTCCGCCACCTTCAAATGGGTCTCTTGTAGCATTGCTACATCCGCCTTCAGTCCCTTCAAATGCGAGATTACTCTCGTTCTCTTGACCGGCCCATTCAGCCCCCTCACATTCCAAGTGATCAGCCGGGTCGAAGGGCAGCCCGCCCCTTTCCCCTGCCGACTAGCCATATCCTGTCACCTGCTCGCCCCGAGTCAGCCCTCCCTTTCTGACCCGCTCCCCATGGCGATGGCGCCCCCCCCCCCCCCCCCCCCCCCCACCCCTCCAGTCCTCAACTTCTCCTCCCTGGCCTTTTCAGCAGCAACCCGGTGGCCCCCCCCTCCCCCTCCCCCCCCCCCCCCCCCCCCCCCACCCCCCTCCCCCCCCAGGCTAGGACCCTTCCTAGCCGCGATGCACCCTCCATAGTACTTCCGTAAGTCAGCTGGTTTACGCTGACCCGGCTGCCCCTGCCACACTCCGGCTCCTCCCGGCATGGGGGACGTCCCCCCCCCTTACCACCCCTCCTTGACCCCGCTCCAGCGCGGGAAAGGGAGCCGTTGCTGACCACGCCCCTTACTCCCACCCCCCTCCCTCCTCTGCCCCGTGCGTGGGAAACCAGAGGAAAGCCCGCGCTTTCGCCCTGCCCCTCCCCGCCCCTCCATCTTCAGTTCCACCCCCGTCCCCGATCTCACACCGATAAATACAAAACAACCAAAAACCCCACAAGAAACACATACCCCCGGCACTCCCCCCCCCCCCCCCCCACCCCGCCCTCCCAACATAACATTATAAATAACAGAAAAAAGAGAGAAAAAACTGGTATAGAGAACAAAAAGGGTCCAAAAATACGGCCAAGTGAAAATCCAACCAAAAGAAAGCCACGTGTCCAGCTTAAAGTACCAGAGCGGCAACGACCGCCATGTATCCCCTGGTTCTAGTTCGAGTCCAGCTTTTCTTCCTGGACAAAGGCCCACGCCTCCTCCGGGGACTCGAAATAGTGGTGCTGGTCCTTATAGGTCACCCACAAGCGCGCTGGCTGCAGCATCCCGAATCTGATTCTCTTGGCATGCAGCACCGCCTTCGTCCGGTTGAACCGGGCCCGCCGCTTTGCCACCTCCGCACTCCAGTCCTGAAAGATCCTCACCGTCGAGTTCTCCCATTTGCTGCTCCTCTCTCTCTTGGCCCACCTCAGCACCCTCTCCCGGTCACTGAATCGCTGGAACCGAACCAGCACCGCCCTCGGGGGTTCGTTTGCTCTTGGCTTCCTGGCCATTACTCTGTAGGCCTCCTCCAATTCCAGGGGCGAAGGGACGGCCCCTGCCCCCATCAGTGAGCCCAGCATTTCTGCCACATACCCCTGGAGGTCCGACCCCTCCAGCCCTTCTGCCAGTCCCAGGATCCTCAGGTTTTTCCGCCTCATGCGGGTATCCATCTCCTCCAATCGGTTTTGCCATCTCAGGTGGAGTGCCTCGTGCACCTCCACCTTTCCCACGAGGACCGTGGCCTCCTCCTCCCTCACAGTCATCTCCTGCTGCAGCTCCCGAATTGACGCCTCTTGGGTCGCCTGTGCCCCCATCAGCCTGGTGGTCGTCGCGTTCATCGACTCCAGCAGCTCCACTTTCAGCTCCGTGAAGAAGCGCAGGAGAACGGCCTGCTGCTCCTCCGCCCATTTCCTCCAGTCCTCGGGTGCGCCGCCGGCCGCCATTTTGGATTTCTTCCCCCGCTTTTTTCGGGGAGCTGCTGCCGCTTTTTTTCCTGCCCCACTTCGGGTGACGACCATAAATTTTTCGGGGTTCTCCTCTGGGAACCTTCCCCCACCGGGACTTGCCGTTCCAGCGCCGTTAGGGGCCCTCCAATCGGCCCGAAAACACCTTCCTAACAGGAGCAGCCAAACGTGCGACTTAGCTGGTCATAGCCGCAACCGGAAGTCCTTAGTGTCCTATTCCTAACCTACCCTGAAGTAAGCTTCCAAACCCTTATCCTCCCCATCTCAAATATAGAGATTTTTTTCACCTCTGTTTTATTGCCCACTTTTGTCCCTACCTCTGCCATATGCCACTTAGGCCCTTATACAAACTTTAAGCCTTAAACGCCAGCCTTAAATATTAACATAAAAATGATTTTCTTTAATTAACTAATTGAATTGGATGAACACCTAAGGGAACCAGAGTTGCAGGGCAACAGGGAAAAGGTGGGGGATTGGGATGAGCTGAATAGCCTCATTCTGTGCTGTAATAATTCTATGATATTCTACCATTCCAATGATCTGCTCCTGGCCTCCACTCCTCCACATTACACCAACTTCATTTTGTCTACTATTGCTGCCTGTGTCCTGCGCGACAACAGTCACCCCTGTCCTTGCTGACCAATATAGGCTTATTGGTCCGACAGTGCATCACATTTATGATTCTTATAACATAGAACATAGATCATACAGTGCAGAAGGAGGCCATTCTGCCCATCGAGTCTGCACCGACCCACTTAAGCCCTCACTTCCACCCTATCCCTGTTACCCAATAACCCCTCTGAACCGTTTTGGACACTAAGAGCAATTTAGCATGGCCAGTCCGCCTAACCTGCACATCTTTGGACTGTGGGAGGAAACCGGAGCACCCGGAGGAAACCCACGCAGATACGGGGAGAATGTGCAGTGTCCGCACAGACAGTGATCCAGCGGGAAATCGAACCTGGGACCCTGGCGCTATGAAGCCACAGTGCTATCCACTTGTGCTACTGTGCTGCCCATTTTTAAATTTTTTAATTCTACTTGGCTACTAGTCCATTAGTTGAAAATTGCACTCACTTTAAAAAAAAATCATTGCAACACATTGAGATCTTGAGATTGATGGCCATTTATTTTGCCTTCCAAAACAACTTTTGAAATTTGTTTTTGAATTTAATTTGCATTTAATTTTGAAAAGCACTCATATGATGGTGTTATTGACACTTCGTGCCAAGTCTTAGAGTACAGCTGATGCTGCATTGGGAATACATTTCATTTGTTCAGTTGCACAAGAACTGTCACTTTCCTCTATGACTACATTAACACAATTGCCTTGTGGCAACTGAATCAGGAGTTAGAAAGTCATTATGTTCCATCTCTGCTGAAAATGGTCTGCATTGCAATAATTTTATAACAAAAATATTTTTTTCTCTATAAATTTAGAGCACCTAATTTTTTTTCCCCAATTAAGGGGAAAGTTAGCATGGCCAATTCACCTACCCTGCACATCTTTGGATTGTGGGGGTCAGACCCACGCAGACACAGGAGAATGTGCAAACTCTACACGGCAGTGACCCAGGGCAGGGATCGAACCCGGGTCCTTGGTGCCATGAGGCAGCAGTGCTAACCACTCTGCCACTGTGCTGTCCCTTGTAGCAATAATAAATACTGCTGCTTCCAAATACCTTTATACTGTGAAGAAACCTAACTTGTTTCACTGTCTTCATTCAAATTCTCACCAGGCCAAAAATATTGAATGGAGTCAGTGACTTGTCTGGGGAAATCACATGTAATAAAAGTTGGTCCTCTTTGGACTAAATAGTTATTATTGCATATGTATAATTTACTGCTTTCTATTAACATTTCAAAACATACCTACTTGGCAGGTGGTGGAAGGAGTCGCTTGGAACAGTAAACATGAGCAAATAAGTTAGCTTCTATACTTCAAAGTTAATGAAGTGTATTGCAAAATAGCCATTTCTGGCTTCAGACTCCTTCTGTGCTCAGTTTTACACTGACTGCTGATTAATGGTGGACTCTTCACTAGCCTGCAAGTGCTGACTGTGATTTGTTTCATGCAACCTTCTGTCAGTTGCACACTGATATACATGCATCATTTTCAAGCTGCTACACATTAGTAATTTCCACCTAAACCGCTCTGCTTCATGGTGATACATTATGTCTTGTGTAAATGCAAAAGTTGCAATGTTGTCTTCCTTCCTGTGACTTTTTTGTGGATATCAAAGAAATTACAAGGCAGCAAGCTGGTGCTGAGCTTCGCAATATTGCTTTTATATCTTTTGAGCTTTTTCATGAAACCTAATGTAATTTTGTTCCAGAAAAATGGTTACATTGTATTTTGAGAATAGGTTACAGCAGTAAAGGATGCTAGAAGTTACTTGTTATTACACCTTGTATATTACATTTTGTTTTGACAGCTATGGGACACTAATAAAGTGCATAGTTCCTCTGCTGTTTCCTTGGTGCGAGATATGGATGCAATATTCCAAGAGGATGAAGTCATTGTTTTGGTGTCTGATAATAAAAAATGTTTACAGGTGAGCAACCTTTTATTTTCCACCAGAAAGTCCACGTTTTGGTCTCACAATAGCACCCAGCGTTTTTTTATTTAATCAGCTCTCCTCAGAATGAAGCATTAACTCGGATTTTGAGGCCAGTGGTGAAGCGATGACACTAATCACCTTCCTCGGAATAAAAACTGCCAAGGGGATTCACTGATCACTGTGGCGTGATTTCCCCTTTCCCGTAATCAGTTTGGAACCAAGTCAAAGGGATCTCCAGAAGTTCTGCAACAGCAATGTCATCAAGCACAGTAAGGAACAAATCTCGTTTAGGTAGTCCCACGAACAGGAAACCAGGAATTAGACATTTTAAAGAGAGTAATAGAAATGATTGAAACATACACCTGAAAATGTACACAAGTATTTTGCAGTCCGTGATAAGCAAGGGCAGTCACCACTGATCTCTAAGAGAACGGCCCCCAAAGATCGAGCAATCTTCGCGGTGGCCATTACCCCTTTCCCAAAGCAGTTTAATTTTGCGCCAAACCAAGATGATGTGATGGTGTGCAGCTACAATAATGTCAGTACGCAGGTAGGCAATCAATCAACTTGAAGTACTCATTCACAGCAAAATAGGAAATTAAAAGCATTTCATTTCCTTCATTTTAAAATTTTGAGATAGTAAAATAAATGTACACCTATATTAATGTGGAAGTTAAATTAAAGATAAATAGACTTAAAAGATAAAATGCATGTTTTTAAATAAAGATGTGGAATCAATATTCCACTGATATAAACTTAGTTTTTCAGGACAGTAATTATTAATGTAGTGTGTGGTTTAAAAATCCAGTTCCACCTTATTCAACAAGACTTGATTGGTTTGTCAAAAGATTATACACTGAGACTAACAGTGTAGAAGTAGGAGATCTCTCTGATTCCCAATTGCCAGGAATATTTCACTTTGAAAATCTCCACACTGTGCCCTATGGAGAGTGTAAACTCACGGACAGCAACGTCTAGATTTCTTCATAATTCCGTGCAGGTATGAGCTCCCAAAGTTACTATCAATTCAGTGGAGCAATGACCAAGAACACTGACAGATTTACAGTCTTCATGGTAGCAACATCCTGACAACTAACTAGAGGTGAAGGCTCCACAAATATCCCTATTCTAAGCGATAGGGGATATCTGGCAAAGCCCTCACGAGGACCATGGGGAAACCATTGTCGATCTCTCCATGGGACTCGTGGAGTACGAGCTCCCTAGTTAAGGGGCAGTGGCCACCCATCTGGAGCTTGTTAGACCTACATATAAAGCATGTGCAAGCAGGGCCCGAGCTGCTGATTGTCAGAACAGGGACTGGATTGGTATAGAGATACTGCCACAGGCGGAATATTGTACATATTCTAATAAATCCTTGTTCCACTACCGCTGGCTTCCTCAGTTACTAAACTGGCAACAAGGACAAAGGAAACTTTGGACTTGCTTGTGGAACTGCCCAGTTACCCCGGATGATTATCCCAGAACGAGTGGTCATAAAGTTCAAGATGCCACAGTTTGGCAAGTTAGAAGCCTTTGATGCAGGTCTGGAAGACTGGAGCCCATAAGCTAAGCGCATGAGATACTTCTTCCAGGCTAATGGTATTTTGGGTGAAGACCATCAGAAAGTCATCCTCCTGACCACCTGCAGGACCCCGATGTTTGGAATTATAAAGAGTCTCACTTAACTGGCTGCACCAGATGCCAAATCGTTTGGCGAGCTGGTCACATTGGTAGCTGAACATTATGACCCTAAGCCTTCTGTTATCATGCAGCAGTATAGGTGTAACACTCTGGCTGAATCGGTCACTGACTTCTTGACCCCACTTAGGAACTGGCAGAGCATTGTGAGTTTGGGTTGTTCCCCCTCTGAAATGTTGGGGGATAAGCTGGTTTGTGGGATAAACAACACGGCCACTCAGAGGAAACTGTTGGCGGAGCTCACATTAGATTTAAAACAGACCATCAAGCTGTCACTGTCTCATGAGCACACACATAAAGGGCTGCCTGGGTCCATGGACTATCTTTTGCCTGCCCTCCGTTTCGAACTCCCACTGCATCACGCAGCAATGCCGGTCAGGCCAGATCACGTCCCAAAGGGCATCCCTGGAGGATTTTCTGCAGCCAGGACAAGCAGTTAGTAGCCGCTGGTGACTTGTGGAATACCTCCCACAAGGACGAAGGGGAGAGCCAGCCACATTGCCACACGTGTGGTCAGAGATCATGTGATGACCTGAGCTGCCAAATTTGGCACAGAGAGCACAGTCCAAGACGGCTGCGGAGATCACTGCGCCAGGGGCCTTGTATGTAACCCCCCCAGATGAGGACGAATGAAGGGGTCCATGTTCCTCATCATCATGGACCCACTCAAAGTGGCTTGATGAGTACAAAATGGCCTCGACGATGTCGAGGACTGTGGTAGAACAGCTCCAGTGTTCGTTCAGCACTCAGGGGATCCATGAGGTCCTGGTGACGGACAATGGACGCCATTCGCGAGCGAGTAGTTTGCCACATTTGCAAAACAGAATGCCATCCGGCCCATACCAATCCTCATTTAGCGGCTTGGCAGAGAGGGTGGTCCAAACTTTCAAAAGGGCATAAAACAACAAAACACTGGCTCCATGGATACACAACTGGCGTGGTTTCTTTTTAACCACTGCAGGACGCCACAGGTGATGAGGGAAATAGCCCCTGCCGAACTGCTGATGGGCTGAAGGTTTAGAACCTGGTTGAGCCTCGCATTTCAGAACCTCAGTCGGAAAGTGGAGGTGCAGCAGGAGGCACAGAGGCGACACCATGTCCGGAGGATGCCAAGGTGGCAGTTTCACTCTGGGGACGCAGTCTACACCCCCAAATTTGGAGACGGTTCTCAGTGCGGTCGTGCGGAGAGAACAGGACCAGTCTCCTACAAAGTTAGGATTCAGGGGAGAGTTCAGCGGAAGCATTTGTACCACATCAAGAAACGGAAGTCCATGTTGTATGATGTACAGCCACCAATATTGATGTCCTCTCCGTACCAGGAACCTCCTCTCAGCCATAGAACCTGCCATTTTTATCCCAGACCAGCAGGATGAGGATGACTCCAGCTCAAAAATGGGAACTGATGTCCATTTGAGGCACTGCTGCCTCACAACTCCATGATCCCGAGTTCAATTCCGGACTCTGGTGACTATCTGTATGGAACATAGAACATACAGTGCCATTTGGCCCATCGAGTCTGCACCGACCCACTTAAGCCCTCACTTTCACCCTATCCCCATAACCCAATAACCCCTCCTAACCTTTTTGGTCACTAAGGGCAATTTACCATGGCCAATCCACCTAACCTGCACGTCTTTGGACTGGAGCACCCGGAGGAAACTCACGCAGCCACGGGGAGAATGTTCGGACTCTGCACAGACAGTGACCCAGCGGGAATCGAACCTGGAACCCATGCGCTGTGAAGACACAGTGCTATCCACTTGTGCTACCATGCTGCCCAACGTTTCCATGGAACATAGAACAGTACAGCACAGAACAGGCCCTTCAGCCCTAAATGTTGTGCCGAGCCATGATCACCCTATGGAGTTTGCACTTTCTCCCCTTGTCTGCGTGGGTTTCCTCCGGGTGCTCCGGTTTCCTCCCACAGTCCAAAGGTGTGCAGGTTAGGTGGATTGGCCATGCTAAATTGCCCCTCAGTGTCCAAAAGGTTAGGTGGGGTTACTGGGTTATGGGGATAGGCTGGGGGTGTGGGCTTATGTAGGGTGCTCTTTCCAAGGACTGGAGCAGACCCGATGGGCAGGGTGGCCTCCTTCTGCACTACAAATTCTATGAAGTATCCTGGGCAACGTTGTGCCCAGGATCGAAGTCTTGGCGATAACACTTCAGAGGACGGCCACAAAAGGCGGCCGACAAACTGACACAGAACGCCCAACCCAGAACCACTGCAAGCTGAAGCACAGCCTCGGGCAAAGGCCCCCGCTGTTGGCAGCCGAAGGACAGCTTTTGGATGGTCTTTGTCGATGTTTCAACACCCCTCTTCCCCAATGTCGATCTCCCCATGGGACTCATGGTGTACGAGCTTCCCAGGTAGGGGCCGAAGGCCAGTCAGCTGGAGCTCGTTAGACCTACATATAAAGCCGGTTCAAGCAGGGCCCTGAGATGTTGCTTGTTCCAACAGGCATTGGATTGGGAGAGTTACTGCCGTGAGCAGAATATTGTACATAGTTCTAATAAATCCTTGCTCCTCAGTTACTAAAAGCTCAAAAGGCTGAAGCATTTGCACCCAGAAGTGCCGAGTGGGTGATCCATTTTGGCCTCCTCCTGAGGTCCTCTGGATTACAGATGTCCATCTTCAGTGAATTAAATTAACTCTGTGATATCAGGTAACAACTGGAGGCACTCGAAACTGAAAAGGCATGGGCCCTGACAACATTCTTGCATTAGCAGTGAAGACGGGTTCCAGAACTAGCCACAACCTTCACCCGGCTATTCCAGTGCAGTTACTGGACTGAGTGGTTGCAAGGGCATTGCAGAGGGCAATTAAGAGTCAACCACATTGCCTTTGGATCTGCAAACACATGTAGACCAGATCAGGCAAGGATAGCAGATTTCCTTCCCTGAGGGACATTAGCAAACCGGATAGTTTTTTTTCTTAACAACAATTGCTATTGTCATCATAGTCGCCATTACCGAGACAAGCTTTATATTTCAGACTTATTAATTCACTTCAAATTCCAACCATTGCAATGGTGGAATTTGAACCTATGTCCCCAGAGCCTGGGCCTCTGGATTACTAGTCCAGTGACATTATCACTACACCAAAGCAAAGAACATTTGAAAAACCAAGGCAGTGGGAGACAAGCCAAGGAAAGTGCAGAGCGATTGGAGAAAAGGTTGAGAGAGTCTCAAATAGAGATTGTAGCAAATGAGAGTGGAAATCTGACCCTAAAGTACAGAAAAACGAAGTCCCTTTCTAAGGGTGAAGACTCCCCCCTAGCTGTACTCTGTGCTGAACGAAGTGAGTCCGCCTCACAAGCTTCACCGACACCTTGTATCATGGCCAGGAGGTACCTCAAGTGTATTTAACCTAAACTTGGGGATAGTGGGTGTGGAATTTTACATTAAATGGCTTTTGGGTTGCAGAATTGGACAACCTGTTTGTATACAAGTTAATATGAACTAATTTTTGATTTCTCTGAACCAATTATGACATGAAATTGTATGATAAAAGAAACCTGAGCTAAGATGTGATTCACCATGTAATATTTTGCACGGTAGCACAGTGGTTAGCACAGTTGCTTCACAGCTCCAGGGTCCCAGGTTCGTATCCCGGCTTGGGTCACTGTGCGGAGCCTGCACGTTCTCCCCGTGTCTGCGTGTGGGCTTTCTCAGGCTGCTCCAGTTTCCTCCCACAGTTCAAAGATGTGCAGATGAGGTGAATTGGCCACGAAAAATTGCCCTTAGTGTCCAAAAAGGTTAGATGGGGCTACTGGGTTACAGGGATAGGGTGGAGGCATGGGCTTAAGTAGGGTGCTCTTTCCAAGAGCTCGATGGGCCGAATGGCCTCCTTCTGCTCTGTAAATTCTATTAATGATTGGCAAGTTCTTCATCCATCACTTTCCCATTTTCCAACCATGTTATCTCACCACCACCATCTGCTGTTCCTATTTCTCGAATAAAATTAGTGTTCTGCGTCATCATCTTTCACTTCAGTAGTTCAATCGGTTGACTTTAATAGGATCATTAAGCTCCCGTCTTTGGAGTCTGTTACATATTGCTCCTGTCTAAGAACAGCCATTTTTACAATCCTACCAGTGTCTGCATCATTTTGGATATTTTGTCATCTTCATTTTGCCTTTTAGAGGCTAAAATAATTTTGATATTAACTTTTCTTTTGTATTTGCAACAGCTAATCAATGGAAAAACCGGTGATGTGATGTGTCAAAGTGAGGTCCAAAACTCGCGTATTCGTTGTTGCTGCCTTAATCAGCACATTAATTTGGCTGCATTTGGATGTGGAGATGGAATCTTAAAGGTAGAGTTGCTGGATTTGATGTGCATGCCTTTTCAATGCCAGTAAGGAATTATAGCTTCTGTATTTGTAACCATGACAATAACGTCATGTCTATTTTCTTGCTTACAAATAAAAATTGGCTGACCTTCATAGTCCTTTGCGATAATGCTATTAGGTCTGAGTGAGCGTATGACTTGGGTGACCTTCAATCTCACAATAGGAAAAAAGATGGGTGAGCACTTTCAAAATGGCTTTTAATTTCATAGAATTTACAGTGCAGAAGGAGGCCATTCAGCCCATCGAGTCTGCACCGGCTCTTAGAAAGAGCACCCTACCCAAGTTCAACACCTCCACCCTACCCCAATAACCCAGTAATCCCACCCAACACTAAGGGCAATTTTGGACACTAAGGGCAATTTATCATGGTCAATCCACCTAACTTGCACATCTTTGGACTGTGGGAGGAAACCGGAGCACCCGGAGGAAACCCACGCACACACGGGGGGGATGTGCAGACTCCGCACAGACAGTGACCCAAGCCGGAATCGAACCTGGGACCATGGAGCTGTGAAGCCATTGTGCTATCCACAATGCTACCGTGCTGCCCTGGAGACATTTCCCAACCTATATCCCTAATTTCTATCTTCTGGAGCTTGCTGTTGATTCATTATACAAAATTGTTGTAAGCATATATAAAACTGGAGCATGGCAAATAAATTATTAATTTCACTTTACAGTAGAGTAGTTTTTTTCCTCTTGCTACGGCTGTTGCTGCACATTCTGCTGTTTTACTACCTCTTACCTCCTTCTGTGTTTTCTCCTTCCACATACTATTTCCAAGTCAATAGGGGAGGCTGACAATCTGCTCCTGCAGTTTTGCCAGCTGCTGGGATGTGCACAAAACCAACCCAGGATGACTTTGTCCTTCTCTAATGGGCGAGGTACTGACCTGTCATCCCTCTCGCGCCATGGTATACTCTGCATCAAAGGAGCAGGTGTATAAGCCCATATCCAAACTCTGTGTAGTCCAGTGTGTTGCTCTTATTCAGTGCCAAACAGTCCATTTCCTTTTCTGATTACATAAAAAATTCTATGCTTGACTTGGTGACTTGATGTTTTGTTGGCTCTCGTGCTTGTGGCAGACTTGATTTTGCTTGGTTTAAAATTGACGTGAATCCTTCAGGCTATTGTGATCTTATTATTTGTCCCTAAAGCACCTTTTTAAATCATAGTCCAAATTAAGTCTGTAAAATTTCACCTTGAATTTCCACAGAAGTTTTGATCCAAGTAATTTATTAGTTTTAAGAAAAATCCATGAAAATAAAATTAGTAGGAGGTGAGGAGAGACCGAGACAAGAACATCAATGCGCTATTAACTGACGAGCAGGCATTACTTGTAAATTACAAGGTACACCTTTGTTAAAACTAACGAGCAAAAAATTTTATCAGGCACAGGAACATTATTTAATGTCGATCACACATCCAATTGATCCAGCCACCCAAAACTATTTCATGTAAGCATTGACAGCAAATGGTTTCCAATTTTTCTAACTTTGTAATCAATAATTATGCAACTTTATAAATTCAAAAATGAATTAATCCGAGAGAGCCAGTGTGGCTTTGTTAAAGATAAATCATGACTGAGCAAGATAATTTTTTGAGGTTACCAATAAGTTGGAAAAAGAATTTATGGATGGAAATTATACAGACTTCCAGATAGCATTCGATAAGTTTCCGAACAAGATCATTGGTAGTGTACAGAATTAGAGGTTATCCTTTTGCTAGAGTTGGTAATTCGTTGGCAAGTAGGCGATGGAGAGTCAGAATGAAGAGTATGCAATTTGATTGGTAGAATGTGGCAGGTGATGTTCCTAGTGATCTGTTCTGGGCTAGAGGAACAAGGAGTTGAATATCTACAATATTAGATGACACTGACAATCACAAGTAAGTAGCCCATTTGGGAGCAGGAATTTGTACAGATACATGTACAGAATAAGTGAGTTTGCAAGACGGTGGCAGATGGAATTTTAATATGGGCAAATGTGAGGTCATCCACTTTGTACCTAAGAAGGATAAGTTGGAATATTTTCTCCAGAACGATTTGCTCCCTCAGTGCCAACTCCTGCTATCAGGCAGGAGATACAAAAGTCTGAGACAAAAGAACAGATTCAAAAACAGCTTCTTCCCCTCTGTTGCCAGACTCTTAAACAACCCTCTTATGGACTGACCTGATTAACACTCCACCCCTGTATACTTCACCCGATGCTGCTGTTTATGTTGTTACATTGTGTACCTTGTGTTGCCCTATTATTATGGGCCAGGGTTTAGAGAACACCAAAGTGTATCATGGAGTTCACCTGACCTACAACTGTTAATAGATTTTGGTTATGAGGAGTACAAGGGCCCACTTTCCAGGTGTTATGCAACAGAGATCTTAAGTATTTTTAAACAAAACAATGTTTAATCTATGAATCCAGTTAATATTTTATAAACATACAGTAAACATATCATCAACTACCAACACAAATACCCCCCAAGATACAGAACTCTATAGGTAACCCTTAATAACTTTCATAACAACATCCATAAGCCAAACACCCTTTTCTACAAAACAGCAGGTTTGAATTCCTTACAGAACACAGGTATTACTTTGAAGTTATCAAGTGGGCAGCACGGTATCACAAGTGGATAGCACTGTGGCTTCTCAGCGCCAGGGTCCCAGTTCGATTCCCCGCTGCGTTACTGTCTGTGCGGAGTTTGCATGTTCTCCCCATGTCTGCGTGGGTTTCCTCCGGGTGCTCCGGTTTCCTCCCACAGTCCAAAGACGTGCAGGTTAGGTGGATTG
Source organism: Scyliorhinus canicula (assembly GCF_902713615.1). Classification (NCBI taxonomy): domain Eukaryota; kingdom Metazoa; phylum Chordata; class Chondrichthyes; order Carcharhiniformes; family Scyliorhinidae; genus Scyliorhinus; species Scyliorhinus canicula. The sequence continues at coordinate 124,357,772 of NC_052156.1, forward strand.
GCCATGATAAATTGCCCTTAGCGACCCAAAAAGTTTAGATGGGGTTATTGGGTTACGGGGATAGGGTGGAAGTGAGGGCTTAAATGGTTCGGTGCAGACTCGATTGGCCAAATGGCCTCCTTCTGCACTGTATGTTCTATGTTCTGGTCTGGAGACATTCTTTAGCATGCAAAGAGAGAGACCAAAAATACACCTTCTTTGTTTGAATGCAGCTCCCAACTGAAAGCGAAACCAAAAAAACTCAGAGCTACAAAGCAGCTTCCAGCTCAAAACGAAAGTAAAAGACAGAATCACAACCCAGCTCCACCCACACAGTGACATCATTGTAGCCATTTGATAAAACACACTTTTCTTAAAGGGACTCTCACGTGACACTATTATGTATTTTCTTTTTCTTTTATTTTATTTTCATGTACTTAATGATCTGTTGAGCTGCTCGCAGAAAAACAATGTCACTGTACCTCGGTACATGTGACAATAAACTAATTCAATCCAATTCAATCCAGTACCCGGAGTCAATACCGGCCTTGGGTGATTGTGTGGAATTTGCACATTCTCTCCATGTCTACGTGGGTTTCCTCTAAGTGCTCTCGTTTCTTCCCATAGTCCCAAGTTGTGCTGGTTAGATACATTGTACCTTAGTGTCCAAAAAAGTTAGGTGGGGTTACGGTATTATGAGGATAGGGCAGGGGCGTGTGCAGAATGCTCTTTCGGAGGGTCTGTGCAGACTCGATGGACCAAATGGCATCCTTCTGCAGTGTCGGGATTCTAAATGGTCAGAAACTCCAAACTGTTGAAGAGCAAAGAAATTGGAATTCCAACTACACAACTTGCGTTAATAAAGCTCCTTAAATATTGTATCATGTCCAAAGACACTTCACAATAGTGTTGTCAAACAAGATTTGACACTGAGCCACACCATCAAGGAGAGATTAAGGCAGATAAGGTTATGAGGACAGTTTGCATAAACCTTCCCTTGAGTAATGAACATTGATCAATTATCTGATCGAGGGGTTGAAAAGAATTCAACAGGTTGGGTACTGTTACAATTCCAGTTGGTGTTATCACAGGACAGGAAGATCCCAGATTGGAACTTTGACCTTTTTTAATAAAATATAAAGGAACAGAGTCACGAAACCACTGGGGACTTTAACTTTCCAAATATTGACTGGAAATACTATAGTTCGAGTACTATACATGGGTCAGTTTTTGTGCAGTGTGTGCAGGAGGGTTTTCTGACACAGTATGTAGACAGGCCAACAAGGTACCTGCAGGGTAGCATGGTGGTTAGCATAAATGCTTCACAGCTCCAGGGTCCCAGGTTCGATTCCCGGCTGGGTCACTGTCTGTGTGGAGTCTGCACGTCCTCCCCCTGTGTGCGTGGGTTTCCTCCGGGTGCTCCGGTTTCCTCCCACAGTCCAAAGATGTGCAGGTTAGGTGGATTGGCCAGGCTAAATTGCCCGTAGTGTCCTAATAAAAAAAGTAAGGTTAAGGGGGGGGGGTTGTTGGTTACGGGTATAGGGTGGATACGTGGGTTTGAGTAGGGTGATCATGGCTCGGCGCAACATTGAGGGCCGAAGGGCCTGTTCTGTGCTGTAGTGTTCTATGTTCTAAGGGGCGATGCCACATTGGATTTGGTACTGGGTAATGAACCCGGCCAGGTGTTAGATTTAGATGTAGGTGAGCACTTTGGTGATAGTGATTACAATTCGGTTATGTTTACTTTAGCGATGGGCAGGGATAGGTATATACCGCAAGGCAAGAATTATAGTTGGGGGAAAGGCAATTATGATGCTATTCGGCAAGATTTAGGATGTATAGGATGGGGAAGGAAACTGCAGGGGATGGGTACAATCGAAATGTGGAGCTTTTTCAAGGAACAGCTACTGCGTGTCCTTGATAAGTATGTACCTGTCAGGCAGGGAGGAAGTTGTCGAGCAAGGGAACCGTGGTTTACTAAGGAAGTTGAAGCACTTGTCAAGAGGAAGTAGAAGGCTTATGTTAGGATGAGACATGAAGGCTCAGTTAGGGCACTTGAGAGTTACAAGTTAGCCAGGAAGGACCTAAAGGGAGAGTTAAGAAGAGCGAGGAGAGGACACAAAAAGTCTTTGGCGGATAGGATCAAGGAAAACCCTAAGGCTTTCTATAGGTATATCAGGAACAAAAGAATGACTAGAGTAAGATTAGGGCCAATCAAGGATAGTAGTGGAAAGTTGTGTGTGGAATCAGAGGAGATAGGGGAAGCGTTAAATGGATATTTTTCGTCATTGTTTACACTGGAGAAAGACAATGTTGTCGCGGAGAATACTCAGGTACAGTCGACCAGGCTAGATGGGATTGAGGTTCACAAGGAGGAGGTGTTAGCAATTTTGGAAAGTGTACAAATAGATAAGTCCCCTGGGCCAGATGGGATTTATCCTAGGATTCTCTGGGAAGCCAGGGAGGAGATTGCAGAGCCTTTGTCCTTGATCTTTATGTCGTCTTTGTCGACAGGAATAGTGCCGGAAGACTGGAGGATAGCAAATGTTGTACCCCTTGTTCAAGAAGGGGAGTAGAGACAACCCTGGTAATTATAGACCTGTGAGCCTTACTTCGGTTGTGGGTAAAATGTTGGAAAAGGTTATAAGAGATAGGGTTTATAATCATCTTGAAAAGAACAAGTTGATTAGCGATACTCAACACGGTTTTGTGAAGGGTAGGTCATGCCTCACAAACCTTATTGAGTTTTTTGAGAAGGTGACCAAACAGGTGGATGAGGGTAAAGCGGTTGATGTGGTGTATATGGATTTCAGTAAGGCGTTTGGTAAGGTTCCCCACGGTAGGCTATTGCAGAAAATACGGAAGTATGGGATTGGAGGTGATTTAGCGGTTTGGATCAGTAATTGGCTAGCTGAAAGAAGACAGAGGGTGGTGGTTGATGGCAAATGTTCATCCTGGAGTTCAGTTACTAGTGGTGTACCGCAAGGATCTGTTTTGGGGCCACTGCTGTTTGTCATTTTTATAAATGACCTTGAAGAGGGTGTAGAAGGATGGGATAGTAAATTTGCAGATGACACGAAGGTCGGTGGAGTTGTGGATAGTGCTGAAGGATGTTATCGGTTACAGAGGGTCATAGATAAGCTGCAGAGCTGGGCTGAGAGGTGGCAGATGGAGTTTAATGCGGAAAAGTGTGAGGTGGTTCACTTTGGAAGGAGTAACAGGAATGCAGAGTACTGGGCTAATGGCAAGATTCTTGGTAGTGTAGATGAACAGAGAGATCTCGGCATCCAGGTACATAAATCCCTGAAAGTTGCCACCCAGGTTAATAGGGCTGTTAAGAAGGCATATGGTGCGCTAGCCTTTATCAGTAGGGGGATTGAGTTTCGGAGCCACGAGGTCATGCTGCAGCTGTACAAAACTCTGGTGCGGCCGCACCTGGAGTACTGCGTGCAGTTCTGGTCACCACATTATAGGAAGGATGTGGAAGCTTTGGAAAGGGTTCAGAGGAGATTTACTAGGATGTTGCCTGGTATGGAGGGAAGGTCTTACGAGGAAAGGCTCAGGGACTTGAGGTTGTTTTTGTTAGAGAGGAGAAGGCTGAGAGGTGACTTAATAGAGACATATAAGATAGTCAGAGGGTTAGATAGGGTAGACAGTGAGAGTCTTTTTCCTCGGATGGTGATGACCAACACGAGGGGACATAGCTTTAAATTGAGGGGTGGTAGATATAGGACAGATGTCAGAGGCAGTTTCTTTACTCAGAGAGTAGTATGGGTGTGGAACACCCTGCCAGCAACAGTAGTAGACTCGCCAAATTTAAGGGCATTTAAGTGGTCACTGGATAGACATATGGATGAAAATGGAATAGTGTAGGTCAGATAGGCTTCAGATGGTTTCACGGGTCAGCGCAACATCGAGGGTCGAAGGGCACGTACTGCGCTGTAATGTTCTAATTATTTTTACTAACAGTGGGAAAAAAACATTTACTAAAACATGAAAAATTATAAAACAATGCTCTTTTATTCCCCCTTTAGGTTAACAGTTACACACAGGTTTTAGGATTAACACAGATTACAAAGTACATCTTAAACTACAATGGTCTATTAACAGAGTCACTTTTAAGCATACAAGATGTATGTGGTAAGATAACCCAAGAGAATGCCTGTGGATTTCTCCTCAAAATCCTTAAAATGTGAGCCATCTTTTCTCACTGAACTCCGGATTCCACACAAGTGATTTCAAGTTCTACTTTCAAATCTTTTAAATTATGTTTTCTCTCCACTGCTTCTCTCCTCTGGTGCCTCCGCATATCTCCTATCCACTTCCAATAGCTCCCCCACCAGCCTCTCCCTCTCCTGCCTCTCCTTTCATTCTCTGTGTGCCCTTATGGAGATCAGCTCTCCCCTGATCACTGCCTTCAGGGCCTCCCAGACCATCCCCACCTGCACCTCACCCGTGTCATTCAAGTCCAGATAGCTCTCAATGCTCTTCCGGACCCTTTTACACACCTCGTCGTCCGCTAACAGCCCCACATCCAGCCGCCACAGCGGGCGCTGGTCCCGCGCCTCCCCCATTTCCACATCCACCCAATGTGGTGCATGATCAGAGATCGCAATGGCCGAGTACTCAGCTTCCCGTACCCTCGGGATCAGCCCCCTGCTCAACACGAAGAAATCGATTCTGGAGTACACTCTATGGACGTGGGAGAAAAAGGAATACTCCCTCGCCCTCGGCCTACCAAACCTCCATGGGTCTACTCCTCCCATCTGCTCCATGTACCCCCTCAGCACTTCTGCCGCTGCCGGCCTCCTATTGGTCCTTGAGCTCGATCTGTCTAGCCCGGGGTCCAGCACTGTGTTAAAGTCCCCCCCCCATGATAAAGGCCCCTGCCTCCAGTCCCGGAATGAGGCCCAATAGGCGCCTCATAAAACCCGCGTCATCCCAGTTCGGGGCATATACGTTGACCATCACCACTTTCTCCCCCTGCAGCTTACCCTTCACCATCACATACCTACCCTCCTTATCCGCCACCACCTCCTCCGCCACGAACGACACCCTCTTTCCCACCAGAATCGCCACCCCCCGGTTCTTTGCGTCCAATCCAGAGTGGAACACCTGTCCCACCCACCCCCTTCTCAGGCGAACCTGGTCCGCTACCTTCAAATGGGTCTCCTGTAACATTGCTACATCAGCCTTCAGTCCCTTCAGGTGTGAGAATACCCTTGATCTCTTGACCGGCCCATTCAGCCCCCTCACGTTCCAAGTGATCAGCCGAGTCGCGGGACGACCCGCCCCCCTCCCCTGCCGATTAGCCATGTCCTGTTCCCTGCTCGCCCCGGGTCGACCCTCCCCTTCTGACCCGCTCCCCATGACGATGGCCCCCTCCCCCCACCCCTCCAGTCCTCCACTTCCCGTTCCTGGTCTTTCCAGCAGCAACCCGGTGTCCCTCCCCCCCCCCCCCCCCCCCCCCCCCCCCCAGGCTAGGACCCCTCCTAGCCGCGATGTACCCTCCATCGTACTCCCGTAAGTCAGCTGGTGTACGCTGACCCGGCTGCTCCTGCCACACTCCGACTCCTCCCGGCTCGGGGGGGGGGGGGGGGGGGGGGGGCCTCCCCCCCCTTGCCACTCCTCCCTGGCCCCGCTCCAACGCGGGAAAGGTCGCCATTGCTAGCCACGCCCCGCGCTCCTCCCCTCCCCCCTCCTCTGCCCCGCGCGCGGGAAAACAGAGGAAAGCCCGCGCTTTCGCCCTGCCACACCCCACCCCGCCATCTTCAGTTCCACCCCCGTCCCCATCCATGCCTGTAAAAACCCCCCCCTAGGAGCCCATATCCCCGATCTGCTCTCCCCCCCCGTCCCGCCTCCCCAACTTAACATTATGAATAACAGATAGATAACAAATAACAATGTACTTATCAGTCGCCCTCTACCAAACAATATAAATAACCATAAATAACCATGAATAACCCCATTAACAATAACTAAGGGAAGTTGGCAAAGGGGGGAAAAACATCAGAAGAAAAACCAAAGCAAGAGTTCAAGATCCAAACAAAGAAAGGAAAAAAAAAAGGGGAAACCGTTCCAATAAGGGTTGCCCAGTTCCGACCCAGCCGAAAAAGAACCGCTTGTTCAGCTGAAAGTACCCGAGCGGCTACGGCCGCCAAGTATCCCCTGGGTCTAATTAGAGTCCAGTTTCTCTTCCTGTACAAAGGCCCACGCCTCCTCTGGGGACTCAAAATAGTGGTGTTGGTTCTTGTAGGTGACCCACAAGCGCGCTGGCTGCAGCATTCCGAACCTGATCCGTTTTGCATGTAGCACCGCCTTCGTCCGGTTGTACCGGGCCCGCCGCTTTGCCACCTCCGCACTCCAGTCCTGGTACACCCTCACCGTCTAGTTCTCCCACTTGCTGCTCCTTTCCCTCTTGGCCCACTCCAGCACTCTCTCACGATCGCTGAGTCGCTGGAACCGCACCAGCACCGCCCTCGGGGGCTCATTTGCTCTTGGCTTCCTAGCCATGACCCTGTAGGCCTCTTCCAGCTCCAGGGGCGAAGGGGCGGCCCCTGCCCCCATCAAGGAGCTCAGCATTTCTGCTACGTATCCCGGGAGGTCTGACCCCTCCAGGCCTTCTGCCAGGCCCAAGATCCTCAGGTTCTTCCGTCTCATTCGGGTATCCAGCTCCTCAAAACGGCTCTGCCATTTCAGGTGGAGTGCCTCGTGCACCTCTACCTTTCCCACGAGGACCGTGGCCTCCTCCTCCCTCGCAGTCATCTCCTGCTGCAGCTCCCGAATCGACGCCTCTTGGGTCGCCTGGGCTCCCATCAGCCTGGTGGTCGTCGCATTCATTGACTCCAGGAGCTCCACTTTCAGCTCCGTAAAGAAGCGCAGGAGAGCGGCCTGCTGCTCCTCCGCCCATTTCCTCCATTCCTCGGGTGCGCCACCGGCCGCCATTTTGGTCTTCTTCCCCCGCTTTTTTTGGGGAGCTGCTGTTGCTTTCTTTGCCACCCCACTCCGGGTACCGACCATAAAGTTGGTCTGGTTCTCCTCAGGGAGCCTTCCCCCACCGGGATTTGTCCTTCCAGCGCCGTTGGGGCCCTCCAGTCGGCCCGAAAACACCTTTGTAGCAGGAGCCGCCAAACGTGCGACTTAGCTAGTCATAGCCGCAACCGGAAGTTCCGTGTTTCTATCTTATAAGAGGGAATAACGAGGTAGAAGATTCACATGGTAGAAGCCCTGAGGCAGGTTTGCCATGCTGTCAGTTCATTAGGTGCTCAACATAGGCATACCAACAAATCAAAGGGGAAGGGCAAAAATTTGAAGTCCTTTGAAGAGCATGTCTTCAAATAAATAAAAATATTTATTTCACTTCAGTGGAAGTCTTGAGATTTGATCTCTGTATAAATTTTACAAATGTAATCCTTCTCTGTGTAGTTTGCTTCATTTGATTTTAGATTCATTAATTTGAAAAATAAACATTTGCATATGTGAGAGAACTTGGTTGCTCTGATGGAGAAGATTACTTGAGCACTACAAACAGACCTTGAAACAGCTTTCACAGTTCAAATAATTTTCAGCTGAAAAGCCCTTCAGAAGATGATCTTTCTGGATGTCATGATGAAAAACAAGAAAATGGCGTTAGATATATATTCTATACACGTTTCCCACAGTGAGCTAACTTTGTAGCAATAAATTTAATCTACAATACCAGGAATCTATGTGATGTCGTCTGCTGATCGCAGTGATATGAGATGACCACCCCTTCAAAATACTGACTTTGAGCAAGTAATATTCTGCAGTTCAAAAATGCCAACACTCAAAAACAAATCCTCTTTTAGACTAAAACGTATCTGGAAATAGGCCTTTTTGATTTTATTTCACAGAATGGTGGAAGGAAAGCCTAAAACAATTCTCCCTTCCAGTGATGATTACTTGATCATTCTTATGTGATCCAGTGCAGTTTTCAGGATAACATTTCACTGGCAGAGATTTATAACAATTGTTTTATCTCAGGTTGTGGAATTAAAAATCTTCCTTCCACCTGACACAAAGGAGCAGTGTCGATAGTGCGTTATTTAAAAACCATTAGCCAGTTCCTCAATCAGTAAAAGCAGTGATCTTCAGTGCTGAAGAAGCATCATATTCAACTCAAAATATTAACTTTGTTTCTCCCTCCACAGATGCTGCAAAACATGTTGAATTTTTCCAGTACTTTTTATTTTAGTAAGATTGGTGTAACACGTTGATTAAAATTACAGCCTTTTATAAGTCTTTGTGATTCAAGTGTTATTTCCCTTTGTTTATAACTTACATTTTGAACATTTTCTTCAATCAAGCATGCAGTCCCCTCCGATGTGGAAAGCTTAGCACTATGAAGTCTCCTGTATCTATAGACCATTGTCTGCATATGTGTCTGAAGTATGTTCATTGCTTTGAAGCAGCAACTCCCATGTTTGTAAATGAAGTGGAATGACAGTTCACCGCAGAGTGCGTGAAGATATAGAGCTAATTGAAAATGCAACTGTTACTTTAAATAGTGCCATGCTTTCGGTATTGCGTAATTTAGTCTTCGCCACCAATGATTCAAATACATGAGATAGTATCCTGAATGGTGCTAAACTGTTTGAGTTGTTCAGAAAATAAGAACACTTTTGAACTCTGCATGAATTAGCATTTTACTTAACCAAAAGAAGAACAATAATTAATTTCTGATTTGGTTATTAAATTTTAACATTGTGTGTACTGGTTGGAGTACACTTAGAAAATGCAATTTTCTGCAAAGGGTTCAGAAGCACCTTGGCAATGCAGAAAGCAAACCGAAAGGAACCAGGAACAGGGAGTGATAAACTACTTGCACATGAGCACATTACTTGCTTTTCAGAATTAATGTCTAACGCAGAATTACTCTAATCAGGTGGCACTGACGTTGAGTAAAGATCTGAATGCAAAAATATCCAATAGCTAAGTTGTCCATGCGTGTCTATGTTTGCATGCACGTTGATGCTTACATTTGCGTTTTTTGTTAATGGCTTCAATGTTTTTTATATGTTAATGTTGTAGGTAGGCATGAAGTCGGCCAGGTTCGTCCTACAGAACATTGGGTGGAAGAGACAACAGTTCCAGCACAGCCTGTTGATAGCAGTAGGGCTAGAAAATGGCACAGTGAAGGTGCAGGATTAATTTAAGCACGTATAATACTTGCTAAAAACTACCCCATCGGTGCAGTTTCTGAGTGTTGCTGAGAATGACACCTCAGTGGTTTGGGGCATACAAATATTTTTTTAAATTCTTACATTTAAATGAAGAAGTGAAGCTGCTCTGTAGAATTTTTTAAAATAAATTTAGAGCACCCAATTATTTTTTTCCAATTGGGGGCAATTTATCACGGCCAATCCATCTAACCATCATATCTTTTAGTTGTGGGGGTGAAATGCACGCAGACACGGGGAGAATATGCAAACTCCACACAGACAGTGACCCGGGGCCAGGATCGAACCCGGGTTCTCAGTGCCGTATGCAGCAGTGCTACCAGTGCGCCACCGTGCTGCCCTGCTCTAGCATTTATGCAATTAACTGAGAATAAGGGAGGATTAAATTAAAAAGCTCTGAATATCAAATTGCTCAAATTTGACACGTTATGTTCCGGCCATGTATTGTTGAAATGCTTACGTATATTTCGGGTGCTTTCAAGGTTTTGAAGTGGAAATGTGCAGCAGCGAATACGTATAAAAATTTGGAGTAATAAGCTTGTTTTGTAACCCAATTTGTTTCTCTTTAGTGGAGTGCTGGGAATTATTTTCAAATGAATGCAATGTGTTTCTATTTGAAGGAAGTTCTTTTTAAGGATTCCATTTTTCTAAGTCTCTGTTTTTGAAAAAACATTATTTTCTTTTTGTTTTAACATAATTCTGTTTGTAATATAGTGTACTAAGATTCAACATGGGTATGTGAAAGCATGTTAGTTCTTGGCATCAGTTGCCAGCACAGGTGATCGTCCATAAAAGATTTCCTCCGAGAAATGAATGGTAAATGGAATAATGAATTCTGATATGAGCAAAAGTAGCATTTAGGTGTTGCTAGTAGTGATTAGAGGGATGGAGAATAAATCTTTCATGAACACTGCAAATTTTGACCTTTTGAAAAAGGAAGAGTTGCTGGGACATATGCATAACTATCTGTGCATTTACTGGAATCAATGTTTAATTACTTTGACAAAGATAAATCATTTTATTTTGCTACTCATTTATGCACAAGAGAAGATTTTGATAACACAAACATAATACGATGTAAACATGACTTAAACCAACAGCCGTAAAGTAAATACACATCATGCAGTTTGATTTATTTTCAACAAAAATACAATCCTGGAGCATGTTAATTTCTAAAACTTTAGTTGTTGCTTTGGGGATTTACCCTTTCATTAGCTGTGAAAGATTTTTTTTTCTCTGCCAAACTACTTGAAAATAATTACTACGGTTTTGCAAATTGTGGAGTCAAACCCTAACTTTTTAATTGACTCAAGCTGAATTTATAGGCAGTGAATGTTTGCTCAATGGTTATTACACGTTTTCGATAACTGCATCACATTAATGTGAAAGCATTCTGCCAAATTTTATTTTTCTTTCAACGTTGACTACATGCAACTGCAAGAAACATGTTACTGGTTCACATTTTCCCAAGATAGTTCAGTTCAACGCTCTAATGACATTTTTGCATTAGTAATAAACAGGTTTTAGCAGAGCTAAATTGTTTTGTAACTTTGATTTGTGCATACTTTTACCACCATCAGGTTAGAATTGCAGAGAGTTAAATATAAAGAATGTATCCCACAGAAGAGGAAAGGAACAGGCACTGAGCTTAGCAAAGAATACAGGAAAGAAGAAGTCACGCTTTGGTTAGTTTTCTTGCCTCAGCCAACACTGTATGCACAGAGTGCAAACATCTGCCCAGAAAGAGAGGGGTTTGGCGAAAAAGCACGAGAGGGTAGAACCTGCAAAGTGGCTGAATGTTCTGCCAACGAATACTATGGAAACGAGGCTGGAATTGGCCATTCTAAATTGTCCCTTAGATTCCAATGCTTAGATGGGATTATGAGGTTCCAGGGATATGGTTGGACAGTGGGCCTAGGTGTAGACTCAATGGGCTGAATGGCCTCCTTCTGCAATATTGAGATTCTATGAAAAAGGAGCCATTAACCTAAGTACCTGTGAAACATTTTGATACATCCTGAGATTATGAAAGGAGATATATAAATACATGTGATTCTTTCTTTAAAAAGGGGTTTGTGTCCCCCAGCCAGATTTGGCTTTGCAAGGCAGCATCAAGTTTGTGCCCAGTGCCCTCAAATATCTAGCCCATGATTGCAAAGATAGGAATGGTATTGGGAGTGCAGCAGATATGGAGACAGTGAATGACTTGGGGCTGAAGGTATCCTAGGCAGAAGTGGTGGAGTTGGTTAGCAGGTTAAACACAGCAACAATGTTCTGATGGGCAGGGAACAATTGGCAGTTAGTAAAATGGGGCAATAGTTATGGAGCAGCTTTTCCTCAAAAGTGTAGAATCATTGACTACAACTTCTGGATTCCACTTTATTCTGTCATGTGCGGATTCCTGAAGTTTCCGGGGGGAATCGCTATGTACAGCGGTGTTGAATATCACAAAGGAAATATAGAATGCTTAAAATTAGTTGTTTTAGTAACCTGAGAGGTGAGACCATGGGAAAGGGTGGGGCTGACCAAATGGCCATGAGTTAGTTATGTGTTTCAAAGCCAATGTAAAATGTGAAGTTAAGGGGAGATGGGGGCAGAAAATTCAGGCAAGGCAACTCGGGGAAGTAAAGTGTAGAATGAAGTTAACAAATATAAAAGTGTCGGAGGAGGAAATCTGGGAAAATAAATTGTCATTTGAATTGTGATGATGCTAAACAAGGATGACTTTAAGTGAGAAATGACAGCGAGGAACTCCAGTGAGGGTCAGGGATGAGCCTGCTGTTGAATGCGATGAGAGCGGGGCCTCCATCACTGTTTGGTAGGGCATGATGGGATCGTGTTGCCAGGCAGGGAGGCTTTGATGACTGGAAAGGAATTACAGCCCTTATAATCCGTTTTCAATGTCTACTGCTTCATCTATCTTATCGCAGTGAATGGCAAGCGACTTATTTGCAACCTTTTAAAAACTGATCTGAGATTATAATCTAAACATCTATAAATTCGACTTGTTTAAGAAGTATTGTTGAAGCAAAGGGTGAGAGTGAGGTAACAAACAGTAATTTAGAATGAGAGGAATTTGAGGCTGTGACACATCGAGTAATGAAGACTCACCCATTGGTGGAAGAAAGCCATGGAATGGTTCAAGGGCAAGGGTTCTGAAAATGATTTCTTTTAGCGCACTGGGTTTGTGGAGCCTGGCAGCACGGTGCTGACTGGAATGCAAGAATTCATGCAGCGGACAATTCGGCCCATAAGAGCCCTGGATTAACTGAAGTTTGTGAAGGGAACTGTAACCGGGTGATATGTAAATACCTAGAGAGATGAGAGCTCGCCTGGAATTTGTCATGGCAATAATCTCAAAACCTCCAGGCCACAGGGAATGATGGGGTATTGTAGATGCTGGCAAGGGAAGCATAGATTTGAATCATTCTTACACTTGTTACAATAAGATTTGCATGTAATTGCAATGCTGACATATAAATATTGACCCATTTGTTCCCAAATAGTATCAACTGGAACTATGCAATGAAATGTAAATTGCAGCTTTCCCAACAAACCTTTACAAAACTTTTGACTGGAAGTTTTTATTTTATATTTGAGGATACTCTACTGCAGTTGCTTTGGTAAAAACACTTAGCACAGAGCAGATAAATTGGAAAATTAAAAGGGAAAGCAGTCAGGCTCTCAGCAACACTTGGTATATTTTTTAATTGCAGCAAGCTAAGTTTGCTAATGAACGGATATTTGATTTGTATAATCATAGCTTTTCCAGTGCATCGTTTAACTAACTCACTGCTGCAAAGCCTCATTCTTAACTTTACTTAACCATTTTGTTCCAATTCTTCTCTGCTCCTTTCTCCTGTTCTGATAAAATGTGTTGAGTTATAGATGTATCTTTTTCTCTAAGGTTCTGGAGCTTCCTAGTGGTAAAATCCTCAAGACATTAATAGGTCACACGGAATGTGTCCAACGATGTCGGTTTACACCTGATGGGAAGATGCTGATTTCCAGTTCTGATGACAGCACAATACGGGTAAGAAAAACATTTCTTCTGAAAGTCTTATTCTGTATAAGTATATCCCTTCTCACACTTCTATCTATTTTGAACTTCTTTGAATCCTTTTAAATGGAAAAAAATAGATTGTGTCTTCACATTTCCGTTATTTACCAGCCTGACAGTGCAAAACTTCAACATTTTTGAGCTAAACATTAGCGAAAAGCAAGCTCAGACCTGATAGCAGGAAGCACTTCTTGACGGAGAGTGATAAATACTTCAAATAGATTGCTGCTAATGGTAACAGAGGTAAAAGCTCTGGAATTATTCAGGAGACCGTTGAGCACTGATGGGGAGTTTATACTATGAGCTAGACAACCTAAATAATCTTGCTATCTTTAATTTGTGAAAATATTGAATCATAGAACATACAGTGCAGAAGGAGGCCATTCCGCCCATCGAGTCTGCACAGACCCACTTAAGCCTTCACTTCCACCCTATCCCCGTAACCCAATAACCCCATCTAACCTTTTTTTGGTCACTAAGGGCAAGCCACCTAACCTGCATGACTTTGGACTATAGGAGGAAACCGGAGCACCCTGAGGAAACCCACGCAGACACGGGGAGAACGTGCAGACTCTGCACAGACAGTGACCCAGCAGGGAATTGAACCTGGGACCCTGGTGCTGTGAAGCCACAGTGCTAATCACTTGTGCTACCGTGCTGCAGAATTTCACTTTTAACTAGCAAGAGATGCATGTAAAAGTCATCCCAGTCAATTGCCAGGATTTTGCATGCAATTACAGTGCAAGCATTATTACAGTTGCCAAATAAGTTGGTTCTTCAGAATCCTGTGGTAGCTTGTTTGAGGTTCTTGGGGACTACAAAGCGAAACACATTGTATTAGGAAAACAAATATCTGTATCAAAGTTCTGTTTTACACAGAAAGTTAGGGATGATATGAGCTAAAGTGCTCACTTTAAAACATGCAAAGTATCAGTGGGTCCCCCTGTGTCTTTTCCTACAGGAAGGATGAAATATATTTCTCTCCATGCTTCAGAGACTGTAGGTGAAGTTGCACAGATAAATATCTTGGAACTTCAAGGAATAGAAGTGTGGAGATTCAGGTGTGACTTTGTGTCACACTGGTGTTAGTCAAATAAGGCTAGTATGACACGCATGGAAAAATTAGCATGTATCAAATAATTGAATGACAAGCAAAAGTGCCAGCTACAAACTAACAATCGAACCTAAGCTCACTTTCCAGTTCTTGGCCTATAACCTGTAGGCTATGCCATTTCCATAAGACCATAAGACCATAAGACATAGGAGTGGAAGTAAGGCCATTCGGCCCATCGAGTCCACTCCACCATTCAATCATGGTTGATTTCAACTCCATTTACCCGCTCTCTCCCCATAGCCCTTAATTCCTCGAGAAATCAAGAATTTATCAATTTCTGTCTTAAAGACACTCAATGTCCCGGCCTCCACCGCCCTCTGTGGCAATGAATTCCACAGACCTACCACTCTCTGGCTGAAGAAATTTCTCCTCATCTCTGTTCTAAAGTGACTCCCTTTTATTCTAAGGCTGTGCCCCCGCGTCCTAGTCTCCCCTGCTAATGGAAACAACTTCCCTACGTCCATCCTATCCAAGCCATTCATTATCTTGTACGTTTCTATTAGATCTCCCCTCAACCTCCTAAACTCCAATGAATATAATCCCACGATCCTCAGACGTTCATCGTATGTTAGGCCTACCATTCCTGGGATCATCCGTGTGAATCTCCGCTGGACCCGCTCCAGTGCCAGTATGTCCTTCCTGAGGTATGGGGCCCAAAATTGCTCACAGTATTCTAAATGGGGCCTAACTAGTGCTTTATAAAGCCTCAGAAGTACATCCCTGCTTTTATATTCCAAGCCTCTTGAGATAAATGACAACATTACATTTGCTTTCTTAATTACGGACTCAACCTGCAAGTTTACCTTTAGAGAATCCTGGACTAGGACTCCCAAGTCCCTTTGCACTTTAGCATTATGAATTTTGTCACCGTTTAGAAAATAGTCCATGCCTCTATTCTTTTTTCCAAAGTGCAAGACCTCGCACTTGCCCACGTTGAATTTCATCAGCCACTTCTTGGACCATTCTCCTAAACTGTCTAAATCTTTCTGCAGCCTCCCCACCTCCTCAATACTACCTGCCCCTCCACCTATCTTTGTATCATCGGCAAACTTGGCCAGAATGCCCCCAGTCCCGTCATCTAGATCGTTAATATATAAAGAGAACAGCTGTGGCCCCAACACTGAACCCTGCGGGACACCACTTGTCACCGGTTGCCATTCCGAAAAAGAACCTTTTATCCCAACTCTCTGCCTTCTGTCTGACAGCCAATCGTCAATCCATGTTAGTACCTTGCCTCGAATACCATGGGCCCTTATTTTACTCAGCAGCCTCCCGTGAGGCACCTTGTCAAAGGCCTTTTGGAAGTCAAGATAGATAACATCCATTGGCTCTCCTTGGTCTAACCTATTTGTTATCTCTTCAAAGAACTCTAACAGGTTTGTCAGGCACGACCTCCCCTTACTAAATCCATGCTGACTTGTCCTAATCCGACCCTGCACTTCCAAGAATTTAGAAATCTCATCCTTAACGATGGATTCTAGAATTTTGCCAACAACCGAGGTTAGACTAATTGGCCTATAATTTTCCATCTTTTTTCTTGTTCCCTTCTTGAACACGGGGGTTACAATAGCGATTTTCCAGTCCTCTGGGACTTTCCCTGATTCCAGTGACTTTTGAAAGATCATAACTAACGCCTCCACTATTTCTTCAGCTATCTCCTTTAGAACTCTAGGATGTAGCCCATCTGGGCCCGGAGATTTATCAATTTTCAGACCTTTTAGTTTCTCTAGCACCTTCTCCTTTGTGATGGCAACCATATTCAACTCTGCCCCCTGACTTTCCTGAATTGTTGGGATATTACTCATGTCTTCTACTGTGAAGACTGACGCAAAGTACTTATTAAGTTCCTCAGCTATTTCCTTGTCTCCCATCACTAGATTACCAGCGTCATTTTGGAGCGGCCCAATGTCTACTTTTGCCTCCCGTTTGTTTTTAATGTATTTAAAGAAACTTTTACTATCATTCCTAATGTTACTGGCTAGCCTACCTTCATATTTGATCCTCTCCTTCCTTATTTCTCTCTTTGTTATCCTCTGTTTGTTTTTGTAGCCTTCCCAATCTTCTGACTTCCCACTACTCTTTGCCACATTATAGGCTCTCTCTTTTGCCTTGATGCATTCCCTGACTTCCTTTGTCAGCCATGGCTGCCTAATCCTCCCTCTGATAACCTTTCTTTTCTTTGGGATGAACCTCTGTACTGTGTCCTCAATTGCTCCCAGAAACTCCTGCCATTGCTGTTCTACTGTCTTTCCCACTAGGCTCTGCTTCCAGTCGATTTTCGTCAGTTCCAATGCATATTTCAATGCATATTTTTTTAAAGTATCATGAGAAGGTCACGTTAAGAAATGTTGGTCTGCTCAAGTTACTGCTGTGATGTCAGAGTGTGGGTGGAGCTGGGCTGTCTGTCAGCTTTTAGTTTCACTTTGAGAAAAGCTTGGGTGTCTGTGTTTTCTGGGTTTCGTTTCAGTGTTGGAGCTGCAGCCAGCCAAAGAATGTATAATGTTGTTCTCTCTGAAATGTAAAGACTATCTCTTGATCATTTTGTGAATTCAGAGTGATAACAGTTCTCAGTAGTGAATTTAAGCCTGATGTGCTTCTGTTAAAAGTTTTTTTTAATGTCTTATGGATGTTAAAAGGAAAGTAAGGATTACTTAGTGTTGTATTCTTTGGGGGTTGTATTTGAATTGATGGTTGCTAAGATGTTCACTGTAGGTTTTAATAAACGATTAATTTGAGTTCATAGAATAAACATTGTTTTGCTTTAAAAAATACTTTTCGATTTCTGCTGTACCACACCTGTAGGGTGGGCTGTGTGCTCCCCATACCCCAATCTAATAAAAGTTGTGGGTTAGGTGAACTCCATGATACACTTTGGGGTTCTCTAAACCCTGGCCCATAACATAAGTGTGTTGAGGGTTTCTGCCTGTACCACCCGTTCAGTCAGTGAGTTCTGGACCCCATCATGCTCTGGGTGGAAAGGATTCTCCTCAGTTCCCCTCTAATCCTTCTTCGAATCATTTTACATCTTGAGTATTGCTGGAAAAAAGAGACATTTTGTAAATTTTAGTCTTGCACTCATCGGGGCACTTTGCAAAAATACCAACATAAAGGCAAAACACAATTCATAGTGTATGAGATGCCAGTGCTGACTGGTTGGCAGGTGGACTCTGGATGTAGAGGTGTTTCCATAGAGTATGCACCAGTTGATGGTATAAGGAATCATCTCATTGTGCATTACTGGAGGTCAAAAAAGATCTTGAATTTTCCTCAGTTTGTAGAGAGAAACAAAAACAAAGGTTTGATGAAGGTTACATATTTCCCAAGGGGAAAATGGGCAATTGCAATTATTTCTCTGTATGACCATTGCTTAGAGTGTACAGAAGCTTGATTTAATGCAATAAAATCTTTTGTGTCTAATTCAAATTCTCTTACACAAATTCTCTTACATTTGTGCATGGGCGGAAACCCTTGAAACGCCTTACCTCAGTTGCACTCAGAATATCGTTAATTTGTCATTGACCTTGGCAGTTGGGCTTTCTGAGTAAAGGGAGTGGCGCCGATCAGTCTGTGGCTGTACCGGTTGCTTGATTGGAGTTTAATTGTCCTGGGAAAATGGGCCATTAAAATGCAAACGAGTGGAGGTTTTGATCAGGCCTCGTTACCTGTGTTTCAGATACACATAGGCTCTGTATCTGTCTGAGTCCTGAGTTGGCCATAATTCCCATGGTCCTTTGCAGGTGGCCATCTTAGATGGCTACATCAGGCTGTTAATCAGAGGCCCTGGAGCTCTGTGCCGAGCTAACACTATCACTGCTTTGTCCTGTCATGGATTCTCCTGAGCAACGCACTCGATTCAGATGTGAAATCCTGGCCAGTAGGTACTCTGCCTATTTGTGTCTCTGGCAATCTCTTCCTTGTAACAAAATGATCCATCTTCATAGTCCTCTTGCCTTGCCTGTTATCAACTAGAAAATGGAAGAAGCTCTCTTTGATTTGGCACCAAAAGCACATTGCAAGTGTCCTTCTTGTTTAAACCCTTATTTCCCCTTTTTTTTTGCCATTAGCATTTTATTTTTGATCCATGAGTGGTTAATGGACATGTACCTTTAAGTCAAGCAGCAGAGAGAATGATAATTCAGAAGTTAAAGGAAGGAACATATCTGCTAATCTCTGCTAGTTTGAACAGGACTTCAGACTTTTTAGCACCAGAGAGAGAGATGGGGTGTGACTCTGATTGATTGAAAAGGCCATACTCTGCCTGATAACCGGTAGTGATTGGATCCTATCCCAGTGGGATGGTTCAGAGACCTGAGGGAGCAGTTGGGTCGTAGACAGAGAAAAACAAGGACCTGCTTTCTCTCCCTCTCCCAAAAGGCTGAGAGTGTATTCCTGAGGCGGCAGAGAACCTGAATGAATAAATGTACAGGAAAACCATTACAGGCTTCATGCAAAGACCAGGGCACACCCACATGCGCACACACCCTGTCTGTCTCTCATTCTTTTGGCACATTGTTTTACTAGCCCGGGGTGGCGTCACTTGTGAACAGAATGCTTGACGTCAAGTGTACGTGCAAGGCGCATGACCTTCTCTGAAGACGGCACAGAGCCTCATTTTGTTTTAATTTAAAAGCTGGTGGTTAATGGAACCCTTTCCTTGTTGCAGGTGGTGGGGGGCAGAGTGAAGCGAGACGGTATTCTCATAAGCAAGGGTAGACAATATCTTCACCTCCAAAAAGAAGAATTGGACCTCCCTGCAATTTTCTTTTGAATATTTTTATTGACATTTTTTAGTATACACAGTAAAGCTTTACGTTCAATATTTAAAGCACATGCGGTTCTTCTGTACATACAATCGTTCTTGATGTTTCCTTCCCCTCTCCCTGCCCCCCCTCCTTGACATCTCCCTCTTTCGCTCAGGGTTTTCTGTCCCATAGCTCCTATTCTCCCTATCCTCTTCCATTTATATTTTCTGTTGCTGGTCTTGTGGGATCAGGGGGCGGGGGGCTTCTGCCCCCTCCCTCTGTAGTTCCCCAGAGTTTCCTCCTTTCTTCCTCCCCCCTTCCCCTTAGAGTTGTGCATCCCTGTCTGCTTTCTCCCGTCACTCGTTTTTTTTCTCTATTCGCTGTTGGCTTCGATCAGGTCTTGAAACAGGCCAGCAAACTGCCCTGTGCTTTGAGGAAGCCTTCTTCCGACCCTTTGATGGTGTACTTGATCTTCTCCAAATGGAGAAATTCTGTCAGGTCTGCAAGTCAGTCTGAAGCTGTGGGTGGTGCTGCTGATCACCAGCCGAGCAGGATTCTCCGGCATGCGATTAGGGAGGCGAAAGCTCAGGCGCGGCCCTCTTCCCCATGTGTAGCCCTGACTGTTCTGATACTCCCTCCACTTTAAAGAATAAATTAATCTCTTGTTCAATAATTCAACAGTTAAGTCTCAAATAATGCTTGTCAGGGAGTTACGGCCACATATTGTAGCTTTATCTTGAACACCTGTGTTAGCTTATGGCTGTTGTTGAGTCAAGAGTTCTGCTCCTTTCCCAAGGCACCTTTATTTTCCTTGAATACACTTAATACAAAACTCTATCACCACGCGTGCCACCTGCAACCCTTTACATATCAATGTCAATTATTGGATACTTAACATCAATTTGACATGTAATTGGAATGCCCATCCCTAACAGTCTGCACTTCTTTTTTTTAAAATTAATTTTTATTGAATTTTTTAAAATTTATACAACATCGAACCATAATAAAATACCAACAATAACAATAATGATAGCAATCATAAACATTCGCCCCTCCTCAATGAACAACACAACATATTAACCACAACTTAAATTAGCCCCCCCCCCCCCCCCCCCCGGGTTGCTGCTGCTATTGACCAAGATACCTATCTTTGAGCCAGGAAGTCCAGAAAAAGCTGCCACCGTTTATAGAACCCTTGTATTGATCCTCTCAGGGCAAATTTGACCCTCTCCAATTTTATAAATCCCGCCATGTCACTGATCCAGGTCTCCACACTTGGGGACCTCGCATCCTTCCACTGCAGCAAGATCCTCCGCCGGGCTACTAGGGACGCAAATGCCAGGACACCGGCCTCTTTCGCCTCCTGCACTCCCGGCTCCACCGCAACTCCAAAAATCGCGAGTCCCTACCCTGGTTTGACCCTGGATCCAACCACCCTCGACACCGTCCCCGCCACCCCCTTCCAGAATTCTTCCAGTGCTGGGCATGCCCCGAACATACGGGCATGATTCGCTGGACTCCCCGAACACCTGGTGCACCTGTCCTCACCCCCAAAGAACCTACTCATCCTAGTCCCGGACATGTGGGCCCGGTGCAGCACCTTGAATTGGATGAGACTAAGCCTCGCACACGAAGAAGAAGAGTTGACTCTCTCCAAGGCATCCGCCCAAGTCCCGTCCTCTATCTGCTCCCCAAGATCCCCCTCCCATTTAGCCTTCAGCTCCTCCACTGACGACTCCTCCACCTCCTGCATTACCGTATAAATGTCAGACACCTTCCCCTCTCCGACCCACACCCCCGAAAGCACTCTGTCCATCGCCCCCGCGAGGGCAGCAAAGGGAACTCCTCTACCTGTCGCCTAGCAAACGCCTTTACCTGCAAGTATCTGAACATGTTCCCTTGGGGGATCCCAAATTTATCTTCCAGTTCCCCCAGGCCCGCAAACCTCCCGCCAATAAACAGATCCCTCAATTTACTGATGCCCACCCTTTGCCACCCCCTAAATCCCCCATCATTGTTCCCCGGGATGAACTGATGATTTCCACCCAATGGAGCCTCCATCGAGCCCCCTGTTTCCCCCCTATGCCGTCTCCACTGTCCCCAGATTCATAGGGTCGCCACCGCCACCGGGCTCGTGGTATACCTCTTAGGAGAGAGCGGCAACGGCGCCGTTGCCAAGGCACTCAGGCTCGTACCTCTACATGACGCCATCTCCATTCTTTTCCACGCCCCCCCCCCCCCCCCCCCCCCCCCCCATCCCCCATTTACGCACCATTGACACATTGGCCGCCCAATAGTACACAGCCTGCACTTCTTAAATCCAGCACCATCTGACAAAATAGTGCAAGCACTCCTGTAAAGATATGATATTTCCTTTCTAAAGATGTATTCCTATTTGCAACATAAACATGGGTTGACTGGTTAAAACTCCAATTCTGAGTCCATGTCTGAAGCTTGGAGAACCAGCAAAGCAAGAACGCTGTGCAATGTTTTCTCCTACGAAAGTTGCTTGTTTTCAGCCATTGCTGCTAGCCGTTTACACTGTTGTGCAGTCAGTTCAGTTTCTGTAGTTTTCAAGGTAACTTTAAAATCATTAAATTGCTGTTTAATCAGGTTTCATTGTAAAGTTTCCGCATGTGTATAAAATGATGCGCTTGGGCTGTCATTTTGAAATCTTAATTTCTTTGATGTTCACTAATTATTTTCGATATGCAGTAGTAACCTATTGAATTCTTGTTTTATTTTTATTCTCTCTGTTCTTTCAAATAATAAGGGAAAAAAATTCATTTGGAACAGCCGCCTGCTTGAGATTTCAGAGCAGGGCAGCATCTTGTGCTATTTTGAAGAGTAGAGGCCTCATCGGTGAAATCTTGCACTGCATGTGTGGTGTGTGCAGATCACCAATGATCACGATAGCCAGCTCAAAGAATTGAAGCTTACGGATTATCTTCCCTCACACCTTTCTTTGATGCTGAGTAGCTTGCTGATAAATAGGGATTCCATCTCGGAAGTGTCTTTTCATTCGGCATCATAGCTTCATTACTTGAAATAAGCTATGCTGACGAGGCTTCTGATCCGTCATTAACATTTGGAGGATAATTAATAAGATTCTGAAAGAAATCAAGGAACCTGATGGGTCAGATATCAAGGCCCTCTCATCCCAACTCTGACAGACCAAAACAAAGACTTGAAAAACCCGCCACTAAAGAAAACTATTTAAATTTAACAAACTACCTCCTCCCCCCACCCCATCAAGGCAGTTCCTTCCTCCATTAAGAAACTTAACCTGAAGACGTGTATGGTATGATCCCAAATTGGCAACAGCTAATTTCTCAGACCTTTTGGAAAACCAGTGACTGAAGCTATCGGACAACACAACTGATATTGTGAGTAATTCACAGTTTGGATGACTCATGAAAATTAAAGTATTCTCCGAAATTTGAGAATTGCTGTGAAGGCAACAGGCCAATGTAACTCTCACTGTCTTGTATCACATGGATGCATACAGAGTTATTGATTAAAGGGAGGAGACATCAAACAAGAGAGCATCCTAAAATGGTTACAACACAAAAGGATGCCTTTCGGCCCATTTTGACCTTGCCTGATCTCAGCAAAAATAACTCATTTAGTTCCACCGCCCTTTCCTTTCCCCATGGACCTCTAAATTCTTCATCTTCAGATGCTTATCCAATTACCCTTTGAAAGCCACGATTGAACCTACCTCCACCACTTGCTTAGTCAGTGCATTTCAGATCGTAACTGCTCGCTGTGTAAAGAAGTTTACTTCATGTTGCTATTGGTTCTTTTGCCAATCACCTTAAATCAGTGTCTCCTGGTTCTGAACCCTTCCACCAGTGGGAGGAATTTTGCTCTCCTCAGTCTAGACGCCGCATGATTTTAAACATTTCTGTCACTCTCCTTTCAACCTTCGCTAAGGAGAGCAACCCCAATTTCTCTAACCTATCCACGTCAAATCTTGCCTGCGCTTTCTCCAAAAAGTTTGTATTCTTCCCAAATGTGTTCCCCAGAATTGGACACGATACTTTTTAGTTGAGGCCAAACCAGAAATTTATAGAAGTTCATCAGAACTTCCTTGCTTTTGTATTCAATGCCGGTATTTATAAAACTGAGGATTCATACCCTTTATTTTATATTGCCTCTCCTCATTCTTCGTACCAAAACTTATCACTTCACACTTCTCTGCATTAAATTTCATGTGTCACATGCCCATCCATTCCACTCACCTGTCTATGTCCTCTTGAAGTCTGTCACCAGCCTCCACATAGTTCACTCCCAGGTCTTGTGTAATGTATAAGTGTTGAGATAGTGCGTTACACACCCAAAATCTTGGTTATTAGTATATATTTTTTTAAAACAGCTCTCCTCGTACCAAATCTTGGGGAGCCCCAATGTATATCTTCCTCTATTCCAAAAACAAATTGTATTTCCTGTCACTCAGCCACCTTTGTATCCATACTGCCACTTTCTCTTTTATTCCATGAGCTTCAAGTTAGCAGGCATGTCCCTTCTGTGTCACTTGATCAAATGTCTTTTGTAAGTCCATATGCCCCACATTGAACATATTACCCTCATCAACCCTCTCTGTTGCCTTATCAAAAAATATAAACCTCAACTCCACTTTCCCACCTTCTCTTCGTAATCCTTGATACCCTTACTGATTAATATCTGTCTATCTCAGCCTTGAACATACGTAATAGAACATAGAACAGTACAGCACAGAACAGGCCCTTCGGCCCTCGATGTTGTGCCGAGCAATGATCACCCTACTCAAACCCACGTATCCACCCTATACCCGTAACCCCCCCCTTAACCTTACTTTTTAGGATGACCCAGCCTTAACAGCCTGTGCAGTAAAGAATTTCACAGATTCATTACCCTCTGAGAGATGAAATTTCCCCTCATCTCGGTCTTAAATGGGTGACCCCTTACTCTGAGATTATGCCCTTTGGTCTCAGATTCTGCTATGAGGAAACATCCTCTCAGCATCTATCATGTCAAGCCCCCTGAGAATCTATTGTGTCGCAATTAGGTCACAGGGGCAGTTCATTCATTTACCTTCCCTCAATTTTGCTAGGTTACAGTTTACCATATAAACGTATGAATAAACGTTTTATGCGGAGATGCAGAAAAATATGTCTTGACATCGAGAAACTTTAATGATACTTGCTGTTGAATAATGGTTGAACAGAAATCCTTTCACGCGGCTCACTGTGTGCCAGTAGATGTACTTTTTGCTGATGGCTTATTATATTCTCCACAGGCAGAAATAAAAGTGCCACCCATCCTAAATAAATAAATAACCATAAACACTGCAATGAAGTTACTGTGAAAAGCCCCTAGGTGCCACATTCCGGCGCCTATTCTGCATCACAAACCAGCTGTCCAGCCCAACCTAATCCCACTTGTCAACATTTTATCCATAGCCCTGCAGGTTATGGCACTTCACGTGCACATCCAAGCACCTGTTAAATTAGGTGAGTGTTTCTGCCTGTACCGCCCTTTCAGGCAGTGACTTCCAGACTCCTACCACCCTCTGGATGAAAAACATTTCCCTTACCACCTCTCTCATCCTTCTACCAATAACCACATCCATGCCTCCGAGCCAATGACCCCTGTGCAAAGGCCCTTCCCATTCACTCTATCCAGGCCCCTCACAATTTTGTACATCTCAATCAAATCTCCCCTTAGCCTCTTCTGTTCTGAACAGAACAGCCCTGCCTGTCCAATCTTCCCTCTTAGAGCCAATTTTCCAGTACTGGCAATCAGCTCATTAAAGAGATGATCAGTACTGTCCACAGCATTCAAGTTGTGGCCAAATTAATGTTTTGCATAGTTCCAGCATAGCCTCCCTGTTCTTGTATCCTATGCCTCACTGTTAGAGGAAAGTCTTCCATGTGCCTTCTTAACCACCTTTTTGACTGTCCTGCTACTATCAGAGATCTGTGGACATTAACTCCAAGATCCCTCACATCCTCTACACCTCTCAGTATCCTCCCATCCTTTACCTTGTTTGACCTTCCCAAATGCATCACCTCACACCTCTCTGGATTGAGTTCCATATGCCACTTTTCTGCCCACTTGACGAGTCATTGATTTTTTTTTCTTGCAGTCTACAGCTAGCCTTCTCCTTATCAACCAAGTGACCAATGTAGCCACCTGGGTTGGCCACTTCCTCACACAAAATGGAAGAACACAAAGGTTACAGGGAAAAATGGACATTGGCAAAGAAACAAGCAGTTTGCAGAATCCCTGTATTCTAGCTGCTAAAGAAACCAGACAGAATTGTAACTAACGGGCTGCGCATATTAAGTGAGTGATTCACGGTGA
This sequence comes from Scyliorhinus canicula, assembly GCF_902713615.1. Taxonomy (NCBI): domain Eukaryota; kingdom Metazoa; phylum Chordata; class Chondrichthyes; order Carcharhiniformes; family Scyliorhinidae; genus Scyliorhinus; species Scyliorhinus canicula. Next base: position 124,383,215 of record NC_052156.1, read on the forward strand.
TTTCCAGGCACAATGGACACAATAGTTAACTGCAATCGCTACATTCTATAGAAGGTCAGACATCCCAGCGCCAGTGGAGTCTGAGACAAAGAACACCAATAAGGTGGAAGGAACCGCCCGGTGATCGAGGAACAGCCCCGTTATTGGGGAAATTCAAATCAATCGATTGGGAAGAGACCCAATCGATTGCAGGTTTAGAGAGGGTCCGCCCAGAAGGACGCGAAGCCCCTGAGACCTATAAAAGACAGGTGCCAGGACTGATTCTTTCTTCTTGACCAGCCGGCTCTCCCAGCAGAACACCTTTGCAGCAGAAGACCTTGAGAAGCAGAGGCCTGGTCAGCAGCCGCCATCAATGAAATGTCATACAACGCACGCTACAAGAGTAGACACTCCTGACCCCTTTAGTCCACACCAACTGGAAGCCTGCGGATCCAGGACAAAGCAAGAGGCCATTGTTCCCTGATCCGGCAGTTCCCTTATTCCAGATAAGTATTGGCCTGTTAGTGGTAGGAATAGCCTAGTCTTTTAGTGTTATATGCATGAGTAGTAAATAACTGTGTTATAATGTCTTGTTTTGAACTTACTAACTGGTGTATTGAGTCATTGGTCTCAACTTGAACTTGAATCTTGTGGCGGTTTCATAACGATACCTGGCGACTCTAGAGCTAAGGAATAAAACAGAGCCAATTGAGTGTAAAGCAAACTCACCAAGAACGAGCAACACCAATTATGTGTCATTTACAAAATTCTTGACCATTCAGTAATACTGACCCCTGAAGAACCTCACTGGAAACAGCCTTCCAGCCACAAATATTCTAAGAGGTTCAAAGTTTTATGCATCTTCATCACTACTTGATTTTATATTCTCTAGATACAGAGACACATTTTATAATAATAAATGGAGCTTTGATTCATTCCAGAATCCAGCTCCTGCTTACTGCTCAGAACATTCTAAATTAACATTTGGACAAGTTTGACCTACAGTGCTTTAAAGTGGTGCTGAAGTGAATACATAGTTGCATAAATTGGCACTGGACTCTATCTGCTTTCGAACCAGCACATTTCTCTATCTTTGCACTTCTTTAACTGCTGGTTTCTCATGCATGAAATTCCCCGGTGCTTGAGTACAAAATGCAATAATAAAGGCAACGTGGATGAATGTATAAATAAAGTAGGCATGGAGGCACCCAGTAATTTATTGCCCATGTGAATTTGACTGCTGGGCCTGGATTTCAGATCTGGGTCACAACCATGTTAAAAGAAAACTGATTTTAAAATAAAGCACTAGATCACTGCAGGCAATCTATTTATTTATATTTCTTTTAGTGCATAGGGTTGTAGCGATTACATTCCATTGTAAATTTGTATTTATAGCTCCAGTTTCATTGTGAACAAGTTGTATTTAAATCCTTTTGAGCAAAACTCTATCTGACATCAGAAATGATGCATGTCAGATCACTGAGGACATTTTCTGCAAATAGGAGCAATGTCCCTTAAGCATTTAGCTGTACTTCTCTAAAATGTGGAATTTGTTTTATCGGTTTTGAATGCAAGTGTAAGTTAAAGCATAATACTTTATCATGAATAAGTGAGTATAAATTCAGGAATTGGGCTTGGTTTCACAGTCGACAGTGAAGCAATGACGCTCTTCAATTACCTCGTGGAAAGCTCTTCACAAAGGTCCAGTGATCTAAGTGACGTGGATTTTCCCTCCCCTGCCATAGTGTAAATCTGGCACAAGCCAAGGATAACTCCAGGCATCCAACAATAGTGCCACCATGAAGCAGGGTAACCACCTAAACAGATCGAAGTATTCGCACAGACCGTAAACCTAGAATTTATTCTCTTTATTGAGAAGTTTGCATTCAACAAATAAAATGTTACGTTTTCCGAGAAACTGAAGTTGTTTGACAGTAATTATCAACTTCGTCTCCTGTTAAAATCCCTGTTACACCTCATTCAACAAAGCTTATCTTTTTTCAAGGAGGTTTATACAGTGAGAAGAGACAAATAAGATTGCAAGTTGTCATCAGTTCAGTCATTCCCTTTTTGGTTGCATTCTGATGGGGCATCCATTGATGAAGTATGGAATCACTGACAGCAACTTCTGGATTTCCACTTTAGTTGCGCATGTGGACTCCAGAAGTTGCTGTCAGTTTCAGAGGAGCAATGGCGGTGAGCGCTGATCGGTTCACTATCATTACTATTGCAAAATCTGGGTCATTGTCAGTTCAATAGGTTCTGATAATTGCATTGCTGCATCAAAAGTGCTTAGAACTGTCAAAGTTCATGTTCTTTTTCTTGGCGAAAAAAATCAATCTGAATCCACTGAGACATTAATGGAAAACGAAGGGGCAAATCATATTTATGTAGCAGCCTTTGTATTCTTAGAATGCCCCAAGCGAACTGCCAACTCAAGCAAGTTAATCAGGGTTGGCCTGAATACAACAGCATTGGTACCAGAGTCAAAATTTCACTTTCAATTGGACTCTCATGTACAGTCATTTCCCAGAGGATAGGTTCCCATTACTCTTGTGTAGCTGACTGAATGACTGAAGGAAAAGTTTAGCAAGACCTCTTTTCTGCCCAGTCAACCATTATATAGCATTGCAATGGGAAGGGGAGAAAATAAAATGGAAAATTATCATCAGGAGCCACCTAAAATAGTTGTTTAGTTACTCAACAACCATTTCAAAACTAAGCATGAATGTAAAAATTGTGTTGGGGCAGAGTGTAAATATGAACAAGTATGAAAACTAGCTTTTCCCAGTTGACTGAAGAACGTTGGTTGCCTGGGGGTAGAGCTTACCTGAGAAGTTTCATGTTTAATCCTTCTTTATGTTTTAAACATAGGTATGGAACTGGTGCACAGAGGAATGCAAAGTCCTTGAAGGACACACTGAACAAGTGAAAAACTTCAAGCTGTTGAGAGAACCCCAAATTCTGTCCTGGTCTTTTGATGGGACTGTGAAGGTAAGAAATAAATAGTGAAAAGTTTTATTTTAATTTGGCTTCAACATATAAAGCCAAAATATGTTGATTTTTAATAAAGATTTCATAATATTAGAAAGGAAACTGCTGTAACCTGTCCAGATCCTATTGGCTGGGGACAATTGGTTACTCCATGAGGTATTTTGGGGAACATGAGCTCCTCCAATGGGATGGGGGGGTTTGCAGTGCAATCATTAGCAGTGCCCCTATATAAATAGAGCTGGTCAGTGTGGTACCGGCTCGGGAGGGAACCAGTAGTGAATTATTGGAACGGTGTTGTAAATAAAATTACTTTCTGTTTGACTCTACAAACTTATGCTGGATTCTTCGTGACTCTCACAAAAGAAGCAACTATCACCGTTAAGAGGGAACCATAGATTCATCCCGGGGAACATGGACGGGGGATTCCAGAGCTGGTACAGGATGGGCATCAGGCAGCTGAAGGATCTGTTTGTAGATGGGAGGTTTGCGAGCCTGAGAGAGCTGGAGGAGAAATTCGGGCTCCCCCCGGGAAACGTGTTTCAACATCTGCAGGTGAAGGCATTTGCTAGATGCCAGGTGGAAGGGTTCCCCTTGCTCCCCAGCAGGGGGGCGAGCGATAGGGTGCTCTCGGGGGTCTGGGTCGGAGGGGGGAGGATATCGGACATATACAAAGTAATGCAGGAGGCTGAGGAGGCATCAGTAGAGGAGCTGAAAGCCAAGTGGGAGGGGGAGCTGGGAGAGCAGATAGAGGATGGGACATGGGCTGATGCCCTGGAGAGGGTTAATTCTTCCTCCTCGTGTGCGAGGCTTAGCCTCATTCAATTTAAGGTGCTACATAGAGCCCATATGACGGGGACAAGGATGAGTCGGTTCTTTGGGGGTGAGGACAGATGTGTCAGGTGTTCGGGAAGTCCAGCGAACCATGTCCATATGTTTTGGGCATGTCCGGCACTGGAGGAGTTCTGGAAGGGGGTGGCAAGGACGGTGTCGAGGGTGGTGGGATCCAGGGTCAAACCAGGATGGGGACTAGCGATTTTTGGGGTTGGGGTGGAGCCGGGGGTACAGGAGGCGAGAGAGGCCGGAGTACTGGCCTTTGCGTCCCTAGTTGCGCGAAGAAGGATACTGATACAGTGGAAGGACGCGAGGCCTCCAAGCGTGGAAACTTGGATTAATGACATGGCAAGCTTTATCCAGTTGGAAAGGGTCAAATTCGCCCTGAGAGGGTCGGTACAAGGGTTCTTCAGGCGGTGGCAGCCTTTCCTCGACTTTTTGGCTCAAAGATAGGGTGCAGAGGTCGCAGCAGCAGCAACCCGGGGGGGGGGGGGGGGGGGGTGGCAACAACGGGTGTGGTGGGCTATTTAAGGTTGTAATGCGGACAAATTTGTTCGCAGTTCATGTTTGATGTTAATTGTTGCTTTGTTTGTTTTTGGAGGGGGGGAGGGACAGCGCGCGCGGGGGGTCGAGCGGGGGGGGATATGTGGTAAGAGGGAATATTTTGTAATAGTCTATGGTTAGGGGGGGTAAATATTTTCATGTAAAAAAAATCTCTTCAATAAAAATTATTTAAAAAAAAAACAAAAGAAGCAACTATTTAGGGAGAAGTAATTTAAATGTAAGGTCCTTCACATGACACGTTAAAAAAAATTGTTTACATCTATAATTGGTTCTGGGGAATTTTGTATTTTTTTTTGTTTGTCATCGAGTGTTGGCTTTGAGTATTTAGCTGTTAGGTGCAGCATGTCCACATGTCCATTTGCGGCCCCTTTACCGTTGTTACAACAGTGAGGTCTAATACTGCGCCAGCGTAAGTTTTTTTTTTCTTCTAGTTTCCGTACTTTTCATCGTCACTGACTATCTGAGCATAATCCAATTGGACCAGGATTTGAAATAATTTGTGCCACGGGCCTAGGTGCACTAGAAGCTACGTATTTCATGTAACATCAGTACAGACTTTAATCCTATTATTTTGGGCTCAACTAAAACTCCCAGAATTCAAAGGATAGAATGCCCTAATCACTTTGACTTGAAGCGGAGCAAAGAGTAAGAAATTGACAGCTAAAGAGTCCATTTATAGAATTCATGAGCTTGATTGAAAGAACTGTGAAGTGGATATGTTGTGCTGATGGAGTAGGAGGCATGCCACATTCTGGAGCCAAAAGTGAATTCTATAGTTAGACCATAAGGCATAGGAGCAGAATTAGCCATTCGGTTCATCGAGTCTGCTCTGCCATTCAATCATAGCTGATATGTTTCTCATCCCCATTCTCCTGCCTTCTGCCCATAACTCTTGATCTCCTTATTATCCCCTTATTAATCAAGAACCTATCGATCTCTGTCTTAAAGACATTGTGATTTGGCCTCCACAGCCTGCTGAGGTTGATTTTCACAGGTTCACCACTTTCTGACTGAAGAAATTTCTCCTCATCTCTGTTTTGAAGGATTGTCCCTTCAATCTGAGGTGGTGCCCTCCGGTTCTAGTTTCTCCTACAAGTGGAAACATCCTCTCCACGTTCACTCTATTCAGGCCTTTCAGTATTTTGTAAGTTTCACTGTGATCCCCTCTCATCCTTCTAAACTCCATCGAGTGCAGACGCAGAGTCCTCAAACGCTGCTCATATGGCAAGTCATTCATTACAGGGATCATTCTTGTGAACCTCCTCTGGACCCTCTCCACGGCTAGCACATCCTTCCTTAGGTACAGGGCCCAAAATGCTCTCAATAATCCAAATGGGGTCTGACCAGAGCCTTATACAGTTATTCTGGATAGGCATGTACTGGGAATTATTATTTCATTTTTGAAATATACAGTGTGTGTTTTTAAAACATTACAAGAACTTGTTAACCTAATAAAACCTCAGCACGAGATATAGTTGGATCTGATCATGCATCTGGAACATGTGAACTTACCCTACAACACACATACACTGCCATAGTTTCCAGGAATGTTTCACCATTTATTTCCTAAGGAATAAAACTGGTTACCTGCTAATCCTTGGGAACCGCTCCCCAATGTAGCAAACCTCACTACTTTCAGTCCCCGTTTCCTTTGAATAATGAGTGCACATTGCCTGGGGCAGGTTGCACCTAGCATTGCACGATTATGTTCTTTCCGACTTGAATATTATCTACTTACTGTTTCCTTATGAGAAACTTTGCTACCTATTTTCCACTTCTCCATGCATACTTTTGAAGTTAAGTTAATATTTCATTATTCTGTTTCTTGTTCTTGCTTACCACTCCAATTGTCATCTTTAAATGAACCAGTATTTTTATATCTTGTTTATTTGTTGATGGGGGTATAATTGAATAAAATCTCCTAAGCGGTTCTTGGTTTCTCTGTCTTTTTGACATGTTCTAGTTTGCTTTCATGTTTTGAATCCTGCTGCCTTTACCATTGATACAATCCTGTTCTATTACACCTCAATATCTTATCTGGTCCATGTGAGTTTTGTTTGTAACTCCAGCAACAGTCCTTTAATTACTGCCTATGCATATTCTGTGGATATTCTAACTGCTTTAACAATTTATTTAATAAACCTATATTATGACCTATATTATGTGCAAACATAGAAAATAGGAGCACGCGTAGGCCATTCAGCCCATCAAACCTGCTCCACCATTCAATGTGATCATGGCTGATCCTCTATCTCAAAACCACACTTCAGCTCTCTCCCTAATACCCCTTGATGCCTTTAGTGTCCTGAAATCTATCTATTTTTTAAAAAATATTCAGTGACTTGGCAGTCATAGCCTCATGTGGCAAAGGATTCCATAGGTTCACCACCTTCTGAGTGAAGACATTTCTCCTCATCTCAGTACTAAATGTATCCTGACATTATGACCCCTTGTTCTAGAGAGGGGAAACATCATCCCCGCATCCAGTCTGTCCAGGCCTGTCAGAATTTTGTACCTTTCAATGAGATACCTTCTCATCCTTCTAAATCTAGAGAATACAAGCCTATTCAACCCAATCTCTCATCATAAGACAATGCTGCTATCCCAGGGATCAGTCTGGTACACCCTTGCTGCACTCTCTCTATGCAAGTATATCTTTTCTTAGGCAAGGAGACCAAAACTGCACACACTACTCCAGATTTGGTTTCACCAGGGACTTGTACAGCTGCAGTAGAACAGCCTTGCTCCTGTACTGAAATCGTCTTGCAATGAGGGCCAACATACCATTTGCTGTATTAATTGCTTGCTGCAGGGGAATGCTTGCTATCAGTGACTGGTGTACAAGGACATCGAGGTCCCTTTGTACATCAATATTTCCCAATCCATCACCATTTAAATAATACTCTGCCATTCTGTTTATCCTACCGAAGTGGGTAACTTCAAACGTAACCAGGTTATACTGCATCTCCCACATATTTGCACCTCACTCAACTTGTCTAAATAGCATTGAAGCCTCTGCTTCCTCCTCACCACTTGCAATTCCACCTAGTTTTGTTTCGTCAGCAAACTTGGAAATATTACATTTGATTTCCTTATCCAAACCTATGATGTATATCTAGCTCTTCCCCTTTAAGCAACAATATATTTGGGTCACTCTTTAATTCATTCCTTCATGAACATTCTACTCTAGTGATATGAATCACATAATCAAAATTGCTCTCTTATCTTGTGTACCGTAATAGGATCCCTACTAAGGATTAGCTGCTCAGTAAGCTGAGAAAGGAAGCAGTTTTGCTGTAATTTTCAAAACATGGTCCTCTATTTTTTGCTCTGCTGCTGTTTTCCTGTCACTGATTCTGAGTAAATTGAACTAGCCTTGATCATTCATAAGGACGTCCAGACTGCTTTGGTTTTCCAAAAACACTGCCCAGGTGAAATGTGACGGTATCCACTAATTTATTTATGTGGGTGTGATGTTTACTATTATCCATGTTTTATGTCCTCTACTTGTTTTATGGTAGGTATCATCTACAAATGAAAATCTTGATTTAGTGCAGAATTTTGACTTACTAACCCACACTTACATTTCGGACTCTGCATACTTATTTTGTATATTCCATACATTGGTATAAAATCATGGACATTGCTGTTTCACCAAATGTTAATGGTGATTTTGTGCACTTGTTAACTGATGCATTTCATGCTGCTGAATTCATTCCTTACCAATAATTTTGTGATCCTGTTGGAAAAATCCTTACCATTATCTGAACCAGTTTTGAAAGTTGTCGGGGTTTCTGATTGCTGAATCACTTTTGAAAATAGTCCAGGTTTGTTTTTAATTTCAGTAAGCGATATTGTTTCTTCTTCCCCTTTGTGTCTCTGGTTAAGGGTGAATGTAGGTCAACTTTCCCCAAGGCCCCAGGACCTTCACTGTGCTGCGCTGAAGGTCTTTTTAAAACAATTTTATTCTTTCATGAGATGTGGGTATCGCTGGCAAAGCCAATGTTTTTTTTATAAATGTTTTTTATTATGTACACAGAATAAGATATATAAGAGAAGGGCACACACAAGAAAAGTAATAATAAAAAAGAAATATAAAATAAAGTAACTGGTAAGGTATCATGCACTAGCTCAACAGCAGCAACTCTATACAATTGGCAATATTATTTACAACACATAAGTAGGCATCTGTTTTGGGGGGGGGGAGGCATCTGTTTTTGGGGGGGGGGGGGGGGGGGGAAGAGACTGGGGAGGTAGATATACATTTGGGTGCCGGAGAAACAATTACAGAGGGCAATACTCAAATGGGTGTGGTGTTGGTGTTGTCACTTGCTTTTCCCGGATGGATTTCACTGCTGTTGTCGTTTCGCGCTCACCTCCGCTTCAGCCGTTCGTCCCGTCTTTCGCCTGGATTCTTCTTGCTGTCTGTTCCTGTAGATGCCAAGTTTGTTATCGTTTCCCATGCCCTCCTTCCAGCTATCATTTCCCTGCCTACCCCCACCTCCTTGGTTCTCCTCTGTTGTTCCTTGTCTCTTCACTCTTTACCCCCCCCCTCCTATGGTTCGCCTTTCTTTCCTCCTAGGCTTAGCTGTTTCTCTCCTCCCCCCCACCACCACCACCCTGTCTAGCTCTCCCTAACATGCCTTGGTTACTTTCCCCAGATTCCTGGCTACCTGGCTATTCTTCTGCTTGTTCGTTGGCCACAAACAGGTCCCAGAACAATTGGGTGAATGGCTCCCACATTCTGTGGAAGCCGTCATCTGACCCTCGGATGGCGAATTTGATTTTCTCCATTTGGAGAGATTCTGAGAGGTCAGGCAGCCAGTCTGCAGCTTTGGGTGGTGTTGCTGACCGCCAGCCGAACAGGATTCTACGGTGGGCAATAAGGGAGGCAAAGGCGTCCGCCCTCCTCCCCAGGAATAGATCTGGCTGGTCCGAGACCCCGAAGAACGCCACTTTCGGGCATGGCTCCACCCTCACCCCCACCACTTTGGACATTGCCTCAAAGAAGGCTGTCCAGTACCCTGCAAGACTGGGGCAAGACCAGAACATATGGGCGTGGTTGGTTGGGTCTCCTTGGCACCGTTCACATCTATCCTCCACCTCCGGGAAGAACCTACTCATACGGGTTCTTGTTAAGTGGGCTCTATGTGCCACATTTAGTTGCGTCAGGCTGAGCTGGAGGTGGAGTTGACCCTATGCAGTGCTTCGTTCCAGTGTCCCCACCCTATTTCAATCCCCAGATCCTCTTCCCATTTCTTTCTTGAAGGTGTCGGCCCTTTCTACCAGTCGGTCATACATGTCGCTACAGTTTCCTTTACAGTATGCTTGCGTTCAGTAACTCTTCCAGTAATGTCTGTCGTGGCGGTTGTGGGTAAGTCCTTGTCTCCTTTCATAGGAAGGTTTTGAGTTGCGGGTACCTTAGCTCGTTCCCCCTGGCTAGCTGGAATTTCTCTGTCAGTTCGTCCAGTGTTGCGGTCCTGCCGTCCGTGTATAGGTCCCTGATTGTCAGTGTCCCTCAGTCCTGTTCCCACTTTTTGAAGGTGGCGTCAGTCAGCGCTGATGTGAACCTGTGGTTGTTGCAGGTGGGAGCTTTGTCCGACATTTTGGTCAGGCCAAATTGCTGCCGTAGTTGGTTCCAGGACTGGAGGGTGGCAGCAAAGCCAATGTTTGTTGCCCACCCCTAATTGCCCTTGAACCAAGTGGCCGTTTCAGAGGACAGTAGGCGTAGACGGGACATGAGGAAGAACTTTTTTTACACTAGGGTAGTGGGTGCCTGAAATTCGCTGCCTGTTTGTGGTGGGGGCAGAGACCCAAAACTCTTTTAAGTATCTGGATCTACACCTTAAGTGCTGTAAACTACAGGAAGGTGAGATTAGAAAGGCACCAGGGTGTCCTCGGGCTGGCATGGACAAGATGGGCCAAATGTCATTCTCCTGTGCTGTAAATATTCTATGGTTCTATGGCTGTTAAGAGTCAGCCACAGTGCTGGGTTCTGGAGTCACATAATAGGCCAGGCAGGCAAGGACGGCAGATTTTTCCCTAAAGGACATTAGTGAACTTGATGGGTTTTTAAGACAATCAATAGTCACTATTTGTGAGACCAGTTTTCAATTCCGGATGTTATTAATTGAATTTAAATTGGGATTTAAATGGCGGGATTTCAACTTATGTCCCCAGAGGATCATCCTGGGCCTCTGGATTGTTAGTGCTACATCACCTATTTCCCTCAAAGGGAAACTTAATCACTGTGCAACCATAAAAGAACTAGAGGAAAGGAGACAATTTCTGTACAAAGGATTCTGTTTATACTTTAAATGGTGTGCAAAGTTCTACTGTCTGGAATAACAAACAGGTCTGCATATTTGAAACCAAGAATGTTCTCATTTTTAATTTTTAGTTTAGTTATTTCCTCTGCTTTCAGTTTATTTCATGAATAGAAAAGGAGCTCCTTATCCCAGATAGTACAAAACAAGGATAATGTACGATTGTGAAGAGTTTTAACTAGGTAACACCATTGTGAAATTCCAAACATGGTTTTATTCAGATCATGAAACACCAACAGGCTATTAAAACTTCATTAGCTTTTAGGTTAAAACAATGACTTTGAAGTAATTAAACTATTATTACAAACTCCCTTGTGAATTTAAAAGATAGATCGAATAGTTTAAGCATTGTTGAAATAACGTAGATAGGGAGCAAATATACTCAGTATCGAGTAAAACATACCCCCCCCCCAAAAAAAAAGTTATACCAAACATTGTCAGCCAACCTTGAGGCTTTTATTGGCAATTACTGGTTCTTTGTGAAATAAATACTCCACACATGCTGAAGTATTCATTTGAAAATGCATTGCTTAACTTCAATAAGTAGAAATGTGAACTTCATAGCAAAGACAATGAGAGATGTCTAGCATTTCAATTCAATGACCATCATTCCATGTTTCAGAGTAGGCATGAACTAATGGCATTTGTGGATTTTGCTTAAGGGCACTGTGAGAAATGGAAGCTATTGCTAAATGCCAATATTCTCATGTTCCTATGCTCCTGAGTCCAGTATGGGAAGCATTGAAACTTTGGCAGTCATTGAATGTTTAAAGAATGTGCCAGCTACAGATTGGTTCAGCTCCTGTGGTCAGCAGCAAATGTAGAATGCTAAATTTTCATTATATTTACACTTATTCACAGATTTTGTATGGGCTTTTGCACTGCAACGTGCTGTGGCTAGAAAGACACCCTCTGTAGGGGATCTAAGACTAGTGTGAACAAGAGGTGCAACTTAGCAAATCAGATTAGAGATTGTTCATTGGGGTGTGCAAAGTCTGAACCAGGGAGTGCAAGTTAGAATATTTAATTCAATAAAAAAATCATGTACAGAAAGTGAAATTAAGAGAAGGGGAAGATAGGATTAAGGAAGAAAGATAAAAAGAGATGAAACTTGACGAGGCAGTGGCATAGTGGTATTGTCGCTGGACTAGTAACCCAAAGATCCAGAGTAATGTACGAGGGACCCAGGTTCGAATCCCACCACAGATAGTGAAATATCAATTCAACAAAAAAAGGAAATCTGTCGTCCTTACCTGGTCTGGCCTACATGTTACTCCAGACCCACAATAATGTGGTTGACTCTTAAATGCCCACAGGGTTGGCAATAATGGGCCACCGGCGCCGACATCCCATGAACAAAGAAAAAAAGTTAAAATGTTTTAAAATCTCAGACAAAATTTAAATCGGAAGCAATACGACTTCACACTTGTAAAAGTTCAGATTCAATGCTGAAGACTTTAGCAAAAACGAAGATTTAAAATACCTTTAAAAATTCACGTGCATAGGCAGCATGGTGGCACAGTGGGTTAGCCCTGCTGCCTCACGGCGCCGAGGTCCCAGGTTCGATCCCTGGGTCACTGTCCGTGTGGAGTTTGCACATTCTCCCCGTGCTTGCGTGGGTTTCGCCCACACAACCCACGGTAGCATTGTGGATAGCACAATTGCTTCACAGCTCCAGGGTCCCAGGTTCGATTCCGGCATGGGTCACTGTCTGTGCGGAGTCTGCCCATCCTCCCTGTGTGTGCGTGGGTTTCCTCCGGGTGCTCCGGTTTCCTCCCACAGTCCAAAGATGTGCAGGTTAGGTGGATTGGCCATGATGGATTGCCTTTGGTGTTAGGGTTGCCCTTGGTGTTGGGTGGGGTTGCTGGCTTGTGGGGATAGGGTGGAGGTGTTGACCTTGGGTAGGGTGCTCTTTCCAGGAGCCGGTGCAGACTCGATGGGCCGAATGGCCTCCTTCTGCACTGTAAATTCTATCTATGAAACCCAAAGATGTGCAGGGTAGGTGGATTCGCCATGCTAAATTGCCCCTTAATTGGAAAAAATGAAATTCACGTGCATTTGAATGGGAAAACCCCAACTTTGTTGGAGAGTTTAGTTAGCATCTATTACATAAGTACCGTTATTCCCATCCACCATATGAATGCTGCATCTTCCAACAACATATTGATGTACCACAGTTCAAGCCTTTATCTTGGAATATTACTTTGGCCAAAGATGAGGTAAATATTCTTGGGACTGTGAAAATAAGAACTGAACAGACCTTCTAATATAAATAATACTGAGTTTCAGATTCTCAATGAGATTGGCTTGTGACCCACATTGGTTGAACCTTATTTGCGAAGGTGCTTGCAATACAATAATCAATTATCTGTTGCTTGTGACCTTTTCACGGTATTAGAATTTTTCTTTCATTTTTGTTTCGATGTTTAAAAAAAAATAGCAAAGTTTTAGGTTACACCTAAAATATGAATTTGTCAAAATATGATTGATCTTTGGGACATTTGAAATTTTACACCGAATCTTGAAACAAAGAAATTCCCAATTAAGGGCGATTTGGCCAATACACATACCCTGCACATCTTTGGGTTGTGAAGGTGAGACCCACGCAGACACGGGGAGAATGTGCAAACTCCACACGGATAGTGACCAGGGGCCGGGATCAAACCCACAGTACTAGCCACTGTGCCACCATGCCGCCCACATCAAATCTTATTGCATTGTACAAGTTTAATTAAGTTGCTATTTAGTTGTGTGGATAGTGTGGGTGTCTAACACGGAGGGAGAAAAGTTATTCTGTTTGATTCTCATGTTAATCTAAGTGACAATTTGGTTAATGCAGATCTGGTGTGGAATGTTCCCATTTTCATTTCAGCATAAAACCTTGTTCGTAACCTTTAATTCATTTCAAGGTTGCATCAGACCTCAGTAACAAATTACTTTTACCATTTAGGTATGGAATTACATCTCTGGCGAGTTGCTGAAGAACTACGATTGCCATAAAGGATCAGCCGTTCTGTCATGTGATGCATCACCCAGTGGCAGTAAAATTGCTTCTGCTTCTGCAGATAAAAGTGCCAAGGTTAGTATTTATGTTTGTTTTAAAGTCTGAACTAAATACCTTGAATGTTGTCTGTTCAAAAATTGCATCTAGTTTGTGTGTATGGGATAACTGGACGACTGTTGGAAAGTGTAGCATAGTGATGTTAGCCTCATAATTTGTGAGTGACGCAGGCTACAAAAGAGATTAAATTCTGTGAATCAACACTTCTAGCTGTACCATACCATGCATTTAGCTACGGTCATTTATCCACAGATTTAAAATCTGATTATTTATTGTTGTATTGTTACGATGTATGTAAAGGGTTGAGCAACAGCAGTAGAAAAATCACACTCGTTTAAAGAACTGATGGTCTTTTTTGTTTTAAGATCCATTATAGGGATGGAGGGAATTTCTACGCCAAATTGACCACGCTATAACTGATCTGAGAATGTAAAATATTGAGAATACTAAGAGTGGAATGTTGTTTTATCCACTGCTTGATGGATGCAGAAAATAAAATAGTTTTAGAATGTAAAAATAGGACGGAGAATGCAGATATAAACATACACAAGCCAGAAAGATACAGCTGTGTCAATATTGTAGAGTGTGTATTTGTACATGGAGTATATTATACTCAGGTTGCAGTACTAAAACTTAAACTCTTCACATTACTTTTAAAAATTGAACGAATTTGGTCCTAATAGGAGATGAATTGCATATTACAGCATATCATAGTTTAAGGAAATTAAAATTCTTGGTCAAATGTTTAATCTTTAGGCCCATCAAATCCTACTTGACAACATTCTAAATAATTGCCAGTGTTCTACATTAATTATTTTTGTCATCTAGTAACATGTAGAGCATGCTGAAGAAACATTTTTATATAAATTCATGATTGACCGTTAGATTATAAGTGTAATACCCCAGATAATTTATTTTAAAGAGCTTTTTTGATCTGAATATTAAAGGCTCAATGCAACGCACTCTCCTCAAACTACCTGACAGTGGATCTTTAGCAATCTCGTCAAAGTGAGACTATTTAGAGCCAATGTTCTCATAAAAGGCTGGAGAAAGAGTAACTTATGTTCAGAATTTATCATCAGCGGGAATCATATTCAGTAAGGCTTACTCGGGATTCAGAACCCGTCTGTGTGACCTTTTAAGGTCAAACTTCAAGCCCTCCTCAAAACTGGCAATTTAAAGTCATGTTTTATAAATAAAACAAATACAATCGTCTGAAATATTTATGAATTGTAAGTTTTGAGTCTTTCCATTACTTCAGACCTTCTAAATTGCAAGTTGATGGAGAAAAGCAGACCTCTTCTGCAATGACTGGAGCAATGCCTATGCAAGCTTTGGGTACAGCTGTCCAATTAGCTCCACTCCTCTACTCTTGTCCCATAACCCTCTAATTTGGTTTTTGTTAAAGTTGCTATTGAATCTCCTTCCAACACTCTTCTTGGCAGTGCATTCCAGATCACAACTGACTGTGTGAAAAAAGGTCTCCTCCTGTTGCCTCTGGGTTTTTTTCAGCAATTGTTTTAAATCGGTGTCCTCTGGCTCCTGAACCTTCTGCAATTCAGAGTAAATTCACCTTATTTCTTCAATCTAAATCATCCATGATTTTGAACAAAATCTCAACTTTATTATTCTCTACTGTGGACAAAGATCAACCCCAGCTTCTCCGGTTGCATCCAACATAACTGAAGGGTTGTTATCCTGAAACTTCTTGAGGTTTTCAATGGCACAGAATTTCTAATAAGAAAGGACAGTTCAATGGTGTCCATTAACAGCCAGCCCTGGATTTATATCAATCTCAAAGCCCAATCCAGTCCAGTCCTTTTTTTGTCTGACTGAGCACGCTTTGAGATTTCTAGGGCTAATCCTTCATGCCCACTGATGTCATCAATGGTTAGAAAAGCCACAGGTTACTAGATTGTTCATTTAAGATGGACTAATGATTGAGTCACCAAGACTCATGATCAACGAGTGGAGGAGGAGGGACTGGGGAACCGTGTGTGTCAGCCATGTTGGCTGGGTAAGGTTGTTGGTCGGGGGGTTGTTATTTACTGAGTTATGTTTACATTTGTAATTGTTATAAAATCACAAATGCCTTAAAATGTATTTTTTTAAAAAGACAATTTTTCTGGACTACAAATTAAAGCTCACACTACCATTACATACCTTGTCGACAAACTGCCATTAGAATGTGAAGGTGTTTCTGTCATGCTCAGTACAAGCATTGAGGACATTGACTATTATGGACTGTCAGGTCACACTTTGTGAAAGTGGTCCAAACTCTGCTAAGGTGGTTGCAACTTAGCATATGACTTTGAAACATTTGAACTGTGGACAGTGTTCGATTCTGTGGCCAACACTTGTTTCAACATGGACCTGAATGGAGGGGACTTCTCAGCCACCTGTGAAGTTTAAACATCTGACTGTGTAACAATGAACCTTAGTTTGAAGAATATGAAATTTCTATACTGTTGGCCTCATGCATGAGTGTGGCATTGAACAAACCTAAGCTCAAGATGGGACAGAGATAAGGGCGAATGACCATTGTCAACTGCTGTTGTATTGTGGTGGTGTGGGCCTCTAACCCGGCAGTCGTGTGACTGAAATTAAGGCTGGCCATTGGGATTATCTTTTCCCACCGGCAGTGCACCTTGCCCACTGGTTTCCCAGTGACGTGGGGTGGCTTCAATGGGAAATCCAATGGGGGAGGGGGGGGAAGAGAAGAGAGAGAAAATCCAGCCCTGTCGGGGACTGCGGTATAATACAACCTGAACAAAGCTAGACTGGGTGTGAGAATATATTGAAGCATCAGGAAACAACTGAAAATCTTTCTCATGCAGCTAAAGTATTGCACTTGTTCCAACTTCATAGCTATTTGTCTATCATAGGCTTTGTAGATTCATGAAAATCCTTTGTTTTGAAAAAAATATCTTTCACTCCAACTAAAGTATCAACTCACCCAAGACGATATCAGGCCTGCATCAACATAAAGGCTGAGTTATACATTTAGTTTGTATAATTACGACCTTAGTTTCATCCCACCTTTGTGCGTGATAGTGTGAGTGAGACGAGTGATTAAAATTTGGGTTGCAAGCACTCATGGTCAGTACGTGTGGCAATTAATATTTTTTAAATCACCAAAGCCTGCTGCTGGAGTTTATTTTAAATTAGGCAAAATCACTCCGAGGATAAGGAGCTATTCAGACCTTGCATACAAATGTCCTAATTACAGACCGGAAGGGACCACACCAATTCTGCCCATAACTTGTATTACATTTGGTTTGAAGCTTGCTGACTCCAAAGTGGTTCCGACAAGACACAAGTAAGTTAAAGTTAAAACCTTTCCCCTGTCCCCCAAAAACAAGAATTTTTGCTTGTGCAATTGGCAAACCTGTATTGAATAACAGCGCAACAATTCTGTTCATCGTCAACCAAGGGAGAACTACTGTGCAATAATTTAATTGAATCTTAAGTCAGTGTTGCAGCTCAGCATTTATATGTGGTAAACACGAATAAGAAAAATCACGGGCACAAGAATTTATATCTTCTCCCTGAAATTCTTGTACGAGGAAACTACAGATCGTTTTCATTTTTTAAGGACAACGCACCTGCTCACGAGCCATCCCAGTAGGAAGATGTCCCATGTTGTCCGCCAGGAGTTTTTGATGCTTCACCTCTATTTTGTTTCATTTTGAAAAACTGAGGATTTCAGGTATCATGTAGATTGATATTGTTTGCACACTGGATTGACCCATTATCTCAGTTAGGAGTTTACGAATATACAAACGTATGAAATAGGAACAGAAGCAAGCCGTTTGGACCCAGAGCTGCTCCGCCATTCCATATGATCATGGCTGATCTGTTTATGTTGAGTCCCACGTTCCCCATCAACACCCGATAATCTTTGATTCCCTTCCCCTCAAGAATCTATCCACCTCTGCCTTAAAAATATTCAGTGATCCCGTTTCCACTGCCTTCTAAGTCAGAGATTTTTAAAGTTGCAGAACCCTCAGAGAAAAAATGTCTCTTCATCTCTGTTCTATAAGAATAACCCTAATTTTAAAACTGCCCCTAGTTCTGGACCCATAAGAGGAAACATCCATCAATGTCCACCTTGTCATTGCCATTCATGATCTTATATCCTTCTATCAATTCACCCAATACTCTTCTGAACTTTACTCTAATATTGTGTGAGGTTTTAGTCTCCTTATTTAAGGAAGGATGTAAATGCATTTGCGGCAGCTCAGAAGAGGTTTACTTGATTGATGTATAGAATAAGCAGGTTGTCTTATGAGGATAGGTTGGAAAGGCTTTGACCTGCAGGCACAGCCTGATGGGAGACATGATTACGGTATCAAGTCGTCAAGCAATACAAATATACAATACCTTCGCTTTTGATAGCGAAGTGGAAAGAAAGTACTTTGATGAAGTGATACAGTACATCGATCAGTATTTCTCTCCAAAAAAAAAAGAAAACATTTGAAAGGTACATATTTCGTGTGCGTACCCAAAAACCTGGTGAATCTTTTGACAGCTTTGTAACCGACTTGAGGCTAAGGGCCCAGTCCTGCAATTTCGGTAATCTAAAGTCATCAATGATCCATGACCAAATTGTGTTTGGGATATCGAATGATAAACTGTGTGAGAGATTGTTACGAGAGGAGTACCTGAAATTAAAAAATGCTATAAAGATCTGCCACACGAGTGAGCTGGCTGCACAGCAGATCAGTACGCTCAGCTTGAAATATTTTGACGCCAATATAGAAGAGGACGTCAGCACCACCTGCATTGTGATGAAAGGAACGACCATGAAACGCCATTCTGGCAGTTTGGTGGGACTGACGTGATCACAAAGAATGCCACGGTTGAGCAGGACACAAGAAGTGTTAAAGCTGTACGATAGCGTATGCAAAGCATGAAAGTGAGATTGTAGAAGCAGACACTTCACATGAGAGCAACTCCGCTCCAAACAGACTGATAATGGAAGAAATCATGCCCACCCTGGAGAAGCTGACTCCAGAAGCATATGGTGAGTCATCTTAGGCTCATGAAATGGATCCAGAAGTCTACTACTTCCTGATACTCGAGGCCACTCCACCCAAAGACGTACTAGAGGAGCAAATGGCTGTATCCATCTGCAGCTCCACAACAGCAGGCGATGCATGCATTATATTAACAGACGAGGTGAGCCCCAGTGCAGATCTTCAGGAAAAGAAGACTTGTACATTTTCATTTTGAGGGACAATGAACCATCACTTGGGCCTCAACCACAGGATAAGGAATAAAGCGCCAGCACCCATCACTGAGGACATGGATCCAACCCAGACACCAGAGTGTGAGGTTCTGCAGCCTCATACTGAAGATGCAGACTTGACCACAACCGCACAACCCTCACAACAATTCCTGCATTGGGCGTCTCCACAGACGATCCACAAGCAACCAACCACATGGCACACTCCAGCGCTAAGACAGGTGCAACCAAAACCAAACAGAAAAAGAGGCATACACACAGGTTCCCCTCTACAAAAAACAAGAGGAAGAGAAGGAATGTGGGGCATACTGTAAGTCCCATCCATAGTGATAAGCAAGAAGACATCGGTAATGTGGCCGAGAGACCAGAAAGTGAAAGTAGACAATACTGCAAAAAAAAGCATTGTGTTAAACAGTTAAAGAAGCTGATGACGCAGGCACGGCAAGCAAAGAAGATGATCTTTAGGACCCATTGAGTCAAGAGGCTAAACACGATGTTAAAAAAAAGAGACAGGCAAGAAAGCCAATATTTCACAAGCAAAAGCAATGTCAGGAAGCTGATCAGAGCCCAAAAGATCAATGGGGTGATGCTGTGGCAGATGTACAATGAGCTGTGCACCAGAGAAATGGCCATCAGGAATATCATATCGTTGAAGCACAGTGGTGTAGGTATATCTGAAACCTGGGTAAAATAGTAATATAACTCATGTTTTTGTAAGACAGTTTTCGAAAGGAAGGAGGGATGTGGTGATATCCCTGTGCACAGTTTTGTAGAAAGTTAATGATGCGACCTCCGACCAGCAGATGGCGTCAGACATCCATCATGCGACCAGAGACACCAGCCAGTTGGTAGTAGGACGTACGAGAGGATAGTCACAGGTAGTTCCAATAGAATTCATTTAATAGTTATTATCTGTAGTTATCTCTTAGTTATCTTTCCACGTATTTGTGAATAAATCATCTTTATAGTTAAACAACTAGATGTTCTGTGTACCTCATTGCAATGGTCATCTCACAGAACACAGCAATACTTCTCTACTTATCCTTGTGTCATCTGCAAATTTAGCCACAGTGCTTTCATGAGGTTCTCTCCTCATCTAAGTCATTGATGTGAATTGGAAATGCTGAGGCCCCAGCACAGACTCCTGCAGGACTCCACTCATCACATCCTGTCAATCAGGAAATGGCTCATTTATGCATGCTCTGTTTTCTGCCAACCAGCCAATCTTCAATCCAGATTAATATATAACCCCCTATCTAACTTTGCAGTAACCTTTGATGTGGCACCTTATCAAATGCTTTCTGGAAATCAAGTACATTACATCTACAGGCTCCAATATATCTACAGAACGTTCTTATTCAAAAAGCTCCAGTAAATTATTTAAGCGTGATTTCTCTTTCATAAAATCATGCTGATTCTTCCTAATTACTTTGAGCTTGTCTAAATGCTCAGCTATAATCTCTTTAATGATTATTTCTCACATCTTCCCGAGTACAGATGTCAAGCTTGCTAACCTATAATTTCCTGTTTTCTGCGTCCCTCTTTTATTGAATTGAGGGGTCATATTTGCCACTTTCCAACACATCTATTATCTCATTCACCACCTCTTTAAAGATCCTAGGATGAGGTTATCAGGACCCGGAGACTTGTCACCCCAGAGCTCCATTAATTCGCTCAGTATCACTTCCCTAGTGATTGTGATTTACCAAGTTCCTCGCTCCCCTCCATCTCCCGATTTACATTTTTTACTGGAATGTTTCTTATAACGTCTATGGTGAATACAGAAGCAATATATCCGTTTATTTCACCCACCATTTCCTTATTATCTAATAATTCCCAATTCTCACTCTCCAGAGGACCAAACTTACTTTACTTACTCTTTTCCTGTTTAAATACCCATGGAAACTCTTGCTGTCTTGCTTCCTCTTAATTTATTACTCCTTTTAGTCATCCTCTGTTTTTCTTTATATTCTGATCAATGATCTGATGCTTTTCTTAGCTTCTCTAGTTAACCATGGATGATGGCTTCACCCTTTAGAATTTTCCTTTACAGTAGGAATATACTTATTCTGAGATTCCTGAAATATCCCCTTAAATTTCTCTCACTGCTTCTCTGGTGATCTATCCCCTAGCCTAGTATGCCAGTTCACTTCACCTAGCTCAGCTTTCATGCCCACATAGTTGCCCTTATTTAAGTTTAAAATACTAGTTATTGGACCCATTCTTCTCCCTTTCAAACTGGGTTTGTTATTCTTCAAACAATCTCAAATGACTGGTTGCTGAAAGATGAGGTTCTTAGACAAAATGTAGTCTTAATGGATTCTTAAATAAGCTTCCATTTTTTAAACAAATGTTAATGATAATAGAGGGATTTATCTTTTGGTACTACCAAAATGTTTTTAAAATTTTGCTCGAGGTCTCAATCCTGGAATGCCCCAGCATGTATTAAATCTAAGTTTGGAATTAGACTCCATCCCTATTCATAGTGATTCCATTAGGATATCGGCATTGTCCTTCCCAATCTTAGGCTTCTATCCAAGTCGATTTCCGCTCATAAATCAGAAATTTGGTGTTGGAAAACTGCCTTGTTACTCAAGGTAGTAATTTAGGTGACCAAACCTAATTTATTTGGCATGACCATTATATAATTAAAGGATCATTACATGACTTCCAAGAACTTCTTCCAAGTCTGACTTTCTGCCAAGGGAGATCCATGTTCAATCTTTTTATTCATGTATTAATGTCTTGGGACTATAGATTCCACAATGTCAATGATAGACATGCCTTATTCACCTCTTTTGACAGATCCAAGCTTATTTGTTAAATCAAGGCACTTTGTATACCCTGTGGATTATCTGTTATGAACCATGCATGAAAAGACTTGGAAGGTCAATTTTCTATTAAACTATAAACAAAAAGTGTGAAAATGCTGAAGGTTTTCTAGCCCAGGCCATACTTGTTTTTTGGGATAACTTCAGAAAGGTGAATTCAAAAAATATGGAACTATCTTCATGGCCAGAATTCTCTGGTCGTCGGGATGCTCTTTTCCCGCTGGTAGCGCACTCCTGCCTGGGGTTCCCCGGCAGCCCAGGGTGGCTTTAGTGGGAAATCCTATTGACACAGGCGTGTACAGAGAATCTTGCAGCCAGTGAACAGCGTACCGACGAGAAGCACGCGGCTGGGGACTGGAGAATCAAGCCCATATCTTTATGAAATCACTGCTGTTTGGACCTCGCTGCAAAAAATTTTATTTTTTGTTTTATCTAATTTGACATGTCAGTGACATTAACATCCACCTCCCCCTTCAACCAGAGCATAAGTTGAGCCCATGCTCAACTCACAGCTTTTGCCTTTACTAGCACTCCATCACTCTCCCATGTGGCCATCTCACTCCTCTATGCACTCACAAACATGCAGTGGGTGCTTTACTCTTGAGACAAAGCTATAGCATTCAAGATACAGTCGTGTAAGAGCAAGAGCCTAAGTCTGTGGGGCAATTTGTTTTGACAGGGTAAATTCTGGGTGATGTAGTCCACCCGTGGCTCCACTTTCACCCCCTTGTGCAGGGGTGAGATGAAAGAAACAGAGAACCCTGAGGCTGTGGGTCAGCCAGACCAGTGCACATACAGACAGCGGCTGCTTTGTGTAGGCGCACACACCCGCACCAACCTCCTCCATCTCCAAAAACCGACCCACGCACCGGCCTGGGAGAGGAGAAAAATCAGGCTTAAAGGCAACCTGCTTCCAGTCCCTGCTTTCTGTATGAATTCCGCTGAGGCCAGTTCCGAGTGCCCATCCCCCCAGAGACGGACACAAGGTCAGAACTTAGCTTCTTAGATCAGCCCTGCTCCCCTCACCCTACCTTGGTGGCCTGAACTTGGGGCCGGGTCTGTCTCTTTCTAGCTCTGCTTCATAAGCGAAAAGGCCAGAAAGGGTTTTATTAGTTAGCTCTGCTGCTTTTTATTGGAGTTTTTCCATGTTTACAATTAACACAACAAAATCCCCAGAACTTGTACAGTATATAAATACAAAAAAGGACATTTGAGCACCAACACAGTTAGTTCAGCTTAATCATTAATCTTGGTGCCTCCGTTTTACCAGAAAAGGCAGGAGGCAGATAAACGAGAGAATGAAGGAGAAGAGGAGAAAGCATGGGAAAGTGGCACACACCTTCACGTGTATCAGAGACACTGTTCAGGCCCTATCAACACCAAAAAGCCTAAACCACTCTCCATCAAGGAAACCCCACTGACTGAAAAAAGAAGTATCGTCAAGACACCCACCAACAGGCTATCTCGGGAGAAATACAACTCTCCTCCTCCCAACAGGATAAGGGACATGCTCTAGCAAGCCACCCACAATAATATAGGATAGAATCTCCGGGCCACGCTCGTGTGTGCAGGGTGGCACAGTGGTTAACACTGCTGCCTCACAGCGCCAGGGACCCGGATTCGATTCTGACCTTGGGTGACTGTGTGGAGTTTGCACATTCTCCCTGTGTCTGCCTGGGTTTCCTCCGGCTGCTCCGGTTTCCCCCACAGTCCAAAGATGTGCAGGTGAGGTGGATTGGCCATGCTAAATTGCCCCCAAGTGTCCAACGGTTGGGATTACAGGGATAGGGCAGTGGATTGGGCCTAGGTAAGGTGCTGTTTCGGAGGCTAGGTGCAGACTCGATGGACCGAATGGCCTCTTTCTGCACTGTGGGGATTTTTAAAAATATAAATTTAGAGTATCCAATTCAATTTAGCCTGGCCAATCCTGCAAATCTTTGGGTTGTGGGGGCGAAACCCACGCAAACACAGGGAGAATGTGCAAACTCCACACGGCCAGTGACCCAGAACCGGGATCGAACCTGGGACAGCAGCGCCGTGAGACAGCAGGGCTAACCCACTGCGCCACTGTGCTGCCCTCACTGTGGGGATTCTATGATTATGAAAACATATCTTTCCCAATTCCATTATACCAGAGGCACCAATGACATATTATAATATATTTTCCTCAGATATGAGATCTCCCTGTACCACTGCAGGAGCCAGTTAAGGATTCTTGAACCACAAAAAAAAGAAATACAATTGGCAAAGACATTCATTCTAAGAGGATATGTTCCGTATAACCACAAGATGCAACAAAACCTCAAAATCCAGTACAGTATCATTCCACATATTCATACAGAGAAGACCAGCAAATATTCCTAAAATTGATTCAGATGATAGTTACTGTGGTTGGCGTCTCCCTTCACACACAGAATGACAGGATAAAACGATACCAGGGTAAAGACACCATGCCTCACGGTAGCATGGTGGTTAGCATCAATGCTTCACAGCTCCAGGGTCCCAGGTTCGATTCCCGGCTGGGTCACTGTCTGTGTGGAGTCTGCACGTCCTCCCCGTGTGCGCGTGGGTTTCCTCCGGGTGCTCCGGTTTCCTCCCACAGTCCAAAGATGTGCGGGTTAGGTGGATTGGCCATGCTAAATTGCCCGTAGTGTAAGGTTAATGGGGGGATTGGGTATGTGGGTTTAAGTAGGGTGATCATTGTTCGGCACAACATCGAGGGCCGAAGGGCCTGTTCTGTGCTGTACTGTTCTATGTTCTAGAACATGGCTCTATGGTGCCTGACTCCCTCCATAGGACAAAGCTGCACATTTTCAAGCTAACCCAGCCTCCCAAGGCGTTCAGGCAATGAAAGGGTACCCAAAGCTAAGGGGAACAGCAGGATACCGCCATCAGTATAAAACTTGATCTAGCGGTGTACACACTCATTTACAGGAGCTAATAAAACACGGATACATGCACCATGCCAAGACCTGCCACAAAACAGACCTCACACCTCTCCAGTCAAATCAGGGGCACTGCCCAAGCTCCTGCTGACACTGAGGAAATGCCATTGATAAGAAGAGCCGCCAAGACATCCATCACTGGGGTTTCTCAGGAGGGAATACGACTCTTTCCACACACACTCTCCCCCGACAGCACTATAGGGGAAATACTCTAAAACTAAATATAACAAATCAGAGTCTATAGCAGCACCTCACCTACCCAGATAAAGAAAGGAAATCCAGAAAGTGAGAGGAACACCAGGATTAGCCACTGAATGCCAAAGTCTTAACAACGTACATCTTCACAAAAAGAATACCAAAGAGAGAACATCATAATAAACATGACACATTAATGATGAACTACAGGATAAAATAACTATCCAGTAGTTTAAAAAGACCACAGCCATGACAAGATCATCAAACAGAAACGAGAATCCATCCAGAATTTCATTGAAGCCCCTGCACCTTAGCCATGTTGTCGACCCAAAGCCCTGGTAAAAAGACACCAACGCCCCAATGGGTGGCCAAGACCCATCATGTCCAGGCGTCCCCAACCCATCTCAATGAGCACTGAGGACGAGACAAGGCCTCAAAGACCGAATACAGTATGCTCCATTGAACTCGAAACGCCTTTCAAACCTTCAAATCGAGATTGTGAAAGCACGGCAACCATTTCTCCGATTCGGCCAGGGATTTATCCCCAGCTCCCCATGGGAGACCGGGTGCATGAGAACTTCTTCTTTGGCCCCATCTCTCCATATTAACCAGGATGTTCGACATACCATGCAGCAGGATTTGTAAGGACTGAAGGCGGGCTCCCAGCGAGAAACTGCTCTATCAACTGACCAAATTCTCTTCGCTTCATTCGTTCTCTTTAGGTTAGGGCATCTCGCAATTCATCAAAGTGAGCAGCAATAATCTGTGTTGGGGAGCCGAGACAGTCATATCACTCATAATGGCATCTACACATCATCTCGACTCCAAAGGCATCGCTGAAGCACAGGCCCGTTCACCAGCGAAATTGCCAATGTAAATCCGACTGCCTTAATCAACCATTTATTTTCTAGAGTTAATTCTACTCCCCCCCCCCCCCCCTCACCAAAATTTAACCCGAATCTTCCAGGAACCTAGCACAAATCATACATATCAGGATCACATGATTATGGTTCTGCATCAGGATTTTAAAAAAGGGTTAAAAGATGAGTAGCGCCAGATCTCACAAAAATGCAACCTCTCCCACGTTTACATCATGCGATCCCCGCTTGGCACTTTTTAATGCTCGTTTTTATTAATTACACATTTTTTTAAATTATCAATTTATTGCTTTGTCATTACTTTTTTTCCTCAGTAAAGCACACAAGTTTCCTTCATAATTCAGAACTTCTATTTTGAAATTCATGTTTGATGTTGTGCCAAACTAGATCTTGGAGCATCTGCTGCTGGATTTCTTGCTAAAGAGGAATGAGGGGCTCACAAGAAGTCTGATCACTTTTTGACGGCTGGCAAAATGTTCTTTTTTGTTTCATTTCCAACACTTCCCGTTCCCATTGCTCAGCACGTTTGGCAGCATTTGTGCATTGAGAAACCAAAGTCAGTGACCATTGGTCAGAACTAATGCACATTGTAGACCTGAAGCATCCAATCCCTCTCCACAGATGCTGCCTGTAGGGTATTTTCAGCATTTCTGTCTGTGGAGCATTTTTTCAACATCTACGTTATGTTGCACTCCAAAAATATCCTCCATTCTGGACATTTGTATGTGTGGTTACAATTTAAAATGAGAAAATATTTATCACTCACTGCAAAGCTGGGCTAAATCGCTGACTTTTAAAGCAGGCCAGCAGCACGGTTCGATTCCCGTACCAGCCTCCCCGGGCAGGCGCCGGAATGTGGCGACTAGGGGCTTTTCACAGTAACTTCATTGAAGCCTACTCTTGACAATAAGCGATTTTCATTTCATTTCATTTGCATTTTCAAGTGTAATTTTGCTGTAAATAAAGCCCACTTGTATGAATAAAAATAACTCATTGTTGCTGATGAACTGGGTGATGCTAATTGAATGGAAGGTTTTGCCATTTTCAAATTTGAAAGTGAAACCAGGGTTCATGCTCCACTGTTCGTTCAGGATATTCTCAATTATACATGGGATTGTTGTCTGCGGTGCTTGTGAGATTCCTATCTTTTAGATGTTGCTATCTAGATACTGTATAGGACCAAGTTCAAAGAAGCAGAGCTGGTTTCAAAATGGAACAACCAAGTTGTGCATAATTATCTGACCAAGCTATGGTTGTAAAGGACTGAAACCTGAGCTTTTGATGGGCTGAATAAATTGAAGCATAGAGTATAAAAGCAAAGAGGTTTTGCTCAACCTGCATAAAAGTTTCACCCCACTGTGACTCTGGTTCACAATTCAGGGCACCTGGAGGTTGTGAGGGGGAAGATTAAAAGGGATGGGACAGTAAGGGTCATGGTAATAGGAGAAGCACATAGCCCATGATTTATTTCCCTTGCCCTGATTAAATGGTATTTTTGTCTCAGTAATAGTTAAGTACTCTTTCACCGATATGTACGGGCATACTATTGAAGGATGAAAGAACCAAAATAATTACGGGAGGAAATATGGAAAGGATGAAAAAGATAAATAAAATAAAAACAAAATTTATATCATTATCTCTGAAAGAAGTGACATTTTAAAGTCTATGAAAATTAATTCGAATAATTAACTGCACGTTTTGGTTGACTTTTTAAATGTTCAAACTGATTAATTCATACCAGAATGTACAAATTGGTATTTTCTCTTCCTTGAATTGTATTATTTATGACATCAGTTGTAATGGATATAATTAGCCAAGTGTTTTTCTGGTGCCTTCTGTTTTGTGCATCACAAAACTATCTTGGGAAGGAACAAAGTTGGAAAACTGCAAGGAAATTGCTTTTCAAAATATCAAGTCAATAAAGAATATTACAGATACATATCATCTGCACCATGACGTGCAAACTTGAGTACTATTTCAAGGCTCAACTGCAAGAGAGGCGTTTGTGGCAGATACAAAAATAATACATTATGCAGAGTTACTGTATCCGTTCAAAACCTAAATATGGCTCCAAAAATTCACAAATTTGTTAGTTCAGAGATGTCAAAGCTGCTTATAGAATATAAAATGGCTGTTTGCATCACTTTAGGAGAATATACGAAGGAGGAGATGTTTTACAACCATCGGATTCTTATTGAAATGAAATGTGCCGAATATTGATTTTGCTTTCCGTAATATTTCTGGCAATAAATCAAGCTGACATCAGGACAGGAGCAGGAGGCCATTCAGCCCCTCGAGCCTGTTCTACCATTCAGTGAGATCCTGGTTGATCTGTGACCTAACTGCCTTTTCCCCAAATTTCTCGGTGCCTTTAGTTAACAAAAAAACTCCCACAATCTCATATCTAAAACTGACAATATACCTAGCTCCGACTGCTGTTTGTGGAAGAGAGTTAGAAACCTTTGCAAATGTTTCTGTGGAGAAGTGTTTCTAAATTTATTCCTGAAAGGCCCAACTGCATTTTAAGCTATGTGCCCGAGACCTAGACTCCCCATCCAATGTACCTTAACATCTCTCCTTAACTTCTTGAAATCTTTAACCAAATCACCCCTTAATCTTTTAAATTCCCGGGGGCACCACCCTAGCCGCCTCTTAAAAAAGTCTATTCAGTATTTTAATCAGAAACTGGTAAAGTGACCCAACTGTGTGCCAAATGTACTTTATTTTGCATGACCTTGTAACGTTCCATATCTTTCAGGTGTAAAATATTAAAAAGAAAACTTATGCTACGTAATAAAATTCATGTATAACGATGACATAAATCATTCCAAGACCGCAGAATCTTGGTGTTGGCTATTGCGATCCGTATCCACCCTGCACAGCTAAAATTAGAGGTGCCAACTGGTATCTCGTGAGAAGTCTCTGGAATTCCCTCATTAAATCTGTTTCCCCCTCTCCTCTAAAATGCTCCTTAAGATCTGCCTCTTGGACCCACTATCTTGCTCGATAGTGTTCAATTGTTATTAAATGTGGGTGCCACTGCAACATTAACAAGGTGCATTTGTATAACGCCTTTATAGCCAATGGAGTACTTTTGACGTGTAGTAACTATTGTAATTATACTTTGAGTGAAACTTTGGAAACTATATTCCTGTTTTGTAAGTATATTTTTATAAAAGGTAGTGTTAGTTACTTTTAACTTTATTTTATCTGTAACATGATATGTGTGTGTTTTTTTTAAAGATTTGGTGTCTGAACAGCACGATGCCGCCTCTTGTTTTGACTGGCCACAATGCCTGTGTCCGAAGCTGCAAGTTCACTTGGGATAATGAATACTTGGCTACCGGAGATGACAATGGTGAAATTAGGGTACCTATCACCTGCCATTGTTTTTTTTAAATGTTTTTAGTTTCATGGGTTTACTTTGCTAAAACCACAACATATTATAGGAAATGAATTTGCTTCCTGAGCGTTCATTATTTTGTTGGGACTATACCCAGTAAATGAACACTCATGAGCGAAGATTAATTTAGCCAGATTCCTGCCTCTAATGTGCATGACCTACATTGCTGAGTGACTCAGAAGAATCCTGAAAGGAAAAAGAAGGACACTTAATGTTAATATTGTAATGGAGAGTGTGACATTATGTAGAATGTCTAGAATATATAGGATTAATTTAATATCATAATTGACCACTAGATGGAGCTAGATGCAGAACTATATAATGCACTGACTCTCGGGCTTCTGGGAGAAGTGCAGAGGAGAGGTCAAGAGAGTGCAGAGTACAGTTATAGATAGAGTGTAGAGACTAGTATTAGTAGAGTGTGGAATTGAATATTACTAGATTATTGCTTGCTATAGGAGTAAGTGGTCGAGCTTTAATAAGTAGTGTTATTGAACTTAGCTTCCCTGGACTTTGTGAACACTGCGACATCCATCCTGATGATAAGAATCACAAAGAACACCACAGAGCGGTGGATAACACTGGTATTTGTAAAAGATAGGCTTGCAGACCACGAAGGTACAAACAAACAAGAGTTTTATTGGATCGACTGTTAGGATAGACTGTTTGTTTGCCTGCACAAATGGCTGATGACATCATCAACACATCACGTAATTGGACTCTGACCTTCTTCCAACTAGGAACAAGCATGAATACACAACAAACATACTAATGACAGTTTTGTAATTCCCTGACGTTTGGATGAAACTTGCTATAATTCATAAAAATACAATGTAAACCAGACACCCAGGGTTGCTAGCCTATGGAAGCAGTTTTGATTTAAAGGAACCGAAGAAAGCAAATCTTTGGTTTTGAAGACTGGCTTGTAACTATTGTTGGACATATTATTTTCGTAAGATACTTTTGGTTGACTTGTTGAGGAGGTTTGATTCCACAAATTGTGGCAGTGCTGTACTTTGTTTAGATTTGATTGGGATTCCGGTGAAGCAACAAGGGCTTTCAGAACAGTGAGGTGGCGCAACATCTGCTTATATACTGGTACCCAACAATCATAAACGCAGGTGAGAGTGTATTATTTTGGATATGGCAGTGGGCTCTGATTCATCAGGGTAACAGTGCCACCAGTAGAGACTAAAGACTTTCTTACTCCACCACCAATATGGCACTGTCAATGGCTGTGAGAGCTGCTTTATGTCTTCAGATTGTAATACTTTTCACCATATTCTTTGCATTGTTCTTTCCCTTTTGACCTGACATCAGCTACAAACCTGTTGAAACACCTTTTAGGTCTTACCAGATACTTCCAGAATGTTTTCATCCAAAGTGATTTCATCCTGCTGATTTTCACCAGAGATGCAATTTTGCGCACTCTTTCGACCTCCACCCCAAAGTCTTGCTCGCTCTTTACAAAAGTCCACAACCACACCAGGAACTATGAACTTTTCTTCATCCGAACTGACCATGGAAATGTACCTTGAATCAAACTCTCTGCACTTGTCCGTAGACTTTTGAATTCTGGGCTGAACTTTGCCACGGTACAATTCTGTAAGATGAAAGAAGCTGCAGGCACAATACAGTATAGTTGGGAATTAATAATTTTTCTTTAAAAATTTTTTCTTTATTTGAGACCAACTACCTTTGGGAGCAGTTCTCAAATTTCCTTTCCTACTTTAATTCGGAAATGCTACGTAATAGTACTGATACTGACATATTCAGAGATTGTGTTTTTCTCTGGCTCAATGGTGGGAAAGAAACAGACCTGTCTAGTATCCAAATATGCAAATGTATAGCACGCCGATTAACTACGTATTCACAACCATATTCAATGAAAGCATATGCAGGTTTTGTTATTAACGTCGTTGAACTGGACTGTGAAAGGGGGTGGACTTGTCTGGTACCTAAAAAAAACCTCAGGAGTTGCATGTCTTGTTCAAGTGAGCAAACATTATTGTGGGCAGGCAAGTAGAAGCCCAGCTCTGACGGGTAGGTGTTCGCAGTACAATGTTTGAGCCTTCAATCTGTACACAGCAACAAGACTTGACGAGCTGTTTCTCTAATTGCATCAACTTCCCACCTCTCACACTTCCCGACCTCATCTCTCCTTGATTATGCTCTTTCATCTGTCTCACGGGCAAGCTTCTCTCAAGTTCTAGTACCTTAGGGTTTATGCCAAATATCACATGATTCCCATTTGTCAGTCTGCCCTTACACTAAGCATCACAGTAGAGTCACACATTGCTTACTTAACCCTGGAGCCCAGTTTCAGCAGATGAGATAGTAAAAAGGAGTTAATCTTGGAATGTATTTCTTTGATTAGATCTGGAGGGTACAAGATGGTTCCTTACTCCATATTTGTTCGGAAGAATCCGAGAACAAAGATTCCAAACATGGAGGCTGGGTTACAGATCTTCACTTTTCTCCCAACAGTAAGAAGTTGGTCTCCACTGGTGGCTACATAAAGGTATGAGCAAATAAAGTGGCAACTCTTGAAATGTGGTTTCAAAGAAAAATTTTACTTTAACAATTTTATTGAACCTTTTCTTTATTAGGTTTTTTGTTGTTGACTTAGCTGTAAATTAAGCTAGAAACCAGGAAAATGTTAATTATTTTCAACTGCTAGGGAACTAATACAGCCTTGAAGCAACAAATATTTCATTCTTATTAGATGGTTAAATCTAGCTTTTATGGGAATTTAATATCTAGTTCCGTGAATATAGAACAGATTATTCTGATTTTAATCACGTATTTGTGATGTTTAATTACTCTTCCCTTTTTTGGAATTTTTCTTTATGAAATGTGAATAATATAATGATTTCCATCACCACAAACCTTGTCTACATCTATGCCAACTTGTTAACGATACCTTGAAAGTAGAGTGGTTATTTACAGCATTTACTGGGTGAGTTCATGCCCACCAGCAAACTAAACTCTGAGCTACTTGGGTATCATCAGCAGAGTTCAAATTATACTCACGTTTTTGCTTACATTTAATTTTAGGATTTATGGAATAATGCATGTTTTTATTTGCTCATAGGATGTGGGCATCTCTGGAAATGCCCGTATTTGTTGTCCAGCCCTCATTTCCCTTGAGAATAACTTAACAGTTCATTTGAATGCAATTTTCAGAAAAAACACTGATGATTAGATGCATGCAATCATATTGTCAGAAGTGGGCAGTAACAATTCCACATACTCTTAATTCCAAGTGAGTAAAGGGAATTAAAATCCACACTTTCTTTGGACTAATTTTCCTGATAATCCAGTAGTTCTAAGTATTTCTAAACAAAGTCATGAGGTAATAAACGCACTAAACCTTTTAGAAGATGCAATCTCTGAAAAATCACATGGAGAAGAAAAAACAAAGTAGCTTAAAAGATGAGATGGGTGCGGTCTGCATCTGTGAAAGTGGTGGCTTAAAGCATAACATTTTTTGCGTTTGTTGTACTCCTTAGGCTGGCCAGTGGTTATCTCTGACATAAAACATGGTTCCATAAGTGGCTCAATTAAGTTATCCATTAAGCAGCTGAGTGAGCAGCCTGGCACAGCACCAGATTTGATTTCCAGTCTATGTTTAGTTAGTTGACCTATCTGTACTCTTATTGGAGTTGAACTCAACACCCCATAATATAGGGGACAACCTGGCATTGGTTCTTGTTCCTAACAGCTGTCTAGGAATGGTGTATATGAGCACTGGGTGGAAGTCGGCTGTTATTCCTCTCCCCTTGCCCAATATAATTGCCAGATGTGACTCACTGGTGCGGTTCACATCTGAATGATGCCGACTTGGATAAGGTATCAAAGAAAAATTGGCACCCAAAATGCCGTACATCAATTGTGTAGAAAACTGGGGGGGAAAAAAGTTTCATTTGCTTGGTTTTACCAAGAAAATGTGACTAATAAACATAGTGTAGTTATTTTGCACGGTAGGAGTTCCGTTCATGCTGAACTGGCACAGGCCTTATCCACAGTCTTTACCAGCATGAACATGGTTAGCAGAATTCCATTCTCCAGAATATATTTTATTTTAGAACAGCTAACATCTTAAAAAGAAAATATTTGCACTTAACTGAGTAGGCGAAATCTGTCTAGCCAAGTGTATATGATTGGTCAGTCTTGTATGTACAATGCCCTTGTGTTTTTCCCCATCCAATGGCTAAACATTCATGTGGAATGTAAGTTAATATGAAAAATAAGGTAGGTAATTTTACTTTTTCGTACCTTAGGAAACACTTTTCTCCCTCACCCATCATTGCTTATTCGTGAAAGTTCCAATTCCCCGTGGAGAGCTTCATAACAACGATACATCTTTTGTCATTTTAAGAATGTTATATTACACTTGTGGTAAAACGTTGTTATTCTTTGCCTTGAGTTGATGATAAAGAAACTACCAACCTTTAGATTGAAGCAAAACTAATTTATTTATTTTTTAAAAATAATTTTTATTAAGATTTTCAAAAACATATCAAAAACAGAAAATAACAACAAGAAAACAGTATTAACAACAACAAAAAAACACACTAACCCCCAAAACCAACCCCTCCCCCCAGTAACTACAAAAAGAAGAAATAGATAAACACCCGGCATATTCAATAAACACATAATACACATTTCTCCCTTCCCCCGAAACAACCCCCCCCCCCCCGGGGTTTGCTGCTGCTCCTGCGGGCTATTTGCCTACCGTTCTGCCAGGAAGTCCAGGAAAGGCTGCCACTGCCTGAAGAACCCCTGTACTGATCCCCTCAGGGCAAATTTCACCTTCTCCAATTTGATGAACCCCACCATATCATTGATCCAGGCCTCCACGCTTGGGGGCCTCGCATCCTTCCATCGAAGCAAGATCCTCCGCCGGGCTACTAGGGACGCAAAGGCCAGAACACCGGCCTCTTTCGCCTCCTGCACTCCCGGCTCCACTGCAACCCCAAAAATTGCGAGTCCCCAGCCTGGCTTGACCCTGGATCCTACCACCCTCAACACTGTCCTTGCTACCCCCTTCCAAAATTCCCCCAGCGCTGGGCATGCCCAGAACATATGGGCATGGTTCGCTGGGCTCCCCGAACACCTAGCACACCTGTCTTCGCCCCCGAAAAACCTACTCATCTTCGTCCCGGTCATGTGGGCCCTGTGCAGCACCTTGAACTGTATGAGGCTAAGCCTCCCCCCTATGCCGGCTCCATTGCCCCCAAATTTTGAGGGTAGCCGCCACCACCGGGCTCGTGGTATACCTCGTTGGAGGGAGCGGCAACGGCGCCGTTACCAGCGCCTCCAGGCTCGTGTCCACGCAGGACGCCATCTCCATCCTCTTCCATGCTGCCCCTGCCCCGTCCATTACCCACTTACGCACCATCGCTGCGATGGCAGCTCAGTAGTACCCACAGAGGTTGGGCAGCGCCAGGCCCCCCCTATCCCTGCCCCGCTCCAAAAACCCTTCTCACCCTCGGAGTCCCATGCGCCCATACAAATCCCGTAATTCTCCTGTTGACCCTCCTAAAAAAAGGCCTTTGGGATAAGGATGGGGAGGCACTGGAACAGGAATAAAAACCTTGGGAGCACCGCCATCTTGACGGACTGCCCGCCAGCGACAGCGGCAACATGTCCCATCTTTTAAACTCCTCCTCCATTTGCTCCACCAGCCTAGTGAGGTTAAGCTTGTGAAGGCCCCCAGCTCCTAGCCACCTGGACTCCCAGGTACCGAAAGCTCCTCCCCGCCCTTTTCAGCGGGAGCCTATCAATCCCCTCCTCTTGATCCCCCGTGTGCACGACGAACAGCTCACTCTTACCCAGGTTGAGCTTGTACCCAGAAAAGCCCCCGAATTCCCTAAGGATCTGCATCACCTCCGGCATTCCCCCCACTGGGTCCGCCACATGAAGCAACAAGTCATCTGCGTATAATGATACTTGGTGCTCCTCCCCACCCCGCACCGGACCCCTCCAATTCCTCGACTCCCTCAACGCCATGGCCAGGGGCTCAATTGCCAATGCAAAGAGTAAAGGGGACAGGGGACACCCCTGCCTCGTCCCCCGGTACAACCGAAAGTAGTCCGATCTCCTCCTATTTGTGGCTACGCTCGCCATCGGGGCCTCATATAACAGCCTCGCCCAACTGACAAACCCCTCCCCGAACCCAAACCTTTCCAGCACCTCCCACAAGTACCCCCACTCAGCCCTATCAAAGGCCTTCTCCGCGTCTAATGCTATCTCTATCTATGCCTCCCCTTCTACCGCCGGCATCATTAAAACATTCAGAAGCCTACGTATATTGGTGTTCAGCTGCCTTCCCTTCACAAACCCCGTCTGGTACTCATGAATGACCCCCGGCACACAGTCCTCTATCCTTGTGGCCAAGATCTTCGCCAACAGCTTGGTATCCACATTTAACAACGAGATCGGCCTATATGATCCACACTGCAGGGGGTCCTTGTCCCGTTTAAGGATCAAGGAAATCAGCGCCCGTGACATAGTCGGGGGGCAAAGCCCCCCCCCCCCCCCTCCCTTGCCTCGTTAAAGGTCCTAACCAACAGGGGGCCCAACAGGTCTGCATACATTTTGTAAATTCGACCGGAAACCCATCTGGCCCCGGCGCCTTCCCCGACTGCATGCTGCCTATCCCTTTGACCAGCTCCTGCAAAACTAATTTATTGAATAACAATTAATTTAAATAGAGTTTGAACACACTACAGAGCTATAACTACTAATAAAGTAAGATTGAATCTGTTAAACAATAATCTAGTATTAACGAATGATGTCCTTGTGCTAACTCTCTCGAATCTAAACTACTCCTCATGATGTGATCAATACTTTTCCTCTGCTAACACTACCCAAGATTCCCTGAGGTCTGATATTTATACTGGGGACTGGTGGTGCCCTCTAGTGTTTAAATTACACTGAGATGTAATAATTAACCCTTCACTGGCGTACCAAAATACATATCATTACAGAGAACAATCTGTAAAAAAAAAATGTGTTGGTCCCACAATGAAAATGCTCTGGGCCACACTATTCAGAATTACAAAAAGGCTTCCATCTGGCAACCAAGTGATTGAATGGACTGATTGCACAATACTAAGTGGATTGTAACCACTGAGGAAAGTTTCTGAATTGCTGTATGTTCAAATAGGGGCAATCACATTCATGGTACTAAGATTGGCACTGTGGTTTTTACAGAAATGGGGGCACGCCAAATCAAAACCTGATCATATTCAACTGAATTTTGAAAGTTTTGAATGTCACTGACAGAAAGCCAGTATCTTAATGTTGCAGATGATATTTGCTCAATGGAAGTGAGGGCTCCCTAGAGTGAGTGCAACCTTTTAAATTCAAGAATACTTCACAAGACTGACAAATTATAATTCATATTCTCTCATAGGTGTATTGACATTTTAATCCATCACTCGAATGACATCACTCAGCCAGGCAGTGAAAAGACCATTCCAGCCACAACTGCTTGCTTTAGACTTCAGTAGAACACTGGTAAAGAAAGACCTTGTGGCCTGGCAGATAGTTTTGTCAGAGCAAAGGTTTTCCAAGAATGTAGTAGCATACTGGGTCTTAAACAAAATTGATATTTAATCATAATAAAAATTTTTAAATGCTGAAAATGCTCTGCAAGGTCACACATGACCTGTGGAGAGAGGAGCAGAGTTAATGTTTCATGTCAATAGCCTTTCAAGAATAAAAGGGAAGATCTGTGATGGGATGGAAAACTGGAGATATTACATTACAAGAGTTGATGGAGCAGGACTAAAGGGAGTGGTAATGGTATGAGTAAAGAAACAAAGGATGTATCTAGAGGACATGAGAAAGGCAGAATGATGAACGGCTGCTGCCCAAAAGCAAGAGAAAGACTGAAACATACAAGATGATATTTGGTCTAATTTTGACAAATCCCACTTCTGTAGCAATTTTAACATTTCAAAAGCTTGTGCACGAGGAGCAGGGACTACAGTGGAAGACATCGAGAAGACAGCAAGGCAAAAACGCTTAGGGAAGGAATTTTAACTCCTACAACTGTGTTCGCTCGAGTTCAAGATCAAAGATGTGTGAAGTGTTCTCGGCCCAACCATCTTCAGCTGCTTCATCAATGGCTTCCCTTCCATCATAAGGTCAGAAGTGGGGTTGTGCGCAGATGACTGCACAATGTTCAGCATGATTCGCGACGACTCAGATAATGAAGCAGTCCATGTCCAAATGCAGCAAGACCTGGACAATATCCAGGCTGGGGCTGACAAGTGGCAAGTTACATTTGTGCCAAACAAGTGCCAGGCAATGACCAGAGAGGATCTAACCATCGCCCCTTGACACTCCGTGGCATTACCATCGCTGAATCCCCCGCAATCAACATTCTGGGGGTTGCCATTGATCAGAAACTGAACTGGGCTAGCCATATTAATACTGCGGCTATCAAAGCAGGTCAAAGGATAGGAACAAAGGATAGGAATTTTATGGCAAGTAACTCACCTCCTGACCCCTCAAAGCCTGTCCACCATCTACAGGGCACACGTTAGGAGTAATGGGATACTCTTCACTTGCCTGGATGAGTGCAGCTCCAACATTCAGGAAGCTCAACACCATCCAGGATAAAGCAGCCCGCTTGATTGCTACCCCTTCCACAAACTTTCAATCCCTCCAACACTGCCGAAAAGTTCACTGTGTGAACCACCTACAAGATACACTGCAGTAACTCGCCGAGGTTCCTTAGGCAACACCTTTCAAATCCGCAACCATCTAGAAGGACAAGGGCAGCAGATACCTGGGAACCCCACCACCTGGACATTCCTCTCCAAGTCATTCACCACCCCGACTTGAAAATATATCGCCGTTCCTTCACTGTCGCTGGGTCAAAATCCTGGAACTCCCTCCCTAGCAGCACTATGGCTATATCTACACGTAATGACTGCAGTGGTTTAAGAAGGTAACTCACCACCACCTTTGGAAGGGTAACTAGGAATGGGCAATAAATGCTGGCCTAACCAGCGACACCCTCATCCCGCAAATGAAAAAAAGAATATCTGACATGTTTAACCATCTGTCCAGCAGATCGGCTGGACATCATCAAGTGCTTTCGGGCATCATTCTCCTCTTCCAAAGCTTCCCACAATCAATGTTGAGAGCGGAGATGACCCCCCAGCTTCCTTTTATGCACTGCCACAGTCCTCTACTTTTGTTTCTAACAAATGTGAAGAGCTACTGCTTCTCTAGGACCACTAGCTATTTCTGCTGCTTTTTCCCCTTCCTCTTTATGAACAAGTCAAACAACTCTGAGAATCACTCTGACTCACCCGCTCTAGCTTCTTTCCCATCTCCTCTCATGCCCTCTCTGACCAAACTCCTATTACCTCGATCCACAACCTGCTAAATTGCTATCCATCTGGCCCTATGTTAACAACACACTTCTCCTCAAGTCACTTTCAGAAATCTCAGCAAAAATTTCCGTATCCTTGAAAACTGCTAATCTCTAACCTTTCTTTCCTCTCAAGTTGTCCTCACCCAGTTCTGTTGTCCATTTTGAATCCCCCCAACTAGTTTTCTGACATGCAATAGAAACTAAATAGCTCTGATCAAAGTCACATATTACTGCAGCAATGGTGCATTATTTTTCCAATGTTCTCAACCTCAGTGCACTTTGACATGGTCGAAGTAAATTATCCTTCTTCAATGCTTTTCTTCCATTGTCCAACTGAGTTGGACTATCCTCACTGGGTTCTATTCTTAGAATACTAAGAAATGGTTTCTCTTCCCGTACTCGCACTGTTACCTCTGGAATCTCCAAATATCTCTCTTTGTCTTCCTTTTCTTTACTTATGTGATGTTCCTTGACAACATCATCTACCGAATTAAGGCCAGCTTCCACATGTATGGTGACGATGCCCAATTTTACCTGTGCACCACCATTCTCAACCATGCCATTGTATCTATTATTGTCATAGACTGCTTGTCCAACATCCAGTCTTGGATCAGCACAATGTCTCCCAGTAACCAGTGAGAAGATTGATTCCATTCCTTTTTGTCCCATAACAAAACTTCTCTGTTGCAAAAGCAAGCCATGATCACCTGCCTACAACCCGGCCTCAGTCACTGTTGCTGAAACCTTGGCTATATCCCACATCAAATACCTGTAACTTTCTCCAATATTGTAACCATCTGCCCACAAACTCACTGTTCTTTTGTTTTTTTGGCTTCTTGTGCATCACCCCTTCTCCTGTCTGACTAGTGGTGGCCTTACTTTTAACCATCTCGGCCTCAACAATCTGGAATTCCTTTCTTAACTTCTATGCCTCACCGTCTTCTTTTAGCCCTCCTCAAGACCCACCTCTTCAACCAAGCTCTTGCTCACTTCTGCTCATAGCTCTGCTTTTTGTTTGTTTTCCTTAAACCTCTGTGAAGCACCTTGAGATTTTTTTCTATGTTAAACACACCAAGGAAACAAAAGTTGTTTTCCTCCTGCCTGGAAGAAGGAATTTAATCCAACTGTACTCCATTGTGTGCATCCTTTATTTTTCAGAAGGAAGAGTTGAGTTTTATGTCAGTTCAGAGAAAATCAAAGTCACAACATGCTATTGTAAAACACGGCCCTTTGGTATAATTAATTCTGTTTGTAGATGGGTTATTGTTAATAGACTATTCTTGTCCATTAATCACCTAATTAGCTTTAGAATAAATGCTTCACATTGAGTCAGTCGTCTTTGTAATGGTCTCGAGCAACCCTGCAGAGTCCATGCTATTTATGCACATTACTTATGTCCTGTAACAATTATAATTAAGACTTTGTTGGAGTCATGGCTGAGAATTATCCTATCAGTGTTAGCATACTAATAGTGTGGTCTGGACAAATACTGCATAGTTACTGTTACTATGGTAACACTCTGAAAACTCTGACGAACAGAAAACATTTGCACACAGATTTTATCAAGGGAACTGCAGATTACTTGCATATTGTCGATGTTTTTGAGGCAATTATTGAGTGACATTGAATCTGTAGATAGATGCTCACCTGTTGTTGCATTATTTTGGGGGGAAAGCAAAACTGTCTTACTTGCTGGACATGGATCTTTTTCCAGCACTTCCTGTTTTTATTCCAAATTTTCTGCATCTGCAGTATTTTTTAATTATATGTAGTGGATAGTTTTGATCGTCTTACCGAAGGAAAGAAGGAGTGCGGCAAAGGTTCACCAGACTAATCCCTGGAATGGCTGGATTGTCCAATGAGGAGAGATTGAGGAGACTGGGCTGATGATCATCTCTTGTTTCGAAGAATGTGACGTGATAATGTGGAAGTCTTCTCAGACTCGGCAGGCTAGATGCAGGAAGAATGTTGCTCCTGGTTGTGGGGAGCCACAACAAAGGGGCACAGTCTCAGATTAAGAGGTAGGCCATTTACAACTGATATGAGGAAGAATTACTTCAGTCAGAGGGTGGTGAATCTTTGGAATATTCAACCCCAGAGGGCTGTGCATGCTTGACTATTGAACATATTTAAGACGGTGATCAATGAATATCTAGATATTAAGGATGTCGAGGGATATGGGGGTTCTTTGGGGGGCCAGGGGTGCGTACTGTTAAGGTAGAAGTCAGCCATAATCTAGTTGAATGGCAGAACAGACTGAAAGGGCCGAATGGCCTACTTCCTGCTCCTATTTCCTAAGTACCTATAATATTCAAAGGATTTTCGTTGAAAGGGTGGATGAAAACATTTAAGTTAACACTGTCCGAGTGGCATGTGGCGCATTGGTTAGCACTGGGACTCTGGCGCTGAGGACCCAGGTTCGAATCCTGGCCCTGGGTCACTGTCCGTGTGGAGTTTGCACATTCTCCCCATGTCTGTGTGGGTTTCAGCCCCACAACCCAAAGATGTACAGGTTAAGTGGATTGGCCACACTAAATTGCCTTTTAATTGGAAAAAATAAATAATTGGGTACTCTTTTAAAAAAAATAAAAAAAAATAAAAAATAAATTTAAAAGGAAAGAAAAAAAAGTTTACCAATGTCTTTTGTGACAGATAGTGATGGTTTCTTAAAACAGTTGACAGGACAGGGTTATAATTATGGGATTTGTAAACTAA
This sequence comes from Scyliorhinus canicula, assembly GCF_902713615.1. NCBI lineage: Eukaryota > Metazoa > Chordata > Chondrichthyes > Carcharhiniformes > Scyliorhinidae > Scyliorhinus > Scyliorhinus canicula. The sequence goes on from NC_052156.1 coordinate 124,424,585, forward strand.
AATTTTCTTCTAGTGGTTTATGGTTTTTCTGTCCCACACCATCTGAAAGTTGCAATTTTGCATTGTCTGCCATTGCTTGTTATTGCCGCTGGTGCATGACCTGGAATAACAATGACTCTAATTGCAGTAATGCAAACTTGGCCTAGAAACTAAGAAATGTTGGAAGCTCTCATTAGATCAGCATCTGTGGACAGAGACAACAACTCTGTCAAAGGGACTGCACCTGGAAAGCTAGTTTATCTGTTTGCTACACCACCGATATTGGCCTGGTCTGGCATGCATTTGCAACATTTTTCTTCCATTTTGGACTTCATATAGAATTATGAACCATGACTTGATTCCCAAAATCAGTATGCCTCTGGTATCCAAAGAAGTTGCATCAATAAACCCTTTCGCTACTTAAAACATCCCAAAGTGCTTTACAGCTAATTAAGTATTTTTTAAGTGCTTTAATTCCTGTAATGTAGGCAAGCAGAGCAACTAATTAATGCAGAGTAAGGTTCCACAAACCACGTTAAGATAATCTGCTTTACCAGTATTGACTGAGAGATAAATATTGCACTGGACAGCATCCTCTGCTCGAATAATGCCGTGGGACCTTTTACATCCACTTGAGAGTGAAGACGCGAGATTAACATCTTACCCAAAAGGTGGCATGTATGAAAGTGTTGTACGAACTATCAGCTTGTCCTAAACCAGAGTTTTTCAAACTGGGGGTCGTGACCCGAGGTGAATCGCAGGTGGGGTGGCGATAGATCGCGGAGCGATCGGTCACAGTGTTCCCGATCGTGGGAGAAGCACCCTATGGCCATGACTGGCTTTTAAGTTGAGAATGCTGGCTGCGACCAGCCTTTAAATACGAATGATGGTGTCTTCCCGCCAGAAGCGGCGACGGAGAGCAGGCCACGCGCATGTACACTGATGTCACACACCCTGTATGTCCATGTTTTGGGCTCAAAATCACGGATTCTTCAATCTTGTAGCTGCCAGCAAGCAAGCAACAGGATTGTGATGAGCTGAAAATGGGTGATTTTGTAATAAGGAAGGAGAGGGTCAGAGGCACAAATAGGCCGGGGTCTCACAGCTGAATCTGTTGGAGAGAGCTGCACAGGAGAGTCCACAGCAAGACAAAGCAGAGCTCGTTTGAGCTGTATACAGAGCTCCAGTGCCTCTGGTGAATAACCTATTATGAAGACACTGAAATCAGGAACAAGGCAGTATAAAGATGATTTCTTGAGGTATGGCTTTGTTAATTGTGCCAACAAAAATCTGGATTCAAAGCCCATGTGTGTTATATGCAGGGAAATAATGGCAAATGAGAGTTGGATGTTAACTAGATTTTACCTTGCAGACAACTTTTCAATTCTAAACAAACTGAACCTCGAATTGCAAAGGAACGATGATGCTTGCTTTCGGCACTATAAAGAATTAGATGCTTGCCAAAACTCTTGAAAGTTTGGCAAGTGTGAGTATAAAGCCAAAACTAGTACATGTTGCCCACATAATGCAACACTTTGAAGAAAGCAGTGTTAGTAAGGGAATGTCAATAGACTGGCAAGTCTTATTCAGTCGCATCTGGCTGCGCTGATCAACAGATTTTGTTGCTACTTTTCAGAGGAGAAATTTCAGATTTTGAAAGAGAAGAGATGGGTGAAAATCCTTTTGTGTTTAAGACCCCAGAATCAATTATTAACTTACAGCTGACTCCAAATTAAGAGACTGAGCTACTGAACCTGACCTGTGACCGCACATTAAAAACACGCCACAAGACCAAGAGGCTGTCAGCATTCTGGAGTAGCCTCTCCAAAAAGTATCCAGTGGTGTGTAAAACAAGCATTTTGTTGCTATTGCCTTTCACAATGAAGCACAAGGTTGGAATTTCCTTCCTCACAAAGGTGAAAACAGCACAAAGGGCCCGACTGAACCCTGCGCCTGATATGCACATTGCCCTCTCCTGTGAACCTGTTGGAGTGAAGACCAAGCAGGCTCACCTGTCGCATGAAAGGTAAACAAAAATGGTGTGTTGCGAAGGTTACCAGCATGTGGGTCCCGAAGATCGGCCGGTTGGTAAAAGTGGGTCCCGGGAAAATAAAGTTTGAAAAGCTCTGCCCTTGATTATGTATTCAGGTTTCTGGTGTGGAATCTGAACCCATGATCTTCTGAAAAGAGTGCTGCATCTGAGCTAAGGCTGACACTTTGGTGAGTGAGGTGCCCCTTAAGATAAACATCAGACATTAGAATTAAACATTTTGACCATCAGTATTAAACATCCCGTGATCTTCTATAGCTTGTTTATAAAATTAACTCACAATATAAATGTTTTCAAAACATGAGCAAGACTGGAGTACAGGTACTGGACCCCTTATCTGGCATCCCAAAATCCAGAAGGACCTGAAAACTGGCTGTATTTGAAGCTGGCCCCTGTATAGCAATTTGAAATTGACACACCGAATACTTCTTTAAGCTGCCCCTTTGTGACCCACATTCGTACAATCCCCAAATCCAGCACACATCCAGTTCAGAGTGACCCAGATACAGGGTCCGGACCTGTATTTGCATTAATCAATGTTCACATGTATTTATGGTTCTGCTATCTTTGTGCAATCAATTAATTCACAACTGTGCGTTATGTGAAAAATGAAAATATAAAAATAATGCAGTTCAAATTCTGGAACATAGTTGGTTTAAAAGTGAAAGGCGTATTTCAGATACCAATTAATATCGTGAAGTACATTTTGCCCCTCCTGGCTTGTGTGAGCTCAGGGAGCCAAACCTTGAAAATTATTGGAAGGATTCGAAGACCAAGTACATTCTGGTAGTAGTTTTATAGCCTTAATGAGAAAACTATTTGGGGATAAATAATTGGATTTCATTTTGCAATTATTTGTTTTCGTTTTAGGGCATTACATTTTCATTATGAATAACAGATTAAACTTTAATAATCTCAAATCCCTGAAAGGCACGGCATGGTGGCACAGTGGTTAGCACTGCTGCCTCACAGTTCCAGGGATCTGGGTTTGATTCCCGGCTTGGGTCACAGTCTGTGCGAAGTCTGCACGTTCTCCCTGTGTCTGCGTGGGTTTCCTCCGGATGCTGCGGTTTCCTCCCACAGTCCAAAGATGTGCAGGTTAAGTGGATTGACCACGCTAAGTTGCCCCTCGGTGACCAAAGATGTGCAGGTGAGGTGGGTTAAAGGATTACGGTGATAGGGCGGACACTCTCAGTGAGTTGGTGCAGACTTGATGGGCTGAATGGCCTCCTACTTTACTGGAGGGACTCTATGATGCATACTGGAAGCTGGAATAACATTATCCACTCAACCATTACTGCAAGGACAGTTAGTTCTTGTCCTTTGTGATGTTCATTCCTGCTCACAGCAGTAGAATCTTTTAATGCCCCTTTTTAGAATTATTCTTAATTACCAGTTTATATAATGTTTAGCAGCTATGTGTTTTGACTCCTTTCTAATTAATGGTGCTTCAAGGAAGTTATCTGGCAGATGTGGCCAAACTGCATACATCCATTGTCCACAATGTGCCCCACTTCCCCTAATTTCCCCCAGGACACTCTTTTGATGTTGCTTAATCCAAAAGGACATTTATGATTTTTTCAAACTTGTGGAGAGATTTATCAAGTTTCCTCCCAGACAGCGATAGCTTTAGAAACTAAGTGGATGACTGGTATTTGTACTTCGAGATGTTTGGATTTATTTCCAGACCCTAATGGATCATAGATGTGAAGATTAGCTCACCTAATGTGTTAAGTACTGAAGGAGTCAGTACAAATACAGCAGCACCAGTTATCCCAATACAAAATTCCTACACCACTAGCCTGTCTAATAAACTACTGCCTTCATAAATTAGATTGTTTGACCTTTGAAAACAGTCAGGTGCCAGCAATGAAAGTGTCATTGGAAGAAGAGAGGAAAATCCAACAACCAGGTACTGAAGCTATCCTCAAGTCAGGGCTGGATCAGGCATGGCCTCAATCATCGTCAGCAAAAGGTAGTTTCCACAAGAAGTAGCATTGCAGTGAAAGATGATTTGGAATTGGTGTTGGGAAGTCTGTACTGGAATAATTATCATTTATACTGTATATGATTTAGCAATGGGGAAAATTTGCAGAGGTTATGATTAAAATGATGTAAAACAGAGATTTTGGGGCAGAACCATATTAAACAGAGGGATTTGACCACATGGGACTTTATTTAGCTGAGCAATTCAGAATGGAATTGAATATGGACGAATTAAATTGAAAAGAGGAAATAGCAATCGGTATGAATGGCAGTAGCCTACAAGATCCAGTTTAGGAGCAGCACTTAAAGGTGCCTGTGGAGAGCATGCTAAAGTGATTTGTGTGCAGCAGCAGTAATGAAGGTAAGTCAGGGGTTTATAGCCAAAGAGACAGAATACAAGTTCTGGAAGCAATGGTAAACTGACATATTAGCGTCACATTTTGTATTGATCATGTTTTTCCTTCATAAAGAGGATTGGAGTTTTGAATTGCATTTGAGTGTTGTGTTTTAAGCAAAGTAAATAAGCACAGGTTTCAAAACAAATAACAGGCACACAGGGTATCACAATTCTAATGGAGGTCAGAACGACACAACGCTTTGTCCAAGCCGGAAAGCTAAAAATGTAGGTTCTGTTTTTACGGTTAGAAATAGGCTGAAAGAAAGACTATACCTCAAACGCCAAGCAAGCCGCATGTACTTTCAAGGAGAGAATTGGAACTGAGTCAAGGATGTAGAATTTGCTTAGACAGTTTTTCTCGATGCTCGCTTGTTGAGGGTGAATAAAGCAGCTTGATGATTTTCACCCACCCTGTCTCACTCAAGTATTTTAGCTTGCCTTTCAGGACAGTTTTATTGCTGCACCCCTGAATGCTGCTGTCATATATTTAAATATTAGATCCTACTTGCATGCTCTTGGACATGAACACTTAAATTATTTACTGGAGTGACTAACACTCAAGAGGATATCTAAGGCAGACATAAGCTTATAACAATAGGTCTTAAACCAAATTTATTCTCACTCTTCGCTTGTCAGTCTCTCAGAGATTTATTCTGCAGTGTTTGTGCATTAATTCGGTTTACCAATGGTTAATAAATTTTCTACTTACAGTACCAATGTTTTGTCTACATGAATGCAGTTTTTATTGGCTTCCTCTCTGCAATGGGTCTGTCTTAATATATTATATTAAGAGCTGGCAATCAGATTGTAACGCCAAAACCAGAAATTGATCATGGAAATTCACAACCAGTTTAAGTGCCTATATCCATACCCAGAAACATTTTTAGAAAGGGAGTAAGTGCAATATAAAGCACTCCGACCACTCCTAAACTACAGTTCTTGACCAGACCCAGGAGGAACACAGAGGGATAAATGCCTTACAAACACACTCTGGGGAATTGCCAGACTTCCAGTCAATCCTAAACAAATATTGCAGTGTGTTAATGCACTCTTGACAGCCAGTTCCAAAATATGTTTTGGTAATTTGATTAAGGAGTGGGATCAGAGTGCATAACCAGATTATACGGTGAGATCGTTGAAGTGTGCACGTTATAGTTTACTGTCTGATTCAACTGCTTCGTTCAGCTGGCAAAGTAGTAACAACCTATGAACTACACATAGAATATGTAATTAACATGTATCAAAAGCACAGTGTGGTGACTGTGCAGGTAATATTGATTTTTGTATTGACCGTATTTCTAATACTAAAATCTGATCTCAGTGAAACACGATTGCAAATAAAATCATTTTCAGAAAATATTCAGAGTAAGTTCATTGGTTCTCCTTCTTCAAACAGTCTTTTTTTTTAATTTAGAGTACCCAATTATTTTTTTCCAATTAAGGGGCAATTTAGCATGGCCAATCCACCTACCCTGCACATCTTTGGGTTGTGGGGGTGAAACCCACGCAAACACGGGGAGAATGTGCAAACCCCACATGGACAGTGACCCAGGGCCGAGATTCAAACCCGGGTCCTCATCGCTGTAGGCAGCAGTGCCAACCACTGTGCCACCGTGCCGGCCAGTCTCTGTTTTATGTACGGAGATTTCAAAATAACTAGGATTGAGATGGAGGTTACTGTTCTCATTAGATCTCAAAGTGGAATATGCGAGACTGTCAGCCTGCAGAATCAGGCAAGTGTTTTTTTCAAAAAGAAAATATTAAAGGTACCTGAAGCTGGTCCTAGCAATTAAAAATTGGGTATTGTATACGAATTTTCTGATAGAAATATAATACCTCTGGGACCTTTTGGGAAGCCTTCTATTCACGTAATCTTTTGTGTATAAAACTTCTCACAAAATAAATGTCCCAGTTTGGTTAATCTTTTTCCTCAGGGTGAATGAAGTAGTGTATATATATCTGAAGCAAATGTTTGACGATATAAAATCCAAATTACTCAATGTGTTACATTACTGTAAAGATTCATGTGTCCAGCTCGCCCAAGCAAATGTAAAGTATCAGCTTCGCAAAACCGAGTGATTAATTTCAAGATTATTGAATACCAAATGATTAATTTTTTACCGAACGGTATCAAGAAATATATGGAGAACCGCAAATCCAGAACTAGTATTATTTTTGTTGCTCTGTTATCTTTATTAATAAGAACCACAAGACGCATGTATGTTCCTTGTATTGGACAAATGACCACACAAGGAGTATATTAGTTCAATTATTGTTTATTAAACACAGGCTAATAAACTATACCTAACGACTCAAATGACCTTTACTTAACTTTCAAATGACCGGCTCTGTGCAGGTTAGACAAGGCCTTTGTCTAAATCCCCACGTGTGGCGGCTGGAAGTCGTCAGGCGTTTGACATTTCTAAAAGACAGAGGGGTTGTGGGGCTTGGAGGTGGGAGCTGTTGGCTAGTCCTGATAATAAAGGATACCATATATACAGGAGAGAAAGATATTGGCAGAGAAGTGCCGGAAATAGTATCAGAATGGGTGAAGATAAGAAATAACAAGGCCAGAAAATTCTGGTGGGAGAACCTAGATCTCCTAATAATTGCCAAACTGTTGCTAGAACATCTAATCAAGGCAAAAGAGGAGCTTGTAACAAAGGCAGTGCAATAATCGTAAAGAAATTTACCCTTCATGTAAAGTGGACAAATTAAATTGGCAAAAGTAGTTTGGAGGACAGGTTCATGGAATGCATTTCCTAGAAACAGTACATCATCGAGCCTACCAGGGAGGAGGGTATTCTAGATCTTGATTTAAGCGATGAAACATGTTAAGCGATTATAGTATCCCATAACAGGGGATCCTCTGGGAAGAGTAGTCTTAATATGAGAGAATTTCTGGGATGAGAAAATTGTCCTGTGGGAAGAGATTGAGTAATGTGGATCCTTACTTCCTGGAGCTTAGAAGACTGAAAGGTAACTTCACTGTAACGCACAAATTCTGAGGCCTAGGTTTTCACCATGACAGAAAGCCCTCAGCCATAACAAAAATGGTGTAAGAGGCCCGAATCCAAAAGTCCCACCACCTAACATGGTATCTACCATCTTCACAGCATCAGGAATGGGCCCCGAGTCAGGATTCATACATGAGCATTTCACAGAGAACGCTGCCCATAGAAATTGACAGCTGTCTCTCTTCTTGTGTAATTTTGATTTTAGTGGTGTCTGAAACTTGACAAGTACAGATTAGGCATGATGGGGGCAGGATTTTGGATAGCCAGGATACCCTTCTGGAGTGGTAAGGTACCCTTTTGGATGTGGTCCCCGGGACACCTTGTCTTTTTGGGATTGCTGAAAGTATGCATAGATGTGTGTACAAAGTGCATAAACTCATTGGAACTGTGAAGCACATTGGAACTGCCCAAAACAATCCTCAAAAGTGTTAAGAATAATTGTCAAGAGCAGCTGTCAAGGCATCAAGATATTTAAAACTGCTGCTCTTTAACTCTGGGGGGAAAAACATTGCTAGCTATTTCACTCTGTTGACATAAGCCTCAGGGCTACCATTACTGGTTTCGTTCTGCATGATTGATTTCACAATGGTCAATTATCACATTCCGGTGCCTGCTATTTTACATTTTGTTTGACCTTCCACGTGATTATGGACTCTTTGAAATGTGACTGAATTCCACTGCTGGTTTTTAATAAATGATTATGCAATTGCATGAAATGTTTGTTGATCTAAGGGATAATGGAGTAGAAAGTAAATGTTGATTGTTTTTTACGAATTAGTGGGTTTAAAAAAAGAATAAAGTCTGCAATAAACACGCAACTTTATTTTGTTATCTCCACATGGGTCCTCAAGTCTGTCCATGGTGAATATTGGGTGAGTTCGTATGAACGGTGTAAGAGAGAAGGGTGGTGTGTGGGGGTTCATAAATCGCACAAAGTTGGCATAGGAGCTACTGGGCTACCAAAGACGATTGGGCGGGGCTGTGGACAGAGGGGAGTTTAGAACAGTACAGCGCAGAACAGGCCCTTCGGCCCTCAATGTTGTGCCGAGCCATGATCACCCTACTCAAACCCACGTATCCACCCTATACCCGTAACCCAACAACACCCCCCCCTTAACCTTACTTTTATTAGGACACTACGGGCAATTTAGCATGGCCAATCCACCTAACCCGCACATCTTTGGACTGTGGGAGGAAACCGGAGGACCCGGAGGAAACCCACGCACACAGGGGGAGGACGTGCAGACTCCACACAGACAGTGACCCAGCCGGGAATCGAACCTGGGACCCTGGAGCTGTGAAGCATTTATGCTAACCACCATGCTACCCTGCTGCCCCAAAGTTTGTTGGAATAGGGGCTATAAAGGGCCCTGGGAGATGGGCCGAGGCATGTGGTAGCATGGGTTAGCATAGAGTTGGGGCTGTTTTATTTGCTCTTCTGTTTCTTTTTTAAAATTAAAGTTCAGCACAGTGCCAGAGCACCGAAGCATGCCTTCCACCCAGCCCGTCTCGGCACCTAGCAATCCCTGCACTCGTTGCGGGATCACCCGACCCATTTTTAGAAGTTGGGTTCACAGAACCGAGTGTTGTTCCTTGTCTGTGCACCTGATGCACGAAAATCTAGGCCCAAGAGCCTATTTCCCCTAGCCGCCAACTAGAGTCTGGAACTAAAGAGCATAGTTTCAGAATAAAGAGATTGCCATTTTGGACTGGTATGAGGGAAGATTTCTTTACTCAAACGATTGTGAATCTCTGGAATGCTCAATCCCAGAATGCTTTGGCTATTCTGTTGTTGGGTAAATTCAAGGCTCTGATTGGTAAATTTTTGGACTCAGAGACTCGAGGATATGAGAATCGGGTTAGAAAGTGAAATTGAGATTCAGGATTAGCCAGAATCTTATTAAATGATTTAGCAGACTATATACTCTTATTTCCTATTCTTAAGGCCAGCATTAATTACACTTGTAAAAAATGGTGATGAGCTGCCTTCTTGAACATGTGGTGACATTTGGACATTTTGACACAGCAACAATTAAGTGATATGTGTCAAAGTTAGGGTGGTCTATGACTTGGAGGCAACTTGGAGATGATGGTGTACTTGTTGCCATTGTCCTTCTCGCAGTAGAGGGTCAAAGGTTTTGGAGGTGCTGTCAGAGAAATATTTGATTTACAGCAATGCATTATTTAGATGTTGCACACTGCTGCCACTGTGTACCAGTGGTGGGAATGAATTTTTAAGTTAGTGGATGAGTGCCAATCTAGCGGGCTGCTTTGCCCTGGATGGTGTCAAGCTTCTTGAATGTTGTTGGAGCTGCACTCATCCAGGCAAGTAGAGAGTATCCCATCGCACTCCCAGCTTATGCCTTGTAGGTGGTGGACAGGCTTTGGGGAGTCGGGAGGTGAGTTACTTGCCGCAGAATTCCTAGCCTCTGACCTGCTCTTGAAGCCACTGTTTTATAAAGTTGATCCAGTTAAGTTTCTGGTCAGCAGCAACCTCCAGGATGTAGGAGGTGCAGGATTGAGCGAAGGCAGTCAACTGACATTCACTAAATGTGGTTTTAATAATGCGATCAAAGTATGTGCCCACAAATTGATACAGCATTCCTCATTAACCCTTACTCTGTTCTCCGACATCAAAGATTAATTTATTAATTGCTTAAATATGAATTTGTAAACATTCTCATTTGCTTTACACAAATTAACTTGCCCAGACGAAATGCTTGAAAGCTTACCCTACGCACCACAATGTTATTAGTTCAAATTTAGCCTAAACATAAGATGATGTAGGTCACCTTCCACCGCCAACTGTGCACATTGCCAAGGGAAATGATTAAATGGGATATTCTTTCAAGCTCCATTTGATTACAAGTGAACTATGCAAGCTGTCCGTTTGAGTTATCTCTTCCTTTCCTGCCCAAACATATACTGTTTTGTGATACTCAGTTAACTATTGGTATACCAGTGTTAAATTTACTGCAGTGAATACCATTTTTATATGTTTTTAATCCATCATAATATTTTGCTTTACATAGATGATTAGAATAGGTTTTATGATATGCATTACTTTATGACTCAATGTTTGTTTGGATACTGCTTTGAACAAACTTTTTTGTGTTGGGTAATTCAATGGGTTGGACAGTTGTTTTTCATCTTTTGGAACTTAATCTACCTACATTGAACATTACAAAATGCTTTAATAGTTTGTTAGAGCTTCACTCATCCAGGGAAGTAACATTCACATCACATTCCTGGCTTGTGCCATGTAGATGGTGGATAGGCTTTGCAGAGCCTGGAGGTGTGTTACTCGCCACAGGATTCTGACCTGCTCTTGTAGCCAAAGTATTAATATGGCTAATCCAGTTCAGTTTCTGGATAGTGATAACCCCAAGTTGTTGATAGTGGGGGATTCAGCCATTGATAGTGGGGTAATGCCATTGAATGTCAGGGGGGGATGGTTAGATCCTCTCTTGTTGGAGATGGTCATTGCCTGGCACTTGGCGTGAATGTTACTTGCCACTTGTCAGCCAAGCCTGGATATTGTCCAGGTCTTGCTGCATTTGGACATCAATTACTTCAGTGTTTGAGGAGTCGCAAATGGTGCAGAACATTGTGCACTCATTAGCGAACATCCCCACTTCTAATCTTGGGATTGAATAAAGGTCATTGATAAAGCAGTTGGAGATGGTTGTGTCTAGGGCTATAGAATTCCATGTGGCAAATAATTATCCTATAACGAATGGGCACATGACAGCTTCTTTGATTGGTGCAAGGGTGATAGCCCAGGCCACATGACAGGTCTCCCTTATACATACAACGTTATCAGTTGCAGCCGTTCTTTGGTTACAATCATGATTAGATGCTTACCAAAGTTTTAAACATAATAGTACTTTGTCAGTTCTAAACTGAGTTATAGATCATAGAATTTACAGTGCAGAAGGAGGCCATTCAGCCCATCGAGTCTGCACCGGCTCTTGGAAAGAGCACCCTACCCAAGGTCCACACCTCCACCCTATCCCCATAACCCAGTAACCCCACCCAACACTAAGGGCAATTTTGGACACTAAGGGCAATTTTGGACACTAAGGGCAATTTAGCATGGCCAATCCACCTAACCTGCACATCTTTGGACTGTGGGAGGAAACCGGAGCACCCGGAGGAAACCCACGCACACACGGGGAGAATGTGCAGACTCCGCACAGACAGTGACCCAAGCCGGGAATCGAACCTGGGACCCTGGAGCTGTGCAGCAATTGTGCTATCCATAATGCTACCATGCTACCTGATGCAGTTACACTGCATCATGCCCTGAGCTCGCATCAAAAAGACACTTTAAGAGGGACACATAATGGTTTTGATTGCTGCAAAAATTCTACAAGCCGATTACAATCGAATGGGATTATCTGAAATACCAATACAACTGGTATGTCTAAAAAATACAATTCATTTAAAAAAAGGTTCATAAGACTAATTCTCCACATGAAGAAGCTTAAACAGTCTGTTCACTGAAACTAAATTGACATGGCAAGATGCAGCAGCACTTCTGCTACCGCAAGCATCATTTTGCACCATTGAGCTCTTGTTTGTAAACAATTGTCCTGACTGCCAGCATAAACCAGTCTAGAATACGTATGGGAAAAGTCCTCATTTCTGTGATCCTATGGGGTAACAGATGTCTTCAGCTTTCAATGTAAACTAATAGAGAGGAACAGTAAATGGTATTGAGTTTTTTTTCAATGTATGCTGAAAAGAGAATATTCCATTTCCTTTACTGTCATTCTTCAACTTAATGAGCACAATTTCTTTCTTTAAAATTGCTAAAGCGAGTGATCCCTAATTAGCGATTTATATTTAGTAGTGCACTGGGACACATAGAAACTAGTTCTCAGTTACAAGTGAGGTATGCAGTTGAAATTTAGAAGGCATGCCATAGTGTTTTAAAGCTGCAGTGTCTCCATTTTCAAATATGAATATTGTTTTGAAATGAACATATACACATGTCTATTCCCAGATCTCTTTGCTTCTGTACGCATGCCCACTCCTAACAATTTAGGTTCTTACACTCCAAGAGATAAGTGTCTTCCGTATTCCTTCAGCCAAAATGAATCACACCACACGTTACTACATTGAACTTCATTTGCCACTTTGAAATTTGATCAGGGGATATTGGTCAAGACCGTGAGAGAATTCCTTGCTCCTCCTCAGATGGTACTTCATGAAATCTGCACATCCCATTCTGGACCTTCTGATTGAGAGGCATGAGTAGTACCAATTGAAACAAGCGACAAGCTTTTCCTGCAGAGCTGAGGGAGTGCTGCACTGCTGGGGTTCCTATCTGAAATGTTAAAATAAGACCCTTGAGATTGTGAGTCAGAGGTTAAATTTGACAGTATTTAAAGAATAGACGGCCCTCCTTTGTTTTGGTTAACAATCATCCTTCAACTAGTGCCACCATAATACCAAAATTGGTGATTCACTGCATTGCTGTGTTTTCAAAACTAAAATACATGATTTATTCCAAGGTAAGTTTTAGAATTATTTCTTGTCCTTGTTACTGACACTGGAGATTTCCTTAATGTTTTCATTATCGAGCTCTTAATCATATTGTCAGGTTGCACTGAATGTTTGCGAATGAAAGGAAAGAGGACAACATTTGAGAATCATTTCAGGGACCATAGTTTGTACAGTCCCTGGTTTAAAAGGACATTGGAATGTGCCTGGAAGCAGATCATGCCCCCCACACCCCCGTGAGAAATGATGCAGAGACGAAAAAGAAACTACAAAGCAGAAAAGAGGCAAAGGAATTTTTAAAAACGGCTAACATCTGTAATTAATGTAAATGTTATGAATCATAGAAAATAGATATCAATGATCATTTATGTTTTCACCAATGTTGACTTTACTTTTCCTTTACGTACAATCATTCCCGAAATACCTTCCTGAGAAGGGTCGATTGCCAAAATCAAGTTTAGTGCAATTCCTTATATTTGCGAAGAAGATGGTAGAATTATTGTGAAGTATGCAGTTGCACATAATCAGGGGTTCAATTTTTAAAAAGAATGTGTTTGAATCATTCCAGTCACAAAACTACAATTGCATTTGCATGCCAGGATAATCTTACAAAAATGATTTAGAAATATGGATTGAATAATTTGTCCTCATTCCACGATATGAAAATACCTTTCCATTTTATGCCTGATCTAAGACATCAAATATTTAGAAAAGCTGACACTGATAATTAGGATATTCTTCTGAAAATGGTTATATACTCGTATTGATCCAAAGGTATTTTGTTTGTTAAGATCAAATTTTTACTGGTGAATATGCAACAAAACTATTATGAATGTCTGTTTCACATTGCGATAAGTCTAATGAAAATTGCTGATTTAGTTTGTGACTAATTTTGTTAGTCAGACTATTGTTTTATTTTTAAAATAGCATCTGGGATGGATAAGGTGAGGAAGATGCATTTTCATTAAAAATATGGAGGTAACTCATGTAGTTATTTGTGACTCGTTTTATTGTGCATTTACGCCACAGTTATTATTTATTTTACAGGTAGTGCCGCAAACTAAACAGTTAATTTCTAGTTTGCTTTTTCTTACTGTTGCAAAGGAAATCAACCGGTTTAAGTTTAAATTACTGGTTTGCTTTGCCTCTGCCCAGCACCAGTCCTGTCCTGTTCATCTAGTATTATGTGGAGGAGAAATCCTCTTTAAAATTTGAGGACTGGTTCGCCCGATGCAAATTTTATTCATCATTGAATAGAATGAAGAGGTACATTTTTTCCTTATAAAAACATTTTATTAGATAACAGCAGGCACACCTCCCTTTCCCCCATCCAGAGTAAAACAATTTCACACCACAATAAAGTAGGCTTTACTGAGCCTAGAAACTGCCTGGAGAATATAAAAATGTTTGAAGCCTATTGATGTTCTCTCTTTCCTCCCCCTCCCCCCCCCCCCCCCCCCCACCCCCACCCCGATCCCCCAGGGATGTCAACATCCTATTGATCAATTATAGTATAGCTGTGTAATCTTCCCTGCCTTTGGAGAGGTGTCTGTATCAATTTTAACTTTGCATTTGGGCAGCTGTGAAAAGTTGCTAAGCTATTGACTTAATCCTTTCTTGGGTGTACGGTGTGAGATCTATCACTCGGGAGATTACTGCCGACTTAATTGTCTAAATTTGGAGCAATTTCTTGCAGTTGTCAGATTAATGCAGCTGAATATCAAGTTCAAGGAGTCATAATAATGTCATATTTTGTGAAGATCCTCAGTCTTGTTAGGTTCATATGCCAGTATCAGTAGGAGAATGTATTTGACTGTTGACCTTTACCTGTTGACCAAGAAGTATTGCTTATCCGTGTATGCGCACCACTTGTGTTTCAGCCATTAAGAAATAGATATGTAATACTTATTACATCATGTATCTTCCTGTGTAAGCATAGGGCTGTCTTTTTCAAGAAGGCAAGATTTGTTTATATGTGCAGTGGTACCATTATGCCTGAATCATTTGTTTACCCCAATTTTAATAATAACTGCCACGCTGATGGTTCATGATTCTTAGTCCAGCAAGCTTAGTTACAGCAGTGGTGGGGCAAAGACAATAAAGTGATTGAAGTTACTTTAAATATTGTGCAAGAGCAACCCAGATTGGACATAGATGTTGGTCCCTATAGTATTCAGCAGTGTTTTTAATCTGAACTGCCTTTTTCGAAAACCGAGTTGCTGGAAGTTGACATTTCCAAACTAACTACGTGGCAAATTGCCAAGTGTCTGATATCGTAGAATTACTGCAGTGCAGAAGGAGGCCATCCGGCCCTTAAAGTCTGCACCAATGCTCTGAAAGAGTACCCCACCTGGGTCCACTCCCCGGCCCTATCCCCGTAACCCCATAATCCCACTTAATTTGCACAACTTTGGACACTAAGGGGCAATTTTAACATGGCCAATTCACCTAGCCTGCACATCTTTGGACTGTGGGGAGAAACTGGAGCTCCCGGAGGAAACCTACCCAGACACGGGGAGATACTGCAAACTCCACGCAGACAGTGACCCAACGCCAGAATTGAATGCAGGTCCCTGGCGCTGTGAGGCAGCAGTGCTAACCACTGTGCTGCTAATTTTGTCAGTAAAGTCATCTTTAAGGCAAACTAATTACATTGAGCCAAAATAAGACAATATTTTCAACTATTGGTTCTCATGTTTTAAAAAAGAAGCTTCCAATAGCACATTCAGAATTATTTATCATCACAGCTATATTTTAAAAATTAGTTGCAACTATAATACCTCCCTCGAAACATAGGCATACGTTAGAAGCATGGTGTAACTATACCATGCAAATAGGTTTATTCAGAACGCAATGATGCTTCTCATTAAAATAATCATTTGAAACTGTAAAGTCCAGTATGGTGATTAGCTTTTAATTCCCACAATGAAAAACACAGTTCTTAGTTTTCTTGATTTAATTATTATTTGGCTTTATTCATGTCAATGTGAACCAGCTGAAGAAGGTTGGAAGCTGCAAAGGAGCCACATCAGCCTCCAGAGTCGCAGGTTTCAGAGAGAATTTTAATCTTTGTGAACCCAAAGGTGGAATGTTACCCGAGTGTCATCGTTATACAACCAATCAAACAGGTCTTTATGAACCAGTATAGTGGGATGTTGAGTGTTAATAAGAGTTTAAGGCAGGATGTAACATCACTGGTTGTGCTCCGAAAACATATGACTGTGACAAGTAGCGGAGTCCAGATTGGGCAGAATGGCTGGCATGCATAAACAGCTCTTCCTTATTTCACATTGTGCTAAAGTCATCTCAGCTTCACGGAGCATCTTGGGATTGCTTAACCAGTCTTCCTTCAGAGTCCTTTCCCACCAGCTACGGCATGCAATTTTCCCATAGTCCATTACTTTAGCCCCTTTTTTTCAGGAATGCAATTCTGGATGGATTGCTGACCAGGCTTTTTGGTCTATGAAAGTTTATTTCCTTTTTTAAAAAATTTAGAGTACCCAATTAATTTTTTCCAATTAAGGGACAATTTAGCGCGACCGATCCACCTAGCCTGCACATCTTTGGGTTGTGGGGGCGAAACCCACACAAACACGGGGAGAATGTGCAAACTCCACACGGACAGTGACGCAGAGCCGGGATCGAGCCTGGGACCTTGGCGCCGTGAGGCAGCAGAGCTAACCACTGCGCCACCGTGCTGCCGCCTTTATTTCTGAGTACTTTGCTGTCAATCGACCTTCCATTAGCCCATGAGCTTTCACATGTATTCTGGTCATATTGGATCACTCTTACCTCATATTTTCTTTCTCATCTCTCGAGCTGTCTTTCCCAGACTAGTATCCTCCCCATCTCTGGTGTCATGCTAACTCCCCATTCATTCTATTGTCAGTCATTTCTATCTGAAACTGTTACTAAGACTGCTGACGGGCATTTAAAATGATAATTTAATGCTGTTCTTATTCCGTCATTGTGCACCGCAGTCACATCTGGTCTGTTCTGCACATAATTGAATACATTCAACTCTGGCTCTTTGTTCAAACTAGCTCACCTTGTCGAAGAATAATGATTTCTTTAGCCTGATTTCCATGACAGTGAAGCCTTATGCAATTTCTAGAAAAAATTAACTTAAAGCACTAACCCATTCCTTTATCTATTTCAAGCTAACTTAATGCTACCCATATTGTTTACGTAACGTGATCCAGATAATAAATGGGTTATTGATATCGAGCGAAGTCCAGGAATTTGAAGCCAAACTCGAGAGAAGATCTAGGTAGTTCCAGATGTTTTGTACAATTTAGAAATACAAGAAGAACAGGTTATAAACAAAAGCAGAGATTTGCTGTTTATCCAATGTAGTCCAGCTCAGCGATGTGATCTTGAGTCCCAAGGAGCCCCTGGTATTTGAAGCCAGATTTGAGAGAAAATCCATGAAAGTCCAGATTGAAGGGGTGGCATGTGGCACAGTGGTTAGCATAGGGACTGCGGCGCTGAGGACCCAGGTTCGTATCCCGGCCCTGGGTCACTGTCCGTGTGGAGTTTGCACATTCTCCCCATGCCTGCATGGATTTCACCCCACAACCCAAAGATGTGCAAGAGAGGTAGATTAGCCATACTAAATTGCCCCTTTAAAAAAAAGAAAGTCCAGATTGTTATCAGACCTCTCAAGGTCACTCTAGGGGATGAGTTTTGAGTTAACCAACAGTTAAATTTGCAGTTAATTTTGGGCTAAAATTAGAATCAGCAGCAGAAGAGTGAATTGGGATGGGGGGGATGGGGCATGGGTGGTGAAAGACCCCTGAAAGGCAGATGATTGTCATGGATAGATGTACGTGGTGGGGAACTGACTGCCCAGGTGGCGTGAAAGAACAGCAAAGAGTAAGGATGAAGCAGCAGAAGAGGTGAATTGGGCTAGATCAGTGGTGGGAAACCTGTGTCCCAGGGGCCACATGCGAACCATCTGAGTTCGCAGACATTTTGGTTACCATTGCCCAAGTGCAGAGTTTCCACATTCCGCTGATGTCTGTCCCCGGACCAGTATGGCTGAAATGATACGCAGTTAAAGCAATGGAAAGTGAAGTGAGGTGCATGTTAACTGCACACAATATTTATTGTGAGGGCTGTGCACTCACTCTGCGTCCAACATGTAAATTTTTATTTTTATTGTTTAAAGTTGATGATAGTTCTGTTAATGTATAAATGATTAAGCATTTTCTACAACTCATTATGAAATATTCAGAGTGAATCAAAATGTATTTAATCTCAAAGTGGTCATGGTTAGTGAAGAAGTCTGATTTCAATCTTGCAATCCACTGAGATGAACGAAGGGGCCACTCGTGTGGCCCACCTACTAACCAAGGCTGCCCATCACTGGGCTAGATCGACAAAGGGCATATCGTAAGGGGTCAAATTTTGGAGGGAACAAGAGCTGAGATTGACACTTCCTGCATTGCTATTAACGCATGCAAAAGTAGCAGCAAGATATTTTGTAATACATCCACAACATGTTTGACACAATTTCAGATTCTTTGCAACCTAGGAAGCGTGTTCTCCAGTTAAGCAAGATGCAAAATGAAAGCATCGTATTTTATTAAGGTTATGACAAAATATTTAAAGACTGTCTGAAATATGTTGAAAAAAGTATTTAAGATTTCACAGAATTATGTGTAGAGCCTTCTAGCTGACCTGATTGACCCAATTAAGAAAATTGTGGCTCCTGGAAGTGTGTTGTAAAATTAAAACTTGATATGGAAATTAACACTTAGCACTGTCTCAAAAAATACATTTCCTGAACATAAAATAAATGTCAAATAAACTCTGGAATTGCAGTTCAGGTATTCGGTCATTTTTTGTGAGGAAACATAGCACACAGCTTTTATGGAATGTTTCAAATGTTCAATTGAAGGTTGAGGAGGCAAGAAAGAGTAGTCAAAATAGACCTAGAAACAGCATGTTCCACCCCAAAGCATAGGAAGGTGGGTGGAATTGCCAAATCCATCAGTAAAAACCCTGTAATCCCAGATATTGTCATTTGAAAATAATTTAGCTTATTCAGTGTGTAGGATCATTTTCAGAGACAGAGTTTTCCGCTGGCTTTTACGTGGGGACTCTCCCCACCTAACTGCGGCCCAGCTAACACAAAGACTCACTGAGACAGCAACTCTGGTTAAGACGGCTTTACTTTCCAAGCTTGGTCAATGTACAAGATAGTGATTTGGATAAGCATCAAAACCGTTCTGCTTTACATTGCTCTAGGTCCAATAGTTATACAATTTCCAACAAACCGAAGCCTTGCCTCATCTGGACTCAGTCCAATCCTTGCAGCTATTGATTTTATCTTGACCAATGAATTTTACTTTAGGCAGCATGGTGACTGTGTCATCTGCTCGTGATTTAGCCCTAGCCTGTTCCCTGGCCATCTGTTGTTTTTCAAGACTCTCGCATCCGCTGTCTTTTGCTCTCCCCTACTCTCATTTCTCTTATCTCGGTGTGGCTCCTAGCTGTACCATTGTCTGTATGAGTGCAGGATGCCTGGAGGTGCTGATGAGAACTGCTTACTCTGGATGTGTTTCTACTGACCACATTATTCCTGTATGACTCTGTCTTTCTTTGGAATATGGTCTAGTTAGCTAGCTTAAATCCCATCATACATTACAGCCACTACTATCAGCAAGAGTTTAAATGCTTGTTACTGCTATGTTCTAAGAATACATGTTTAATAGTTAATAATGATTACTGGATATATTTTCTATGATTAATTTCAGTCCTCAATAAACTCTCATGTAGAGCCTTTCTAGTGTTATTCTAGCTATATGGTTTTAAAGGGTCTCGTATCAGGACCCCCCCACAGTGTCCATGATTGTGGGGAATAATAGCTCATTTTATGTCACGTGCAAGACATTTAATTTTACATGAAGTTAAAAATACGCCCCCGCCCCATTAAATCAGTTGTCCAGTGCCCTCGCATGTTGAATCCCACAAGGATTCAACTTGCAGCACAGCATAAAATAATACCGTAGTAAATTCAGATCAATCATGGGCCTAATAAAATTGCATAATTTCTTTTGGATGGAATACCCCACTAATTGCTGTGTTGCATATTAATAAAACATGAAATCCTGTGAGCACATTCTGAATGATCTCTGAGCAACTGGTCCATAATTTCCGTTCGTCGATGCAGTGTCTTATTTCTAATGTTCTTTTCATAACTTGATTGTTTTTGCTGCTGCTGCCTTTTATCATGGAAGGGAAGCTACATTGGACAGCAAAGAAAGCACCTGGTTACCTTTTGCATTGAAAAATGTGATAACGTTACTAAATGTAATGAATATCATAAGTGATTAAGTTTATATATTTTTTTGCAGGTGGTGACAGTAATTTCTTAATAGCCTTAATTTAACATGAATTATAAGTCAGATTTAACAATCCCCCTGGCTTTTCCAGATGTTGGAACAATGCTGGAAAGTGGTTTCATTGGGAGAATGAAATATCTCTCAGTGTTTCTCCTTTTATGTGGTCAGAATAAGTTAACATGCATTGGTATGAGCAAACCTAATGATAAATAACTTGCCAGAGGGTCTGCCATTAGGAAACAAATCTTTCAGATCCACAGCGTGTTGGTTCCACACTGCGGGCTGCATTAATTTTTTTTGGTTAGATCCCTCACTCTGCTGAATGTAAAAGTCCTTTCCACCGGTGTGCTAGCGCCAATGCATCAATTTGCAGCACAGTATCTTGACAGCCACCATTATGGAAAATTGCACAGCAGAACTCACCCTAGGTGTGAGTTTCTCAAAATAATGGCTATTTTTCTTTGTTTGCATGGATTCAGTTTGGCATTTGTTTGATGAACTACTTATGCTGTTCTGACATCGACAACAGCTTCCTTTTGAGAGAATTACTTTATCATCTCTGGATAAACAATCTTTAGATTGCAAGATGCTGTCATTATAGAACATCAGTGTTGACGCAGTTCAGTAAGATCTGACTAACCTATGACATAAGTTATGCTGCACTCATTTTGTGCAGCAAAGTGATCGTATATTTTGAAAATGCTCCTTGGGGAAAAAATGTATTAAAGCTGTCATACTTGATTTTGACAGTGTTAGGTCGGTATAATAAAGTTCCTTTGTTGGAAGCAACAGTAGATGTAACCTCAAGCAGTGTCAGCCATATTTATGTTGCTGCAGTTCTCCAGTGCATGTTAGACCCATGCAGTTTACTTGTTTTACATTGCAATGAGAACCAGAATAGCACACTTTCAACCCAATAATTTTAAAATACCAATAGTTAGACAAGGGACTAACTTAATTCTTTCATCATTGATTAGGTCCTGTAATTGTTATAGCTAAAACATTGAAACAAGCATTAATATTTATCAATATTTTGGCAATATTAATTGCAGTTCACAAAATTGTGCGTTAGCCCATTTTGCTAGCACCTAGAAAGAAATTACTTGTGAAATCCCTGGTATTTGTAACTTTACATTGCTGGCCATTTACCAAGCGTGAAACTAGAAAATATGTTCCTTTTTAAGTGAGTGATTGAAGTAAATGTCAGTGCTATCTTTTGGGAATAATTTTACATCTTTTGTTCCCAGATTCCGTGTCAAGTCTTTCGTGGTCAGGTTTCATGTGACCAGCTGAAGGCGCGCTCTCATCTGTGCAAACATGATACCTTCTGTCTCACGCCTGCCCTAATCAGCAATTTCTTGTCCATATTAATGAACAGTTTTTGGAGACCCGCAGCAGTTACTCAGACTTGGAACCTTACACTGAAATTTACTTTTAGTATTAGTCTTGTCTGGAATCAAAACCAAATACTAAACGTGCTTAGCAAAAGGTACTTTATCATTCTGGCACCCTCACACCAGAATTGGGTGGTACAGTGGTTAGCCCCCCCCCCAGCACCAGGGACCCGATCCGGGGTCAATTCCGACCTCGGGTGACTGTGTGGAGTTTGGACGTTCTCCCAGTTTCTGCCTGAATTTACTCCGGGTGCTCTGGTTTCATTCCATGGTCCAATGATGTTCAGCTTAGGTGGATTGGCCAATCTAAATTGCTCCTTAGTGTCCAACGGTTAGGTGGGGTGACAGGTATGGTAAGAGGCAGTGGGCCGAAGTAGGGTGCTCTTTCAGAGGCTCGGTGCAGACTCACTAGGCCGAATGGACTCCTGCACTGTAGAAGATCTATTAATTGTGAAGAATAATTCAAATAACAATGAACACTGCAAGACAACTGTGTGGAATGATTTGGAATCATAGTCTGATGTTAGGCTCATGTGCAGCCTTGCAATCTGATTAATAACTTAAGGCGGCAAACCATATTCTGATATGACTTAGCATGTGCTGCTTATATTTTGATATCCTGAAATATTAACAAGCTTTGTTGACGCAGCAGTTGAAAGCAGATATAGCCGGAATATAAATGACTTGAATACATAACAATCCATGCAGGCGTGCATCAATCTCTTGTGGCATTGCATTTAGAAAATTGGTGAATAAGGTTCTTTTCTTACCTTTCTCTGATGTCTTGCCGTATGTGTACTATCTTTCCTCCCTGTCCCTGTAGTATAGCACGTAATCAAGGTCAACAATGAAGTGCAAAGCCAAGGGAGGCTGTTCCATTGGAGATGGCTTTTGTAGATGAGATGTTTAACCGCTCCCTTAAACGCAGCACTGTTCTCCTGGTGTCTTGGCCAATATTTATCCCGTCAACTAATACCATTTAAAACAAGCTATCTGATCATTATCACAGTGCTGTGTTGTGGCAGTTTGTTGTGCGTCAGTTGGCTGCTGTGTTCTCTACATTATAACAGTGACTGCACTTCAAAAAATACTTGCATCTGTTTGAGAAATATTTTGGGGAATTCTTATGTAAATTCTTTTTATTTTGGAGACCTGACAAGGTTTTGCGTAAAAGTGCATTCATAATCCTAAATAATCATGTAGATTTGAAACATCAAAAATTATTTTCTCTTTCTTTAAGCCTAATTATGATGTTGTAATAATGTGCATTTGAAACAGATGAAAATTTGTGTTACTGGTGACAAAAGGTAATAAAATATTTGACAGTCTTAAGAATAGTGGAGTGGGGATATTCCAGTACTAGACTTGGGTTAAATTGGATCATCTAGGTGCAAGTGGGCAATCAGTCGTGGTAAAAACAGAAAATGTTGGATAAACTCAACAAGTCTGGCAGCACCTGTGGAGACAAACACAAGTTAATATTTAGGACCAAAATGATCCTTCTACAGAAGACTAGGAGGGTGAGAAACTGACACAGTAATGAATCATCAGCTTGGGAGAGTAAGTAGCATAGTGGTTAGCACTATGGTTTCACAGCACCGGGGTCCCAGGTTCGATTCCCGGCTTGGGTCACTGTCTGTGCGGAGTCTGCACGTTCTCCCTGTGTCTGCCTGGATTTCCTCCACGTGCTCCGGTTTCCTCCCACAAGTCCTGAAAGACGTGCTATTAGGTCATTTGGACATTGTGAATTCTCCCTCTGCGTACCTGAACAGGCACTGGAATGTCGTGACTAGGAGCTTTTCACAGTAACTTCATTGCAGTTCTAATGTAAGCCTAATTGTGGCAATAAAGATTATTCTTATTATTAAGGTGCCTCAATCTGAAGGCCCCAGATTTGCCCCCCCACCCCTGCCGAGCATCTATAACACCCCCTCTGACACCCTCCCAGCTCATCCCTTACCCTCCCACCCTCCAATTTACCTTGATTGTGGTTCCAGAGCGCTATGTACCTCTTCTGACCTCTGTGGTGCTGTGCCGAGACGGGCTGGAGAGCTGTCAGCCAATGTGATTGGCCGACGGCTCTCCATGGTGAAACTTTCTTCCAAGGGTGGACAGAAGCCCTGCCCACCCTCTACCAATCAATGCTCAATTGAGTGTGAAATGGCAGTGGGCCTGTCAAAGTCAGTAGGGATGGAATATTCAGGCCCAGGATAATCTCCAATGGATGTCAGATGCTATGAAAAAAAATAAAAACTTCAAATAAAAGCATTGGCAAATCAGCTTAGCCATCCTGAGTTATCCCTTTTGTCACTTTGTATGCAAGTCATGTATTTTATTGAAATGTGCCATCAACGACCTTTATCCCTCTCTAAACATTAGGAAAAAAATCACTTAGAAAATCTGGCTTTTTTCCCAGAAGCAAATGGACACGCTGAACATTTGTCTCTGCGGTGCATTATTCAATAATGGACTGTTGCATGTGCAAACTGCCATGAGAAATGGAGCTGTTAAGTGCTCGAGAGCTCTGTGTTGTCGTATTCAGTTCAGATTTTAAAATGATTCATCACGAGTACGATTGACACGTTGAACATAAATTTTAAATTTATAAATTTTATTTTAAAATGTTCACAACTGCTGTCACTTGGTGACATGTTTATGCCTGGAATGTTATGTGGGGATGCTTACATAAAGTCATAGTGTGAAATATTAAAAATGAAGATTGGCACATGAGTGTTTTCTTTCACACATCCCCACTGTTAAGACAGAATTTAACTGACTCTTGCCAGAAGGATGTATGATTTCATGATTTTCGCATCATTTTAAGACTAATTAAATTTGGCATGTGTTGCAAAGTATGTTTCATTTAAAAGTAGATTTTTTTTAAATATTCAGAGGAGCTAAACTATAATTCACACCTACGGCCTCTTTCAGGCTGAGATTGGTGTATTATTATTATTATACTATTGAGATTCTTGCAGCCCAGTGATGGACCTGTGCTTTCAACCCATGGCTACCTAGTGAAGCAAAATCGGCCAATTTGGATTGAAACGAGTCGAGCTGCAGTTTGCTGTCACTGAAACCGGGCCTCGGGTCAGCCGATGAGACAATTTGCATTCCAGCACACATTGCATAAAGTGAAAGAGTATGAATTCTTCCACTCCTTGTTTCTCCCCCATCACCATGTGCTTTCGTATGTTACTACCTTGGAAAAGTCAGGCGCGTGAATAGATAAGACCATCATGCACTGTGAATCTTGGTCTTTTACTTTATTGCCTCTCCCTTTTACATTGAGGAACTCCATTCAAAGTGAAACCGAAAAAGCTTCTACTCTGTGCTACCAAGTAGAGATTGCATTTAATCAGAAAAATGGATGGTAAAAACTAAATTAACTATATTTCTTTTGCAGTGGTGGGATATGACTACTGGAGAATCACTTCAGACATTCTACACTAATGGGACAAACCTGAAGTCCATTCATGTTTCATCTGACTTCAAAACCTATGTGACTATTGATAACATCGGAATACTCTACATCTTGAAAATGATAAACTGAACCCCCTGGATCTGGAGGAACAAAAGACGAGTTTTGTGGTATTGCTGGGAGAAGTTGTATTTATTGCACTTAAAAATGCTTTCATCGAACTTTTAGACAAAGCAAAATATGGAATGAGAGCCATTTGTATTTTCTATTTTTTTCTTACAAAACAAATTGCTACTGAGCCACTGGAATTTGTTGGAGACTTCAGCTTTATGGGAAGAGTGCCATAAGGGTACCGCATGCAAGGACAATGTGTGATGCTGCTTTCTGTTATTCACAAGCTTTGGGTTCTGTGATTCCACTGCTGGTGTTTCATTGCTTTGAAACTCTTGAGGCAGATCATATTTAAGATTTGGAGCACAGTAAGCAGTTTACAGAGATTTGGAGTACATGATCAGTTTACAAAGATTTAGAATGCCTGAGCAGCTTGCGGTAATATGCTTGGTGCTGTTAAAAAATAAATCACCCCCTGACCTTTCCACTGACTGTGGTTGCATCTTTTCAGCTGCTCGGAAAGGATATTCTGTTAAACAACTGAAATTTTTCAATCAGTCTTTAAAAACAGTGTTCAGAGTTGTTATAAATCAAATCTGACATCAGTGTTTAATACTTCGAATGTTAAGTTTATATTCGGAATTGATCTATTTCAATTGAATGTTTCTACTGATTTTATTTTCATATTTCATGCGATTAAAATTTTCACAACTATTTCTGCGTCTTTATTTGGAAAAATGATATAGTAAGGGTCAGACTATTGTTACGATCCCAGTTGATGTTATAACTGGACAGGAAGATCCCAAAATGGAACCCTGACTCAAAAGACTGTAACTTTTATCTTTTTTTATACAAAAGCTGGAGGAATAGTCACAGGACCGGTAACTAGTTTTAACAACCAGAAAATTTTTTTTATTAAGCATGAAAAAATTGGATTATAATACAATACTCCTTTACTCCCTCTTTAACTTAACAATTACACACAAGTTTTAGAATTAACACGTATTGCAAAGTGCATCTTAACCTACAATCTTAGCTCCAGCAATAGCACTGCAGACTTGTGCTTCAGAACCTGGTGCTTCCGTGACCAAGCTGTTCCAGTGCAGCTACAACACTGGCATCTACCCGGCAATGTGAAAAGTTGCAGATATATCCTGTACTCAAAAAGCAGGACAAATCCAACCCAACTAATTACCACCCTATAGGTCTACACTCAAATCATCAATAAAGTGATGGAAAAGGTCATCCACAGTGCTATGAAGTGGCACCTACTTAGCAATAACCTGCTCACTATCGCTCAGTTGGGGGTTCCGCCAGGGTGACTCAGCTCCTGACCTCATTACAGCCTTGGTTCAAAAATGGACAAAAGAGCCAAACTCCAGATGTGAGGTGAGCGTGACTGTGCTTGACATCAAGGCAGCATTTGATCAAGCTTGGCATCGTGGAGCCCGAGCAAAACGGGAAACCGGGGGAGAAACCTCCATTGGTTGGAGACAAACCTAGCACAAAGGAAGATGGTTGTGGTGGTTGGAGGTCAGTCATCTCAGGACGGAGATATTGCTGCAGGAATTCCTCAGGGTCATGTCCTAGGCCCAACATTTATCTCGACCGGGCACACACACATAGGACGGAGTGGGCAGAGATGGCTAGGCTGGTGGATGAGATTCTGTGGATGGTTAGGAGATATTCAGAGGCCCCGAAGGCTGCACTGTTGAAGGGGTGGCAGAAGCTCCAGATGGAGTTCAGGTTGGTGTCCACTGGAAAGGCAGTGGGCAGTTGCGGAGGGTCAGAGGGGTCAGTGTATGAATATGGGGAAAAGGAGAGTATGATGTTGGCTCACCAACCCAGGAAGCAGGAGGCGGCAAGGGAGATCAGATAGGTGGAGGATAGGAGGGGGAAGAGTGGTTTTGGACCCAGTGGTGGTAAATGGGGTTTTTGAGGAATTCTACAAGAGGATATATGATTCGGAATCTCCGGCCCGGGAGGAGGAAATGCAGCGATTTCTGGATGAGTTGGAGTTCCCCAAGGTGGAGGAGGACCTGGTAGAAGGGCTGGTGGAGGAGATGGTGGGCATGGGGGCGATGCAGGCAGGGAAGGCCCCGGGCCCAGATGGATTCCCAGTAGAATTTTATTAAAAGTCTTCGGGAGATCTGTGGCCCCTGCTGGTAATGAGGTGAGGGAGAAGGACGAGCTCCTCCCTACGTTATTGCAGACTTCGATATCCTTAATTTTGAAGAAGGATAAGGACCCAGAGCAGTGTGGCTCTTACCCCTGATCTTGCTGCTAAATGTGGATGCCAAGTTGTTGGCAAAGATCTTGGCCTCACAGATTTAGGATTGTGGCCTGGGGGTGATAGGGGAAGACCAGACGGGATTTGTAAAAGGGTGGCATCTGTCGGCGAATGTTAGACGTTTGTTGAATGTGATTGTGATGCCTTCAGAGGGACAAATGTGGAGGTGGTGGTCGCTATGGATGTGGAGAAGGCCTTTGATCGGGTAGAATGGGAATACCTGTGGGAAGTACTGGGATGGTTCTGTTTCGGGCAGGGATTTGTGGATAATCGGTTGGTGTATAGGGTGCCGGTAGCGAGCGCAAGGACAAATCGGGTGAGTTTGGGGTATTTTGGACTACACCGTAGGACAAGGCAGGGTTGCCCTCGCTCCATGTTGCTTTTTGCCTTGGTGAAAGAGCCACTGGCACATGGAACGTCAAGGAGTTAGGAGATAGTGCAGGGGGAGGGGGGGGGGGGGGGGGGGGGGGGGGGGGGGGGGGGGGGGGGGGGGGGGGGAGGCTGAAGCACAGGGTCTCGCTGTTCGCCGACAATGTGCTGCTTTACAAATTGGACCCACTGGGAGGTATTGGGGGGGGGGGGGGGATCATGAACATTTTGAAGGAATTTTGCCGATTTTCTGGATATAAGTTAAACATGGGAAGAGTGACATTTTTCCGATTCAGGCAAGAGGACAGGAGAGGAGGTTGGGCGAGCTGCTGTTTAAAGTAGTGGTGGCAAACTTCCGACATTCTTATTTGTCTTTCGGAACCTCTTGATTATTATTCCAAAGGCCTTTTTTAGGAAAATTAATGTTTGATTTTGGAGTTTGTGTAGATGGGGACATTCCCACAGGTGAAGAAGATGCTGTTAGAATGGGGACGCGGGAAAGGTGGACTGGCTTTGCCAAATATCATGAACTATTACTGGGCAGCGAATATAGTCATAGTTAGGAAGTGGGTGGTGGGGGAGGGGTCACGTGGGAGCAGATGGAGGCAGCCTCTTGTAAGGGCACAAGCTTAGGGGCACTGTTGATAGTGCCTCTGCCGTTCTTGCCAGCGAAGTACTCTACGAGCTTAGTGGTGGTGACAACCCTGAGGATGTGCCTTTTTCCCGCCACTACTACCCTCCCATGCTAAGCATTCCAGATTCCAATCACCCTCTGGGTGAAAACACTTTTTCTCAAATCCCACTTAAACCTCCTGCCCCTCACCTTAAAATTATTGTCCCCTCATTACTGACCCTTCAACCTATCCACCCGGTCCATACCCTTCATAATCGTATACACCTCAATTAGGGTCCTCCCTCAGCCTTTTCTGCGCTTCAGGAAACAACCCGAGCCTAACCAGCCTCTCTTCATAGCTCCATCGTAGGCAACATCTTGGTGAGGTCACACCTGGAGTACTGTGTACAGTTTTGGTCTCTGTACATGAGATAGGATGTAATGGCACTGGAGGGAGTGCAGAGGAGATTCACTAGGTTGATTCCAGAGTTGAGAGGATTAGCTTATGAGGAAAGACTAAGCAGACTGGGACTATGCTCATTGGAACTTAGAAGAATGAGTGGGGACCTGATAGAAACATACAAAATTATAAAGCAAATAGTTAAGATAGAAGCAGGGAGGTTGTTTCCATTGGCGGGTGAAACTAGAGCTATTGGGCGCAGTCTCAAAATAAGGCGAAGCAGATTTAGGACTGAGTTGAGGAGGCACTTCTTCACCCAAAGGGTTGTGAATCTGTGGAATTCCCTGCCCAGTGAAGCAGTTGAGGCTGCCTCATTGGATGTTTTTAAGGCAAAAATAGATTTTTGAACAGTAAAGGAATTAAGGGTTATGGTGAGCAGACGGGTAAGTGGAGCTGAGTCCACGAAAGATCAACCATTGAATGGCAGACTCGAGGGAACAGAAGGCCGCCTCCTGCTCCTCATTCTTATGTTCTTTATGAATCCCCTCTGCACCTTCTCCAGTGCAATCACATCCTTCCTATAGTGAGGGGACCAGAACTACACACAATAATCCAGTTGTGGCCTAACCAAAGTTTTATACATCTCCAACATAGTCTCCCTGCTCTTATAATCTATTATACGACTATTAAAGGCAAGTGTTCCGTATTCCTTCTTAACTACCCTATTAACCTGTCCTGCTACCATCAGCGATCTGTGGACAAGATCTCCCAGTTCCTCTGAACTTTCTAGTGTCTTCCCATTCATTGAGTACTCTTGTTACTCCTTCCAAAGTGCATCACCTCATACTTTTCAGGGTTAAATTCAATTGAATCTGCCACTGATCTGTCCAACTGAGCGATCCGTCTATATCTTGCTGCAACCTAAGATTTTCTTCTTCACTATTAACCACCCTGACAATCCACGTGTCATCTGCAAACTTAGTTATCATTCCCCGCCGCCCCCACCTCCACCCACATTCTCAGCTATATCGTTTATATATATCACAAACAATAAGGGGCCCAGCATTGAGCCCTGAGGCACGCCACTGGACATCTGCCTCCAGACTCACAGCCTTCTACCACCACCCTCTCACCTACCACAAAGCTAGTTTTGGATCCAGCTTGTCAAGTTACCCAGTCTCCCATGTGGGACCTTGTCAAAGGCTCTTCTGAAATCCATCTAAACTACATCAATTGCACTCCTATCATCTATACACCTGATCACTTCCTTGAAAAATCCAGTCAAATTCGTTAGGAGTGACTTCACTCTGACAAAGTCATGCTGACTATTCCTGATCAAACCTTGCCTCTCCAACTGGAGATTGATTTTCTCCTTCAGAATTTTCTCTAATAGTTTCCCTGCCACTTATGTGAGAGACACTGGTCTGTGATTCCCTGGTTTATCTCTACCACCCTTCTTGAAAAGTAGAACAACATTAACTGTGCTCCAATCCTCTGGCACTTCCTCTGTGGTCAGAGAGGAATTGAAGATTTGGGTCAGAGCTCCGGAAATTTACTCCCTCGTCTCAATGTAACTCATCTGGACCTGGGGATTTGTCCGTTTCTAACCCCGCCAAAACCTTCAAAACCTACTCACTCCCTGGGCTGGATTCTCTGCCGGCGGGATGCTCCATTTTGCCGACAGCCCGGGGATTTCCCAATGGCGTGAGGCAACCCCACAATCGGAAACCCCATTGACCAGCCGGTGAAACGGAGCATCCCGCTGGCGGGGTGAAACAGAAATGTGGCACGCCGGGGCGAAGAATCCAGGTGCCTATGTCAAACTGTCCAAGAATCTCAGTCCCTCTCCCTGAATTCTGCAGCTATTTCCTCCTCCTCCTGAGTAAAGATAGACGTGAAGTACTCCTTTAACACCCTACCATTGTCCTATGGCTCAACACATAGATTGCCCCCTTGGTCCCTAATAGGCCCTACTCTTTCCTAATTTTCCTCTTCCGCTTAATACACTTATAGAATATCTTGGGATTCTACCTAATCCCTGCCAGTGCTTTCTCATGCCTCCTCTTTGCTTCTCCTAGTTGCTTTTTTAATTTCTCCCCTGCACTTCCTATATTCGACTAAGGTCTCTGCTGATTTGCTCCCTTTGTACCTGCGAAAAGCCTCTCTTTTCTTTCTTATCCAGAGCTATTGGGCTGGATTCTCCACCCCACCGCACCATATTTCTGCCCCGACTCGCCAGCGGGATTTTCCGTTATGCCGGCCAGTCAATGGGGTTTCCCATTGTGGGGCAGCCAAATGCTGTCGGGAACCCCTCGGGTGCTGGCAAAACAGGGAATCACGCCGGCGGAGAATCCGGCCCATACTGTTTGTCCTGAAGTTTGAAGGTTCATTAACAAACTGCTATGGGGATCTTATTGATGTTTATGGGGCCTATCAAACTACAGTATTATGTTACTGGAACTTCCTCTTTTATGAATATATTCGCAAAAAGTTCACAAATCTATACCTCTGTCTGTATGTTTTGCACAAAAAGCATGTTCATATATAGGAGCTGGCCTCATTGATATTTACATTAAAATGCTATCAACTTCCACAACGTTTAGTCACAAAGGTTATATGTAGACATATTAGAGCTGATTAAAGCACAAGGCATTAAAAAATCAAAAGTTATTGAACTCAATGCTAAGTCCAGATGACTGAAACGTGCCTAAATGGAAGATGAGGTATTGTTCCTCCAGTTTGCGTTGGGCTTCACTGGAACACCCCGAAATGTTAACTCTCTTTCTCACTCCCAGATGCTGCCAGGCCTGCTGCGTTTATCCCAGCATTTTCTGTTTTTATTTCAGATTTTCAGTATCCACCGTATTTTGCTTTTATTTTTTTTATATTGGCTTTTTATTGATCTTTTTATTTTTTGAAATCTGTCAGGAGGACTGTTCAGAACTCAGTTCACAGAGTAATACATCTGGTTTAGCACAGTGGCCTAAATGGCTGGCTTGTAAAGCAGACCAAGGCCAGCAGCGAGGGTTCAATTCCCGTACCAGCCTCCCTGAACAGGTGCCGGAATGTGGCGCCTAGGGGATTTTCACAGTAACTTCATTTGAAGCCTACTTGTGGCAATAAGCGATTTTCATTTCATTTAATTTCA
The DNA here is from genome assembly GCF_902713615.1 of Scyliorhinus canicula. Classification (NCBI taxonomy): domain Eukaryota; kingdom Metazoa; phylum Chordata; class Chondrichthyes; order Carcharhiniformes; family Scyliorhinidae; genus Scyliorhinus; species Scyliorhinus canicula. The sequence continues at coordinate 124,456,617 of NC_052156.1, forward strand.
TTCACATCTCAGAGAGAGGCCATTCAGCCCACCATATCTGCGTGTCTCTTTGATGGAGCTACAGTATCCAATTAGTTTCATTTCCTTTCCTCATAGTCGTTCAAACCTTTCATTGGCTACGTGATTAAATACTGGTTCGCAGAATACTATACTGCCAATTTTTAAAGATCACAATTATTTCCATCATTTAAAAAATTTTTTATTTTCTTCCATTGATCTGTTTTTCCCTCACCATTATTCCCCTTCCCCCACTCCACTTGGGCTACCTGTTCCTAGTTGCCCTTTAACACACTGCTCATCTTTGTTCTGCCACTCATAGAATTTACAGTGCAGAAGGAGACCATTCGGCCCATTGAGTCTGTACTGGCCCTTGGAAAGAGTCCCCTACCTAAGTCCATACCTCTACCTAAGCCCACACCTCCACTCTATCCCCGTAACCCAGTAACCGCACCTATCCTTTTTGGACACTAAGGGCAATTTAGCATAGCCAATCCACCTAACCTGCACATCTTTGGACTCTGGTAGGAAACCGGAGCACCCGGAGGAAATCCATGTAGTCATGGGGAGAACGTGCAGACCGCGCACAGACAGTGACCCAAGCCAGGAATCGAACCTGGGATCCTGGAGCTGTGAAACAACAGTGCTAACCACGGAACTACCGTGCCCCCCCCCCCCCCACATTTTAATCTCCTTATGTGCCACTATCAATATCTTTCTTAGCCTTAATCACCTCCATTTACATTCCTTTTGTCTTCTGTCCTTGACATCTTTGTCAATCTCCACCTATCGCTGCTCCATCCCCTCACGACAGTATAAATCTGACCCCATTTCCAGTTCTCCCCAGCTTTGACAGAGTCCTCCAGACTCGAAACGTTAGCTCCCTTCTCTCTCCACAAATGCTGTCAGGCCTGCTGAGATTGTCCAGTATTTTCTGTTTCTGTTTAAAGATCACAACATTGGTCAGGAAAAAGTGGGCTGCTGGAAAATGCTTGTAGTTCAGTCGCGTTTTTAATTTTAAAAGTGTTCTTTATGTCAAATTGAAAAGATGCTGTCCCTCTAACTTTATATAATTCCATTTTCAATGTATCTTTTAATCTGCAGAGGTCTTCCTTAAAAGTGGAACTGTGGTTTCTTCAGTAAATTGAGGCAGACAAAATCTTTACCTGTGCTCCCACTGATGTGTGACGAGAATGGCCTTGCTGTACAGCCAATATATGCCTGCAAAAGTGCCAGATTTGCAGCTGCTGCTGATTTTAGATTTGAAGTTTTTATGCAAAGTGTGCCTGTACAAACAATGCCCAATGGGACATTTTAGTGGGACTACTTTCAAACACGGTGCTATGTGATGAGGATTCACACCCCGTCATCAGTTTGAGGATGCAAAGCAACCTGGTAACACAACTGTGAGCTGGCAGATAACCCCATGATTGAAGAAGCATTTGTTAAGACTTCTCAAATGGTTAAAAACAAATTGAAAATAATCCTTTAACTAGCTTGTTTCAAACCTTGTTGCCTATACCCATACATTTGCATAAATTACATTATCATTGCATACAATTACCATAGTCTTCCTCCGTGACGCACAGCAATGCAAACTTGTTTTTATTTAAAACTGCAAAAGGAGCAGAATTACCTATTTACAGAACAATACATGGCCTCATTGCTTAATGTTCAGGGCTCACCAAGAGATGTTTTATTATCATTTCTATTAGATAAAGCTTGTCTCTGAGTGATATCTTAAAATGCTTTGCCATATTTTCACCAACTTTCATTAATTCCTTCCTTACACCCTGCAGGAGATTATTTCACAAATGGGCATGGAGGGAATGAGTTTTCTAATAGCTCGTGCTTTAATCAGCTCTAATATGCCTGCATATAACCTTTGTGATTAAACATTGTGGAAGTTCATTGCATTTTAATGAGTGCTCGGAAGTGTGTTACCTCAACAGAAACCGGGTTCCTCTTGTCTAAAAAATACCCTATAACTTTTATGTAGTTTACAGCCATTATCAGTACTTGTTGAGTTGATTGAAAACAGATTAATGTGGTATGTGTAGTTTAAATAATCCCATTCTCCTTTCCAATTCATTATTGCTACTTCGGGGTGGGCATTTGTGTAGACGCGAGTCGAGTGCTCATTCGCAGGGTCGGTGCAGGCTTGATGGGCCGAATGGCCTTCTTCTGCACTGCTGGGATTCTACGATTCATTGCAGCAGTGTACGAGTTATATTTTGCTCTCATGCACGCAGGAATCTCGGTTGACTTTCTGTGACAGCCTAGTGGGCAAAGATTCAGCATGAAGCCCCACTGAACAAAATTCCCATTTTGGATTGCAGATCTGTGCCAAGCCAACTGCTCACAGCACTTGGAGTGCTGTAATTAGCTTTAGCACCTCTGGGCTAGAGGAAGTCCAGGATCTGGTGTTGTCTATTGGAAACTGGGATGTTGCACAAAACTCAACCGCCCAAATTCCTTGAACATGTTTCTGCCCTCAGATCTACATCGACGATGTCCGCAATTCTGTATTGAATCCAATCCGGTTTCTTGCCTTGGCCGCAGCACTAAAATGGCCGTGAACAAATGACATCTTATGTTCTATGATAAATTATTTTTAATTATTTTAAGCCGCACCATCTTCAATACCTCTCCACTGTTGTCCCCCGCTGGGTGGAACAGTACTTGCCAGTTCTATTCTTATTCATCCAGTCACTGAGCGAGAATCCACCTGCAATGGCCTCTCCTCTCACACACGGCTTGTGGAGTCCGAAAGGTTTGCTCTCATAAACATTATCCAATCAATTATTTATTTTTTATAAATGAGAGTATAAACAGGATGGATAATGTATGCTTTCCTGTGCATCAGATCAGTGTTCCTTTCCCTGTGGTATTTTAAAAAATATATCTGCAATTTCATGCATGCGAGGGCTTTGTAACCATTTTGTTTTAAATGGTGACATTATGAACTATGAAATGGTACAGCAAGGCCAATGGTATCATGTTGCCCTTTCCAGTTTTGAAAATGTTGTTTTCACTTCCTTGATTTAACTAATTTCAGTTTTGCTAAGACATGTTAGAATGAGTGTGGCCATTTGTTCTTTAATTCTGGGTACAAATTGCACTTGCTACAAACTAATAATCACCTGTGTACAGGACAGATGAAATTCTAAAATGATAATTGCTTAGAATTTCCGTTTATTCTAATGTGTTTAAGTCAGAACAAGTTAATCATTACTTTTCTATTATAACTGTAACATACATCACATTTTCATATGTAACTAATCTAACCATCTCCCCATGACATTCAATGGTTTTACCGTCACTGCATCCACCATCCTGGGAGTTCCCATTGACCACAGACTGGACTGGACGAGTCATATAAATGCTGTGACAATAAGTGCAGGTCAGTGACTAGGAATTCTGTGAAGAATAACTCACCTCCTGACTCCCCAAAGCCTGCCCACCATCTACGGAGCATAAGTCAGGAATGTGATGGAATGCTCTCCATTTGTCTGGATGAGTGCAGCTCCAGCATATACTCAAGAAGCTCGACATCACCCAGGACAAAGCCTACTTGATTGGAACCCCATCCACCACCTTAAACATTTATCCAACACCAATGCACAGTAGCAACAGTGTGTACGATCCACACGATACACTGCAGTAACCCACTAAGGCTCCTACAATAGCACTTTCCAAACCTGCTATTATTATCACCTGATGGTGTTCCACTCCAAGCCATAGAACCCTGACTTTGGACTGTATCACTGTTCCTTGACTGTTACTAGGTCAAAATCCTGGAAATCCCTTCGGAACAGCACTGCAGGTGTACGTACAGCACATGGACTGTAGTGTTTCCAGAAGGCAACTCACTACCAACTTTGCAAGGGCAATTATGAATGGGCAATAAATCCTGGGTTGAGCCAGTGATGCCCACATCCTGTGAACTGATACATTTTTAAAAAGAACAATTCTAATTGTGCATCCTCTCTGAGATTGCCAGTATCTTCAGTGATTACTCGCTAAGAAACTCCGTGTCACTGGTCATGGATTCTGTGGGTCCTTGCGGGCCTGATGATTCCGATCCCAGAGAAGCATCTCCGACCACACATTTGGCAGGTGTCACCGGGAGGTGGGATTGGTCCTTGGAATGCACCTGCTGATCGTTAGTGTTTGCTATGCCCAACATCATTCATGATGCACCGCGGTAAAAGTCCTTGGTTAGACCTGATACCAGGTGTGTGTGTATTTGCATAACTTAATACTTTTTCAACGACAATGACAAAAATACAACCAATGAAGAACAATTAATTCAGGTTTTCAACGAATATTACATTAATCAATTCTATCCAGTTGAATGCAATTTCTTGGACCATGTATGACACTGTGCCTGCAGGTTTGTGTCAAATTTAGAGTCAAAAGAAATACTTTTTTTTACAAGTATACTGAGCTAAAGTTGTTTGTTACAGATCAAGAATGGGCAATGTATATGTTGGGCTGAAAATAGAATGAATTATATATCTAATAACAAACTAAAAAAAGTTAAACAGAATATAATTGTGCATGAGCCACATGAATCCAAGAGGCACATGTGCCATAAAGACAGATAAAGTCAATATAAAAATTATAAAATGGAAACCAAGTACTGAAAATTGAACAGGACACATTCTAAGTGCTGTAGCGAGTGAGGTGTCCCGTGATCTCCTTGACGGGCACGCCTGCGAGCTCCTCACCGGTATCGGACGGCAGTTAGTGCAGGAAATGGTCCCCCACGAGCTCCTCGGTGGAAATGCCGATCTCGGGTAATGAGCGGGAGCCGTACAGAAATGTACCCCCTGAACACATTCCGAAATGTAGGCAGCCATGCCACCACAGAGAACAGCACCATGCTTCCGGGATACCGACCTGACCGGGATGCTGGATGCCATGGATGCGAGACGGGACATCCTGTTTCCCCAAAGGCAGAAAGTCAGTCTCACACCCCATCCCTGTGCAACACTGTGCCTGTCCCCCAGCACATCCTGGCAGCCAACAGCACTGCCCTTCCATGCCCAGCAGCGGTGCCCTCACATGCCACTGAGCTCCCCCCTCTCCCCCCGGTGCACCAAGCACATGGCTCACAATGTCCTTTCTCTGTCCCCGCAGAAGATGCTGGCCCATAATGGGCAGGAGAGGACCCAGATGGCCGGCGAAGTGCCGGACATCAGGGTCCTCACTCCCCACGAGGAACGGGCCCTGGAATTTGCGGGCTGACCAAGAATAGAGCAGTCACCAACAACGAAGTTGGCCTGCGCCGCGGAAGAGATGAGACCTGACTGCGACTACCTCCCACCCCGATGACATGTCTCAGGTGAGTTAAGCACGTCCAACAGAATGACCCTTCCCTCTCACTGACCGCATGTCTTTCCTCCTGCAGTATCTCTATCTGTTGGGGCTGGGCCATCCGCAATGTTCCGGATCGCTTTGTGTCATTGTGAGTTAGAAATGTCAAGTTGTAACTCTTTTAGTTTTGGCGCTTTTGAAAGCTGTGGCATCTACTTATCGTTTCTAAGGTGCAGCTCTGTTTAATGAGGCCTGACCCTTTCAGGGCACAGACATTAATTGTTAGGGCCAAAGATCAGCCATGGTTAACTGAGCTGCCAAACGTCTTCAACAGACTCAACAGTCTACTCCAGTTCCAAAGTCCTGAAGGTATGTTGTTGCTGCTGAGAGAGGTTCATGTACATTACAACTCAAAGTCAGAAAAAAAAACTTGAAATAATAAGTGCATTTTCAAAAATATACTTTTGACACTTGGAAGTGTAATGGACTCAATGCTGTGCGGCATGGCAATGGAAACTAAGGAATTAATTTATTTGGACCTACATGTTATCTCGATTTACCTATTGTCTATGTTATTCTAGAAGAAGGAAGGCAGAGGATAATGACCTCATTCTTTACCCACATTTTCAATCACACTCAATCAGTTTGAGAACTCCATTTTCACGAGAGCTCAGATTTCAATTTAGAAGAAAGATGTTGGAGAAGGACAGGGTTTTATATTCAAAATTAAATGACCTGTACGTTGGGATCCAAGAACAATGGGAATTATTTGGGGAGGCGGTGGCGTAGTGGTAGTGCCATTGCACTAGTAATCCAGAGGCTCAGACTAATGCTCTGAGGTCCTGGGTTCGAATCCCATCGTGGCAGATGCTGAAATCTGAATTCAATAAAAAAAATCTGGGGAATTAAAAGCCTGAAACCATTGCCGATTGTCGTATAAACACATCTGGTTCACTCATGTTCTTTAGGGAAGGAAAGCTTCTGTCCTTACCTGGTCTGGCCTACATGTGCTTCCAGTCCCACACATCAATGTGGTTGACTCCTAACTGCCCCCTACTGTCATGGTCTAGTAAACCACTCAGCTCAAGGGCAATTAGGGCTGGGCAACAAATGCTGGCCCAGCCTGCAACGCCCACATCCCAAAAACGAATTTTAAAAAAAAATTGTAACTCAACATGTTAATAAGTAGAATTAAATGTGGTAGCTGTATCTCCTATATGAATTGCCACTGAATTGTAAATTTAAAGAAACAATATCTAATCTGTTGATTCTGGCTAGTTTATAAACAGCTGAAAATGAAATGTACATCAAAGTCTCTTATGCAAATTACACCACAAACCAAGACGTGAATTGTTTGATATTCTAATTAGAACTGCAAATGTGACTATAATGGGAATAAAAGCGTTTGTTATCCCCGCCCAAATAAAGAGATCCAGATACAGTCATTACTCCAGCACAGTAATCAGTGTTTTAATTCATTTACTTTATGTTTAATTTAAAAATGCATTTGTTCCTGCCAGAAAAGTATTTTTGAAATATAAACTCTCCTTATTATATGGAACAATTGCACCATTCTCAATAAATGAAGAGTGTGGACTATTTAACAATATGAATTTTGTTAAAGCTCTTTGATTCCCAGCTTTCATTTTTTTATTTTTTGAAAATATTTTTATTCGTTTTTTTAACATTTTATACATAAAACAAAACAATGCAAAACAAAAACAATGGAACTGTTCCCACTCGACCAACTACCACCCCAATAACTCAAACAATACCCCCTTCCCCCAAGCAGTTGACGGTGACCAACACTTAAATGTACAGAATAAATAGACCCAATCTCTTGTGTGGAACCCCGCAGTCGAGCCCCCCCCCCCGCCCTCCCCCCCCCCCCACCCCCCCAAGGTCACGGTAAACATATCTTTCTCCAAATACAGGAACGCCATTAGGTTCCCAAGCAATACTGAGGCACTGAGAGGCTGACCTCCACCCCAATTGCCTGCGAGCAATCAGCGAGGCGAAGGCTAAAACTGCCCCCACTCCCATCTGCAGCTCCAGCAAGTCTGACACCCCAAATATGGCCCCCAGTGGACTGGCTCCAAATCTAAGTGCAAGGCTGTCGAAATGATGCTGAAAAACGGGCCCCAAATTATCCCCAATTTCAGGCAGGACCAGAACATATGTACATCGTTAGCCGGACCTCTCCCATACCGCTCACAAGTGTCTTCCACCTGCTCAAACAACCAGCTCATCCTCAATCTCATCAGATGTGCCCTGTGCACCACCTTTAACTGTATCAACCCCAGCCTTGCCCACGAGATTGAGGCATTCACCCTCCGCAATACCTCACACCGCAACCCGTCCTCCAATGCCAACCCCAGTCCTCCTCCCACTTGGCCTTAACCCCCTCCAGTGATATTCTACTCCAAAATCTTCCCATAAATCATTGAGATGACCCATCCCTCCAACTTCATTACTGACAACACTCCCTCCAACAACAAAGAGGGAGGTGTCACAAAAAACGTTGGAAAAACATTTCTTGCAAAATCCCACACCTGCATATACCTAAAGGACTGCCCTCACGGAATCCCAAATGTCTCCATCAAATCCTCCATAGTCGCAGATTGCCCTTCCAAAAATAAGTCCTTAATTTCCATCACCCTCCGCTCCTCCTATCCCCGAAACCTAGCATCCAACCTCAACGGCTCAAACATAAGATTCTCTCAAACTGGCATCAGCTTTGAACCCGTCTCCAACTTAAAATGCTGCCAAAATTGCCTCCATATCTTCAAGGTGGCTACCACCACCGGACTATCTGAGATAACTCCCTGTGGAAAACGGGAGTGGTGCCATTGCCAGCGCTCGCATCCCCGGCCCCCTACAAGAGCCGGCCTCCATCCTCACCCACAATGCCTCCGGCTCCCTACCCCAGCCCCGCACGTTCTAGGCGTTCGCCGCTAAATAGTAATACACCAGATTGGGAAAAGCCATACCCCCTATTGTCGTCCTCTATGAAGCATCATCTTCCGAATCCTCACCACCTTCCCCGCCCATACGACAAAATCAACCCCCATAAAAACCGCCTTCGGCAAAAAGATCAGTAAGCACTGGAATAAAAATAAAATCTGCTACAAGATATTCATCCTTACCACCTGCACCCGGCCTGCCAATGATAGGGGAGGCTGTCTCACCTCAACAAGGCTGGCTTGACACTATCCACCAGGCTCGGAAAATTCAATTTACAGAGCCGGGCCCAATCCCGAGCCACCTGCACCCTCCTGAAGTGAGTGGTCGCCCCATGAAATGACAAACCCCCCCCCCCCAGCCAGCTCCCGCCCCTGGAGAGAAAACCAAAGAGCACTCGCTCTTCTCCAAATTCTATTTGTATCCTGAAAAAGCCCCAACTGATCTGAGCAGCCCATTAGACCCCCCACCATGGGACCCAAGTTCGAAAGATACAACAAAATGTCTTCACCGTACAGGAACACCTTATGCTCCACTCGTCCCACCTCACTATCTCCCTCCACTTATCCGAGCTCCTCAGTGCAATGGCCAAGGGCTCTACCGCTGGCGCAAACAAAAGGAGGGACATAGATCATAGAATTTACAGTGCAGAAGGAGGCCATTCGGCCCATAAAGTCTGCACCGACTCTTGGAAAAAGCACCCTACCCAAGGTCAACACCTCCACCCTATCCCAATAACCCAGTAACCCCACCCAACACTAAGGGCAATTTTGGACACTAAGGGCAATTTAGCATGGCCAATCCACCTAACCTGCACATCTTTGGACTGTGGGAGGAAAACGGAGCATCCAGAGGAAACCCACGCATACACGGGGAGGATGTGCAGACTCCGCACAGACAGTGACCCAAGCCGGAATCGAACCTAGGACCCTGGAGCTGTGAAGCCATTGTGCTATCCACAATGCTACCATGGGACACCCCTGTCTCGTTCTCCTTTGCAGCAGAAAATATCCCGAGTTCAACTCATTTGTACGAATACTTGCCTTCAGTCCTTTATATAACAATTTGACCCATGCCACATACTTAAGCCCAATTCAAAACCATTCCAACACTGCAAACGAATAACTCCCCTCTACTCGATCAAATATCTTCTCCACATTCAGTGCCACCACCACCTCCAGCCCCGCCCTACACACCTTTCGATGGGGAGAGCACCACGTTTAGCAACTACCGCACATTTAAGGACAGCTGCCTACCCTTTACAAACCCGGTCTGATCCTCCCCAACCACCTGCGGAAGGCACTTCTCCAGTCTAAGTGCCAACACTCTGGAAAGACTCTTTTTAAAAGAAATTTAGAGTACCCAATTAATTTTTTTTCCAATTAAGGGACAATTTAGCACGGCCAATCCACCTAACTTGCACATCTTTGGGTTGTGGGGGCGAAAACACGCAAACATGGGGAGAATGTGTAAACTCCACACGAACCTGGGTCCTCAGCACCGCAATCCCAGTGCTAATCACTGTGCCGCCCTTTGGCAAGAATCCTGGCATCCACACTTAATAATAATAACCTCTACTATAGTCACAAGTAGGCTTACATTAGCACTGCAATGAAGTTACTGTGAAAATTTAACAGAGACATTGGCCGACAAGGCCCACACTCTACCGGGTCCTTATTCCTTTTTACCAACAGCGAAATAGATGCCTGACCCATTGTCTCTGGGAGGAACCCCTGAGCCACCGCATCCTCTAACATCTCCAATAATAGCGGCACCAGCCTATCCAAAATTGTTTCATAGAATTCCACTGGGAACTCATCCGGCTCCGATGCTTTACCCTTTTGAATCTTCCCTATTGCCATACAAACCCCCTCACTACCCAGCTTTTATTTAACAAAATCTTGTTACAGGCAGTCCTCTGAATTACGGTACTATTTGTTCCTGAAAAATGTATCTTAAGTTGAAACATTGTAAGTTGGAATCGATGTCCCCATTAGAACAATTTTATAAATGAGAAATTGGCTCCTGAATTACGGTCTGATATGCTGGCAGGATTCTCTGAGACCGCGCCGGGTCGGAGAATCGCCGGGGGGGGGGGGGGGGGGGGGGGGGGGTGTGAATCCCGCCACGTCGCTCCGACTCCGGCGGTCACCATGGCGTCGGTCAGGGGCCGTTGAAAGCGCCCCCCCGCGGTGATTCTCCACTCTCGACGAGCCGAGTGCCCATCGAGTTCTCCCGATGTGGTTTACATATAGTCCTATCCGACGGAACCTCAATGTTCTGGCTGAAGGGCCGTCCTGGTAGGGGGGGCGAGGGAAGCCGACTCCGGCGGGGTGGGGGCCTCCACGGTGGCCAGGCCCCATATTGGGGGGGGGGGGGCAACCGATTGGCTGGCCCGCTAATTCCAGGGCGGGCCTATGTTCCTCTGCATCGGGCCCCTGTAGAGCTCAGCCATGTTGCCCGGGGTCCGGCGCGGAGACGGTTGTGGTGCATATGCGTGGACCCGCGCCGGCCGGCTTTCAGCGCCGGAACAGCGCACAGCACTCCAGCGCCGTTCTAGCCCCTAAGGAAGGGGAGAATGACTGGGCCTGGAGGCCCATTGACCCCGGCGTCGCTCACGCCGGTTTTGACTCCGGCGTCAACACTTGGCCGGGATTTCAGAGAATCCCGGCCCCTATTTCGGACAAAATAACAAAATTTTGTACCCAATCAATTATTTCAAAAAACGTTAAATAGCAATAAATTAATATTATAAAATATACATTTTCGGAGAAATTTTGGAAATATAAAGATTCACCAAATAAAAACATGTTAGGCAGGCAATTGAGTGCCTTGAGCCAGGGAGAGGGCAGCGCAGAACGCTGTCTCACATGGATGATGTTTGAATGGTGGTAAAGTCAAAACCAACGTTCTAAATTCGAAACAGGGCGTCAATTCAAAAATGTTGTAAGTGCTGTTCATGATAACTCGAACATCATAAAGGCGAGGACTGCCTGTACTTAATTCTCTGCCTTAATGAATTACAATTTTCAAAGTTTAGTTTTGAATCCAACCACATAGTGGGCTGGAATCTCTGCTTGGAAGAAGATCCAGTGCCGATTCAGATGCCAAGCTGATCCCTTGCTGGCGGCAATATTTAGGTTTGCCCTCCGCGCTAGCAGATCCATGCAAAACCTGTCATTTGCATGGATTTTATTATCATTAATCAGCTTGGACACTTAATGTTCCACCCCTCCCTGATGATGCTCCCGCTTAGGCAGAGGTCTTAAGGACGCAAATTAGTGCGTGTTTACAAGTGGGGTCGGAACGCCATGGCTGTGGAGGGGGAGCGGGAAGCTAAACAAACTATCAAAAAGCCTAAAAATTATCCGGCATTCTGGGGGATGGCTGTCTGGGTCATAGACAATAACGGGGAGACCACCATTGCTGCAGTACATTTTAAACGCACTCTTTTGATTCTATTTATGGAGTACTGGCTGCTCACACTGCTGAGTGCTGCCTGAGTCCTTTCAATGTTCAGAGAGCCTCTGGTCATCTGGGAATCCACCCAGGCCCGCCCCTCTGGACACCCTCTTACCCCAGCTGTTTCATCAAGGGTATGGGCATGGCCAAGCTCAATCTGGAGACCGCGAGGTGTTGGCACTCCCTCAGAAGCACTGCTCCATTGCAGAGGAAGCAGGGGATCAGCAGAGCTCACCCCCCTGCATCGTGGCCTTTGAAACCCTCCCTGGTTCTGTGCCCCTCTCAGGGCACAGACCTCACCAGTGATCCCCCACCCCTCAGGATCACCAGCTGTCTCCTCCTAGTGAGGCTGGCAGTGCTGACTACTACCTCCCAGGAGCTATTCAGGCGGGCGGGCATGTGTTTCCCCATCTTGGGGAAGGGGACATTCCTCCGCTCCTCACTGGCAGTGAGCTGTGGGTCCACCTCGGGCTCCCAAACTTAGGAGGCAGGTCTCCTGTGAACCATCTTCATGGCTGCAGTTAGTTTGCGAGTGGAGCGCTTAAAGAGAGCTCCCACTGGACTTCCGGTTGCGGCTATGACCAGCTAAGTCGCACGTTTGGCTGCTCCTGCTACAAAGGTGTTTTCGGGCCGATTGGAGGGCCCCAACGGCGCTGTAAGGACAAATCCCGGTGGGGGAAGGATCCCTGAAGAGAACCAGACCAACTTTATGGTCGGTACCCGGAGTGGGGTGGTAAAGAGAGCAACAGCAGCTCCCAAAAAAAAGCGGGGGAAGAAGACCAAAATGGCGGCCGGTGGTGCACCCGAGGAATGGAGGAAATGGGCGGAGGAGCAGCAGGCCGCTCTCCTGCGCTTCTTTACGGAGCTGAAAATGGAGCTCTTGGAGTCAATGAATGCGACGACCACCAGGCTGATGGGAGCCCAGGCGACCCAAGAGGCGTCGATTCGGGAGCTGCAACAGGAGATGACTGCGAGGGAGGAGGAGGCCACGGTCCTCGTGGGAAAGGTAGAGGTGCACGAGGCACTCCACCTGAAATGGCAGAGCCGTTTTGAGGAGCTGGATACCCGAATGAGGCGGAAGAACCTGAGGATCTTGGGCCTGGCAGAAGGCCTGGAGGGGTCAGACCTCCCGGGATATGTAGCAGAAATGCTGAGCTCCCTGATGGGGGCAGGGGCCGTCCCTTCGCCCCTGGAGCTGGAAGAGGCCTACAGGGTCATGGCTAGGAGGCCAAGAGCAAATGAGCCCCCGAGGGCGGTGCTGGTGCGGTTCCAGCGACTTAGCGACCGTGAAAGAGTGCTGGAGTGGGCCAAGAGGGAAAGGAGCAGCAAGTGGGAGAATTCGACGGTGAGGGTCTACCAGGACTGGAGTGCGGAGGTGGCAAAGCGGCGGGCCCGGTACAACCGGACGAAGGCGGTGCTACATGCAAAACGGATCAGGTTCGGAATGCTGCAGCCAGCGCGCTTGTGGGTCACCTACAGGAACCAACACCACTATTTTGAGTCCCCAGAGGAGGCGTGGGCCTTTGTACAGGAAGAGAAACTGGACTCGAATTAGACCCAGGGGATACTTGGCGGCCGTAGCCGCTCGGGTACTTTCAGCTGAATTCTTTGTTTGGATTTTGAACTCTTGCTGTGGTTTTTCTTCTGATGTTTTTTCCCCCTTTGCCAACTTCCCTTAGTTATTGTTATTGTGGTTATTCATGGTTATTTATGGTTATTTATGCTGTTTGGTAGAGGGCGACTGTTAAGTACAATGTTATTTGTTATCTATCTGTTATTTATAATGTTAAGTTGGGGAGGCGGGACGGGGGGGAGAGCAGATCGGGGATATGGGCTCCTAGGGGGGGTTCTTTACAGGCATGGACGGGGACGGGGGTGGAACTGAAGATGGCGGGGTGGGGTGTGGCAGGGCGAAAGCGCGGGCTTTCCTCTGTTTTCCCGCGCGCGGGGCAGAGGAGGGGGGAGGGGAGGAGTGCGGGGCGTGGCTAGCAATGGCGACCTTTCCCGCGCTGGAGCGGGGCCAGGGAGGAGTGGCAAGGGGGGGGAGGCCCCCCCCCCCGAGCCGGGGGGAGTCGGAGTGTGGCAGGAGCAGCCGGGTCAGCGTGAACCAGCTGACTTACGGGAGTACGATGGAGGGTACATCGCGGCTAGGAGGGGTCCTAGCCTGGGGGGGGAGGGGGGTTAGGGAGGGACACCGGGTTGCTGCTGAAAAGACCAGAAACGAGAAGTGGAGGACTGGAGAGGTGGGGGGAGGGGGACATCGCCATGGGGAGCGGGTCAGAAGGGGAGGGTCGACCCGGGGAGAGCAGGGAACAGGACATGGCTAATCGGCAGGGGAGGGGGGCGGGTCGTCCCGCGACCCGGCTGATTACTTGGAACGTGAGGGGGTTGAATGGGCCGGTCAAGAGATCAAGGGTATTCTCACACCTGAAGGGACTGAAGGCTGATGTAGCAATGTTCCAGGAGACCCATTTGAAGGTAGTGGACCAGGTTCGCCTGAGAAGGGGGTGGGTGGGACAGGTGTTCCACTCTGGATTGGACGCAAAGAACCGGGGGGTGGCGATTCTGGTGGGAAAGAGGGTGTCGTTCGTGGCGGAGGAGGTGGTGGCGGATAAGGAGGGTAGGTATGTGATGGTGAAGGGTAAGCTGCAGGGGGAGAAAGTGGTGATGGTCAACGTATATGCCCCGAACTGGGATGACGCGGGTTTTATGAGGCGCCTATTGGGCCTCATTCCGGGACTGGAGGCAGGGGGCTTGATCATGGGGGGGGACTTTAACACAGTGCTGGACCCCGGGCTAGACAGATCGAGCTCAAGGACCAATAGGAGGCCGGCAGCGGCAGAAGTGCTGAGGGGGTACATGGAGCAGATGGGAGGAGTAGACCCATGGAGGTTTGGTAGGCCGAGGGCGAGGGAGTATTCCTTTTTCTCCCACGTCCATAGAGTGTACTCCAGAATCGATTTCTTCGTGTTGAGCAGGGGGCTGATCCCGAGGGTACGGGAAGCTGAGTACTCGGCCATTGCGATCTCTGATCATGCACCACATTGGGTGGATGTGGAAATGGGGGAGGCGCGGGACCAGCGCCCGCTGTGGCGGCTGGATGTGGGGCTGTTAGCGGACGACGAGGTGTGTAAAAGGGTCCGGAAGAGCATTGAGAGCTATCTGGACTTGAATGACACGGGTGAGGTGCAGGTGGGGATGGTCTGGGAGGCCCTGAAGGCAGTGATCAGGGGAGAGCTGATCTCCATAAGGGCGCACAGAGAAAGAAAGGAGAGGCAGGAGAGGGAGAGGCTGGTGGGGGAGATATTGGAAGTGGATAGGAGATATGCGGAGGCACCAGAGGAGGGGCTGCTGGGAGAACGGCGCAGCCTGCAGGTCACGTTCGACCTGCTGACCACCAGGAAGGCAGAAACGCAGTGGAGAAGGGCACAGGGCGCGGTTTATGAGTATGGGGAAAAGGCGAGCAGGATGCTGGCACACCAGCTTCGCAAACGAGATGCGGCTAGGGAGATTGGGGGAGTGAAGGAGAGGGGCGGGAAGGTAGTGCAGAAGGGGCAAGAAGTGAACGGGGTCTTCAGGGATTTTTACAAGGAGTTGTATCGGTCTGAGCCGCCGACGAGGAGAGGGGGAATGGAGGACTTCCTAAACAAATTGAGGTTCCCAAGGGTCCAGGAGGGGCTGGTAGACGGGCTGGGGGCGCCAATAGGGCTAGAGGAGCTAGTCAAGGGAATAGGTCAGATGCAGGCGGGGAAGGCGCCGGGGCCAGATGGGTTCCCGGTGGAATTCTATAAGAAAAATGTGGACTTGGTGGGACCGGTACTGGTAAGAGCCTTTAATGAGGCGCGAGAGGGGGGGGTTCTGCCCCCGACAATGTCGCAGGCTCTGATCTCCCTGATATTGAAGCGGGATAAAGACCCCGTGCAGTGCGGGTCCTACAGGCCTATCTCGCTTCTGAACGTGGATGCCAAGTTGCTGGCAAAGATCCTGGCAGCTAGAATAGAGGATTGTGTGCCAGGGGTAATCCATGAGGACCAGACGGGGTTCGTGAAGGGGCGGCAGCTCAACACGAACGTGCGGAGATTGCTGAATGTAATTATGATGCCGGCAGTGGAGGGGGAGGCTGAGATAGTGGTAGCGCTGGACGCGGAGAAGGCATTCGATAGGGTGGAGTGGGAGTACCTGTGGGAGACGTTGGAACGGTTTGGGTTTGGGGAAGGGTTTATTAAGTGGGTGAAGCTGCTCTACTCGGCCCCGACGGCGAGTGTAGTGACAAACGGGAGGAGGTCGGAGTATTTCGGGCTCCACCGAGGGACCAGGCAGGGATGTCCCCTATCCCCCCTACTTTTCGCACTGGCGATTGAACCGTTGGCGATGGCACTGAGGGGTTCAGGGGGGTGGAGAGGACTGACTAGGGGAGGGGAGGAACATCGAGTATCGCTGTATGCGGATGATCTACTGCTGTACGTGGCAGACCCAGAAGGGGGAATGCCGGAGATAATGGAACTATTAGCAGAGTTTGGGGACTTTTCGGGGTACAAACTAAATTTGGGCAAAAGCGAGGTTTTTGTGATACACCCGGGGGACCAGGGAGAGGGTATTGGGAGACTCCCCTTCAAGCGAGCAGGAAAGAGCTTTAGGTACTTAGGGGTGCAGGTGGCAAGGAACTGGGGGACCCTCCACAAGTTGAACTTTTCCAGGCTGGTGGAACAGATGGAGGAGGAATTTAAGAGGTGGGACATGGTACCGTTGTCGCTGGCGGGGAGGGTGCAGTCAATCAAAATGACGGTCCTCCCAAGGTTCTTGTTTTTATTTCAGTGCTTGCCCATCTTCCTCCCTAGGGCCTTCTTCAAAAAGGTGACGAGTAGCATCATGAGCTACGTGTGGGCGCATGGCACCCCAAGGGTGAGGAGGGTCTTTTTGGAGCGGAGTAGGGACAGTGGAGGGCTGGCACTACCCAATCTTTCGGGGTACTACTGGGCGGCAAATGTGTCAATGGTGCGCAAGTGGATGATGGAAGGGGAGGGGGCAGCTTGGAAACGAATGGAGAGGGCGTCCTGTGGCAACACAAGCCTGGGGGCCCTAGTAACGGCACCATGGCCGCCCCCCCCACGAGGTACACCACGAGCCCGGTGGTGGCGGCCACCCTCAAGATATGGGGGCAGTGGAGGCGACATAGGGGGGAAATGGGAGGTCTGTTGGCGGCGCCAATAAGAGGGAACCATAGATTCATCCCGGGGAACATTGACGGGGGATTTCAGAGCTGGTACAGGGTGGGCATACGGCAGCTGAAGGACCTGTTTATAGAGGGGAGGTTTGCGAGCCTGGGAGGGCTGGAGGAGAAGTTTGAGCTCCCCCCGGGAAACATGTTCAGATATTTACAAGTGAAGGCATTTGCTAGACGGCAGGTGGAGGGGTTCCCCCTGCTCCCCAGTAAGGGGGCGAGTGATAGGGTGCTCTCGGGGGTCTGGGTCGGAGGGGGGAAGATATCAGACATCTACAAGATAATGCAGGAGGCGGAAGAAGCATCAGGGGAGGAGCTGAAAGCCAAGTGGGAAGGGAAGCTGGGAGAGCAGATAGAAGACGGGACGTGGGCGGATGCACTGGAGAAGGTCAATTCTTCCTCCTCGTGTGCGAGGCTGAGCCTCATTCAATTTAAGGTGCTGCATAGAGCTCACATGACGGGGACAAGGATGAGCCGGTTCTTTGGGGGTGAGGACAGGTGTGTCAGATGTCTGGGAAGCCCAGCGAACCATGTGCATATGTTCTGGGCATGTCCGGTGCTGGAAGGGTTCTGGAAGGGGGTGGCAAGGACGGTGTCGAAGGTGGTGGGGTCCAGGGTCAAACCAGGATGGGGGCTTGCGATCTTTGGGGTCGGGGTAGAACCGGGGGTACAGGAGGCTAGGGAGGCCGGAATACTGGCCTTTGCGTCCCTAGTGGCTCGACGAAGGATATTAATTCAATGGAAGGACGCGAGGCCTCCAAGCGTTGAAACTTGGATTAACGATATGGCTAGCTATATTCAGCTAGAAAGGATCAAATTTGCCCTGAGAGGGTCGGTACAGGGATTCTCCAGGCGGTGGCAACCTTTCCTTGACTTTTTAGATCAGAGATAGACGTTCGGGGTCGTGGCAGCAGCAACCCGGGGGGGGGGGGGGGGAGGGGGGGGGAGGGAGGGGGGAGGGGGGGGAGGGAGGGGGGGGAGGGAGGGGGGGGAGGGAGGGGGGAGGGGGGGGAGGGAGGGGGGGGGAGGGAGGGGGGGAGGGGGGGGAGGGAGGGGGGGGGGAGGGGGAGGGGGAGGGGGAGGGGGAGGGGGGGGAGGGAGGGGGGGAGGGGGGGAGGGAGGGGGGGAGGGGGGGGGAGGGGGAGGGGGAGGGGAGGGGAGGGGGGGGCAGCAAGGGTCGTGGGGGGACATGCACGACTGTAACGCGGGCAAGTCTGCTCGCTGCTCATGTCTGAAACTGTAGGCTGCCTTGTTTGTTAGGGTTGCCTGGGGGGGGGGGGGGTGGGAGGACTGGTGCGCGCGAGAGGGCGGGCGAGGGAGGGACATTTGCCTAGAGGGATTGTGTTGTAAATAATTTAAAAATTAGTAGGGGTAAATGTTTGTATGGAAAAACTCTTTCAATAAAAATTATTTAAAAAAAAAAGAGAGCTCCCACTGTCAAGCTCTTTGACACTAACTCTGGCCCCAGCGGTTAAAAAGCCCGTTGGACCGGGAATTGCTCTCAACTCGTGCGGCAGACTGTTGGTGCATTAGCATGTCCTGATTTGCTTACCAAATAGCACCCCCAATGGGAACGCAAGCTATTCAGTCCCAGCTGGAACACTTAGTCTCCCAAACAAAGAATTCTGGCCCGTGTGTAGTGGTACGTTTTGAGTTACAAAATTAATTTCATCCAAAAGGTCATAAAGAAAATTGAATATTCTCACAGGGGAAGTGAGTCAATGCCTCAGAAACATTTGGAGCACCGAAGCTAAAATATTAATGAGAAGAAAGAAAATGTAATCATCTGAACACATTGTGATTAACTGTTTATAAATGTTATTGATTTCACTCACTAATGACGGCATAAACATTGGATCGCTCAGATGTTTCTAGGGTCTGATGAGTGATGACAGGCGATGCTTGTGTTGACTTATACCAGGGAAAAATTCACATCAACTCACTGATTCAGGAATTAAGATGCAATTGTCAACATTTGTTCAGCTCATGCCATTTACTTAAACGTTTTAAACTCCAGAATGGAGTTAAAAAAAAGAAAATTAACTTATTTAGTGTCCTTCTTAAAATTAAAATCCTAATGATTGATCAATGGTAAATTGCTGTATGGGATGATCAGTGTTTTGCATTCATGTATATTTGGCACACATTGGGTGACACTTAATGGAGAAGTTGGATTGATCGAAGACTAGAAATCTGGGGAAAACACCACCACAGCCTTCTGAGGGAGGCCCGATGCAATTTACTGCTAATCAACCAATTAATTGCCTGGTTTTGAGGATTTGTCCCTTTAAGGATAAAGATTCCGCCTCCAAGGGCTGCCAGCCAACTGAAGGGCGAACAGCTCTTCAGACCCAGCAGCCCCACTGGGAGGTGCTGGCAACGGCTGGTACTGCAGCCCACCAGGCAGAGCAACCAGGGATGAGGCACTGAAACCCAGGTAAGTGTATCAGGCTCATGAGGGCAGTAGTGGTCATTATAGAGGCTGTGGGAATGTGTGGATAGGGCGGTTTTTCAGCAGGAGTGGCCCTTCACCACCAGGCGGCTTCCATGGGTCACAGGGTGCTCAATCAGGTACCACCACCCCCTAACCCTGGGACGGCACGGTTGCACAGTGTTTAGCACTGTTGTTTCACAGAGCCAGGGCCCCAGATTCAAGTCCCTGCTTGGGTTGCTGTCTGTGCGGAGTCTGCCCATTCTCCCCATGTCTGTGTGGATTTCCTCCGGGTGCTCCGGTTTCCTCCCACAGTCCAAAGATGTACAGGTTAGGTGGACTGACCATGCAAAATTGCCTTTAATGTCCAAAATGGTTAGGAGGGGTTACTGGGTTACAGGAATAGGATGGAGGTGTGGGCTTAAGTAGGGTGTTCTTTCCAAGGGCCGGTGCGGACTTGATGGGCCGGGTGGCCTCCTTTTGCACTGTAAATTCTATGTAAATTAAGCTATGTAAATTAGCTTGGCCCCCATTAAAACCACAAGGCTGCCAGCTTTTGCTGGGTGGCCGCCCCAACCCCTCTGCTGGTAATATAACCTCAATTGGCCTCTGGGCGGGAAACACATCCTCGATCTTGCCCAACGCATGACTGCATTACAGGGAGTCAGGAAGATGATGGGCATCCACCCCCACCTTCTGTCCTGATTCTATGGCTCCATCACACTCCAGTGCTCCACCCACCCTGCTTTCTCCAGACCCACTCTGGTTATCCAACATGTATTCCACACTAAGTCCTGAACAAAGATCAATACCTAGTTCCTAGTTTTCCAACATGCAATATGTAAAGCTTCAGGTCTTTATAGATGCATAGATACATACCTAGAAGATAGGAGCAGGAGGCCTTTTGGCCGTTCGAGCCTGCTCCACCATTCATCACGGTCATAGTTGATCATCCAACTCATTAGCCTAATCCTGCTTTCTCCCCATAGCCTTTGATTCCATTCTCCCTAAGTGCTATATCTAGCCGCCTCTTGAATATATTTAAAGCTTTAGCATCAACTACTTCCTGTGGTAATGAATTCCACAGGCTCACCACTCTTTGTGTGCAAAAATGTCTCCTTATATCTGTCCGAAATGGTGAATCCTCAGACTGTGACCCTGGTTCTGGACACACCCATCATTGGTAACATCTTCCCTGCATCTGCCCTGTCTTGTCCTGTTAAAATTTTATACGTCTCTATGAGATTCCCCCCTCATTCTTCTGAACTCCAGCAAGAAAAATCCCAGCTGCACTCCCTCGAGAGCAAGAACATCCCTCCTGTAGCCACCTAAGATGGACACTGGGCTAACAAAATGGAGAACTGCTAAGACTGCAGGGAGAAAGCAGTTTAGCCAGGACAAGCAGTCTGCAAAGACTAATTAGCATTCTGCACGTAGCAAAACTAGTTTATGGCCAGGTGGAAGATCTCAACCAAAGGTGTAAATAGCAAAACGCTTTGCATAGTAATGAGGCAATCCAGATCTGGGCACACACAATAGCAACATTTGGTTTTGAATGGATACTTTGAGTGGACGCCCAGACGAAACGGCACCAGAAGTATCCATCACAAAAGACCCTAGAGACCGCCCCACCCATCGAGAAGAGACCCTCAGATTGGGGGATTTGTGAGACATCGATTGGGAAATGATCCAATAGATGCATGGCAGGTAAAGCCCGCCCCGAAAAGGCACGGACATTGGGGGCCCCTATAAAGATAGACCCCGCACATGGTTCTGTCTGTTGTGCTCCGGCTCCGTTGCTGTTTTGCTCCGGCTCCGCTTTGACTTCGACCCAGATTTGCTGTTGTATCCTGACTCCGACTCCAGCCTCCAGATCCTGTCTTCCATCACCAGCCGTTGAGCACCAGCCATCGTTCAGTAAGTCCCAAAACGACGCTCGCTACGTGAACTGATACAGTATTCGACTAGTAACGAACAGAAGGTGCAGCCCAGAAAGGAACAAAGGCCTTGTCCCCTGACCTTGCTGGTTCCCACTTAGATAAGTATTTAGTCGTTTAATAGTAGAAATAGGTATTAGTCTTTAGCGTGTGCATGCATATTTATTATATTTGTATAATAAATATTGATCGTTGGAACTTACTAATCGGTGTATAGTTTTATTACTTTGAACCTGACCTTGAGATACTTGTGAGGTGTTTATATACGACACCTGGCGACTCCGAGCTGAAATTACACACACAGAGCTGTAGCAGTGTTAAGCACACGGCCTTTAAACGGAGGTGTGTTAATACACTCCAATAAACACGTAATACACTCAAGTAAAACGTGCAACACTCCTCAGAGGAGACCAAAACTGCACACAATACTCCAGGTGTGGCCTCACCAAGGCCCTGTATAATTGCATTATAAAAACATTTTTTAAAAAGTTTATCATTTTGGCACAGATAGTTTTACATTCCTTTGGTAGCGGTTACATTGCAGACTATCAATTTAATTTTAAAAATGACCACCCCTTACTCTACAATTTACTGGTCCTTGTGATTGATGAGGGCTGGCGTAGCAGAGTGAAGCCCAGTGTCATTAGTTAATGAAATTGGGAATAACATTTGTAAACAGTTAATCACACTTTATTCAGCTCATTAAATTATTTTCCTTCACATTGCGGAAGATTTTAGCCTCTGTGTTCTTTCCTGTTTCCGAAGCATCCATGGGGAATCAGCCACTTCTTATACAAAAACATTTAATTGGTTGTTTTGGCAATTGATTCAGCGAGTAATTTGAATACATTTACTGCATTTTGGTTTACACTGGCACAAATTAATGGTCCAAGCATTAATGTGTGTGTTCAAGAGATTATTAGAGTGGGATCCCAGTTGAATATAATACACAGTTCTTAGAAACAGGTGCTACATTTCTCCATGAGAAAGAAAGCCTTTCTCAACAATTTGTATCAAAGCAAAATGTCAGTCCACTGTTGTAGTGACAGCCCACATTGAAATGGCCTTTAATATTCATGTTTTTTTCTTTCTTTTTGGCTGGGCACTTGAGATTTCTCTTGAGCTCATTGTCACATTCCCATTTACACCAAAGTCAGATCAGTTGCATTTTCTTTCTAACTGTTCTGCAATAAAATCCTCACTCTCTATTGAGATTTAACTGAAGTACCTGGAGCGTGTGCCAAATAGACAATAGGCTGTCCCATTGCTCCACCAAAACAAAATCTGTTGGGTAGGAATTCACCCTTGTGCTTGAAATATACTTTTGGATTCCATTAGCTCGTGTTTGGCAATGTGCTATTTTACTTGGTTGGAATTGTGAGTATTTGAATGCATTAGAATAAACGCATAATTGAAAAGCCAATCGGGAGACAGCAGCTCCTGATCTGCTGAGTGTTTGCAGTTATTTTTTTCTGGTTTTCTTTTAGACTGACCATAAGACGCAGGAGCAGAAGTAGGTTATTCGGCCCATCGAGTCTACTCCGGCATTCAACAAGATCATGACTAATCTGATATAATCCACAACTCCACTTTCCCACCCTGTCCCAATTTTAAATTCAAAATCTGTCTATCTCAGCCGTGAACACACTTAATGACCATACGACTACACCCCTCTGCAGTAAAGGATTCCCTCTGAGAAGAAATTCCTCCTCGTCTCTGTCTTAAATGGGTGTGGTCTAACTGGTGCTTTGTATAGTTTTAGCAGGACTTCCTTATTTTTATACTCCAGTTCCTTTGAAATCAAAGCAAATATTCCATTTTCTTTGACAAAGAGTCATCCAGACCCGAAACATTAGCTCTGTTCTCTCTCTATAGATGCTGTCACGCCTGCTGAGATTGTCCAGCGTTTTCTGTTTTTGTTCCATTTGCCTTCTCTATAATCTGCTAAACTTGGATGCTAACTGTTTATGATTAATGCACGAGGGCCCCCGAATCCCTCTGTTGCAGCGTTTTGCAGTCTTTCTCCATTTAAATAATATTCAGCTCCTTTATTCTTCCTACCAAGGTGCAGAATTTCATACTTTCCATTATTATATTCCATCTGCCAAGTTTTTGCCCACTCACTTAACCTATCTATATCCCTCTGCAGACTCTTCATGTCATCCTCACCACTTGCCTTTACACCTATTTTTGTGTAATTTGCAAGCCTGGCAATAATGCATTCAGATCCCTTGTCCAAATCATTAATATATATTGTGAATAATTGTGTCCACAGCACTGATCCCTGTGGTACTCCACTAGTTACGGATTGTCATCCTGAAAATGCCCCTCTTATCCCACCTCTCTGTCTTCTATCAGTTAGCCAATCCTCTATCCATGCCACCCCCAATGGCCTCTTATCTTCTTAAGTAGCCTTTCGTAAGGGCAACACGGTAGTGCAGTGGCACCAAGGTCCAGGTTCAATCTCGGCCCTGGGTCATTGTCTGTGTGGAGTTTTCACATTCTCCCTGTGTTTGCGTGGGTTTTGCCCCCATAGCCCAAAGGATGTTGAGGGTAGGTGGATTGGTCACACTAAATTGCCCCTTAATTGGATAAAATTAATTGGGTCCTCTAAATTTTTTTTTAAAGTAGCCTTTTGTGCCAGACCTTATCAAATGCTCTTTGGAAATCCAAGTACATCTGCCGTACTATATCTAAATTGCTCATTACCACCTCAAAGAATTCCAATAAACTTGTCAGGCATAATGTCCCCTTCATGAAGCCATGTTGACTCTGTTTGATTTTGTTACATATATCTAAATGCTCTGCGATCACAACCTTTATATTATTTAGTATGTTTGGAATATTATTAATGTCTGCCTGCTCAGTTTTATTAATGAAATTGTTACTGGTACTTTTAATGAATATTTACAACAAATTCTTTTTAACGTTTTCTTTTTTGATGAACATTTATTTGTAGCACGGTTCTTATCTTTATATTCATGTTTGTTCCTCATATATCCCAAAATATTTTGCCCATTTATTGTCTCATAAACAAATATTTCAAAGTCATCCAGATTGGCCGAGAATGCCGATGGCACAATGTTTCCTCGACATTCGGATGACCAATGGGCTTTCACAGTGAATTCCTGGATCTGTTAACCCATAGGCAATCCTCAATGTGCATTGCCACTAAATATTCATGTTGAGCCAAATTGATTTGACTTGATGTTGGCATAGGATTTACTGAGCTGATTTATTTATTGATGGATTTCAAACAGCTAGGGGCTGGTTTAGCTCACTGGGCTAAATCGCTGGCTTTTAAAGCAGACCAAGCAGGCCAGCAGCACGGTTCGATTCCCGTACCAGTCTCCCTGGACAGGCGCCGGAATGTGGCGACTCGGGGCTTTTCACAGTAACTTCATTGAAGCCTACTCGTGACAATAAGCGATTTTCATTTTCATTTCATTTCATTTTCATTTCATTTCATTTCAGCTACATGATGGCTTTTGTGGGCTTTCTTGACATAACCTGTCCGTGTTCATTCACTGTCATTACCCCTCTGAAACCGACCACAACCTCAGTGTTTAGTGCATGGACAGAGCAATACGTAAATCCTGAAGTCGTGGCCAATTATTCACTACTCTGTCACAGGCTGTGCTGTGGATATCCAAGAGTCACCAATCATTGAAATCAGTTGATAGGGCAAGAAGTCCCATCATTGATAGAAAGCCCATTCAAAGTTACACTTAATTCAATCAAGTGTAACTAGATTTATTTTTGAAAATATTTTTATTGGTATTTGAAATAACAGTTATAGAGTAACCAAGAAAAGAGAGGGAAAAGAAAAGCTGTGTTTCACACATAAAGTATCTGTTATGTTCTGTGTTGTGGCCGTGGTAAAGATGCACACAGAACACCCAGTTCTTTGACTAGTAAGATCGTTTATTAACAAAATGAACATGTGGAAAGATGACTAACGAACTACACTACAAACGGTAATGAATAATTGAACTCTCCTGGAACTATTTCTAATGTGACTGTCTTCTAGTATGACTTACTGCCAACTGCCGGATCTCTGGAGTCATATGGTGGATCTCTAGCGCTGCCTGCTGGTTGGAAGTTGTATGGATATCTATATACATTAATAGATAACTATATACATTGCTATGCATATGCATATCACCACAGTATCGTACAATGACATAGGTTTGAACGGCTAGCCTTTGGCACCTCCTAGTCACCATAGCCATGGCTCTAACACTGGATAGTGTTTACATTTCTACAACAATGATCGATTCTCAAAACAGCCTGTCACGTTTCACTAGGGTCCCTATCATTTAGCAGGAGTCATTTCTCGTTTTCCCCTTCTGTAACCTGGTGTGTTTGCGGTCTCCCCCCTCATTTATCTGTAGTCTTCATTCCATTGGTGGGGGGTGGGTAGTTGGGGAGGAAGCTCTCCCCTCTCGGTCTTTAGGCCTTCGGGCGGGGGGGGGGGGGGGGGGGGGGTCTTCTTGTTACCCATGTTTCTCCCCATAAAAGGGAGGCCTGTGCTCCCTCCAGTGGACGGCCATCCTCCTCCTTCCTTCCCTAGTCTTCTCTAGCTCTCCTCCCTCTGGGTGGCTGCCCCGATCCCCCCTTTTCTATTCCCCCATCCCTCCCTCCCCCCCCCCCCCATTCCCCCCTGCTAAGGTCTCCGACTGGCAAGGGGCTGTTTAGCACAGGGCTAAATCGCTGGCTTTGAAAGCAGACCAAGGCAGGCCAGCAGCACGGTTCGATTCCCGTAACAGCCTCCCCGAACAGGGGAGTCCTAACCTTTCCCATGAGCCTCCTGTATATGTTACTGCACTTGCTGTCCCCTAATCAGTCCAGTGTGCGTGGGTCACTGGGGGAACACTTTCGTCTCCTTGCAGAGAAAGTTACTTAGCTGCAGATATCTGAGCTCATTCCTTTCCAGGAGTTGAAGCTTCTCTGCGAGTTCCTCCAGAGTCGCCAGCCCGCCATCCACGAACCTGTCCTCTACCTTCAGCATTTCTTCGCCCCTCCCCACAACCCAAAGTAAGCCAACCCTGCTGGTTCGATCTTGCGGTTATTGCAGATGGGTGTCCCCCTGGACATCTTGCTCAGTTCAAAATGCGTCTAATCTGGTTCCATGTCCTAAGGGTGGCCACTGTCACTGGGCTTCTGGAGTGTGTGTGTGTGGTGTGGCCTGGAGTGGTGCGGTGGCTGAAGAAGGATTTGGGGATCCTAGGCAGCATCTTCATTTTGATTGTCTGTACCCTACCGGCTAGCGAAAGAGGGAGAGTTCCATCTTTGCAGGTCCCTCTTCACCTCCTCCACCAGGCTGGAGAGGTTCCATTTGTGGAGCAATGTCTAGGTACGGGCCACCTGGAGGAGGCTCAACAGTAGTTCAGTAGAACAGAAGTTCCTTTAGCTCCGTTCCTCCCTCTCGAGGGCTTATCGGGAAGAGTTTGCTCTTACCCAGGTTGAGTTTGTAACTCAGTTTTCAATGGCAATGCAAGGAATAACTGCTACTGAACAGGTCTGGCCTTGGACAAATAATAATTTAGATTAGCTTTAAAATTAGTTGCTAGATATTTAAAATGAAATCTTGTAATTTTGTAATATTTCAGCTTCTACTTGCACCCCATGTGAATTTCCCAATCTTTACTTAGCTCCACATTAATTTTTTGTTGAAGGTTTTAGGATTTTAGTGTTCTTTATTTCCATGTTGGCTG
Organism: Scyliorhinus canicula; assembly: GCF_902713615.1. Lineage (NCBI taxonomy): Eukaryota > Metazoa > Chordata > Chondrichthyes > Carcharhiniformes > Scyliorhinidae > Scyliorhinus > Scyliorhinus canicula. Next base: position 124,483,665 of record NC_052156.1, read on the forward strand.
TCTATGGGAATTATTAAATGTGATTGATTGCTTGGACAGCTTGATCACATCACTGCAGCTCCCCTGTGAAATACCCCATTAAAGAACGCCACAAACAACTGCACGACAGAGATTGCCAAATCACTCAGCAAGGCTTTCTTCAAGGTCATTGGTGAGTGTCTTGCTTTGCCGCAAGTGACAAAATTCCGGATATTAATTTTCGAATTAAACCTGAATGTTAACCTAACGGTCATTACACTGAAACCTCAATGCTCTTTGAGTTTTCTTCCTCTGCATAAAACTATCAATGGCAAAATCTAACTTGTGTAAAATTACATTTTAAACTCAATTCCTTTTGAAGCTATTTCATTTTGTACATGGTTATTTGAGCCTTGCTGTCTTTGTATATGCAATGCTGATATTTGGCCCAATAATTAACAGGAACCAAGAACAAAGAGTAGAAGTTGATGATATGTTTATAACAAGCACAACCTTCCACTTGCCCACTATACAAAATGAAATAGTTTGAACAGCAATACAGGCCTCTTTAGTTACAATCTTTATCTTGCTTTGAAGTTGTTTTTTAAAAATGGATTTACAGTGCGTGTGCATCTCTGGCTTGGCCAGCGTTTATTACCCATTCCCAATTGCCCTTGAGCGCCATCTTGAGCTGCTGAAGTCATTATGGTGCCGGCACACCCACAATGCCATTAGGGAGGGAGTTCCAGGAGATTGATCCAGCAGCAGTGAACGTACGGCGATGTATTTCCAAGTCAAGATGGCGAGTGACTTGGAGGGGAACTTCCAAGTGGTAGTGTTCCCATGTGTCTGCTGCCTTTGTCCTCCTCGATGGGAGTGGCCATGTCTTTGGAAGGTGCTGTGCATCTTGTAGATGGTACACGTGGCTGATATTGTGCTTTGGTGGTGGAGGGAGTGAATATTTGTGGAAGGCACGCTATTCAAGCGGGCTGCTTTCCCCTGGATGGAGTCGAAGCTCTCAAGTGTTGTTGCACAGAATAATTTAATAAATGTCATTTTGTTTAAAATACTTTTAGAATTTTGATTTTATTTAAAAGGTGGAGATGGTTCCCACCTCTCCAACTAATTTGAGTTCATCTTCAGCAGCACCGTCCAAGCTACACCCTTAACCACAGCTGTATTTCCAGCCTCCAGCCATTAACACAAGTGATCCGCTAGTCAGTCAAAGGTACTGAGAAGCCTTGGCAATTACTGCATCTGGAAACAGGCAGCCAGCCCGCTGCCGGTGGATATATATTTTAAACCTTTGGACAGTCACCTCTTCCATTTGCCTGGGATTTTCAATTTGGCTGGTGTTAATTGACAATCACTGAAACAACCAAGCAGCCACTGAAATCAGAACCACAGAGCTAGAAATAGAGACATTAATGTAACCTAACAGTCAAATTCATGCACTTACCCTCTTAACAATTTTAGCAACTGTGATGGGATTTGTTTAAATGTTTCTTTCTTACAGCCAGACTCGAAGATTAAACATAAGATGTAATTTTTTTTAGACTATATGAACTCCCAGATGTTTTCCCTTGGTTTTTCTTTGTGCTTCTGGGATGGGAGGTTGTGTGGTTGAGATGGCAGAGGGACGGCTGTGATCAGAGCTCCCTCTCCATGTTAGCCCTGTAACATAACTGCAGCCCAACTTCTGATTTGACTTTTTAAAAAAAAATTGATTGTAAAATACTTAATTTTAAAAAGGGAAAAAGGCATAGAATTGATACGACAAGAGTGTTAGGATTACATCGGTAACTCTCCATGTGGTTAATTCCCAAACGCCAATAGGAAATAACAAAGGTTATTGAGGAAAATTAATTAGCAGCCATTTGACATCACTCTGGGAGAGTGGACTTGGAACTGGGAGTAAGTCTTCTGTCTCTCTCTTACTCATGTGCAATAGGCAATGCACTAGGTGTCACTTGTTCCCTGGACACTGTTCACTTTCCTGCGTAACTGAGGAATGGCTGGCGTAGCCGCATACCTTGTTTTGTTGTGGCTGAGCATGAAAATGGCTTTTTGATCAAACGTGATGCTCATGTCACCGAAGTGTGTAACAGTTCACTCAAAGTTTGAGTTGCTGTGGCACTTTTATACACACATTGAGGCCTGGAGCTATGTATAGTGATGGTAGAGGCTCCTGTTTTCTTCCCATGGCATAAAATCTCGCCCACTCTTAAAGAATTTGAAAATTGACTCTGAACCTGTTTGGCCACGTTAAGAACGCACCTTCCTCGGTTACCAAGTCCTGGAGTGGGACTCGAATCTGGAGCTTCTGGTACAGAGACAGGGATGCTACTCAACATGCCACAAGATGTCCGAAGAGCTGAGAGATTTCCATCTAATTGATTTAATCCAAACGTTTTGTTATTCATCTGCTTAAGTGGGGTTTCTAATATAAAAGATCTTGTGATTGAAATGTGTCCCTTTGCTTATATTAATTATCAACACTTTTTAATCTATTTGAGGGTTTTGCAGATGTCCCACAAACATTGAGTTGTGCAGCACAGATAATGAAAGATCTCTGTGCACTTAATCCATTATAGTGATTGATTATATCATGACAGCAGAGTCCATAAGTTTAACTTCTTCGCTCTTTTGATGTAAAAACATATTGAAGAAAACTTGACAGTTCAGAAGGCTGGCTGAAATATGTCGAGAAAAAACAACGCTTTAGTATTTTATTTGAATTTCAAAAACTCAACACTGCACAACTCTGTCATTTCACATGCAGCCATCCAGCTGCTAAGGCTGGTTTGTAGGTTTGCAAGAGGAGAAAGTGAGTGCTACATCAGCTGATATTCCTTTCACGTATAATTGCAGTGTTATTTTAACATACCATAAAATGGTAAGAATGAACAATTATGTAGTATTCTGCTTGACTAAAATCTGCTCTGAACTTACTTGCCCAATCCAAGTCTGCATTCCTGTGTTATTTAGAAATGCCTGATTGCAAGGACTTCCGGTGGCGGCGATGACGTAGGAAGCCGCACATTTGGGAGCTCCCAATTCAAACGGACTTTTCGGCTCTTTTTAGAGCCCAAAACGGAATTTTTTCGATGTCTCCCTGTGGGAGAAGGTGTGCTGATCGACTTTCTCCGCATTTCATGACTCGAACTCGGAGTGGAAAGGGGGATAAAACGGCAGCAGCTCCCCAGAAAAAACGGGGGAAGGATTCCAAGATGGCGGCCGGTGGAGCACCAGAGGAGTAGAAGCTGTGGGCCCAGGAGCAGCAAGCTGCTCTCCTGCGCTGTTTTGCAGATTTCAAGGCTGAGGTGCTGAGCTCTCTGCAGGAAACAAATAAAAAGTTTTTGGAGATTCAGACGACCCAGGGTGCTGCCATCCAGGAGTTGCAGGCGCAGGCCGCTGAACGAGAGGAGGAGGCCGTGGTCCTCATGAGTAAGGTGGAGGGGCACGAGGCACTCCACAAGAAGTGGCAAGGCCGCTTCGAGGAGCTTGATCACCGCATGAGGCGGAAGAATCTGAGGATCTTGGGCCTTGCGGACGGGCTGGAGGGGTCGGATCTGACGACCTACGTGGCCACGATGCTGAACTCGCTAGTGGGGGCCGGGTCTTTCCATCTGCCCCTGGAGCTGGAGGGAGCCCACAGGGTACTCGCCAGGAGGCCTAAGGAGAACGAACCCCCGCGTGCGGTGCTGGTGAGGTTCCACCGGTTCAGTGATCGGGAGTGTGTGCTGTGCTGGGCCAAGAAGGTGAAGAGCAGCAATTGGGAGAATGGGGTAGTACGGATCTACCAGGATTGGAGTGCGGAGGTGGCTAAGCGGCGGTCCGGGTTTAATCGGACGAAGGAGGTGCTCTAAAAGAAGAAGATAATGTTTGGAATGTTGCAGCCTGCGCGCCTGTGGGTAACTTATTTGGACCGGCATTATTATTTTGATTCCCCGGAGGAGGCGTGGGCCTTCGTGCGGACGGAGAAACTGGACTCGAACTAAGGGTTGAGGGTTGCGGGGTCGGTTGTAATGCTTTATTGCTGGTTTCTGCTGTTGCTGTGTTCTCTTTTTCTGTACTTTTGTAATTTTGATATGGTTATTTATTGGGGTGTTGTTCTGTTTTTTGCTGTGGGGCATTGTTTGAGTTTTGTATTTTGCGGGGGGGGGGGGTTGGGGGGGTTTGTTGTATTCTATATCGGGTTTGGGGTATGGAGTGGGGCTGGTATTTGGGAGCTGTGTCAGAAGGGTGTGGTGGGGCAGTGCGAAAGCGCGGGCTTTCCTCTGGTTTCCCGCGTTGCGGGGCTGGGGGGTGGAGATGAAGATGGGGGGCGGGGCCTTAACTGGTTCTTCCCCGCGCTGGAGCGGTGCCTGGACAAGGGATAGGATGGGGGATGATCCCACTTTGGGAGGGGTCGGGTTTTTGGCGGGGGTTTCCGGGGTCAGCAGAAGTTAGCTGACCCACGGAAGTACAATGGAGGACGGTTAACGGCTAGGAGGGTTCCTAGCCTGGGGGGGAGGGAGGGGGGGGGGAAAGGGGAATACCGGGTTGCTGCTGGCAGGGTCAGGAAGGAGCTGGTGTGGGCTGGGGGGACAGAGGTGAGGTGTTGTCGCTGTGGGGACTGGGTCAGGCGGGGGGTGCTGGCCTGGGGCGGGCAGCCGACGGGCTATGGCTAGTCGACGGGGGAGGGGCGCGGGATGCCCTCTGATCCGGTTGGTCACCTGGAATGCGAGAGGATTGAATGGGCCGGTGAAGCGGTCGAGGGTACTTGCTCATCTGCTGGGGCTAAAGGCAGATGTGGCAATGCTTCAGGAGACCCACCTGAAGGTGGCGGACCAGGTCCGTCTGAGGAAGGGGTGGGTGGGGCAGGTTTTCCACTCTGGGTTGGATGTGAAGAACTGGGGAGTGGCGATTCTGGTGGAGAAAAGTGTGTCGTTTGAGGCATCGGAGGTGGTGGCGGACAGTGGAGATGGCATGTGGGGAAACAGGGGGCTCGATGGAGGCTCCATTAGTTGGAAATCATCGGTTCATCCCGGGGAACACTGATGGGGGATTTAGGGGGTGGCATAGGGTGGGCATCTGTAAACTGAGGGACCTGTTTATTGGTGGGAGGTTTGCGGGCCTGGGGGAACTGGAAGATAAATTTGGGCTTCCCAAGGGAACATGTTCAGATACTTTTTTTTTATAAATTTAGATTACCCAATTATTTTTTCCAATTAAGGGGCAATTTAGCGTGGCCAATCCACCTACTCTGCACATTTTGGGTTGTGGGGGCGAAACCCACGCAGACACGGGGAGAATGTGCAAACTCCACACAGACAGTGACCCAGAGCCGGGATCGAACCTGGGACCTCAGCGCCGTGAGGCGGTTGTGCTAACCACTTGGCCACCGTGCTGCCCTGTGTTCAGATACTTGCAGGTAAAGGTGTTTGCTAGGCGACAGGTAGAGGAGTTCCCTTTGCTGCCCTCGCGGGAGGGCGATGGACAGAGTGCTTTCGGGTGTGTGGGTCGGAGAGGGGAAGGTGTCTGACATCTATAAGGTAATGCAGGAGGTGGAGGAGTCGTCAGTGGAGGAGCTGAAGGCTAAATGGGAGGGGGAACTTGGGGAGCAGATAGAGGACGGGACTTGGGCGGATGCCTTGGAGAGAGTCAACTCTTCCTCTTCATGTGCGAGGCTTAGTCTCATCCAATTTAAGGTGCTGCACCGGGCCCACATGTCCGGGACTAGGATGATTAGGTTCTTTGGGGGTGAGGACAGGTGCACTAGATGTTCGGGGAGTCCTGCGAACCACGCCCATATGTTCTGGACATGCCCGGCACTGGAAGAATTCTGGAAGGGGGTGGCGGGGACGGTGTCGAGGGTGGTTGGATCCAGGGTCAAACCAGGGTAGGGACTCGCGATTTTTGGAGTTCCGGTGGAGCCGGGAGTGCAGGAGGCGAAAGAGGCCGGTGTCCTGGCCTTTGCGTCCCTAGTAGCCCGGCGGAGGATCTTGATGCAGTGGAAAGATGCGAGGCCCCCAAGTGTGGAGACCTGGATCAGTGACGTGGCGGGATTTATAAAATTGGAGAGGGTCAAATTTGCCCTGAGAGGATCAATACAAGGGTTCTATAAACGATGGCAGCCTTTTCTGGACTTCCTGGCGCAAAGATAGGTGTCTTGGTCAATAGCAGCAGCAACCCGGGGGAGGGGGGGGGGGGGGGGGGGGAGGGGGGGGAAAGGGGGGGGGGGGGAGGGGGGGGAAAGGGGGGGGGGGAATGGGGGGGAAAGGGGGGGGGGGAAAGGGGGGGTGTTCCTGATTATTGTTTCTATTTTTTCTATGGTTATGTAACTTAACATTGTGTTAATTTAAGTTGTTAATATGTTTTGTTGTTCATTGAGGATGGGCGAATGTTTATGATTGCTATCATTATTGTTATTGTTGGTATTTTATTACGGTTCGTTGTTGTTGTATAAATACAAAATTTTTCAATAAAAATCATTTAAAAAAAAAGAAATGCCTGATTGCTAACATAATAATGCAAGGTTGCCACAGGACACTGAGGGCAGTAGAAATGTCTCTTCTTTAATAGCTGCTTGTAGTAAAGCATCCTGGATGGAATTCTCCACTGCCTGATGCCTATATCAAGAAATGCGATTGGGCGGAGAATAGGTTCTAACACCAAAATCGCGGCAAGCCCCAATTTGATGTCAAATCACAATTGTCTGTCACCTTGACAGCGACGTCAATGTGGTCCGGATCGCACGTACAATAAACATTATTTGCATATCATTAGCGGGCCTGACCAGGTATTCTCCAGAGCCTCTGCAATTCTCCAGCTCTAGTGGGCCCAGTTCCTGATGGCGCAGTTCACTTGCGCTTTTAAAAATCGTGAAACTGGCGCGGTGGCTGCTGAGGAAGAGAGAGTGGGTACGGAAAGTGTCCAACACCACCATAGTTTGCTGACAGTTGTGACGCTGGCTGGAGGGGGGCTTCTGCCAGAGCTGCGGGGAATAGTGGGGGTGGCCCGGAGGTGAGTTGCAGGGTTGGTGTGGATGGGCACGGAACACCATTTCTGCAGCCGGAAAGGCGGCCGTGCAGCTGGGCACACCGCTGACAGCCCGCTGTGAACTTAGGACCATGGGTCGTATAGGTGTCCCTGCCAGGCCACCCCCTAGGTGTCCTCTAGCTCTAGCCGACCCATCAGCTGTATGGACGCGCTCCAGTGCCATCTTGTTGGCTGGGATGACTATGTGTTGGGATTGTAATGTGTAGAGCGGCTGCAGCTTGTCAGCCTCCCGAGTGTCAATCCCTGACCTAGTGAATCCCGCACTGTTTTCATTGTAATCGATTGTGTTCCACGTGGCACTGGTGGAAGCCCCTCCACAGTTGTTGAATCGGTCCAGGTTTGGTGCCAGTTTTGCTGTCATGAAAGTCCACAAACCCTGCCCCGGTGTCAACACTTAGGGCTGGTATGTCCGGAGCATTTGTCTAGTCTTACGACCAAAAATACGGCGCCACCCCCGCACCGATGACCCGCTCAGCGGGAGCCTAGCAGTCCTGCCATGTAAAGCCCCCGGACCACCCTCCACCAGTCCCACCAGCTGCCGCCAAAGCCCACCCGTCTAGTGGAACGCCCCCTACCCTCCCCTCGACTGTGGCGGCGCTGGACACAGTCCGCAGCCGCCACACGAGGTCCCTGAAAACTGTGAGCACACCTGACTGTCGTTATCGGGAAGTCAGCCCTTTGGGGGTGGAGCATTGGGAGAGGGCCTCAGGTGACGTCCTGAGGCCGTCCCAAAGGTGTGCGGCGTACTCAGCAATGATACCGTTTTTGATGGGGCACAGCAACCGAAAAACGGTACCACCCCCCGATTTCGGCGTAAAAACGGATTCTCCGGCCAACCGGCAAATGCGATTTCACCATCGGCAATCGGAGAATCCAGCCCTTACACTGATAAACGGAGAATCCAGCCCCATGTGTTCTAACAATACACCATATGGAGAAAAGAAAATCATCTAACTTTCCCTTTGAATCTTGACACAAGAACATCCATATTATCATGCACCAGTAATTTCATTATTTATCCTGTCATCGCAATATATAATTTTGAAAGATAATTATTTTGCATAATGGTTCGTCAAATTTTTCCCATTTGTGAGAAAACATGGACGGCCTCCAATTTAATTTTTATATGACACAATATGGGGCTAATCATTAAACTCGAACAGGCTAAACCATCAGTGTCCCAAATAAAGATGCAGACATTCGATCCCAAGTTCACAATAGACACTTTTTGCTATGAGCACAAGCCACAAAATGAGAAAAGGCGGAACCGGAACAAGAAGATTGTTGGGAACAATGCTCCATCAGGTTTGTATCACCACAGCTATGTGATGTTCTCTTTGGAAACATTTAAAGGAAGAGTTTAGTTGAGTTTAGTAAGGTGTTAATCGAAAGGATGAAATGACCCATAAGGATGTGCTGACTTGCCCACAGCAGTTAACTTGCTGACACGAGGAAGATGCACTTTACCACAAAGCAATACATCAGAAAACCTGACATGCTCATTGATTCTCTGGCTGATTGTAGTGTCAACCTTCTCAGCAGCATTCTTAATCTGTCTAGCACACAGAATAAAGATACACAACAGACTTAGAAACATCTTTTGAACTGGTGCTTAGCATATCGATTTGCAATTGCTTTCAAAATGTGCTCCCGTCAAAGCAGAATTAGCTGAGGACGAAAGGAATTTTTATAGGTACCTATACATCCTCTGCACACCAACACACTTCACAATCAAAAGGTAACTGATTATCAATTAATGGTTATTAATAGAGGCAAGTAGCAAGATTCCATAAACAGCCATCAAATGAAGGGCATGTTCATCTGTTTTTGCCATGTTCTCTAAGGGAGGAGTTTGACCTGGATATATGAGAATTCCCTGCTCTCTTCATGGCGCCCCTGATCTTCCACGTCCACCCAATAAGACAAATGGGGCCCTGGGTTTTGAACGTCTCCTCAGCAGATCAATGCAGCATCACTTTAGATTATGTGGTTAGAATCATGGAGTCAAAGAATTTACAGTGCAGAAGGAGGCCATTCAGCCCATTAAGTCTGCACCGGCCCTTGGAAACAGCACCCTAGTCAGGCTCATGCCTCCACCCTATCCCCGTAACCCAGTAACCCCACTTAACCTTTATGGACACTAAGGGCAATTTATCATGGCCAATCCACCTGACCGGCACATCTTTGGACTGTGGGAGGAAATTGGAGCACCCGGAGGAAACGCACGCAGACACGGGGAGAACGTGCAGACTCCGCACAGACACTGATCCAAGCCGGAAATCGAACCTGGGACCCTGGAGCTATGAAGCAACTGTGCTAACCACTGTGCTACCGTGGAGTGTGCCATGAAACGACCAACGTTTTATTGTCACTTTTCAACTTGGAGTCTAATTTTTTTAAGTCATTCGACCCGATCTAATGGTAAAGGTTAAGTGTTATTTGTGATGGGTTTTCCTGGGAGTTTCCTGCCGAATCTGCTGGCGAGTTCCTCACTGCTATCTAACGACACTTAATCACTTTTTTGGGTCCTGGGGAGTTTCTCACTAGTTTAGCCCACTCTTAGAACATTTTTCATCATTGGGGAGCTGAACTCAGGAGATTGAGCGGCCATTTTGAAAGGGTGCCTCAATTTCTAAGTGAGCTTGCGGGTCCCCATACCCCCCACCATGGGTAATGTCACCCAACACCCCCCTCCCCTCCCCCACACGTGAGGGCACCCCCTCTTCAGGCCTCCATGCTCCTTACAGGCCCCCCTCTTCCAGGACCCCTACCTGTCACCCCCCCCCCCCCAATCTCCCAGAGGCCCTTACTCAGCTGCCCTGCACCCTCCCATCTTCGTAACCCCCCTCCACCCTCCTTTCATGGGAATGGTTCCCCTCAGGTGCTGGCAGTGCCACCCAGGCACTCTTGCCCTGCCACCCTGGCACTCTGGCAGTGCTACCCAGGCACCCTTGCACTGCCACCCTGGCACTCTGGCTGTGCTACCCAGGCACCCTTGCACTGCCACCCTGGCACTCTGGCAGTGCCTGGATGGCAGTGCCAAGGTGCTAGCCTGGCAGTGCCAACGTTTGCGCATTCAAGGAGGATGGCCAGGGGGGCCACTCTGCAATATCCCTGGCCACTCGAGGGCCTCCGATGGCCTGGGGGTCCCCCCTACCCCCACCGGGTGCCATTCCACCTGGTCCATTTATGTGGACCAGTACTGAATGGTGCCCAACTGCAGCCTCCCCGGGGAATCCCAGTAGGCCGATAGCTACCAGGTAAGCTGGCCTAGTAGCCGTTTGGCCATGCCCATTTTGGATGGGGTTCCGATTCTGACACCTCGTGAGAACTGGGTAGATCTAGCGAGGTGTATAGGCTGCCGGGAAGCCTGCAGGAGGCCTGTCCCGGGATCTACCAGCCACGCCATGCTCTCGCTCAAGTGCATTGTGGCCGGTAGGTCATGCCCAATATCTTATAAAGCTGCCACTAACCTGTAGCTTTTATTGTGGAAAGTTATTCTGCCTTGACTGAGAGAGGCATTTATTAAGAAAGTAGAGAGTCACCCAGACTGCACTTCTTGACAGCATGGTATCTGATTCCGATGTATTAGCAAACGTTACAAGAGTGGACATTTGTGACAGCACATCTGTCCACATAACAACTGCAAATGTCTCCACAAATTATTGTGTAAAGCCTATTCAGATGCTTTGATGTGATCTGCACGATGTAAAAGGAAGTGTTAAATGGATCACCATCTCTCACTAATAACATGTTAAAAATTTTGACAGATATGAAATAGCTGCTAAGACTGCATGATTCACATCAAAGTCCGGTGGGCCTGCTCCTATTTGATTTTGACGTGTGAATTCTAGTTTCCGGTACATTTTAAAATGGGGCTCTTGTCAAAACAGAGACACTGGACAAAATCAATGGCTGTGAAAATAGAAATGTCTTCACCTAGGCCGAATGTCCCAAAAATGCTGTGAGCATCTTTGAGGCTTCACTGTCAATCAGGTATTTTTCACAGCAGCTGTTTTAAAAAGGAGAACGGATACTGTAGTGATCTCTGTAGGTGCATGCACACAAGGGGTTAATAGGTAAATAGCAGCACCGCATGATCACAAGAGGGCTGGACCAACAGGGGTATAAAAAGCAGCCACACGGGGTCTCTCCCTCTCTCTCTCATGGGTGCACTGTGAACAGGGTAACATCAGAATCACACAGATAGTTAGTGGAGTTACGTTTAGTTATTATTGCGAAATCTTGTTAACTAATTCCTAGTTTCCATGTTAAGGTAAATAACTCATGCATTTATAGTTATAGTTACTCAATAAATCTTTGTTGTTACTGGATGAGTTTGAGTCTTCTTCACAAAGATTCAGAGGACCTCACCATCAACCAAAGATTGAGTAACACATGCTATCGACCATGCAGATAACACAACACATACAGCAGACACTGCGAAAAACTCAAATAACTTAACAAGTTTGAGAACCAATAAAAATGCAACCAGGGACTTAGCTTCAGTGGCTTCTCCACCATTATCTCTGGAAATCTTTGAGGATCGATCCTCGGCCCTTTCCTATTCCTCATCTACATGTTGCCCTTCTGCAGCATCAAAAGCACAATGTCAGGTTTCATATGTACAATGATAATACCCAGCTCCACTTCACCACCACCACCACCTCTGTCTCTGATCTGTCACACCGTTGTCCTCTTGCCCCGGGTTTATTTGCTCCACCATTGTTGGTCATGAGTTGGCTGCGACCCTGTAGTATAAGTGTCTGCCACATATACATTTAACATGGGACTGAGTACAGTACCGCCCACACAGTGATGTAGGATAACACATGACCCACACCTAGGGACCACTCTAGTGTTGGACAGAGCCATTAACAAACAGACATGGAGACAGCTCCTATCTTAAACCCTTTACTGTATAGATGTACATCGTTTCATGGGGTAGACTAGAATAACTTGAAATAGGTTGGAGAAAGACTTGGAGGGAAGTGTAGTATAAGGGTCCAGCACAAAAAAGTGGGACTGAGTGCGGCACCACCCACACAGTAATGTAAGAACAGAGGGACCTCGTCTAGGGGTCAGTCTAGTGTTGAATCGAGCTATATGTAAAAGCAAGCATGGATTCAACTGCTAGCTTGAACCTTTTGCTGTACACATGCATGTAGTTCTTGCGGTTAATAAATACACTCAGTTAACCTGCTTAAGATAACAAAGACTTCATTAAGACCTAAGGAAGAGTATCCAACACCCTGTAAGAACCCTAAGCTCTGGTATTCCCTCCCTATATCTCTGTCTTTTTACTTTTTTACAAGTGCTCCTTAAACCCAATCACTTTGGCAAAGCTCTTGGCCATCTGTTCCAATATTCCCATGTGTGACTTGTTAATCCAATTGTGCTTGGTGCCAAATCTTGTTGATAATGATCCTGTGATGAGCCCTTGGGACGTGTTACTACATTAAAGGCGCTATATAAATTTAAGTTGTTTTTGTAAGATTCAGCTCTCGGCAAATAGTCAATCCAATCAACATTTCCAGAAAAAAAGTTCTGCAAAAAAAAAAAGAGACGTATTTACTGTTGATTTTACTGCAAATCAAAATTGCAACTGGCGAAAATATGCATGGCTTGGAGTTTATTTTTAATTGCTTCAGTTTAAGTGTAGATTCAATGTTGAACCACAGTCCCAGCAAGGACAAACAGTTCACTCCAACATGTCATATGAAAATATGGAAGTTTCTAACTTTTTATTTGTAACTTGGTGTCCATGAGGGAATGTGCTGAATCTTAATTTTCTTCAAAATATCCACGAATCTTGGCGAACCTTTCTCCTTGCCGATCATTTTGACTCCTCATTTAAAAGGCAGCGGGTAAGTTAAATCACTCCACAGAACTGGGCAGCGGTGAACAAGTGGTGATGTTATTTTGTTTGTTGCGAGACAGAGGAAATGGTGGGTGATCACTTGCGATGTTCACCATCTCTATTCTATTGGGGCTACAACTTCTTTCATTTAGAAACAGTTAAATCTGTGGTTTTGTTACCACACCTGGGGGGGGCGATCTCCAATATGGAGCCCAAGTGTTTGCGCCGTCGTGAACGCCGTCGCATTTCACGACGGCGTGAACCGGGCCCGGGTTCGACAGCTTCTGGCCCCCATAGGGGGGCCAGCACGGCATTGGAGCGGTTCACGCCGCACCAGCTTTCTTTCGCGGCGCCAAATGGGAGCTGCGCCAACCCACCCATGCGCAGTTGGGCCGTGCCCAACTTGGGGGACTTCTTTAGCGCGCCGACCCCAACTCAAGATAGCGCGGTGTTTAGGGGCCGGGCATGCCAGAAAGTAGGCCCGGGGGGTGGGGGTGGGGTGGGGGAGAGGCCGGCACGGCGATCAGTGGGCCCCGATCGCGGGCCAGACCCCATCGGAGGCCCCCCTCGCTAAAGGAGCCCCCCCAAAGGCCGCCCCTCCGACCATCCACGCAGAGTTGCCGCCGGCAGCAACCAGGGGTGAATGGCGCCGGCGGGACTCTGTCGTATCGGCGCAGCCACTCGGCCCATGCGGGCCGGAGAATCGGTGGCTCCGCCGATTCCAGCGGCCCATGGCCGCGCCGCGCCAAACGCACCAGCGCAAATGCCGCCGATTCTCCGCACCTCGAATAATCGCGTGCCGGTGTCAGGGTGCCGTGGCACGGTTACAGCGATTCTCCGGCTCGGCGTGGGGCTCGGAGAATCGCCCCCCTGATCTCCCCAAGGCATCCCTTCGATTAGTGGTGGTCCAACCTTTTTGTGTCAGTGGCTACATTTCAATTTTGTTTCCTCCTGTGAGCCAGTGAGTAAATTTCAGAAAGGCAAAGGCATTAGAATTATCTCACTGGTAATTAAAACAAAAAAAATGTCCATTTTTATGAACAAGCATCAAACTAGAAAACTGATTTACTAGCTTACTGTCTCCTCACTATGTTGGTACATTGATTTATGAGATTTATGCCATTGTAACTGAGGTGGTAGGTGATTCTGAATGACCAGACGCTGCTCAAACATTTGCCCACCGACACATCTATCAACTTTCATTTACCTTTACATGCAAGATCGAGCATTGTGGATTTTTGGAAACAGATCAGAACTACTTTACCTCAAAGCACTCTGGAATTCCATTCCTAAACCTCTCTGCTTCTTTTAAGATAGCACATCTAAGTGCTAATCAGTAAAAATAAATGGTCACAGGAACCCAAACAGTGAATAATTTTAGGTTAAAGACATCAGCTCATCGCTGGAGAGGAACTTGCAGTGGTATGGTCCAGTTGTCATGGTCCATATCGATACCAATGACATAGACAGGCCAAGGAAAGAGGTTCTGCATAGTTCCCATGGGGAGCTGGTCACCAAATTAAGAAGCAGAATCTCAAAGGTAATAATCTGCAATATTCCCGTTCAGAGAAGGTTCACTCAACTGATTTCGGGATGAGGGGTTTATCTTATGAGGAAATGTTGGACAGGTTTTGCCTGTATCCATTGAGTCTTACTGAAACATATAGGATCCTGAGAAGATGTTTCCTCTTATGGGAGAGTCATAGAGTTTTACAGCACAGAAAGGCCCTTTGGCCCATCATGCCTGCGTCAGTCAAAACCAACCACCTAACTATTCTAATCCCTTGGAATTGCAAATTCACAACTAAACACTTCTTAAATGTTATGAGGGTCTCCGCCTCCACCACCCTTTCAGGCAGTGAGTTTCAGCCTCCCACTACCCTCCAGGTGAAAAGGTTTATCCTCATATTCTCTCTCAACCCTCGGCCCCTTCCCTTACTTAGAACACAAATCAAAAACAAGGGGCTGGATTCACCGATTCTGTGGCTATGTTCGCAGGATCCATCTGTTCTTCCAACCAGAAAGTCGGTGCCACCCCCGCACATATCCTCTGCCTGTTGGGGGACTAGCAGCGGCGCAGCGTAAAGCCCCCGGCTTGACCAGCGGATACGGCCGCAGGATGGCTGGGTCCATGGCTGCGCATGTGCGCGGCGACGGCCTGTGGCGGCCACACCGTGCAACATGGTGCTGGCCGCACGTGGACCCGGCCTGCCAAAAACTGACCCCCTGTAACCAGCCTTGTGGTGAATGTATAAGCACTAGTAATTCACCAGTATACTGTGTTGCATTATGCCATGCCATTAACCCTGTGGGCTCCAACTATGGGCCACTGTGTGGTTTCACCGACAGGGTGAGATGTGGAGCATGTACGGGCTCCGCCCATGGCTCCGCCCCTTATAGGAAGTATAAGAGCAGCTGACCTGCGGGACCGCCCTCAGTAATGTACCAGTCACAGGCAGGCAAAGTAGTAAGCTGATTAAAACCACTGTTTACTTCGACTCGAGTCTCCGAGTGAATTGATGGTCGCATCAAGCCTCACCACCCCCCACCCGTCCTCATGCTCCTGCCGAAGCCACTCCTGCCAGTGGAATGGCTCTCCCCCCCCCCTCCCCAACTGTGGAGGCGTTGGACACAGTCCGCAGCCGCCACGTGAGGTCCCCAAATGTTGTGAGGACACGCGCCCCACACCGTTGGGGATTCGGCCCATTGGGGTGGCGGCGCATTGGAGCAGGGCCTCAAGTGACGTCCAGAGGCCGCCTATATGGCGTGCGGCGTACTCCCCGAGTACGCTGTTTTTGAGGGGTGGAACATCGCGATAACGGCATTGCTCCTCAATGCAGCGTAAATGTGGATTCTCCATCCAATCGCCAAACGCGATTTCGGTGTCGGCGATCGGAGATTCCCATTTCACACAGAGATGAGGAGAATTTATTTCCCTCAGAGGGCCAGAATCTGTGGAACTCCCAGGGAGTGGCAGCTGCAGGGTTATTGAATATTTATATGGCTGAGGGAGATAGATTCTTTACAGAAAAGAGAATTGGCGGTAGGCAGGATAGTGACATTGAACCTTTAATCAGATCAGCCATGACCTTATGAAATTACAGACAGGCTCGAGGGGCTGAATGGCCCACTCCTAATTTGTAGGTCAGTATATATTCCCAAGACAGTACAGAAATGCTCAAAAGTAAAAGCACTGCAACACACGGAGCCAAGCCAAGTAAATCAGGAATCCACATTCAAGTGCTGACTGGGAGATCTGAGCAAGTCTTGGAGCAGCCGAGCTGTGATCAGCCTTGTTACTTAGTGAAGTGAAAGAATAAATCGCTGCTCATGATTGCTGTTCAGTGACCCTTGCTGGAAAGTGCATGGCGGAGGATTCGATTGGACTTCCCTGTGACTACCAATGCACGACATCATAGAGAATAGCAAACACGGGAGAGAACCAGCTGGTGATTGGAGGAGCAGGTCCATGCAGAATCTGGCACTCCCAATTATCTGTCTACTTTGAACACTAGTTTGGTGGCGGGGGTGCAGATAAAAACTCTTGGCGGGCCCACCTCTGCACGACCGGCTGTATGTTGGACAACCCCGCCTTAAATAGTTGAACAGTAGGAGAGGATTCTTCAAGAAAGCGTGTCCATATTCATCACCTTCAGCAACCTCAGCGATTGTATCACCCCAAATTGAATGCTGTGACCTTGTTTGGCAGGCTACAGATTGTGCTCATTGCTCATCTCTTATTCCTCAACTCGATCGAATCCAAAGCCTTGCAGGCCAGAAGTCTTGGTAAGATTGCTTTTTCCACCTTTCCTCGACAACATCAAAAAGACGTACACAAGCTGTCAATCTGTAACAAGATGATGCAGCTGGCAGCATCACACTGGCTGTTTGTGCTAAAATGTTTGTTCCAAAAATACAAGAGCTACTGGAGCTGCTTAGGAATATATAAGAATATGACAAATAGGAACCAGAGCGGGCCATTTGAACCCTTGATCATGGCTGAACTGGATTATGCCCTTACCTCTAATTTCCTGCTCGCTCTTTAACCCTTGTCAATTAAAAATCTGTCTAATTCAGCCTTGACTATACTCAGTGACCCAGCCTCCACTGTTGGAAGGGATTTTAAAGACTGATAACCCTTTGAGAGAAGAAATTTCTTCTGCAAAAATATCAAAATGTTATTTCACATAGTATGTCTGCGAACTGGGTAACCTTCTCTTAAACAATACATTGTTCAAAGCATAAAGTCTCAGGTTTGCCTGACACAAAGGTTTCTCTATGAGCTATCTGTAACAGAACCACATCGGAAGGTATAAGAGTTATGACCTAGCCACAGACCAAACAAAAATGGCTAACGACAGACTCTAACCTCTGGAATTCCCTCCTCCATCCTCTCATCTCTACCACTCTTTCCTCCTTTAAGATGCTCTTTAAAACCTACCTCTTCGCCCAAGCTATAGTTCATCTGCCCTTATATCACCATATATTCAACATGGTGTCAAATGTTTAAATATTATAACACTGATATTATGCACCTTGGGACATTTAATTACATTAAATACTTTATATATATATATTGTTGTTCTTCTTCTGCAGGTCTCACCAGTCGTATATTTAGTTGGCTTCTATTCTATCCCAACAGTCAATTTTATATCAAAAAGATCTCTTGAAGATATGGAAAACCCATGATGCCCTCAAAATTTGCAGATCATCAGACTTTCTCAGGAAACCTGACTGTATTTGTTGCTGGTGTTCACATATCATAGAATAGTGATCCTCCCTTTGTCGGTTCATGATGTCCATGTGTCTCATCAACAAAGCCTCTGCCCTCAGCAACAATAAAAGCACCTGGTGACAACCAATGCAGTTGGTTGATCCAGAAGCAGTACAGTAAGGAAAATTTGTGATTTAAAAGTATGTGGAATATATAATGTTAAAGAATGTTTACATGACTCGAAAAGGGATCAAATGTAATTTTGGTCCATGTGAACTGGCAACACTTGACCGAGATGCAGTACAAACAGGAAGGAACTTGACATACGAAAGTCACGTGGCCAGCAAATACAAAGGTGAGCTGGAGGTAGAAGGCGATCAGCATACAAATGCCCAGCAAAACAAATTAGTTTTCTATTCGACAGTAAGAAGAAAATATAATTCCAGGAGTTCTTGTGGATGCAATGAGCGAGCTAAATGGTACTGACTTCTAAAAAGAGTGTGAATAGCTCATGTATGTAAAAGAGCTGAGAGTTTGTATCAGTGGACTAAACCATGGACTGGGCATTGTTGGTTGGTCGGTTGGAAAGGAACTCTGGAAAATTACACCATCAGGACTGATGATCACCAAGTGATGGAGAATTCATAGACATGTACCTTCAGGTCTGTATTAACTGTATCCAGGGACCTTGGATGGAATACCACTGGCAGTGAACACAACTCAAGGGCCAAACCAATTGAGCGGGGAAGTGAGAATTCCTACGTACCAGATGCTGAGTTGGAGAGACTGAGATTGCACCTGGTGCCATATTTGTGTGGCGTTTATGAAAATACTTGAGGCTGTGTAAGGCATATTTTTGTTGTATCAGCTATTTGTACTGAAAATTTCCTTTTCATTTGAAGTATCATTTGTTTGTAACCTCATTTGGAATTTACGTTAATTCTGATGCATGTTAAAGCAAAAGGTATAAAGTGTAGAATCCTGTTGGTAATTTCTTCAATTGGGAAGTCACTCAAGGAAGGTTGGTTTTTAATTAATGTCTTCCCCACGGGATCACAACACAGTAATTATTTAGGGTAGTGGGAGTATCAGCTAGATATTGCTTTGGGAAGAAGACATTTGGCATGCTTGGTTTCATTGGTCAGAACATTGAATACAGGAGTTGGGAAGTCTTGGTGAAATTGTACAAGACATGGGGCGGAATTCTCCGTCCCCCCGCAGGGTCGGAGAATCGCCCGGGGCTGGCGTCAATCCCGCTCCCGCCGTGGCCCGAATTCTCCGCCACCCGGGAATCGGCAGGGGCGGGAATCACGGCGCGCCGGTCGTCGGGCCCCCCGTGGCGATTCTCCAGCCCACGATGGGCCGAAGTGCCGCCGCTGACAGGCTTTCCCGCCGGCGGGAATCAAAGCACGTCTGGTGCCGGCGGGATTGGCGGCGCGGGCGGGCTCCGGGGTCCTGGGGGGGGGGGCGCGGGGCGATTTGGCCCCGGGTGCCTGGCCCGTAATCGGGGCCCACCGATCAGCAGGCGGGCCTGTGTCGTGGGGGCACTCTTTTTCTTCCGCCTCCGCCACGGTCTCCACCATGGCGGAGGCGGAAGAGACCCCCTCCCTGTGCATGCGCCGGGATGACGTCAGCAGCCGCTGACCCTCCGGCGCATGCGCGGACTTCCGCCGGTCGGCGAAGGCCTTTCGGCCCCGGCTGGTGGGGTGCCAAAGGCCGTTCGTGCCGGCCGGCGGAGCGGAAACCACTCCGGCGCAGGCCTAGCCCCTAAAGGTGCGGAGAATTCCGCACCTTTGGGGAGGCCCGACGCCGGAGTGGTTCTCGCCACTCCACAACGCCGGGACCTCCCGCCCCACCGGGTAGGGGAGATTCCCGACCATGGTTTGAGTTATAAGGAGAGACTGGGTAGACTGGGGCTTTTTTCCCTGGAGCGTAGGAGGCTTTGGGATGATCTTATAGAGATCTATAAAATAATCAAGGGCATAGATAAGGTAGGTAGTCAACACCTTTTCCCAAAGGCAGGGTAGTCTAAAACTAGAGGGCATAGGTTTAAGGTGAGAGGGGAGAGATACAAGAGGGTCCAGAGGGACAATTTTTTCACACAGAGGGTGGTGAGTGTCTGGAACAAGCTGCCTGAGGCAATAGTAGAGGCGGGTAAAATGTTGTCATTTAAAAAGCATTTAGTCAGTGATATGGATAAGATGGGTGTAAAGGGATATGGGCCAAATGCGGGCAATTGGGACTGTGACATTATAGAAATGTTCAGTATGTAAGGAGTTAATGTCATGTTACAATGAGCTAGTAGATGGAGCTAGAGGCAGTACTATAAAAGGCACTGACTCTTCGGCTTCTGGGAGAGAGTGGAGTAGAGGAGAGGAGACTGGATTAAAGTGTACAGGAGATCTAGAGAGGATAGAATACAGTTACAGTTAGAATATACAGATAGTGTTAGTTGAGTGTAGTTTAATATAATCTATTGTTTACTATAGGAATAAGTGTCAAACTTTATTCAAACAGTGTAAATAAAATTAGCTTTGTTGATGAACTTAGCTTCAAGTGCCTTTGTGAACAGTATACATTCCATCCTGACAACAGAATCACAAAGAACACCACAGGGACTAGTTTAGTGGTAAAAACTGGACGGCATGGATACGTTGGGCTGGAGGGCCTGTTTCCATGCTGTAAACTTCTATCACTGAAAGTCAGATTCTAGGAGCTGAGACAGGTCAGTGACCACATCCCTATCCAAGTACAGCATCTGTGCACACTTCCTTGCTAAAGTACACGTCGTTGGGTTATCGGTGGCATTGTTGATACATTGATTAGCAACAAATTTTGAAATATTCTGTCCAATGCCACCAATTCTTCTGCGACGTGGCAATCCTCCTTCTTATAAAATAATTGGCATGGAGAGGCTTGATGCTGCACGCTTGCTGCAGAGATTACTGCAAGCTATCCATAATGGTTTCACTAAGCAATTCAGTTCCCACAGATGCTTCAACGCTAGTTTTGGGGGGAAATTATTGTAATGTGGAGATGAAGTAATTTGGTACAATTCACATTAATTTCTGCTTTGCAAAGCAGCAAAAAATATTAACGATTGCTCTGTTAATGCTAACTCACAAAATACTAACATCTTAGCACACAATTAGATAACTTGCATGTGCTGAGATAATTACAAACCCCACAATTATCCAGGTAAACATCATGTTTCCATGTTTTTTGATAAACACATTGGGTGTGTTGGGAGGGGGGGTGGGGCAACTGAACAAAATGAAGAGGTTTCCAATTTTCACCAACACTGAGTTTGTCTTACTTTGTATTTGGCCAATTCGCATTCGAGAAGCCTGTCTTGGTTTATGCGGAGTGCTGTGTTAAACTTAGTGTGCAACGAAAAACACACAAAGTGAACAATGTAACGCCCCAATGCATTGTGGGCAACAACAACATGAAGCTTTGTACTTAAAAGCTCTCCAATTTCCTGTCTACATTCAAAAACTGACAAAGAGGAGCAGGAGCACAAAGGGAATGCTTTCCACAGGAAGTGCAGCTCTGCGATTCCGGAACAAAACCGGATGGGCAAACTATTGCTTATTAACCAGATAATTCCCATTTCTTCAATAATAAGTAAACGGTGGTAACACTACTGCTGAAACAAAGCATTTTAATTAGTCACATTATGGGAGCTTCAAGTCTTTTTCAAGGATGTGTTGACGTATTGAAAACAGATTGCATTCAATGTTGTTGAAACTAATTAAAATGACTGAAATGTGGAGATGAGATGAGATCAGTGATTGTCCATTGGAGACATTTCCCCCTTCTCACCCCCCTCCCCATGGCTTTCAACTTTATAATCCCCTAACCTTGGACTACAACCTCTATCTCCCTCCATAGACATACAGACAGGATTGATCTGGTAAGTCTACTGCCTGTGCTTGTTATTGCCCCTTTCGGCTTATTCCTTCCTTTTTGTTTCCTCTCTCTTTGGCCAGCCTCTTCCAAGTTATAAGTACAATTGTTGCGATGCCAACCAGTTTCCAGGCCGTAACTGTCTCCTTTTCACCAGGGGTATCCAATCCCTCTATGCCACCCAGCCACAGAGGATTTGTCCAAAGACCTTCCACTTCTTCCTTGAGCAGAGGCCTAACTAGTCCCATCCATCTCTACTAAAGGGAAACATTGGGCTGAGATTTCCACCAGGCATCAGAACCGCTGTATCTTATGAGTGCCCCGATCCCATGCATGTTATTAAGGTGCCCATGGGCCCAACCTTGCAAGCAGCCGTCTCCACATTCACTGCCCTATTAACAATAATTGATAATGAAACATATTACCATGTAAAATGGTTGAGGAAGTGTAGGTGTTTTTAAGGGGAATTAGAGCAGTATGTGAGCAAGAAATATAAAATGGACAGGTAGGCTTA
This sequence comes from Scyliorhinus canicula, assembly GCF_902713615.1. Taxonomy (NCBI): domain Eukaryota; kingdom Metazoa; phylum Chordata; class Chondrichthyes; order Carcharhiniformes; family Scyliorhinidae; genus Scyliorhinus; species Scyliorhinus canicula. The sequence continues at coordinate 124,505,664 of NC_052156.1, forward strand.
GGTGAAATGGGTGGGAGAAGACCAATGGGGATAAAGGGCCTCCACCTTTTTTTTCTGATACCTCCCTCCCATGTTACAGAAATCACATGGACCCCCTTGTAACACAAGGATTTCTTTTATCTCTTTAAAAAATAGTTATGCAGGTAAACATATATTCTCATTTTTGCCTTATTGATTAATGAAAAACCTATTGCTGGTGCTAATCAACAATCTTGTCATGATGTGAAGGTATCCTTGCCAATCACATGAGCACATTATGATCAATCTTGACCAGCTTCTTTCTTTTCATCAATGTCAATGCTGAAAATCCAGCTTTGCATATATAGGTTATACCCATATGGCCAGTGCTGCAGAAATGATTAGCACTGCTGCCTCCCAGCGCCAGGGACATAGGCTCAGTTCCAGTCTTGGGTGTCTGTCTGTGTGGAGTTTGTATGTTCTCCCCGTGTCTGCATGGATTTCCTCCGGGTGCTCCAGTTTCCTCTGACAGTCAAAAGATGTGTAGGTTAGGTGGATTGGCCATGCTAAATTGCCCCTTAGTGTCCAAAGGTATGCAAGTTAGGTAGGGTTACAGAGAAAGGGCAGGGGAGTGGGCCTAGATAGGGTGCTCTTTCAGAGGGGCGGTGCAGACTCAATGGGCCGAATGGCTTCCTTCCTTCACTGTATGGATTCTATGGATATGGTGCTGTATTCAGACGCAACATAGCCCAATATGATCCGGTTTTGTGTGCATCCCTACATGAACCCGTTGTAACAGGGGTCCACTGGACTGCGATCAGAAGTGGGAGTCCTGGTCGATTTTATATTTCTTTTCTGGCAGATGTTGGAACCATTTTATTGCCAATCGACTCTGCGGGGCTGGTAACTAAGCACAGCACAGGGATCTATAACAGTGACAGTCTATTGAGCGTATCACAATGAGTTTCAGGATTTACCCAGCAATTCATCAGTGGAGGGTTCTATATTCACAGTAAAACTGCAAGTATTGCACACAAGCATTGTCAATATCCCGTCCAACAGGAAGTATTACCAAACACTCAATCTGTTACCATCGCAGCAGAACAGCTTTGTTTTTGAGTTTTTAAAAATATATTTTTATTCGATTTCTAACATTTTACATTTGAAGCACACAATCCAACAAAGCAAAACAAAAAAGCAAACACCCTGAACCCCCCCACCCCCGACACCCCAATAACCCACTCCCCTCCCCAGCAGCTGACCCCAACTCTTTAAAATGTAATGTAAACAAATCCCATCTCTTGTGGAACCCCTCACAACCCTCAAAATAAACTTGACCTTCTCCAAATACAGGAACTCTATTAAATCCCCCCGCCGTGCTGCGGTACAGGGCAGAGAAGCAGACCTCTTCCCCAACAAGACCGAGGTGAAGGCTAAAACATCTGCCCCCCCGCAGCTGCAGCTCCAGCAAGTCTGATAACCCAAATATGTCCCTCTGGGAACTGAGCTCCATAGCTCCATATCCACGTGCACGATTACCGACATGATGCTAAAAGACAACCTCCAAACCTCTCCAATTTCGGGCAGGATCCGTCCCATATTGCTCACAAATGGCTTCCAGCCCTTTAAACAATCGGCTCATCCTCGGCTTTGTCAGGTGTGCTTTATGCACCACCTTTAGCTGCATCGGCCCAGCCTCGCTCATGAGTTGAGGCGTGCACCCTCAGCAGCATCTCACACCACAACCCCTCCTCCAGCACACAACCCAACTCCTCCTCCCCAGCTCCTCTTCCCACTTGGGCTTGACCCCCTCCAGCAACACCCTATCCTCCTCCAACATCCTCCCGTAAATCACCGAGATGTACCCCTCCCCCTCCCCCCAGCCCTGTCACTGTCAAAACACCATCAGCGTCACGGGAAAAGTCAAGAGAACCTTCTGTGCAAAGGCCCACACCTGCATATACCTAAGACCTCCCGTTGCGGAATCCCAACCTTCTCCATCAACTCCGCCAAACTCGCAAACCATCCTTCTAGAACTAAGTCCTTCATCCCCTGCTGGGTCGGAGAATCCCAGGGGAATGGCGTAAATCCCGCCATGCCGGCGGTGGTTTTCGAGCGGGGGCGGGGTTTACGTTGCACCGGTTGGCGCCCCCCCCCCCGGCAATTCTCCGGGCCCCGATGGGCCGAGCATCCGTCAGTTCCTGGCCAGTCCCGCCGGCGTGAAATGGACATGGTCCCACACGGCGGGACCAGGCTGGTAGGCCGTCTATTGGAGTCATTGGGGGGGAGCGGGAGGATCCGGCCCCAGGGGGGGGGCCCCACGGTGGTCTGGCCCGCAATCGGTGCCCACGATCTGCGGGCGGGCCTGTACCGTGGGGGCACTCCTTCCTTCTGCAACGGCCTCTGTAGGGCTCCGCCATGGCCAGCGTGGAGAAGAACCCCTCTGCGCATGCGCAGGAACGCACGTGGCCTGTCTGCGCATGCGCGTAACCACGCTGGCGGTTCTGCCCATGCGCCAACTTGCGCCAGCCCTTCGGCTCCGATTGGCGTGACGCCAACCCCTCCGGCGCCAGCCTAGCCCCCAGAAGTGCGGAGGATTCCGCAACTTCCGGTTGGCCCGATGCCGGAGTGGTTCGTGCCATTCTTGGCCGGGTGTCGGGCCATCCCACCAATTGCAGGAGAATCCCGCCCAAGGTTCCCTCAGATCGGCATCAACCTTGACCCCCTCAACCTAAAGTACCACCACGGACTCCCCAATTACCTCACTGGGAAGAACGGGAGTGCCACCAATGCCAGCACCCACAACCCCGACATCTTCCAAGAGCCTGCCACCATCTTCACTCACAAAGGGCGGGATTCTCTCAGCCCGGAGCCGGGCCGGAGAATCCCCGCAACTGGGCCAAGTCCCCCCCGACGCCAGCATGTGATTCTCCGCAGAGCGGAGAATCGGCGCCATTGGCGCCGGCGTGTTTGGCACGGCGCCGGTCACGGGCCGCTCTACACGGCCAATCCGCCGATTCCCGGCCTGAGATGGGCCGAGCAGCTGAAGTTAAAATGCTGAGTCCCGCTGGCGCCATCCACACCTACTCTCAGCTGGTGGGAATTCTGCGTGCAAGGGTCAGGTGGCGGCCTGTGGGGGGAGGGGGAAGGGGGGCTCCAACCCCAGGGGGGCCTCCGATGCGGCCAGGCCCACGATCGGGGTCCACCGATCGACGGGCCGGCCTCTCTGTCCCCCGGCCTCTTTTCGTACGCGCCGGCCCCTGTAGCCCTGCGCCATGTTGCGTCGGGGCAGGCGCGTTGAAGGAGGCAACCGCGCATGTGCGCGTTGGCGCCAGCGCCACTGCGGATCCCGCGGCGCCCAGTTCACGCCGGGATCAGCAGCTGGAGCAGTGTGAACCGCTCCAGCGCCGTGCTGGCCCCCTGTAGGGGCCAGAATTACTCCTGGCAGCGGCCAGTTCACGCCGTTCACAATGGCGTTTACGACGGTTTGGACACTCTTCCGCGGGATGGGAGAATCCCGCCCAAAGTCTCCAGCTCCTTACCCCAACCTTGTGTCTTTTTGGTGTTTTCCACCCAATAATAATACAACAGGTTTGGAAGGGCCAGACCGCCTGAATGCCACCCTCTCTGAAGCACTGTCTTCCTAATCCTTGCTACCTCACCTTCCCAAACAAACAACAAAATCACTCCCAAGAAAAAACGTTTTTGGCAAAAAGACCGGTAGGCACTGAAATAAGAATGAAAACTGTGGCAAAATATTCATTTTTACTGCCTGCACCCGGCCTGTCAATGATAGTGGATGGTTGTCCCACCTCAGTAAATCTGCCTTGAACCTATTCACCAAGCTGGTGAAATTCAATTTACGAAGCCGAGCCCAATCTCGAGCCACCTGCACTTCCAGGTACCTAAAGTGGGCAGTCGTTATCTGAAATGGCAACTCACTCAGACCTGCTCCTGCCCCTAGAGAAGACACCAGAAAACAATCTCCTGAGCAGCCCCATTAGATGCCTCATCGTAGTACTCGGGTTAGAGATGCACAACAACAAATCATAACAGCGTACAAAGATGCCCATGCTCCAAAACAATGCACGGTAGCATTGTGGTTATCACAATTGCTTCACAGCTCCAGGGTCCCAGGTTCGATTCCTGGCTTGGGTTACTGTCTGTGCAGAGTCTGCACGTTCTCCCCGTGTGTGCGTGGATTTCCTCCGGGTGCTCCGGTTTCCTCCCACAGTCCAAAAGATGTGCGGGTTAGGTGGATTAGCCATGCTAAATTGCCCTTAGTGTCCAAAATTTCCCTTAGTGTTGCGTGGGTTTACTGGGTTATGGAGATAGGAGGTGTGGACCTTGGGTATGGTGCTCTTTCCAAGAGCCGATGCAGACCCGATGGGCCGAATGGCCTCCTTCTGCAATATAAATTCTACATTTCTATGATTCTATCCCTTCCACTTATCCAAGCACCTCAGCACAATGGCCAAGGGCTCTATCACCAGTACAAACTGGAGGGGGGGGGGTCATGGGGCACCCCTGCCATGTTCCCTATGTAATTGAAAGTACCCCAAATTCAACTTGTTTATGAGCACACTCACCTTTGGTTCCCTATATAACAATTTGATGCACGCCACAAACCTAGGCCCAATCCCAAACATCTCCAACACTACAAACAAATAACTCAACTCTACACCGTCAAATGCCTTCTCCGCGTCCAGCGCCACCACCACCTCCGGCTCCCTCCCCTCTGATGGAGAGAGCACCACATTTAGCAAACGCTGCACATTCAAAGACAACTGCCTACCCTTTACAAACCCCGTCTGATCCTCTCCAACCACCCACGGAAGGCACTCTTCCAACCTAACAGCCAACACCTTGGCCAGGATCTCGGCATCCACATTTAGCAGAGATATTGGCCTATACGACCCACTTGATGGATGCCTGTCTCATTGCCTCTGGGATACCCCCTTAACCACAGCATCTTCAAAAATTTCCACGAACAACGGGTGCACCAACAACAGGGGCTGCACGGTAGCATGGTGGTTAGCATAAATGCTTCACAGCTCCAGGGTCCCAGGTTCGATTCCCGGCTGGGTCACTGTCTGTGTGGAGTCTGCACGTCCTCCCCGTGTGTGCGTGGGTTTCCTCCGGGTCTTGCATCTTCCCAGTTTCCGCCCGACCTCCTACATCTCTACCAGCTCTTCCAGCCCTGCCCTCTCTTCCTCTCCTACCTTCGGACACTCTAGCCACCCCCAAACAATCCCTCATTAACAACTCGCCCCCTGGTGACTCCGACCTATACAACCTTTTAAAAAACTTCTCAAATGCTTTGTTCACCTGCTCACTTGCCCCATCCTGGACCCGAACAATCTCTTGTGCAGCCGGCTGCTGGTGAAGCTGGCCCACCAGCAAATGACTGACCTTCTTTCCATATTCATGCTACCTGTTATATACTATCCCCTGAGCCCAACTTAACTGCAGAACCACCTTCCCTGTGGACACGAGGTCAAACCATACCTGCCATCCTTCCTCCTCACCTGGAGTTCCAGAGCAGGATCCTCCGCATACTTCCCATCCACCTCGAGAATTTCATCCACTAGCCACTATCGCTCCTCTCTGACCTCTCTCTAACACCTGAGCCTTAAACGGATGATCACACCCCTCATTACCGCCTTCAGCGCCTCCCAGACCACTGACACCGAGATCTCCCCATTCCTGTTAAACCCCACATAGTCATCAATTACCTTCCCAAGCTTCACACAAAAATGTGGATCTGCTAGCAGCCGCACATCCGGCCTCCACACTGTCCTCTGTGTTGGCACCGTCTCCAGGGCAACATCCACGAAATGCGGAGCATGGGCCGAGGTAACAATCGCGCGAATATTCCGTTTTCCTTGCCGCCGACAACAACGACTTCCGCATATTGATGACATTGTATCCATTTAGGGAGGTTGTTCTGAAAGACACTTCCTCCTGCTGGAGATCGATAGGTCTGGATTCTGTAATTTGTGACCCGTTGACAGGGCTTTCCGCTTACAACTGGAATAGCTTTGGTGGGCCCTTGAAATCTTCCCATTGGCCACAATGGGGCTGTGAACCCATGGTTGAAGCTTCTGTTGTGCAAGTAGGCTGAAACATTTGGGCTGGATGGCCTATTTCAGGTATAATATAATTCTATGTAATTTGGCCAATAGTTCATATTTTAAAATAAATTTAGAGTACCCAATTCTTTTTTTTCCCCAATTAAGGAGCAATTTAGCGTGGCCAATCCACCTACCCTGCACATTTTTGGGTTGTGGGGATGAGACCCAGGCAGACACGGGGAGAATGTGCACACTCCATACGGACAGTGACCCAGAGCAGGATTTGGACCCGGGTCCTTAGCGCCGTGAGGCAGCAGTGCTAACCACTGCGCCACCATGGCCAACAGTTCATGTATCGGTGTCATGAACCCAAGTTAAATCCAATCGTTCAGAGTCGAAAACCCCAACTAATCATTCGATGAAGGAATGGTTCTGGGTAACCGTGGCAATCTCAACCTTTGCAGTCTTAGAACAAAATAGGAATGCGCTGAATTACCTTTGCAGTTGTATGCTGCCAGGAAAATGTGAAAGGTTATGAAGGAAATTAAGAAACTCAAAGGAAGAAGAATTCCATAATTGTAATTAAATTTTAATTGCATGTATGCACAGACCGCATGAAAATCCCAAAATACCTATCAACACATCTGGAAGCTCAGAAAGAAACTTTCAGAATGTTAAATTATAAAGATTCAACATTTACATTTTGATTAGCTCTGCAAACCATACTTAATTTTGAATTTGCAGTTCTTAATTGTTTTGACTGAGGACCTCTATGAATCATGCAGCATTTGGGAAAGCACAGAGTTAAACATTAAGTAGCTGTTTAAAATAAAAGTCTTTGTGGAGATTCAAACGACAGCATTCTGATAGGGGGCACGATCGGCCAGCCGCGCTACACCTGAATGGGAGGGCAACAGGGTCGAAAGGTGCTGAGAGAGGCCCCCCCTCAGGCTTCTCAACGGCCTTTATACCTCGCGAAATCTAACTAGTCTCGCAAAGTGATTTTGGCTTAGAAGCTGATTTATCTCTGCCTACGCCAGATAGCACGGCCACCCAGCATCTACTGGCCGAGGAGGCCCCAGCCGAGGAGACCCCAGCCAGGTGACATTCAGTACTGCTCCCCAGAAATGACGACAGGGCAGAACAGTACCTCGGGGGTCTCCCAGGCAATCAGAGGCCCCCCGGATATTCGGTCTCTGACCAGGTTGGCACCCTGGCATTGCTGGTACCACCTGGGCACCGCCAACATGGGCACCATGGCAGTGCCATCTGGGTGCCAGTCTGGCACTGCCAGGGTGCCCTGGTGGCACTGCCAAGCTGGCTAGAGCACTGCCAGGGTGGCAGTGCTGAGGTCCTAAGCTGGCAGTGCCCATGCCTGGGATCAGGCCTGAGGGTGCCCTGCCTATATATGGTGGGTTGCAGGGGACCCAGAGCACCTCCAACAGGCGCGTTGGAGCATTGTGGGGGTCCGGCGGTTGAGTTGAGGGGGTTATGAGGTCGGGGCACCATTTTAAAATGGCATCCCGATCCCTTCCTCCACTGAGGAGCCCCACTCATTGGAGATGCTCAGCGCACGAAATGCGGCTAAGTGAGGCCTCGGTGGGATGTTCCCCACTGGGGCATGAAAATAAGACATAATGCCGGTAGATAGCAGGGATGTTCCCCCTGCTGCAAGTGGCAGGATCTACCCCACTAACCCGGCCTACAACTGCACTTTTATTTTGGTTAATTTCCGCCCATAATTTTTCTGTTCCTGCGTGACAACGCACCGCAATTCTTTATTCAATTAACACAAACTTGCAACTATTTTCACCAAAAGTAGTTGGTAGTATTTTAATATCATCCCAATAATATATATACACAATTGTTCAATGTTATCAAATTATGTTGCAGGACCTGTAAATTAGTGAAATACAGAGTGAAAAGGGTACTAATCTCTTCATGTGTACTTGATATTTCTGCGTCCTGTCACTGAGTAATTGATTAACGATGTGTAATTTTGTTTTTTGGAATTGTCAATTAGAACGGTAGACTTTCTTACCTAACACTAAAGTCAAGCACACTGTCAGATTAAGTGAATCACAGGAATACTTCTGAACTTCCTGATGGAGGAGATAAGTGTCACACCAGGAGATTTTTAAAAATAACTTCTTAAAATTTCAATTCTCATTTCTGAAACAGATTAAGAGAAGCACTGATTCATAATGATTCCTATTAATATGAACTGTCAGATATGTGAGGTTTCATATATATGTTTTTATAGTTTGAAGAGTATCAAAAAAAACTGTAATAAAATGTGGATTAATCCATTCAAGCCAGACTACCATTGTTATATCTTTTGCTTCAATTTATCTCCACATGGAACAACTGTACTAATAATTCAATCCAGCAACCTCCAGAGTAAGGGATTGTAGGAGAAATTATAGCAATCTGTCCCTTCGATGAAGGTGAGTTAATTATGTAACAGCAGTGCACTAAGATCTCTAGCCGATTTTGTATTCTGTACAGAGCCCTTTGGGTGCATAATGCAAATGGTTTTCACAGATGAAGTAATTTTACATCTCACTGAACATTTGCAATATTTTCTTATTTAATTTTCATCTATTCACAAAGAAACTTCACTGCTTGCAAGTACGTGTCATGACACAGTCCAAAGATGTGCAGGGTAGGTGGATTGGCTATGCTAAATTGCCCTTAGTGTCCACAATTCTCAAGTTCTGTCTCCTGGAACTGTTTTCTAGGTCCTTCAGCCTCTCCTGCCACTTCTTGTGGAGGTCATCCTGCACCTCCACCTTAAGGGCCAGTACGACCAACTCATCCTCATGGTCGGATAGCTTTTTCTCCATCTTCTTAATCGCTTTCCCTTGTGTCGTCTGAGTTGTGATCATTTGGTCTATTGATGCCTTCATGAGGGCCAGCATGTCCTTTTTAAGATCAGCAAAGCAGCCCCGAAGGAACTCCTGTTGCTCCTGTGTCCACTGTGCCTATGCACTCTGGTCTATACCGGCTGCCATGCCATGCCTTGGTGCCCGCCCCGCACGCTTTTGTCTGTTGGGACCTAAATGCTTCACCTGTCCACTCGTGGTCCAGCTAGACATACAACAGAGAGGGAATCCTTTTGGCAGTGTTCGCTTCACCAATCTGCCCCAAAACGTCCATGAAAACCCCTGAAAAAGGACCGGGAGTCCGTTCCAGACGGGAGCTGCCAAATGCGCGACCTACTCCTCCATGGCCGCCACCGGAAGTGTAGTACAGCATTGTTGACTACTCTGAATGGTGTCATCAGTGTGGGACACTCCAAAACTGAGTGATGTCATCAGCATGAGACAATCCAAAACTGAGTTGAGAAAGAATTTTATGAAATTTTTTAAATGTCATTTCAGTCTCTGTCCACTGTAAATTGTGTAAATTTGTGAAATTGTGTCTAATATCCTGCAAAGTGGTGGTGGTGGTGGTGGTGGTGGTGGGGGGGGGGGGGGGGGGGGGGGGGGGTAAGGAATGTAAGGTTAAAAACTTTCAAAAAGATGAAATTCTGATGTTTTCCCCATTTTCCAAAAATAATTGAAGAATCAGTTAATTACTGACGTGAAATAGTTTTTAATCAACAAACCCCAGATGATCCATCTAACATGTAAAGCTATACACACATCACTGTCCTGATATCCAAGGAACATCCATCAGCCTGACTGTGGTGAATTATAAATACTAATAATCCACACTGTATTGTACAACATGTGTTGAGCCTGTATATTGTATTGGATCATGTGTAGTTGCACAGCTCTACCCATAGGGGGAGATGAGGAGCTTGTACTGGGCTCCACCCTTGGCTCCGCCCATGGCTCCACCCATGGCTCCTCCCCTGAACAGGATGTATAAAGGTTGATGCTGAGAGCCTGCCTGCCAGTTCATCTGGAGTTCATCTCGTCACAGGCAGGCTCTGTTGTAAGACGATTAAAACCACTGTTCACTTCTTTTTTTTTTAAATAATTTTTATTGAAGAAATTTTTCAAAATACAAACATTTTAAACCCCCTACATTTACATTTAAATTATAACTAAACAAAGTCAAACCCCCCTACTTAACAAAAAAAAAGAAGAAAAGAAAAAAAAAAAGTCCCCCCCCCCCCCTACTCGCGCGTCCCCCCCCCCCCCCCCCCCCCCGCCGGCGAACCGACAGTCAGACCAACTTATCGTTTCTAGCAGCGTCCTCGGGCAGGCCTTGCCCGTGCCACTCCCGCTACCGTACTTCCTTCGTCTTTGTCCCCCCCCCCCCCCCCTCCCCCCCCTCCCTCCCGCCCTCCCCTCCCCTCCCGGGTTGCTGCTGTCACGGCCTCAGTTTCTATCTCTGATCCAAGAGGTCTAGGAAGGGTTGCCATCGCCTGAAAAACCCCTGCACCGACCCTCTCAGGGCGAATTTGATCCTTTCCAATTGGATGAAGTTTGCCATGTCGTTTAACCAGGTGTTAACACTCGGAGGCCTTTCGTCCCTCCACTGAATCAAGATCCTCCTCCGAGCCACCAAGGACGCAAAGGCTAATATTCCAGCCTCCCTCGCCTCCTGTATCCCCGGTTCCACCCCAACCCCGAAGATCACAAGTCCCCATCCTGGCTTGACCCTGGACCCCACCACTCTCGACACCGTCCCTGCCACCCCCTTCCAGAACTCCTCCAGTGCCGGACATGCCCAAAACATATGTGCATGATTCGCAGGGCTTCCCGAACATCTAATACACCTGTCTTCACCCCCGAAAAACCGACTCATCCTTGTCCCCGTCATGTGGGCTCTATGCAGTACCTTAAATTGAATGAGACTTAGTCTCGCACATGACGACGACGAGTTGACCCTCTCCAGGGCGTCTGCCCATGTCCCGTCCTCTATCTGTTCCCCCAGCTCTAATTCCCACTTATCTTTTAGCTCCACTACTGGTACCTCCTCCACCTCCTGCATAATCTTATAGATGTCCGAGATCTTCCCCTCCCCGACCCAGACCCCTGATAGCACCCTGTCACTCACCCCCCTGTCGGGAAGCGCGGGGAACCCCTCTACCTGTCGTCTGGCAAATGCCTTCACTTGGAGGTACCTGAACGTGTTCCCCGGGGGGAGCCCAAATTTCTCCTCCAGCTCTCCCAGGCTCGCAAACCTCCCCTCTATAAACAAGTCCCTCAGTTGTCTAATACCCGCCCTCTGCCAGCTCTGGAATCCCCCTCCTGTGTTTCCCGGCGCAAATCTGTGGTTCCCTCTTAGTGGTGCCCCTATCAGACCTCCCACTTCCCCCCTGTGTCGCCTCCACTGCCCCCAGATCTTGAGGGTGGCCGCCACCACCGGGCTCGTGGTATACCTCGTGGAAGGGAGCGGCCATGGTGCCGTTACCAGTGCCCCTAAGCTTATGTTGCCGCAGGACGCCCTCTCCATGCGCTTCCAGGCTGCCCCCTCCCCTTCCATCATCCACTTTCGCACCATCGATGTATTTGCCGCCCAGTAATATCCTGAAAGGTTGGGTAACGCCAGCCCTCCACTATCCCTACTCCGCTCCAAAAAGACCCTTCTAACTCTCGGGGTGCCATGTGCCCACACATACCCCATGATACTACTCGTTACCTTCTTGAAAAAGGCCCTGGGGAGGAAGATGGGCAGACACTGGAACAAAAACAAGAACCTCGGGAGGACCGTCATTTTAACTGACTGCACCCTCCCTGCCAGCGACAGCGGCACCATGTCCCACCTCTTAAACTCCTCCTCCATCTGTTCCACCAGTCTGGAAAAGTTCAACTTGTGGAGGGTCCCCCAGTTCTTTGCCACCTGCACCCCCAAATACCTAAAACTTTTAACTGCTCTTTTGAAGGGGAACCTCCCAATTCCCTCCCCTTGGTCTCCCGGGTGTATTACAAAGACCTCACTTTTCCCCAGATTTAATTTATACCCCGAAAAGTCCCCGAACTCCGCTAGTATCCCCATTACCTCCGGCATTCCCCCCTCCGGGTCTGCCACATACAACAACAAATCATCCGCATAGAGCGAGACCCGATGTTCCTCCCCTCCCCTTGTCAGTCCTCTCCACCCCCCTGAACCCCTCAGTGCCATCGCCAACGGCTCAATCGCTAATGCAAAGAGTAAGGGGGATAGGGGACATCCCTGCCTAGTAACTCGATGGAGCCCAAAATATTCTGACCTCCTCCCGTTTGTTACCACACTTGCCATCGGAGCTGAATAGAGCAGTTTTACCCACTTGATAAATCCCTCCCCAAACCCAAACCTTTCCAACGTCTCCCACAAGTATTCCCACTCCACCCTGTCAAATGCCTTCTCCGCGTCCAACGCTACCACTATCTCCGCCTCCCCTTCCACTGCTGGCATCATAATCACATTTAACAATCTCCGGACATTTGTGTTCAGTTGGCGTCCCTTCACGAACCCCGTCTGGTCTTCATGGACTACCCCTGGCACACAGTCCTCTATCCTGGTTGCCAGGACCTTTGCTAACAGCTTGGCGTCAACATTCAGGAGGGAGATGGGCCTGTAGGACCCGCACTGGACCGGGTCCTTGTCCCGCTTCAAAATCAAGGAGATCAGGGCCTGCAACATTGTTGGGGGCAGAACCCCCCCCCTCGCGCGCCTCATTAAAGGCTCGCACCAGCACTGGACCCACCAAGTCCACAAATTTCCTGTAAAACTCCACCGGGAACCCATCCGGCCCCGGCGCCTTCCCCGCCTGCATCTGGCCTATCCCTTTAATTAGCTCCTGCAGCTCTATCGGCGCCCCCAACCCTTCTACCAGCTCCTCCTGTATCTTTGGGAACCCCAGTTTGTCGAGAAAGTTCTTCATTCCCCCTCTCCTCTTCGGCGGTTCAGACCTATACAATTCCCTATAGAAGTCCCTAAAGACCCTATTCACCTCTTGCCCCTTCTGCACTACGTCCCCACCCCTCTCTCTCACTCCCCCAATCTCTCTGGCTGCATCTCGCTTACGAAGCTGGTGTGCCAGCATCCTGCTCGCCTTTTCCCCGTACTCATACGCCGCACCCTGCGCCCTTCTCCACTGCATTTCCGCCTTCCTAGTGGTCAGTAGGTCGAACCTGGCCTGCAAGCTACGCCGCTCCCTTAATAGTCCCTCCTCTGGTGCCGCCGCATATTTCCTATCTACTTCTAGGAGCTCCCCCACCAGCCTCTCCCTTTCCTGCCTCTCCTTCCTCTCTCTGTGTGCCCTTATGGAGATCAGCTCTCCTCTAATCACTGCTTTCAAGGCCTCCCAGACCGTCCCCACCTGCACCTCACCTGTGTCATTCGTACCCAGATAGTTCTCAATGCCCGTTCTCACCCTTCTGCACACCTCTTCGTCCGCCAACAGCCCTACATCCAGGCGCCACAACGGGCGTTGATCCCGCGCCTCCCCCATGTCCACGTCCACCCAATGTGGTGCATGGTCCGATATCGCAATGGCCGAGTACTCCGTGTCCTGCACTCTCGGTATCAGCCCCCTGTTCAATACGAAAAAATCGATCCTAGAGTACACTCTGTGGACGTGGGAGAAAAAAGAATACTCCCTCGCCCTAGGCCTACCAAATCTCCATGGGTCTACCCCTCCCATCTGCTCCATGAACCCCCTTAACACCTCTGCCGCTGCCGGCCTCCTATTCGTCCTGGAACTCGATCTATCCAGCCCAGGGTCTAACACCGTATTAAAGTCCCCTCCCATGATCAGGCCCCCTGCCTCCAGTCCCGGGATGAGGCCCAGCAGGCGCCTCATAAAACCCGCGTCGTCCCAGTTCGGGGCATACACATTTACCAGTACCACATTCTCTCCCTGCAACCTACCCCTCACCATCACGTACCTACCCTCCTTGTCTGCCACCACCTCTGCCGCCACAAACGACACCCTCTTTCCCACCAAAATCGCCACCCCCCGGTTCTTGATATCCAAGCCTGAGTGGAACACCTGTCCCACCCACCCCCTTCTCAGGCGGACCTGATCTGCTACCCTCAAATGAGTCTCCTGCAGCATTGCTACATCAGCCTTCAGTCCCTTCTGGTGTGAGAAGACCCTTGATCTTTTGACCGGCCCATTCAGCCCCCTTACGTTCCACGTGATCAATCGGATCGCAGAGCGACCCGTCCCTACTCCCTGTCGATTAGCCATGTCTTGTCCCTTGCTCGCCCCGGGTCATCCCTCCTTTTCTGACCCACTTCCCATAGCGATGCCCCCCCCCCCCCCCCCCCCCCCACCCCCCCGGCTCTCCCCTTCTCGTCCCTGGTCTTTCCAGCAGCAACCCGGTGTCCCCCCCCCAGCCCCCCCCCCTTCCTTCCCCCCCCCCCCCCCTGGCTAGGACCCCTCCTAGCCGCGATGTACCCAACATCGTACTCCCGAGAGTCAGCTGGTCTCCGCTGACCCGGCTGCTCCTGCCACATTCCGACTCCTCCCGGTTCACCCCATCTGCGCCCGTGAAAGATCCCCTTAAAACCCCCAGAGAAAGACCCGCATAATCAACCCGCTCCCCCCCGTCCCGTCTCCCCAACTTAACGATATAAATACCCAATGGCAACTAAATACATAAATACTTAACTACATACTTAAATAACAAAATAATTAACTAGCTATCAACTAACAGTGTGCCCAACCATCACCCTCCATCAAACAGTATAAATAACCGCAGATAACCATAACCCAAAAAGAAAAAAAAAACAAAAAAAACCCCCCCAAGCACCCAAAGGAAAAGGGTAAGAGGGGTAAATAACTAAGGGAAATTGGAAACGGGAAGAAACACCCCATAAGAAGCCAACGACCCACAATAGAGATTTCAACAGTACAAATACAGAAACACCCAACAACTCGAAACCTTCAAGATATTCAGAAAAGTCAACCGTTCGAGAAAAAACACCCCAAGCAATCCACGAAACTGTTACCCAGTTCCGACCTGGCCTGAAAAAGAAAAGGGCCACTTGCTCAATCAAGAGTCCCCAGGCGGCTACGACCGCCGGTGCTCCCAGGTTTTAGTTCGTGTCCAACTTTTCCTCTTGTACAAAGGTCCAGGCCTCCTCTGGGGACTCGAAATAATGATGTTGGTCCTTGTAGGTGACCCACAAGCGCGCCGGCTGCAGCATTCCAAATTTGATCTTTTTCGCGTGTAGCACCGCCTTTGTCCGGTTGTACCGGGCCCGCCGCTTTGCCACCTCCGCACTCCAGTCCTGGTACACCCTTACCGTCGAGTTCTGCCACTTGCTGCTTTTCTCCCTTTTTGCCCACCTCAGGACTTTCTCTCGATCACTTAGCCGCTGGAACCGCACCAGCACCGCCCTCGGGGGCTCGTTTGCCCTAGGCCTCCTGGCCATGACCCGGTATGCCTCTTCCAATTCCAGGGGCGCCGGACCGGCCCCTTCCCCCATCAGGGAGCTCAACATCTCCGCCACATATCCCGGGAGATCCGACCCCTCCAGGCCTTCTTCCAGGCCCAGGATCCTCAAATTTTTCCTCCTCATCCGAGTGTCCAGCTCCTCGAAGCGGCTCTGCCACTTCATGTGGAGTGCCTCGTGCACCTCCACCTTTGCCCCGATGACTGTGGCCTCCTCCTCCCTCGCGGTCATCTCCTGCTGCAGCTCTTTAATCGACGCCTCTTGGATCGCCTGGGCTCCCACCAACCTGGTGGCCGTCGCGTTCATGGACTCTAAGAGCTCCACTTTCATCTCCGTGAAAAAACGGAGGAGAGCGGCCTGCTGCTCCTCCGCCCATTTCTTCCACTCCTCCGATGCGCCGCCGGCCGCCATTTTGATTTTCTTCCCCCGCTTTTTTTGGGGAGCTGCTGCCGTTTTTCTTGCCGCTCCACTCCGGGTACCGACCATAAAATCGGTCTAGTTCTCCTCAGGGGACCTTCCCCCACCGGGATTCGTCTTTTCAGCACCGTTGGGGCCCTCCAATTGGCCCAAAAACACCTTTGTCGCAGGAGCTTCCAAATGTGCGGCTTAGCTAGTCATAGCCGCAACCGGAAGTCCACTGTTCACTTCTAACCGTGTGTCGCGTGAATTGATGGTCTCATTAATTTAATCGTCTTAAGAAACAGTAAGGAACGACTATGGAATCAGCCCTCAAACCTGATCGACTGGAACTCGACCCACAGGATGCTGAGGCGAAATAAATCTTTTCACACTGGCTCCGATGTTTTAAGGCCTACCTGGCTGAAGCAAGCACCACAGAAACGACGGAGGAGCAGAAACTCAGCCTACTGCAAGCAAAGGTGAGCCATCGTTTATCTACGCAGTTAAATTGTACCGGCTCATATACAGAGGCCCTGGCCCTACTCGACAGAATGTATGTGAGGCCCGTCAATGAGGTCTACCCACCGCCAGCGCCCCACAGAATTGCTAGAAGAATTTCTAAGAGACTTAAAAGCCTTATCCCGGGACTGTAATTACCAAGCTGTAAATGCTGCTGAACATAGGGAACTTGCTGTCCGCGATGTCTTTGTTGCAGGCCTCAGATCCAATTATGTGCTCCAGCGACTGCTTGAGAAGGGGGCCCAAAATTTAGAAGACACTGTTGAACTCGCTACTGCTATGGAGGTCTCGTTTCACAGCCTCACCTCGTTCCCTGCGGACTCCGCGACCACGTCATAAGCCCCCGACCAGCGACTGCCCCAGGCCTGCGCCGCGTGGCCACCCAGCCACTATGCTGCCCTAGCCTGCCACTTTTGTGGCCAGCCCCAGCACCCGCGGCAGCACTGCCCGGCCCGCAATGCGACCTGCAGCAGCTGCGGTCGCAAAGGACACTATGCCAGAGTGTGTCTGGCGAAGAAAGCCCCATCCTCTAACCCTCCCGTGGCTCAAAGCACTCGTTCGCTAAATTCGCAGGCCCGTAGGCCCCATAAAGCTGCAGCCTATACCTCGACTCCGCCCCCACCCACCACGTGCGACCCATGGGGGCCGCCATCTTAGTGGACCCCCATGCAGCATGGTAGCATTGTGGATAGCACAATGGCTTCACAGCTCCAGGGTCCCAGGTTCGATTCCAGCTTGGGTCACTGTCTGTGCGGAGTCTGCACATCCTCCCCGTCTGTGTGTGGGTTTCCTCCGGGTGCTCCAGTTTCCTCCCACAGTCCAAAGATGTGCAGGTTAGGTGGATTGGCCATGATAAATTGCCCTTAGTGTCCAAAATTGCCCTTAGTGTTGGGTGGGGTTACTGGGTTTTGGGGATAGGATGGAGGTGTTGACCTGGGGTGGGTGCTCTTTCCAGGAGCCGGTGCAGACTCGATGGGCCGAGTGGCCTCCTTCTGCACTGTAAATTCTATCTATCTTTCATGCGGCCGACCACGTGCAACTCATGGGGGCCGCCATCTTGGACTCCATCCTCTCCAAATTCAGAAAATCTGATCAAAGAGTGCGACCTCAGCGGGCATTCACCACGGGGCCACCCCAACACAGCAGACCGAGCCGCCGACTACCCGCAACTCGACGCAGTCACGTTGGACCAGTCGCGTCCAAAACACCTCCGCAACTCAATGACGACCGTTCACGTCAACGGGTACAGTACACCGTGCCTCTTCGACTCCGGGAGCACCGAGAGCTTCGTACACCCAGATCTGGGGCACTTCCACGGGGGCTTTGCTCCCGGCATGGTTGAAGACACCGGGCCCATTACTCCTCCGGAAGCATGCCAGGGCGCACAAAACTGACCCACTCGTAGAAAAAGTGCTTCTACTACACTCGAACCCCCAATACGCCGTCATAGAGTACCCTGACGGCCGTCAGGACACCGTATCCCTCCAGGACCTAGCGCCTGCAGGATCAAACCCCACCACTACCACCACCGAGGTACCCCTCACACTACATCCCACCCAACTCACCGCGCCCCACGCCCTCGCACCTACCAGGTCACTACACATGTTCCGCGCACCCGTGCCCACAAGCTTCCAGTGCTCCCATTCCCCAGTCGAACCAGACGGGTACGAAGCTCGGACAGAATCACCCTCGGAGTCCGCCATCGTACCCCAACCGACCGTGATCATCCAGCCACCAGAAGGGGCTGCAACCCCGGTGCTCCGCCGATCACAACGGACAACTCGACCATCCGGACAGACTCAATCTGTAAACCATCACCCCCGCCGGACTTGATTTTTTTTACAGGGGGTGAATGTGGTGAATTATAAATACTAATATTCCACACTGTATTGTACAACATGTGGTGAGCCTGTATATTGTATTGGATCACGTGTAGTTGCGCGGCTCTACCCATAGGGGGAGATGAGGAGCTTGTACTGGGTTCCACCCTTGGCTCCGCCCATGGCTCCACCCATGGCTCCTCCCCTTACCTGGATATATAAAGGTTGATGCTGAGAGCCTGCCTGCCAGTTCATCTGGAGTTCATCTCGTCACAGGCAGGCTCTGTTGTAAGACGATTAAAACCACTGTACACTTCTAACCACGTGTCGCGTGAATTGATGGTCTCATCACTGACTCTTTTCATCTTTCTCTGCCTCCTATTCTTTCCCGACAAGGCTAAAGACTTTCCTGGTTCTCTGACTGAATTGGTTCTCTATATTTCCAATTCGGAGCTATAAAGCAGGTACGGATCATTTCCAATACTTTCCTGCGACTGTGGGGCTGATCGTTCTTGAATCTTGCCAATTGAATACTTTAATAAAATCCCAATTCTATTCTGGGTCCTTCACTGGCATTGGTTCCTGGGCTTGTAGAGGGTGTCCTGATCGCCTCGAGACCATCTGCTCCATTATATAATGTTAGCCACCAGAGGACTGATGCTAAGTGAAGCCATTTTGGCTTATGCGTGGGTGGTGCATGTTCACCTGCATTGTTCTAGTCCTGCAGTCTGACTCTACCCGAATGTTGATTGAAATGAAAACAGCCCAATGTTGCAAAGTCGTTACAGAGTTTCTATGGACCTGCTTGGTGTGTTGGTGGACCAGGATCCTCACTGATGAGGCCTATGTTATCATTAATGATTGGAAAGGATCTGGTCATGTGGAAGTTCAATGCTGTGATGATGTTCATGGCACTAGAAATGGCTGTTCCTGTCTTAAATTTTGCCCACATGTCAGGCTCGTTTGGACATTTGTCACAGCCTGTTTCATCAATCAGAGTTGCTAAAAGAAAGCTCTCTTCAGGTATAGTCAAGTGTCATAATATACATCTATGTATATAATGGAATGCAGACAGGCAGTGATTGACAGACAGGATGACCAATAAGCACACAGAACAGAGCAGCCAATCACCAGACAGGACACTACCACTATAAAGCCAGAGGGCACTAGGTTTCCCGCCCTCTCGGACCCAGCCTCTAAGACAGTCAGAGCTTGTGAGCTAGCCAGTGCAAACACCATGCGGTAGCTAGTAAGTCTGGTCAAGCTAGTACTAGGTCTCCAGTCAAGTCAGCATAGTGTCAACCCACAGTTGAACATGTATAATAGTTAAGACGTTAAATAAAATTGTGTTGCATCTTATCAAGTGTTGGAGGTCTGTCTCTCGCTACACTGCATCAAGTGCAGTCCACGTCGACCCAGCCTGGCCAACACATCATCAAGTACATGTGCCTGCATCTGGAAATATGGTTGTTGGACTGCTTGGTAATGAGTGAGAGAGACAGGAGTAACAGTTTACTAACATGATCAGCATCATGGGCGCGATTCTCCGCAAAGGCGGAGCGTCGTGAAGGCTGCCATGAAAACGGCCGTGTTTCACGGCAGCCTCCGCGCCCCCTCCCGGGACCCGATTCTGCTCCCTGGTCGGGGCTAGCATCGCGGCCCCGTGAACTACGGCATCGCGGGCTCATCTCGCCAAAGTTAGCGACGGCTGACGCATATGATGACGTCAGCCGTGCATGCGCGGATTGGACGGCTCCAACCCGCGCATACGCGGATCATCCGCGCATATGCGTCAGACCCGCGCATGCGCCGTCCGTGATGCCCCTCAGCCGCCCCGCGGACTGATCCAGCGGGGCGGCGGAGTAACAAAGAGTGCGCGGGGTAAGTACCCGCTGCCCGCGATCGTTGGGCACCGATCGCGGGCCCATGCCACCCTTGGCATGGCCATGGTGCGGCCGTGCCAATCGGTGGCATGGTTGTGCAGAACGGCACTTTGCCGCCGTTTTCACAAACTTGTCTAGCAGGTGTATTCAAATTCGTGAAAACGGCCGTAAAGGCCTTGGAAATCGGCCCATCGGCCAGGGGAGAATTGCTGCTCGCCGTAAAAAAACAGCGAGCAGCAATTCGTGTCGGGGGGCGGGCGTGGGGGGGGGGAGAATAACGGGAGGGCGTCGGACCAGCGTCGCCGTAAAAATTTGCGCCACCCGCTATTCTCCGCCCCGTCATGAGTGCGGAGAATCGCGCCCCATATTCCTTCATATTCCTTCATTCCTTCAGCACAGTTATGGGAGGAATTCTGTGGGAAAACCCGTTGCAGTTCTATCACAGCTGTTCAAAGAAAAAAGCTGTATCGCAACAGGTGGCTCTTGAACACTCTTTAATGATAATTACCAAAAAGAAACAAGAGCATTCAATGAGGATTGTCTTATAATGTTGAAAAACAATCTTCTTAAATGGCTCTTTAAGTAAGCATGTATTCAGTTCCCTAGCAACCTGAGGTGGCTCTTTTGTTTACTTGAATAGGTGACTCAATGTTAGGCACACACTTACGCACACACACTTACACAGACACCAGTTTTGCAAGACATCTAAATTACATAATTGGAACTTCACCTTTTTTCAGACAAAAGCTGTTCTAAGGGTTATTTGGTGCATTGCGGAGAGGTCTGGAGGCATGTATGATTGAACAAAGTGTTTACTAATAACTCCTAACTATGAAGATCTCCAAGATATAACATTGTGTGGGTGCTGTGTCCATGGTGGCTTCTTCCAGGCACTAGTATGCATAGTCTACAATTGGGTGATTTTCTGTATCACTATATGAGCAATACTGTTTCCCCAGTCCCACATTAACCCTCGCTTTGCCTGAACACCCTTATACGACACATTCCCCCAGTCCTTACCAAATATTATTCACAATACAGTCCCCCTCATGTCTTCAACTTTAGAAATTCCGATGGGCTGAAAGCTTCACAATTCTTCCAGCTCTCATTCTTTTCACATTTGCAGGAGTACATAGGAACAAGAGTAGGCCATTCAGCCCTCGAGCTTGTCCCATCATTCAATGGGATCCTGGCTGATCTGTGTCCTAACTCCTTTGCTAACTGCCTTTGGCTCATATCCCTTAATATCTTTGCTTAACAAAAACCTATCTATCTCAGATTTAAAATTAACAACTGTTCTAGCTTTAACTGTTGTGAGTGGGAGAGAGTTCCAAACCTCTACCAGCCTTTGAATGAAGAAGTTCTTCCCAACATCTCTCCTGAACAGCCTACAGCTAATTTTTAGACTATGCCCCTAGTCTATGTCCAACCAGTGGAAATAATTTATCTTTATCTAGCCTGCCTTTCCTTGTTAATATCTTGAATACTTCGATCTGATCGCCATTTAACCTAAATTCTAACAAAAGCTGTCTAATTTGAGCAATATCTCCTCGTAACCTAACCCCTGTAGTCCAGGTATCATTTTTGTAAACCTGCATTACACTCCCTCCAATACCAAATATCCTTCCGAAGGTGTGGTGCCCAGAAATGCTCACAGTTCTCCAAGTGGGGTCTAACCAGGGGTTTGTATAGCTGCAGCATAACCCCGTGTCTTTATACTCCAATCCTCTAGGTATAAAGGCAAACATTCCATTAACCATTTGGATTAGTTTCTGCCCTTATTCCAGCATTTTAAAGACCTAAGCACACGAACCCCCAAGTGTCTTTGGACATCCACTGTGCCTAACCACTTTCTATTTAGAAAGTACTCTGCTCTATCCTTCTTTGGCCAAAAATGGACAGCCCCACACTTGCTTACATTGAATTCCATGTGCCACTATTTTGCCCATTTACCCAGTCCAGTGTTTTCAATTTTTTTTGCCCAGGACCCATTTTTGCCAACTGGCCATCCTTCAGGACCCATGTAGGCCATACTTCGTGATCCACCATTTTCACTTACCTTTAATCTCACTAGCTTTGTTATTCAATGTTACATTTCTGACAATAATTTCAGCTGATGATTTAAGATCTCGCTGCATCCATTGAAAAGAATCAAGAGGTTTGTCCTCGATCTTAACCATGCTTAGTCTTCACATGTTTTTTGAAGTTTTGAAGGTTTTAAACTCTCATTTTGCCAGTGCTTCCCTGGATATAACACACATGAACTTTGAATCCTGATTTCCAGTGGCACAATTAATAACCCACACGTCAAGTGTTCATCTTTATGCTGCTTTGTTCCTGTTTTCAGCTTTTTCTTCATGGGATGTTCACCAGAGGCCCTGGAGGTCACTCCAGCACTGCTGGCAGCTACAAAATGGGGGAATCTCTCTCGCGCCCAGAGCAGGTGATGTTAGTGTATGGGGCGCGTAACCTGGTCTCTGCCATCACTCCAGGCAGGAAGACTCCAGCGATTGAAAAAAAAAACTGTTCCTGGAGGCAGGTACCGTCCTTTCCTCACCTGCTACCCTAGGGGCTACAGGACAGGGTGGTGTCAAGAACAGGGGTAGGGGAGGAGAAAGTGTCTGTTCCTGTGCCAGTGCATTGACGTCAGGAGGAGGTTCTTTTCCTCGCTGGGTATACATGCGTGGAACAGCCGGCATTCTGAAAGCTGGTCGCGGCCTCTGGGCACTACCTCCTGCGATTGGGAACGCCATGACGCATGGCCCTGCGATCGGGATTGCCGCTATACATGGTCCTGTAACCCTCCCAAAACCAGCCCCCGACCAACCCGCAGGTCGTGACCCTGGTTTGAAAATGACTGACCTAGTCTGTCAATATCTCTTGCAATTTTATGCCATCATCTAGGCTGTCTATGATGCTACCTAACTTTGTATCATCAGCAAATTTGGATATGTGACTTTCTGTGCCATCATCCAAGTCATTAAGGAATAGTGTGAATAATTGAGGCCCTGCCACAGGTCCCTGTGGTACACCGCAAGTCACCTCCTGCCAATTAAAGTAATTACCCATTATCCCCACTCTCTGTCTCCTGCCACTCAACCAATTTCCTATCAATGCCAATAATTTGCCTTCAACTCCATGGACTTCCATCTGAGTTAACAGTCTCTTATGTGGGACTTTATCAAATTCCTTCTGGAAGTCCATATAAATAACATCCATAGACATTCCCCTGTCCACTACCTTTGTCAGCCCTTCAAAAAGTTCAGTAAGGTAGTCAGGCATGGCCTTCCCTTTACTAATCCATGTTGGCTCTTCCTGATTGACAACATTTTTCAAGGCGTTCAGTTACTGAATCCCTGATTATAAACCCCAACAATTTCCACACCACAGATGTTAAGCTGACTAGTCTGTAATTCCCTGATTTCACCCTTTCATCCTTCTTAAAAAGTGGAGTGACATGTGCAATTTTCCAATCCAGAGAGACGACTTCTGAATCTAGGGAATCTTGAAAGATTGTAATTAGGATATCTGCAATGTGTTCCTTTATTTCCTTTAACATCCTTGGATGGAAACTGTCAGGTCCTGAGGATTTGTCACTCTTTAGTTCCATCAATTTCCTAGTTACTGGCACTATATTTGCATTAATTGCATTAAGTCCCTGTCCTCTATCGACTATTAATTTATTCGGGATTTCCGGCAAGTTATCCTCCTTTTCACTGTAAATTCTGAGACAAAATAATTGTTCAACATGTCTGCCATTTCCCCATCATCACTGATAATATCTCCATTTCCAGCTTTTAGTGGGCCTACAATGCTCTTGACCACCCACTTTCCCTTCTATAGAACTAGAACATTTCTTTTTGATTTTGATGTCCTGGTAAGTTTAATTTCATAATCACTTTTAATAGCTCTTATAAGCTTCTTTATGGCGTTTTGCTGGTCTTTGGATCTATCCCATTCGTCTGGATCTCTGCTATCTCTTGCATTTGTGTAAGCCCTTTGGGATGGCACGGTGGCACAATGTTTGGCACTGCTGCCTCACAGCACCAGGCACTGGGTTCAATTCTGACCTTGGGTGATTATCTGCGTGGAGTTTTCACGTTTTCCCCGTGTCTGTGTGGGTCTCCTCCGGGTGCTTCGGTTTCCTTCCACAGTCCAAAGATGTGCAGGTTAAGTGGATTGTCCATGTTAAGAATTTGCCCCTTAGTGTCCAGGGGTGTACATGTTAGGTGGGGTTACAGGGATAGGGTGAGGAATGGGAATGGGCCTAAATAGAGTGCTCTTTCAGAGGGCCAGTTCCGGCTCGACGGGCCGGATGGTCTCTTCTGCATATAGAGATTCTATGATCCTTTCTTTTAGTTTAATGCTGCCCCTAACCTCTTTAGTTGTCCATGGCTTTTTTTTTGTTAAGTGGGGCCTTTTCCTCTCCGGGGTATATACTTGCCCTATATCTTGTTAAATGCTTCTTTAAATATTCTCCACTGCTGTTCAGTCTTTTGACCCATTAAGAGATCTTCCCAGTTTACCGTGGACAGTCTCGGTCTCATCCCGTTAAAGTTAACTTTACCCAGGTCTAAAATTCTAAGATCTGAAACGTGCTTTTCACTTTCAAATGCTGCACTGAATTCCATTATGTTGTCCTCACTATTTTGCACTCAGTTGAGCTACTAATTCAATTTGGCTCATTACTCATAACTAAATCTAATATTGCCTGTCCCCTTGTTGCAGCTAGAACATATTGCTGCAGGAAACTATCCCAGACACAGTCCAGAAATTCATTACCTTTCCAACAGATGCTTCTCTGCCTCTCCCAATCTAGGATTCTCAGACCCTGCGCCGGGTCGGAGAATCTCCGGGGGGGGAACGCAAGAATCGCGCCCCGCCGCCCTGACGCTGGCTTCCCGATTCTCCCCCACCGATTCTCCTGTGCCCACGGGATTCCCGCCGCGCTGGTCAGGGGCCATTGAAAGCAGCCCCCCCCCCGGCGATTCTCCGGGCCCCGATGGGCCAAGTGGCCGACGAGTTCGGTCGCGTCCCGCCGGCGTGGGTTACACAGGTCCCGCAGGATGGGGCCTGGAAGGTGAGTCTGGGGGGGGGGAGCCCCCATGGTGGCCTGGCCGGTGATCAGGGCCTACCGATCGGCGGGCGGGCTGGTTCCGTGGGGGCCTATGTTCCTCCGTGTCGGGCCCCTGCAGGGCTCTGCCATATAGCCCGGGGGCCGGCGCGGAGAAGGGAACCCCACGCATGCGCGGACTTGCGCTGGCTGATCCGTGCCGGCTGGAGCTGCAGGGACCACTCCGGCACCAATCTAGCTCCCTAGGAAGGGGAGCATTCACCATTATCGGGGACCGTTGATGCGGGAGTGGTTGGCGCCGCTTTTTAAGCCGGCGTGGGGACATAGCCACATTATTGGAGAATCCAGCCCTGTGTGTAAGTTGAAATCCCCATCAATACTACTCTGCCTTTGTTACAGACTACCCTAATTTTTGCCTTTAAACAAACAATCTATCACCTCAGAACTGCTACCAGGGGGTCGATAGCCAACACCCATTATGGTTTTAGGTCCTTTTTTGTTCCTCAGATCCACACATATGGGGCGGGATTCTCTGTCCCACTGCACCAGTTTTCTCCGTCCCGCCAGCCGGTCAATGGGGTTTCCCATTGTGGGCACCCCCACGCCGTCGGGAAATCTGCGGGAGTGAGTGTGCTGCCAGCTAAATGGAGGATCACTCCGACGGAGAATCCAGCCCATGGTCTTCACTGGATGCTTTCCCCTCATTATATCCTCCCTCACCATTAAGGTGATAGTATTTCTATATCCTCCCTCACCATTAAGGTGATAGTATTTCTATATCCTCCCTCACCATTAAGGTGATAGTATTTCTTTATCCACCCTCACCATTGAAGTGATAGTATTAATCAGTAAGGCTATTCCACCCTTTGCCTCAGTTGCTTTGGGGTGACTTTGTTGGTTCAGAATTCACAGCTTCACAGCTCCAGAGTCTCAGGTTCAATTCCCAGCTTGGGCCACTGTCTATGAGGAGTCTGCACCTTCTCCCCGTGTCTGCATGGGTTTCCTCCAGGTGCTCCGGATTTCTCCCACAGTCCAAAGACGTGCAGGTGAGGTGGATTGGACATGCTAAATTGCCCTTAATGTCCAAAAAGGTTAGATGGGGTTACTGGGTTACGGGGAGATGGTGGAAGTGAGGGCTTAAAGGGTTGGTGCAGACTCGATGGGCCGAATGGCCTCCTTCTGCACTGTATGTTCCATGTTCTAAAATTGACATGGTAGAATCCTGTGTTTCTAGCACTGGGTGTCTCCATTTGATTCACTCTTTCTGCTCCTTCAAGCTGCATTTCCCTATAACGGGAATCCATCTCAGGTGCAAATACACCAAACAATTTCAAAAATGTATAAACTTGTGCTTCTTCTGTTTTCTTACTTACTCCTAATGTACTCCTGTAACTCCAAAATATTCTTCTCCAAGACACCCGATTTTAGGTCTGGTTTGACTCTTGTCTCAATTGGTCTGGTAATGTTCCTATGGTATCCATGGCTGTTCGGGGGGTACAGTTTAAATACTGTTGCCATTTAAAAATGGCCGTGCGTCTTTTCATTCTCTTTGCTCTTCCTGCGCTTGTCTGCTTCAAAGGTATTCCGTTGCTATGACGAGGCTGATTTTTAAAAACGTATTCCCTCGGCGAGAAACCTTTGAAACAAGAAATTAGGGCTATCTAGTGAACTTTTAAATTGGAGGACTGTATTGGAAGGGAATTTTTAAGTGCGACCTTCGGTCTTAAAACTCTTTTTTTCTTTAATTCAAGCTGAGCCACCTGAGCCAAGTGTGGGGCCTTTCTGCAGCTTTCTTCCTGCAGCACTCCAGATGGCTCATGCAGATCCTCATTGCTGCCTATTTCAATAGGTAATTTTTGCCTGTTTACTGCATTTTGCTGACCCTTGCTAGGTCCTTTAACTCTGCAATCTGCGGGTAATCAGAGTGGACCTCCATGGAGCCCTCAGCTGCACAGTGGATTCCTCTGCCGCTCAATAGGAATCAACTATTTTCTGGTAGATCTGATAGGTAAAAGGCTATTTAGTGTAAATATTAAGGCCCAATTTTAATACCCATTTTAAATTGAGGATTTCAGCACTCTTAACCTCAGTTCATGATAAAACACATAGCTTCAACAGAGACACAAAAAGCCTGACACCTGCATAAACTCATTGGAGATTAAAACAACATTTTTACTCAGCAAAGATGAAAAAGCTATTGTTCTAACAAACATATTTTCAAAGACAGTTTGACATTAAAACATGAGCTGTACCAGTAATCTGATCAAGGACGAAGCAGGCACTTTAGCAACATGAAGGCACTATTGTTCATAATGTGGATAAAACAAAGTCAGCAGAAATCCAGTAGAAACTAGTCTTGATAATAGAACAGAATCGCATTCCATAACAGACAAGTATTCAAACATGAAACATTCAGAACTAAGGTTGCACATTAAGGATTGACAGCTAACCGTCGAATCAAATATATTTGATTCTAACCCAAACCAATTAGGACGACATAAAGGTGTAGATAGATGGCTCAAGACAGATAAGATTTTCTATAAATGTGATGGTCCGTACAGCCATCTTTATCCAGGATTATTTTATATTTTGATCTAAACTATTCGCTATCTATATTTTACATATTTTCACTTTTCCACTCTAACTCTTGAAGTAAATGCAAGCTGTTTTGCCATAAGCAAGAAACCATTTCTGTATTATTTTGAAAGTTAAATTGTGTACAAGTTACTTCTCTTTAAGTCCTTTTGCTCGCCGTACTTTATTGAGAATAGATTTAAGTTTCTCCTAATTGTAATTAAATAGAGCCAAAAAGATTTTTGGTTGCATCCGAGAAGTTTAACTCAAATTTCTACTGAGTTTTAGTGTCGCAAGACTTCAATAATTCCGCATGGTAGATCTCATCAGTGGACCTCCATGGAGCCCTCAGCTGCACAGTGGATTCCTCTGCCGCTCACCAGCCCTTTCTTCTTCTTTTGAATTTTGCCCACCCTTTTATGATCTGGCTGGGTCCTACATCTCTGTCTCTATCATCAATAAAGTCTGGTGTTGGAACTTTGTTCGGCAATCTCCAGCTGAGTCTTTGATTTAGGTGCACGGTCATTAGGGCAGACTGCAGTTTCTTTACTATTTCATGTTTTCATGATTTTGGGGTCATTTCTTCAATGTCTCCATGTTGTAAGGGTTGTTTGCTGTCTCAAAGAGGGGTCTGGAGGCTTGTGTGGTTGAACATTAAGCGTTTATTAATAACTCATAACTGTAGATCTCCAAGAATTATCCAAAAGTCAAGTATTGTTGATGGGAAAATCTAGGGTAACATTTCAAATGTGGTTTTAGTAATGGGTCACACAGGGTTAAACTAAACAGTTTTGACCGAACAATGCAGAGAGCTCGAGATGTTTGCATATTGACTAAATAATTTCAGTGAATGACCAATAATCACAGCCAATTACCTCAGCCAATGGGCAGTCATTGATCATCCATCCTTGTTTCACATTGCTTTTTAAAATGTGTATGGTCTTATATCAAATAGAGCATGTTATCAAGAATTATTACCGCTGAGGGAACAATTATCAAACCCAAGTACTTCACTTCTCTATGAAAATAGATTCTCATGGGGCTGGTTTAGCTCACTAAGCTAAATCACTGGCTTTTAAAGCAGACCAAGCAAGCCAGCAGCACGGTTCGATTCCCGTACCAGCCTCCCCGGACAGGCGCCGGAATGTGGCAACTAGGGGCTTTTCACAGTAACTTCATTGAAGCCTACTCGTGACAATAAGCGATTTTCATTTCATTTTTCATGCGGTTAGAAAGTACATTCTACACGCCTATACATGCAAACATACACATATATAACTGCGAAACATTCCATATATCACAATAACCATTAAACAACAAGGAAATGTTGTCGGCACCAAAAGAAAACTACATCAGCTAATTTTCACAAAAAAAACAAACACATAGGGCTGGATTCTCCGCCGGCGTGATCCTTCATTTCACCGGTAGTGCATTCACACCCGTGGATTTCCCGACGCCTTGGGGTTGCCCACAATGGGAAACCCCATTGGCTGTCTGACGGGACAGAGAATCCCGCTGCCGGCGAGGGAGAGTTGCACCAGAAGACAGGTTTGGCGGGACAGATAATCCCACCCACACTATCACCCCTCGTAGTTTCCTCAACAGACACAGAGGACAAGCCCGAAAATGTGTTATGTCCAGAATTTTGTTGTAAAAATGATCTGTCCATCAATGTGTTACTTGTTCCACGTATCAGTGCCATTCTCTGTCCAGGAGCCGCAGCTGTACAGGCCCTGGCACACGGCCCAATCTCACCGGAACTAAATCCTGGCATGCGCATACTCCACTGGCGTTGAACATCCTTGACTTCCAGCATGTTTAACCTGCGGTGACGTGCCAGTTACATGCAACACTCACCACACCAGCAAAAATGCATCAGCAATCTGCAAAAGCATTTCTTCCACGGCTTTAGCAGGTGTCGTATTTGGAATAATATCGCACACCAGGTCCTGCAGCGTCTTCTGCTTCAAACTGGATTGCCTTCTGGATTCATACGTCCCCCGAGCTTGGTGAGGAACACTGGGAGAGGAATGGGAAGGCTAGAAAAAAGGAGAAGCATTCATTTCCATAGTACCATAGTTCCATACCCATTAATGGGTATGATCAAGGTGTGGTGATGTCAGAAACGAATTGGGTGATTTCTCATCTTCACTTATTCCTATTGGAACAACATCGAGGGCCGAAGGGCCTGTTCTGTGCTGTACTGTTCTATGTTCTATGTTCTATTACCATCCGACAACGCCACACAATTGTTCTCTTTATTAGATTCAGACCTGTCTGAATCCAGTGATTATTTATCTCCATGTTTCTCTGCGCACTGAACTCTTGTGTTCAGAGGAGGTATAGGTCCACCTTGCAGGACAAAGCAACTCAAGTAGCCTTGGTCAGTGGGTCATCTGCCTCCTCTCTCAGTCAGGGAATGGTAACACCTTTTGAATTGGTAAAGGAGGGCAAGGTAAATTAGACAGAACTAGCTGAAAAATGTGCTAGGAGTAAAGAATTAAGTGGCTGAACTAGGAGTCGTGTAAATTATTTAATGTTTATATTATCAATTGGCTTTATTAACGCTCCACATGCACTGTCTTTATTGCCTTGCAGGATGCATGACGTACCATCTCAGTGGATTTCCTTTGATTAAATACATGCTTTTAAAATAAGCAGCAATAACTCCTCTTGCAATCCTGCAGTGTCGCAAAGAATTGGGGCTGTGAGAACAGGAGAAAATCACATCCGTGCAGAGGAAACTAAAACAATTATTGACCTGAATTTTTAAAAGAATGATAAAGTTGGAAATGAATGTCCATTTTTTAAATTTTAAGAGTACCCAATTCATTTTTTCCAATTAAGGGGCAATTTAGCGTGGCCAATTGACCTATTCTGCACATCTTTTGGATGTGGGACAAAACCCACGCAAACACGAGGAGAATGTGCAAACTCCACACGGACTGTGACCCCGAGCCGTGATCGAACCCGGGACCTCGGCACCATGGGCAGCAATGCTAACCACTGTACCACCGTGCTGCCCCAGGTGTCCATTTTGAAACCAGGTCTGCTACCTTCTGATTTTACTAATGCATTTTTACGATGCTTCACAGTAAGCTGAAAGCAAAATGGAGGACTTTAACGTTGCTCCATGACGGTCATCCACACATGGAGTCAGACATGGGGAGCACATTACAAAACATCCAGCTGGCACATTATTGCAGTTGGCAGATTTTCCAAAGAGACTTTGCAAACAAAGAGACAATGGCCTCTTGATTAACTTTTATGTCATTGTTCTTAGCGCTGCTCCACAAATTGCTTATTAAACAGTCTTCTACGTCAGTGTTCTTCAAACTGTTTCTCCGGGGACCCATTTTTACCAACCGGCTAACCTTCAGGACCCAACACGGCCGACCTTCGCGACCCGTGCCGGCCGACCTTCGTGACCCGTGCCGGGAGACCTTCGCGACCCACCATTTTCTCTTACCTTGTTTGCTGCTGACAAAAATGGAGGAAATGGTTTTGGGTCCCTTTGGCTCTCATACACGCTCCTCCAATGGAACCTGTTGGATGAAAGCGAAGCCTTCCGGTGTCGGAAAGTATGGAGTCTCCATCTGTCCAAAGTTCTGCATTTTTCTGCGGTAAAATTTTATCAAATAACGCCCCCACCCCCCAAACTTGTAAACAAAAATAAAAGCAAAATGAATAAAATAAGTGAAAAAAAATTAAAATTAAATGAATAAAATAAATGAATAAAACAGCCCTGAACTTGTAAAACAAAAACCTAAACCGTTTAAAACAAAAACGGCTGCACTGCGCATGCGTGCCCAATCATCAGCGCACATGCGCATTGTTTTGCGCTTACACGCCGATGATCTGGCACGCATGCGCAGTGCGGCCGCATTTTTTTAGACATGTTTGTGGCCATTTTGAAGGCCGCTTGCGGTCGGCATTTCTAACAGCCAGCTGCTTCGGCTGTTGCGCGCAGATTTGCGCGATCGGGAGTGCCGCGACGGACGACTCCGCGACCCTCCTGACACCCGCCCGCGACCCACCCGCGGGTTGAGCCCCCGGGTTTGACAATGCCTGTTCTACGCTGTGATTCGACGATCAGGACTGACGCAACTTTCACCGCAAGCCTGAAAACAGTTTCTGCAGCCACGATCCGTTACCAATGCGAGTGATTAGAAACTGAGGAAGATTCAAAGGCTAGTATGCTGATGAGGTGGGAGGCTTGTGTGAAAAACAATCGGCATAGAGTTGTTGGGCTGAATGGCCACTTTGTGTGATGTAAACTCAATGTAATTCTCTGTGGGTGGCAGACATGGGTGCATTTAAAATCAATCTCATTTTTGATGGTGATGAGCCATCAATTGCACGAGAGACGAGTTGCTATACAAAAGTTAGGCTTTAATAAGCTAGAACTTAGCCCTGCGGTTGACTACAATAAAATGGACGACCGCCGGGCGTTCCGACTATTTAAACCTCGGTATGGAGGCGTGGTTAACTCAGCCTCTCGACCAATCGGAGAGCCGTCACATGACTGGTTTCAACGAATCGGTCGAGAGGCACATGACCGACCAGGGCCAATGCTAAGCCGGTGTTCTGCACCAATGGCAGACAGCTATGCAAATCATACCACCACAGATGGCCTGTTTTAAAAACAGGCAACCCTCACCCCAAACACTGGTGGAGATTTTGGATCCAATATTTTCAGTGACGGTGTGTGTGGATGTGGGATGGCTGAATACATAACCTGGCAAGAATGGGGATGTGGGAAACATAACAG
Organism: Scyliorhinus canicula; assembly: GCF_902713615.1. NCBI lineage: Eukaryota > Metazoa > Chordata > Chondrichthyes > Carcharhiniformes > Scyliorhinidae > Scyliorhinus > Scyliorhinus canicula. The sequence continues at coordinate 124,538,081 of NC_052156.1, forward strand.
CAGGGTCTCATTATAATTTCGTGATTCATTTCCCACCAAACAGCCAGCTAACTTGACAGACTGCAGGATAAACACAGGCTATACGTACAGAAGGGAATTTGATTTGACATTTTAAATGAATCAAGGCAGTCAGCAAGTTTGCAAAGAAAAGAAAAGTTAAAAGACAAGATCAAACCTCGAGTAATTGTTACAGATTAGCAGAGTATTTAAATGTAGATTGCCCAGCGTTTCTCTGTTTGTGTTCTCAATTATTAACAACACACAGTTCCTGATATGACAGCAAATGGTTTCAGCAGGATTTTCAAATCAAATAGATAATCCAACTGCTCAGCCTTCTCAATCAAAATGCAAATCAGAAATCCTCTCGTCTCTCAATGTCCCCAGTAATGCGCGTGGCAAGAATAATTAATCACTCACCTACCAAGATAAAAGGCTTAGATCAATCTGATATCTAATTATTAGAATGAAACAGAAAGGGGACTTGCCACAGGAAGATCTCTGTGCATAAACTTCACCAGGACCCTAACTATAACAAGAATAACTTAGTCAGGTAAGGGAAGGCAGGTTCAGGTTAGGTTATGTGAGGTGCTAAATTCCCCAAGAGTGATATGGTCAGGATCCAACTGTCCTGTCCTCTTTTGGGTTTCACTGGGGCTGTATTGGAGATCTGAGAATCCGCATGCAATCATTGGGTAAGTAATTAAAATATTTAGTTAGGTTAGTAAGCAATGATTTAACTCTCAATTGTTCCTTGATCAGCCAATAGACCCATTTCTCAATCTGTCAGCAACTCATCTGGGTGACTGTGAATGCACAGCTGCAAGTGCTTCTCCAGCGAAACTGACAGGCTGGGAAGGTGTTGATCAGTTACACTGAAGAGATCCAGCCATGGTCAGGTGGGAGTTCTGCTGGTCTGAGAGAGAGCTTTCACTGCTTGACAGACGACTGCTGACTTCTTAGAAGACACTTCGAATGTCCAGCACTTCACTTACCTTTGGTTGCAACCCACAGCTTGCACCAGGGCACAGCATGGCCACACCTTCAACCTCCAGTGAGGGCCAACAGCAGAAGCAACAACTGCACCAACAACATCAGAAGGGGCAACCCCAGATGCCTTCTCCTCGGCTGTATGTCCTCCCCTGCTTTAGGTCAGAGGGGATAAACTCCAAGCTCCAGCTGTAAAGAGGCACGATCCTCAACATAGGGACCACAGGCTGAGAATCAGCTCTCCACATGCCAGAGCACCGGTTCCTCAGGACGATCAGGCTCTCACAACAGTCACCACCAACATCGGCAGCCTCCTAGCACAAGGCCTCCTTCCTCGTGGGAGCAGGTGAACCCACATTTCCAGTGGCCGATATGGTGCATGTCTCAGGAAGGTCAGTCTTCAGGGTCTCTGCCTCTCCTCAAGTTGTGTACTCTCTTCTCCTGCAAGCAGGGAGGTGAGAGTGTTAATAATGGTTTGTGTGTAGAGGAGGGAAGGACCACATTCGTGAAGGGTGATGGTGAGGCACGAGTGTGAGAGAGCAATAGGCTAAGGGTGTATGAGTTCTGGATATTCAGATGGGGACGTGTGAGGAAGTGCTTGGAGAGTGAGGAATGACTGGAGCTGTAAGGTCCATTGACCTGAGGTGTGCTGTACAGGAAAATACATTGGAAAAGTCTGAAGGCTTGGCATTGGAAATGTTATGCCACTCATCTTCCTGACACTCCTGAGGTGCCGAATGCTCTTGTCTCCAGATTGGAAGGTCCATAATTCTGCTGCTGATGTCCTTGTCCATCTGCTCCTCCGTCCTTGGGAATATCACCTCAGATTCTACAGCAGGACTTCCAGGTTAAGAGTGAGAGACTCAGGGAGCAGCCTTCTCCGGTAACCCCTCCATTCCTGTGGTCACTATAACCTCAAAACTCCAAGTGCTGCAGAGCCATTGGGCTGGTTTTCTCCGATTCTGAGGCTATGTCCCCACACTGGCCTGGGAATGGTGGCATTTTACGACAGAAAAAATGGCGTAAAAGGGCCACAGATCCTCCGTTTGGCTGGGGGCTAGCATGTCGGCAGTGTAGAGCACCCGGTTCTAGCTGCTGATGCGGCCCATAGAATTGCCGGGTCCATGGCCGTGGATGCGCACGGCAGCAGCCGCGCAGCGCTACATGGCGGCCGCCGCTTGGGAACCTGGCCTGCAAAATAGTGCCCCGGAACACCCGCTCCCACAGTGCCCCAGCCCCTGATAAGGCCCTCCTGCCCACCATTCGGCCCTCGTCCTCCGACTGTGGCGCTGCTGGATTGAGGCCGCAGCCGTCACGCCGGGTTCCCGACGGGACGAGACAACACGCGACCGACGCCGTCGGGAACTCAGCCGGTCGGGGGCGGAGTATTGTGGGGTGGGCCTCAGGCAATGTCCTGAGGCTGTCGGTACGCTGCTCTGGAGTGGGCAGAGCATCACGAAAGCGGCGCTGCCCCGATTTGGTCGGTAACTGTGATTCTCCGGCCGATCGCCAAACGCAATTTCTGCGTCGGCAACCGGAGAATCCAGCCTCTTGTAACCTGTGGTCTCTTTAATTCAAAATCCTTCCTTTGATGTAATGGACATGTCATTGTGCCTGCCTCCGCTAATTGGCCAGGTAGCTTGGGGAAAGAGTCTAAGCCTGCTCCATCTGCCAACGGGTTGTCAACCTGCAACCGTTAGGAAAGTTCCACCCAACAAATGAGACATCTGGGGTTAAAGGTCAGCTTCCTGTAATTCGGGAGAAGAATTTGTCTTGAACAACAGCCCATGTGTAGGAAACCAGAAATGCTAATGTAGATGTTTCTTTTAAGGTGGCCAGGGGCACCAAAGAATAAAGAAAAGTACAGCACAGGAACAGGCCCTTCGGCCCTCCAAGCCTGCACCGACCATGCTGCTCATCTAAACTAAACTCGTCTGCACTTCCGGGGTCTGTATCCCTCTATTTTCATCCTATTCATGTAATTGTCAAGATGCCCCTTAAAAGTCACTATCGTCCCTGCTTCCATCACATCCTCCGGCAGCGAGTTCCAGGCACCCACTACCCTCTGTGTAAAAAAACTTGCCTCGTACATCTCCACTAAACCTTGCCCCTCGCACCTTAAAACTATGCCCCCTAGTAATTGACCCCTCTACCCTGGGGAAAAATCCTCTGTCTATGCCCCTCATAATCTTGTAGACCTCTATCAGACCACCCCTCAATCTCCTTCATTCCAGTCAGAACAAACCAAGTTTATTCAACCTCTTGTCATAGCTAATGCCCTCCATTCAAGGCAACATCCTGGTAAATTCCTTCTGCACCCTCTCTAAAGCCTCCACATCCTTCTGGTAGTGTGGCGACCAGAATTGAACACTCTCCTCCAAGTGTGGCCTAACTAAGATTCAAGCGCAGAATGAGCAAGCAAGGTCTGGGAAATCAGAAAATGTGCGCGTGGGTATGTTAAATCGCCTCCTTCAGTGCTGTACCCATTCTAGGATTCTACGATACGATTTGCGCATTGAATATGCTGAATACTCCGGTTTCCTCCCACTAGTCCTGAAAGACGTGCTGTTCGGTAATTTGGACATTCTGAATTCTCCCTCTGTGTACCCGAACAGGCGCCAGAGTGTGGCAACTAGGGGCTTTTCACAGTAAGTTAATTGCAATGTAAGCCTACTTGTGACAATGAAGATTATTATTATGGGGAAAATCAAGCCGATCAAGGTACTGTTAACATCCTACAGTCCCTGGGATTGAGGATGACTTTTTTCCACTCTGGGGTTGTGACTTATGAGGTGACTAAAAAGTCCAATGCTGGATCCGCATCTCTGCCACACGTGAGGAAGGTAGTGTTTGAGGAGGTGGGTGGGTGAATTGCTAAGGTTTTGGTATGCTCTTTCTACTGCTTGCATTGGCCTCTGCCCGGGCTTGTCAGAGACTTTCAAAATGGCTGGCACATTCGCGGATGTTTCTTCTCCACTTTGGGTGATCTTGAGCAAGAGATTTGTACATACCGGTTGGGGCTGTTGAATTTTTTCAGGGAGGCTTTGAGGAAACTGAAACGTTTCCTCTGCCTTCCTGGTAACTGTTTACCTTGAGCAAATAGCTTGGGCTGGATTCTCCGCACTCCCAATCCGAAATCATGTTCGGCGACGGGGCGGAGAATCCAGTTTCCCGCATGAAATCGGGATCAGTGCAGGTTCGGCGATTTCTCCCCCCCCCCCCCCGGCGTACTCGGGGATTGGCCGCGCAGAGTATCCACCACCTGAGGCCATTGCCAGAGGCCCGCCCCATTATTCTCCGCCCCCAACCGGCCGGATTTCGGCGGCATGGATCTAATCTGGTTCTTCCATTCAGGATACCCGTGAGGCAGCTGCGGAATCAGTCCACAGCCGCCATAGTCGGGGGCTGGCCGATCGGAGGGCGGGGAGGGGGGGCCTCATTTGGGATTGGGCTTTTATTGTGTGGGCGGTCTGCGTCGGGGGCACTATTTCCGCTGTCTGAGTCCGCCATGCAGCATGACTCCGCTGCTGGAGGCCACCACCGTGCTCATGCGCGGCCTCTGACCCAGAGGTGCGGGGGCCATATCGGCAGCTGGAGCTGTGAGCTCCATGACAGCTGCCTGCCAGCCCCCTGCAAGGCTGTGAATCTGTGGCCTTTTGACGCCAGTTTTTCTGACGTAAAAGACCATAGTTTTATTTCGTGAATCGGGGGATGGATTTTCCGTTTCAGGGACTATGGCCGGAATTCTCTGCAACAGCCGACGCCGTCGTGAAACCCAGAGTGTTTCACGACGGCGTCAGAGGCCGCACTTCGCCCCCTATTCTCCCCCCCCCCCCCCCTTCCCGGGGCGCTAGGAGCAGCGTTTCGTAAAAGTCGGCCGCCGGGCCTGACGCTGGCGTGAAGGCGGCGCGCCGATAATGAAGTGGCTGGCGGCGCCTTAGTGACATCAGCCGCGCATGAGCAGGTTGGCCGGCTCCAACCTGCGCATGCGCAGTTGCTGTCTTCCCCTCCGCTGCCCCGCAAGATGTGGGGGCTTGATCTTGCGGGGCGGCGGAGGGGAAAGAGTGCGTCTCTTGGAGATGCCGGCCCGACGATCGGTGGGCACTGATCGCGGGCCAGTCCCCTCCCGAGCACGGCCATGGTGCTCGATCCCCTCTCCGCCCCCCACAGACCCCAAACACACCTTTTGCGCTATGTTCACTCTGGCAGCGACCAGGTGTGGTTGCCGCCGGCGTGAATAGTTCGGGAACGGCAGGCCGCTCGGCCCATCCGGGCCGGAGAATCTCCGAGCGGCGTATCGCAAAACGCGACACGCCATTTTGGGGGTGTGGGAGAATCGCGGGGGGTGCAGGAGTGGCCCTCCTGTGATTCTCCCACTCGGCCTGGGGAGCAGAGAATCACAGGAGGCATTTTTCCAGGGGTTTAAGATGCCTGTCGTACGTTGTCCAAATGGGAGACAATGCTGAGTTTCATCATCGATGTATGCATTCTCTGATAGGAAGCTTCCAAAGTATGAGATATGATCCACGTTGTCAAATAGCTTGTTGTGGATCTTGATAGTAAGGGGGCAACAGGAGCAGGCTGGGAGAGGACAATTATCTCCCGGATGGTTCGTGTAAGGCCCATTCTTTATTATGGCTCTGTAAATACATCGCACAGCCTATGGAAAATTCCCACACAGGAATCTATTGCAAATCAGCAGAGTTAACAGGCCAGGGCAAATATTCACAACTTGTGCACCTGAAATGCTACTTAAATGCTACTGGGTGTTTAGCCATGTTTTCAGCTCCATCCATCATTTCTGATTCAGAAAACGCTCACCAGTTTGTCAAGATCTCGTCAATTTAAATTTGCAACTCACTATTTCTGGATGCGTCACCGAAAAACAGTTAAGAGATTCACAAAGTCACGTCAGTCACTCACAGTTTGCCCTAGTCCAGTGTTGTCATCTTTAATCCTTCAGAAAACTCACCGAGAATTAAAAAGCTTCAGATTGAGAGATCTGTCAAAATAAAGAGAAATCAATAAAGCACCAGCAAATAGCCGAAACGATTTTCAGTGTTTCAAAAGGTGTTATTTTCTAGACTTCGATTTTCCACAAGAAAGTTTACAAGAGCGCGCAAAATGTATTTTCTCACTGATACTTTTTGGTGTTTCATTTAAAAGTGGGATTTTCACACTTCAAATTCCTTTTAGACAATGACAACACGGCTCTGCTAGGTACACAGATGCTTGTTAAAGCAGATGAAAAGGTGTAAATTACAATATTGTGCAGGGAAACAAATCTAAAAATAATTACAGCTAAATTTAATTTATTGGCCTTATTATAGTCAGGCAAGTATCCTTCACGATCAGTGTAAACGGCATTAATAGCACATCAGGGTAATTTCCTCCTGTGTTGTATGCTTGTTGTGTCAGGTCACAATGGGGAATGATTGATTGATTGATTAATTGATATTTATTGTCACATGTACCGAAGTACAGTGAAAAGTATTTTTCTGTGGCCAAGGGAGCGTATACAGTACGTACATAGTAGACAAAAGAATAATCAACAGAGTACATTGACATATGGTACATCAACAAATAGTGATTGGTTACAGAGCAGAACAAGGGCCAAGCAAGAGCCTCTGTACTACAGGTACGGGGGTAGAGCTCTGCTTGCTGGCTCCGCCCAGTAGGCGGAATATAAATATGTGTGCTCCCCGTACAGCAGCCATTTCGTCAGCTGCTGTAGGAGGCCACACATCTCAGTGTACTAAAGCCTCGATTACATTCTACTCTTGTCGTCTCGTAATTGATAGTGCATCAATTTATTACACTGAGATTTTTCAAAGATGGACCTCCGCACCAAGCCAGATTGCCTGCAGCTGCATCCTCAAGCAGACAACGCCAAAAAGGACTTTGAAGATTGGCTAGCCTGTTTTGAAGCTGACATCGGGTCTGCGCCAGACACAATCCCAGAAGCTCCAGATTCTGTACACGCAGCTGAGCTCCAACGTCTTCCCCCTCGTCCAGGATGCGCCGACCTACACAGAGGCCATGGCGCTACTGAAGGAAAGCTACGCTCAGCGGACCTACAAAATCTACGCCAGGCATCTCCTCTCCACGTGGCGCCAACCTCCCGGTGAGTCAGTGGAAGATTTCTAGCGTGCCCTGCTTGCCCTAGTTAGAGACAGTGACTGCCAGGCTGTTTCAGCCACGGAACGCTCGAATTAGCTGATGAGAGACGCATTTGCTATGGGCATAGGATCTGACTACATCCGCCAGCACATCATAGAAGGAGCCACGGTCGACCTTGCGGCGACCAAAAAACTAGCGCTCTCACTTACGGTCGTATCACGCAACATTCAAGCCTATGCCTCCGACCGCGCAGCCCACCCACCTGTGCATCATGGACTCCGCAGACGGCCGCCCCATCGTGGACCCCAACAGCGACCGCCCTCAGCCAACCCCACGCCTGTGCCGCGCGGCAGCCAACCAACCCCGGGGGACCCAAATGCTTCTTCTGTGGGCAGTCAAAACACCCCCGGCAGCGCTGCCTGGTGCAGAGCACCCTCTGCAAGGCCTGTGGCAAGAAGGGACATTTAGTTGCAGTGTGCCAGGCCCGCTCAATCGCCGCTATTGTCCTGGCACCCCCCACGTGCGGCCAGCGGGAGCCACCATCTTCCTCTCCTCGGACCACGTGCAGCCAGTGGGCGCCGCCATCTTGCTCTGCTCACAACACGAGCGGCCCGTGGGTGCCACCATCTTGCCTCCCCCAGGACATGTGCAGCCCCAGGGCGCCGCCATCTTGCCTCCCCCAGGACACGTGCGGCCCGTGGGCGCTACCATCTTACCCGACTCAGGACCCCTGCCCGTCGGGCACCTCATCAGGCCGCTGATCGCCTGCGATCGCCGCTGACCAGCCGCGTCTCACCTCGGTCACGATGGATCAGTCTCGACCACACAACCTCGCGACCGCTTCAACAAAGGTGAAGGTCAACGGGCATGAGATCTCCTGCCTGCTGGACTCCAGGAGCACTAATAGCTTCATTCACTCCGATACGGTAAGGCGCTGCTCCCTTGCGGTACACCCCGCTAACCAGAGAATCTCCCTGGCCTCCGTGGCGATCCGGGGGTACTGCATCGCCACCCTCACCGTCCAGGGCGTGGAGTTCAGCGGCTTCCGCCTCTACGTCCTCCCCAATCTCTGCGCTGCCTTGCTACTCGGCCTGGACTTCCAGTGCAACCTCCAGAGCCTAATCCTGAAATTTGGCGGGCCCCTCCCACCCCTTACCGGGTGCGGCCTCGCGACCCTTAAGGTCGACCTGCCTTCCCTTTTTGCAAACCTAACCCCGGATTGCAAACCCGTCGCCACCAGGAGCAGACGGTACAGCGCCCAGGACAGGACCTTCATCAGGTTGAGGTCCAGCGGCTACTTCAGGAAGGCATCATCGAGGCCAGCAACAGCCCCTGGAGAGCCCAAGTGGCAGTGGTCAAAACTGGGGAGAAAAACAGGATGGTCGTTGACCATCAATCGGTACACGCAGCTCGACGCGTACCCCCTCCCTCGCATATCTGATGTGGTCAATCACATTGCACAGTACCGGGTCTTCTTGACAGTGGACCTGAAATATGCCTACCACCAACTCCCCATCCATAAGGCGGACCGCCCATACACTGTGTTCAAAGCAGACGGCTGCCTTTAACACTTTCTTAGGGTTCCCTTTGGCGTCACCAACGGGGTCTCGGTCTTCCAGCGGGAGATGGACCGAATGGTTGACTGGTACGGACTGTGGGTCACTTTCCAGTACCTTGACAATGTCACTATCTGTGGCCACGATCAGCAGGACCATGACGCCATCATTTCCAAATTTCCCCACACCGCCACTCTCCTCGACCTCACGTATAACAAGAAGTGCGTGTTCAGCACGAACCGCTTAGCCATCCTCGGCTATGTGGTCCAGAACGGAGTTCTGGGGCCCGACCCCGATCGCATGCACCCTCTCATGGAACTCCCACTGCCCCAAGGCCTTCAAACAATGCTTGGAGTTCTTTTCGTATTACGCCCAGTGGGTCCCAAACTATGCCGACAAGGCCCGCCCACTCACTCGATCCACTGTTTTTCCCACTGACGGCCGAGGCTCACCAGGCCTTCAACTGTATCAAGGCCGTCATCGCCAAGGCCACGATGCACGCGGTTGATGAGACGCTGCCTTTCCAAGTCGGGAGCGATGCAGCAGACGTCGCTCTGGCCGCCACCCTCAACCAGGCAGGCAGGCCCATGGCATTCTTTTCCCGCACCCTCCATGCCTCCGGAATTCTGCACTCCTACGTTGAAAAGGAGGACCAAGCCATCGTTGAAGCTGTGCAGCATTGGAGGCATTACCTGGCCGGCAGGAGATTCACTCTCCTCACTGACCAACGGTCGGTTGCCTTCATGTTTAACAACACACAGCGGAGCAAGATCAAAAACAATAAAATCTTGGGGTTGGAGGATCGAGCTCTCCACCTGCAACTACTAGATTTTGTATCGCCTCGGTAAGCTCAACGAACCCCCCGATGCCCTATCCCGAGGTACATGTGCCAGCGCACAAGTGGACCGACTCCGTACCCTGCACGGCAATCTCTGTCACCCAGGAGTCACCCGTTTTTACTTCATTAAGGCCCGCAATCTGCCGTACTCCATCAAGGAAGTCAGGGCTATCATCAGAGACTGCCAGGTCTGCGTGGAGTGTAAACCGCACTTCTACCGACCAGACCTGGTAAAGACCTCCCGCCCTTTGAACGCCTCAGCGTGGACTTCAAAGGGCCCCTCCCCTCCACCAACCGGAACACGTACTACCTCAGTGCGGTCGATGAATATTCCCGATTCCCCTTTGCCGCCCCATGCCCCGACATGACGTCTGCCACCGTCATCAAAGCCCTCAACACCATCTTTGCTCTGTTCGGCTTCCCCGCCTACGTACCCGGACGGCCGCCAAGACACAGTCTCCCTCAGGGGCCTGGCACCAGCTGGTTCCACACCCCCCCCCCTGCCCTGGCGCCACCCTCCCTTCCCCCGGCGTACCCCACTGTAGCCCCCACTCCGGGACAATCCGTCCTCCCCTTAGGCGGAGTATAAATATGTATGCTCCCTGTACAGCAGCCATTTTGTCAGCTGCTGTAGGAGGCCCCACATCTCAGTGTAATAGAGCCTCGATTACATTCTACTCTTGTCTTCTCATAATTGATAGTGCATCAGTCTGGAAGAGGGAAGAGCCTTGGTGTGAAGGGTCTCTGACTGTGCTGTCTGCCTTTTTGATGCAGCGGGAGGTGTGTACAGAATCAATGGGAGGATGGCAAGCTTGTGTGATGCGTTGGGCTGAGTTCAGCACACTCTGCAGCTTCTTGTGATCTTGGACCGAGCAGTTGCCATACCAGGCTGTGATGCAGCCGAATCGGATGCTCTCTATGGCACATCTGTAAAGGTTTGTGAGAGTCGATGCAGACATGCTGAATTTCTTTAGCTTCCGTAGGAAGTAGAGACGTTGTTGGGCTTTCTTGACGTTGCATCAATGTGAGTGGACCAGGAAGTGAGAGGTCAGGTGCGGCTAAGCTGTCTGTCACCAAACCCAGTATTTGAGCTGCTATGTAGCCAGTGCTAGCTAAACCCGCAGGAAATCAGACATTGCATTAAACCTCCATGTAGTAGGGAAAATGGAGCCTCAGAGGTACACTTAGAGAGCAAGGAAAAACCTGCCTGGAAAGGGTTAAATCGACAGTCTCCAAGAACCTAATCAGATTAGCATAGTACAAGCCAGCAGGCCACAGGTAACCATAACTAGAAGGAAGGCAACCAGCCTGGCTCTGGCCTGTCTAGGAAAGACATTGGACAGCTAGATATATGTAAATATCAGGGACATGGAGCAGATTACCACCACATCACGGACCGATTGTTTAGACATGGTGCTTTTGTATTGTAACCATCTCAGATGGCCACCTGCAAAGGACCATGGGAATTATGGCCAACCCAGGACTCAGACAGACTCAGAGCTTGTGTGTGTATTTGCAACCCAGATAGCTAGGTGTGATCGAAACCCCCACTCGTTTGTATTCTAATGGTCCATTTCCCCAGAACAAAAGAACTGTGCTCGGTAGTCGATGCAGATACAGACTAATCGGTGCCACCCCCTTTACTCAGGGAGCCCAAACAGCCAAGGTCAATGACCGCTAAGGAAACGCCCAGCCATCAAGGCACCCGCCCCTTTATTGGCCAAAATCGAAGGCAGTGATCAAAGCCTGTTGAATTATTGGGTCCAAGTTAAGGACTGCCCCAAAGAGCGCGAAATCCCAGAGGGATAAGAAGAGACACAGCCATGTGCTCGGTCTCTCTTGGATCCGGCCTATTCCAACTCAAGTGCAGCATAATGACAAGACAGACAAGTTCAAGACCAACGATCGCTCCAGGCAACTGAGCCCAGCAGAAACAGAGCCTCTTCTTCCACCCAGCCACGCAAGATCCGGACAAAGGCCTTGTCCATCTGCATAGAGCCGGTTGCCCTGAAGTTAAGTATAGGTTATTGTAGTTGTTAGATGTGCATCACTGTAAATACACCTGTCAAGTCTGCGGCTAAAGATGTGGCTCTAGGATCGGGCTCATTAGTCACACAAGAAACCACAGAACCCATGACCAGTGACACACAGTTTCTTAGGTGGACAATCACACTCGTTAATGTGATATAGCTGAAGAAGAGAGGCTGTTGCACTATATACCCCACCCCTATGTCCGATACATTCATTGCCAAGGCCCAGAAATAATGTTAGTTGATAGCCTGTGAGAACTTTTGAGGTCCATTTGGTGACCTTGGGACACAGCATGAACTAGTACCTATGGTGAGCGAGCCTAGTGCACAGTGCAAGCTGTGCTTTTCTTGCCCCATGATGTTAAATATCATGGTTCTGAAGTCGGATGAAGTACCACTCTGTAACATAAGAAATATTTATAGATGTATGCAAATTGGAGTTCCATGACACTGATTGGAGTCCAATTGGATTTTAACCCCGGATTGAGGGGGGAAGAGATACTGTTCCTTCCTCACCAGCTGGAAGAGGCCAGTAAGTCTGGAAATACAAAATATCCAAAAAAGGTTGAAAAGCCAGGGCGAGAAGGCATGTCACTCGCAACTTCACAAAGCCATTTGCGACCTGCCCCTCCCTGGGCTCTTCCTAATCCCGTAACCCTCGCCCCACTACCTCCCTTCTAGCTCTGAGGCCGTCAGAAACCTCCCAAATTTCGGAAGCATACGGAACGGTCCGGAACTGGAGCAGCAAGAGTGGAGCAACGCCCAGAGGTTAATATTGACAAAAGCCTTTTGTTTCCTCTGGCTTCACCTTACCACGGCCATTGATTCAATGTTGGATGCTCTATGAAAGAAAAGTAAATTGATTAGGGAACTGGAGGAAGCACCAAGTAGGATCACTAAAGGGAAGACAATGCGTGAAGCTTTTTGGTCATGAGCTGGGATGAATTGTGGCCAGAACAGTGGATTCTCCAAGTCCCAGAGAGATATGGAAAATCTTTTGAACATCAGGCCACTATGGGGATGATAATTCGGCTGAGGCAATAACGTTTCAGTATTTATCTGGGAAGCCATTCTGCATAATTGTGTTCATTGTCGTACGGCAACAAACAAGTTGCAATACATGTCTTTATGACTAAACAGCAAGAAAAAATATTCCAACAGTGAATTACTGCCAGCTGTAATTAAATTTATCCAGTGGTAAATTCACAATCGTGATGTCATTTAACAGTTTAACAAATGGCAATAGAGCCCCTGGTCTGCTTTGATATTAAATACAATTCTGCTGGTGGTGAGCTGCAGAATGTAGCAAAGAACAAAAAATGCATATCTAGTTTAAGGATTTGTTAAATGCCTTGGGTACATTGTAAATAGTGTTTGTGATCTCTATTTCAGTCCATTTGTACATGGTAAGTTATTAAGGGAGTGATCTAAGTTGTATAATTTTACATGTTGCACAAGATGCAAACGGCTTTGAGCTGAATCACGTGCGGTGGCACTGTGTTTGCTAAAAGGATTTGAGAGATTGTGGTGCTCGATGCTGTATTTTGAATTATTTAGCAAAAGGAGGCAGATTGAAAATAACTATGCCAGAAGATCCAGAAACTCAATGTAGAGAAAGGATTATGCTTCTCTCTGGCAAGGAAAGATTTCAAGTAGGTATAATTAGGTTTAAGATTGCTGAAGCTGAGGGCAAACTTATCAGAGATGCTCATCTGAGCCTCCTTGATAGCAGCAGACGTACTGGAAAATAATAATAATCTTTATTGTCATAAGTAGACTCACATTAACACTGCAATAAAGTTACTGTGAAGATCCCCTAGTCGCCACACTCCGGCGCCTGTTCGGGTACAGGGAGGGAGAATTCAGAATGTCCAAATTACCTAACAGCACATCTTTCGGGACTTGTGGGAGGAAACCGGAGCACCCGGAAGAAACCCACTCGGAGGAAACCCATGCAGACTCAGCGCAGACAGTGACACAAGCTGGGAATCAAACCTGAGACCCTGGCGCTGTGAAGCAACAGTGCCAACCACTATGCTACCGTGCTGCCCAAGGCAATGTCCCCATAAATCTCTGATTAAAATACCTGCTGCTTTCAAGGCTTAAGCCAGTTTTGTGGGGACTCAGCAAAAAACCTCACCCCAGATTTTTGTCACCATCTTTCCTTTTGCTGTCCGGCTTCTGTGCCTTTTTCTTGAGCCACACAGATGTGGGAGTCAATTAAATTGCGATCTGCCTTTCTCTTTCACGACTAACTGAATTTGGTATGTCCCCTCATCCTGTTCTTTTATCTCATTTCAAGCTTCACCTTTTTATCTTTGAACAGGTTGAAAATTCATTAGTTAGGAGCACGGTGGAAATGTTTCACCTGGAGAATAATGAGACTTGTGGAATAATTTGACAGAGAGAGATGTTTGACATGGAGATGCATAGATTCAAGAGACAATTGGATGCATTTCTGAAGAGCATATCTATTTTGAGAAGGTGGTTAGGTTGGATTCCTCTCTGCTAACGGAATATCTTGGCTAAAAGCCGAATAAATTTTCATAGACATAGACAGAGAACATACAGTGCAGAAGGAGGCCATTCGGCCCATCGAGTCTGCACCGACCCCACTTAAGCCCTCGCTTCCACCCTATCCCCATAACCCAATAACCCCACCTAACCTTTTTGGACACTAAGGGCAATTTAGTGTGGCCAATCCACCTAACCTGCATGTCTTTGGACTGTGGGAGGAAACCGGAGCACCAGGAGGAAACCCACTCAGACACGGGGAGAACGTGCAGACTCCTGCTCTTAACGTTCGGCTGAGCACACACCACAAAGCTATGCCAGTCTTAACACTGCTTCAGCTGGAATGAGTTGATGAGCCGTTTAGTCAACAATCCTCCTAAAGGCTGGAGAGACACAGAATTCAACATCAACCAGAATACAATATTTTACCACAAATTATGCTTAATATGAGTAAATGCAGCCATGCTAAAGGCTTCAAGGCACTTTGAGACCAAGGAAGAAAAGGATTGACATTTAGCTTCTTGATAATACTTGCATTTCTATCGTGTTTTATATATCAAAACATTGAAATGTATCTGAGCACTGCACATAACTGCAACAACTAGCACCTTTGATGTAGCAAAATGTACCGGCACTTCAAAAGCAGCAAAATTTGACACTGAGCTATATTTTATAAGAAGATATCAAGACAGATGATAAAAAGTTTGATCAAAAGAGTAGGTTTTACAGAGCATCTTGAAGGAGGAACAAGATGTGCAGGGATGGAGATGTGTAGGGAGGGAGTTCCAAAACTTAGGGCCTTGGCAGCTGAAGACGTGGCCACCAACAGTGGAGGCTTGACAGCCCAGAATCGGAAGAGAACACAGTGCTAATGTCATTAGACTAGTACTCCAGAGGCCCAGGCTTTTTTTTTTATTCGTTCATGGGACATGGGTGTCGGAGGCTGTGCCAGCATTTATTGCCCACCCCTAAATGCCCTTGCGGGGGGAATTAAGAGTCAACCACATTGCTGTGGGTCTGGAATCAAATGTAGGCAGACCAAGTAAGGATTTCCTTCCCTAAAGGACATTAGTGAATGAGATGGCCTTTTACGACAATGGTTTCATGGTCATCATTGGACTTTTAATTCCAGATTTTTCTTGAACTCAAATTTCATCGTCTGCAATGGTGGGATTTGAACCTGGCATTACTCTGGGTCTCTGGTTTACTAGTCCAGTGACAATACCACTACGGCACCGCCTCCTCTAATCCCCCTATGGTTCAAATTCCACCATGGTAGCTGGTGGAGTTAACATTCAATTCACAGAATCTGAAAACAAAAGCTAGTCTCAGTTCTACCAATGATTATTGCTAAAACACATTTGGCTCACTAAAGCCCTTTAGGGAAGGAAGTCTTCTGTCCTTGCCTGCAGATCTGGCCGAGCAAGTCATTCAGTCCAAGGGCAATT
Organism: Scyliorhinus canicula; assembly: GCF_902713615.1. Classification (NCBI taxonomy): domain Eukaryota; kingdom Metazoa; phylum Chordata; class Chondrichthyes; order Carcharhiniformes; family Scyliorhinidae; genus Scyliorhinus; species Scyliorhinus canicula. The sequence goes on from NC_052156.1 coordinate 124,553,574, forward strand.
AGGGATGGGCAAATGCTGGCCTGACCATCAATACCCACATCCCATGAACAAATTAAAACCAAAAATCTGGAATAAACAGTGAACAGCCAGGTTGCTGATACCTGCGATTTTGGTGAGATATTACACATCACAGGAATGTGACTTGAGCACAGGGGAGTATTGCAAAGAGTTTGATGTGTGAGTTTTCATGTGGTGCCTGTAAATCTGTGCAATCTACCGAGGAGCGAGGGCCAGGCTCTGTTACTTTCCTGGGGAATTTGCATTTTGCAGGATATGATTGGAATCTGTTAAAATGTTCACACTGCGTGTCAGGGGGAGCTCCAATGCAAGTTGGCAGCGTTGTGTTGGGATAAGGTCAACAGAAGGTGAGAAGATAGTGTAAAATATGCTGACCATACTCAGTACAAAGAATGCCGAACAGAAATCACGGATATTCAGGGTTGCTGTGGGTTTCGGCTTGGAGTGCAATCGGCGATCTGAGCACATTCTATTAAATCTAAGGAGTATTTTGTTTGTCAATTTTCCACTCAAATGTATTTGCATATCACCTAAAGTAAAATATGTTACAATTCCAATGAAATCAGGCAGTGTTTTAAAATTTAATTTTATAATGTTTGCAATATTTAGGAGTGGTAACTCGATGCAGTTTGATTCATACAAAGAAAGCGGGGTTATCACAAGAAAATGGATTTTTAATCAGGGTTCATCACCTGTTGGGGGCGGTTACTTGATTTTAAATCACTTTAAAACGGTACAAGATCATTGACTTAGGCAGCACAGATTCAGATGAGGCCCTTTCACCTATTGAGTCTGCACTAACACACATGAAATACACCTGACCTACCTAACTCCATTTGCCAGCACTTGATCAATAGCCTTGAATGTTATGATGTACCAAGTACTCATCCAAATACTTTTTAAAGGATGTGAGGCAACCATCCTCTACCACCCTCTCAGGCAATGCGTTCCAGACCATCACCACCCTCTGAGTAAAAACGTTTTCCCTCACGCCCCCCCCCCCCCTCACCACCCTCTGAGTAAAAACGTTTTCCCTCACCCCCCCCCCCCCCCCCCAACCTCCTGCCCCTGACCTTAGACATAGACATAGAATTTACAGTGCAGAAGGAGGCCGTTCGGCCCATCGAGTCTGCACCGGCTCCCGGAAAGAGCACCCTACCCAAGGTTAACACCTCCACCCTATCCCCATAACCCAGTAACCCCACCCAACACTAAGGGCAATTTATCATAGCCAATCCACCTAACGTGCACATCTTTGGACTGTGGGAGGAAACCGGAGCACCCGGTCGAAACCCACGCACACACGGGGAGGATGTGCAGACTCCGCACAGACAGTGACCCAAGCCGGAATCGAACCTGGGACCCTGGAGCTGTGAAGTGATTGTGCTATCCACAATGCTACCGTGCTGCCTTGAACCTGTATCCCCTTGTGACTGACCCTTCAAGTAAGGGGAACAGCTGCTCCCCATCCACCATGTCCATTCCTCTCATAACTTTGTACATCTCAATCAAATCTTAGTCTTCTCTGCTCCAATGGAAACAATCCAAGCCTGTCCAACCTCTCTTCATAAGTTAATGTTCCATCCCAGGCAACATCCTGGTGAATCTCTGCTGCACCCCCTCCAGTGCAAACACAAAGCATGCCAAACAGGAATCACGGAGATTCAGGGTTGCTGTCATGTGGGCATATAGCCAGTTTGCAGTAAACCAGTGTTCTATGGTACGGGGGCATTTCTGCGTTGGTGGGGGTGCATCTCCTTCATACATGGATCATCCGATCTAATACCATCAATCATTTTAGCCGAAGGTTTCCTACAATGTGGCGACCAGAATTACACTCAGTACTCCATTTGGATTGCATTGGATTATGTTTATTGTCACGTGTGCCAAGGTACAGTGAAAAGTATTTTTCTGGGAGCAGCTCAACAGATCATAAAGTACATGAAAAGAAAAGGAAATAAAATACTTAATAGGGCATTTGTGGTCTCACCACAAGTTTTATACAATTCCAACATGACCTTCCTAAGGTAGTCAGTTTCTTAATATTTCTTTGCAACTCCGCTATGCAACAACACTGTTTTCTTTGTGCTCGGTGGCCTCGGCCAGGGTGGCAGTGCCAGGCTGGCAATGTCAAGGTGGCTGGGTGCCAGGAGGAGTGCCAGGATACAACCCTACCCCGAACTCTACCACCCAGGGGTCTCTTACAGCCTGGGAGACCTCCCCAGGTGCCCATACGCCTGCTCCACGTTTGTGTGGACCTGTGCTAAATGGCACCCTTGCGGGATTTCCGAGGCACGGCCATTAGTCCTGGGTGCAGGGAGAACCCGGCGCAGACATATTCAAGTGAGTCATTAATATGCTAACCTGGACCTCGCCCAGCACGGGTGATTGTCATTGTATGCGTTTAACAGGGGAGTTCCTATTTCTTTTCAGAGAATGATTACTCAGAAGTGAAGGAATTATGATAGAGAAAGAGAAATATTAACACATCTGATTGTACCTTGCGGTGAAATGGCAATTGAGGCTGATTGGCACTCTGCTCAAAATTACTTACCTGGAAATCTCATTTCATCTGACCTCTCGACTCAGGCCGAGTGAGATGTGTGTAGTGTAGCTCACTCTTGGGGCCTCTCACAGTTGAGAGCAGCTCAGTCGAAGGTCGGTAAGCCACGCTCCCAGAATCAGGCCTGTTGGTAGGTGTGAGGTTGGGCTGGGGCGGAGGGTTCAGGAGTCAGGAGCCGGGCCTTGGTGGAGGGTTGAAGCAAATCTGGACTGAACCTTGGTGGGGTTAGTCAGGGGTCTATTGGGGGATTGGGGATTTAGTCCTGGGGCGTGGGAGGGAGCAGAGGGTAGTCCTGTGGGAGACGGGTATTGGGGGGGGGGGGGGAGTAGTCCCTGGGGAAAAGGAGAGGTCGGGGGTGATGGTCCCAAGGGAGGAAATGGGGTGTGGGGCATCTTTTGGGGGGGGTGTTGGGTGTGGGGGAGTTGGAGTGGGTCAGTGCTATAGTTCCCCAGAACGGTTTCTGGGTAAGTATTGCTGTAACACAATCGGAACCATCTGAAGTTTGTGATTGAAGTCACAATTTCAGATGGTCCCCAGTTCCCGGTAATTGAACTTCCCAGACAACTGCTGTGTAAAGCATATCTGGGAAATTCTGGCGGTGGGACGTCCCCAGCATATTTCTGGAGTATCCCCAGATACATTGCCCTCGAGTTCGAAGGTACAGCTCACTTATTTATAATTTTATAACTATCATGGATGTCTAACAGAAAACATAAGTGGGATCAAAGTAATCAGTGTAAAAATCAGAGGTACTGCTATAAGGCTTTGAAGTGTGTAAGTAGGTTGAAAATGCACATCCTCTAATTCTTGAGGTTATAACTTTAATACCTTTTGAGGCACAGTTGACTAAACACTTTATAGCTCATATAAAAGTCATACTTCATGGCTTGCATCAACCAGCTTTATATAGATTTGCAGCCATTACAAATCTGTCATGCCAATTTTCTAACTGTGTGATATAGTGCAGGCTGCTCCAGTTTATTGCCAGTGTAGCAACTGTTGGGCCGTAGCAGCATGAGTACATTACAGTGTTGGGGATGCAGTCATTCATTGTAAAAATAGATGGCACAGTCAGAAGGTAGGATCCAGGAAAAATAATCTAGATGTCAGGCAAACGTGCAGCAAAATAAAGACAGTTACAAATTAAGGAAAAAAAGTAAGGTAAACACTGAATGAAACAATAAATAAAAACTACAAGGAAATTAAAAGACAAAGCAAAAGGGCTCCAGTTCAAGAAAGTAATTGACAGCTGTAGAGAAGTACGACGAATTGGAAGATATTTAGCATCTGTCCAATAAAAGCATTCTCTATTATGAAGTTATTATTTATTCACTGAAGCAGTAACTTCCTTGAGTGTAGCTTTAGCAGTCTTGTTTAGAGAAGCAAGGCTATTCAGAAAATGTATTAAAAAATATATGGGAATAGACAAATTGCAGGGGCAGCACGTGGAGCCCAAGAAGGTTTTATAGCTGGGTTAATCACAGTAGACTCACAGATCCATTAAATTCACTGAAGCAGAAACTTGATCAGGTTCTGGCAGATTTATTGAAAGGATTCTTCACATCATGTTTCACAAAAGAGCAGCATAGATATATTCCCATCATGGTAAGCAGTGTTAAATAAAGAACATACCATGCAGAAACTGAAAGGATTAAATATCTATTATGCTTCTGAGCTAAATATATTGCACTTTGAATAGAAAGTACAGTATTGCTGAAAAAAGAGACGTGCTGTTGAAGCTTTCCATCTTATACTCATCAGAACAAATTTGCGAGAAATACCAATTTATACTGCACAACAAAGGAGGGCTGATTGGTTGGCAATTGGAGTCTGACAGGCACAGGGGTGCATCATGGAAGAAGTTAACTTCCAAGCTTTTGTTTAAAACCAAGAAGGTTGGCTCTGGTTCATCAAGGCATTGTCATGGGGAATGAACCAGAGAAAGGATGTCACCCAAGCTTTTGTTTAATTGAAAAAGATGAAATGTGTGGACATATACTTCTGTCTGCAAAGTACAAGGACCTGCGTGTGAATATATGTAGCTTCTAGCTTACACAAGTGAGCCACACTCTGGGACTCATTGGGAGGATTTTACACTCCTGAATGGCGGAGTGGGTGCAGAATCACATTGGAGTCCCAAAACAGCTTTTATGATTGTGGGATTGTCTCCACCCCTTGTAGCGGGAATCACAATTTTAAAAGACGGGTTCCCCATTTGCATCAATTTAAATGTCATTATAAGGCATTTAGCCCCTCATGTTCAATTGTCCATTCACGTAAGTGTGAGGGGACACTGTTATGTCATGACAGACGCCCCATGATGTGCACCTAGTGAGCAGAACCCTCTGGGGGGGGGGGGGCACAGATGAGTACAGCCCTGTAGTACCCTACCATGTCCCCTGGCACTGCCCTAGCGCAGTGCCAGGGGGAAGTGCTGGGTGTATGTTGTGTGGGGGAGGTAGATGTGGGGATGGGTGGAGTTCTCTGAGGGAAGTGACAGGGGGATTTCCATGGGGCTGAAGTTCCATGGAGGTTTGTGTAAGGGGTGCGTTCCACTTTGTATTCATTTACATCACAGTGCCCTTTATATAAGTTGCTGGCAGAGTGGGCTCATCAGCTGGCATGACGCCATGTGACTTATCCTTTTTTTTGGCCAAAGTGTCCAAAAATATGGTGAGAACAGCCAGTAATGCAGTTTTTCGCTTTTCCCTCCCAAGATGGCATTTTGCCAAAATATGGCAAAATTCCTCCCATGATCTTAACTTGGTTGTCAGCGTAATTTTAGCACAGTCAGGATTGTTTAGCAAGTTCTGTCCATTCACATAATCACATCTACCATTGGAAACTAAATTGCACGGTTTTCCCATCGCGTTGCGCCCGGTACAGAACTGGGCACAACGGGTGAATCATGGGAGAGACCCAAATTTGGCTTTGCGTGAAACCTCATGCGAGTCACCCAACTCGCAGCGCCCACCACGATCCGGATCACACACTTGCTGACTCATTGATGATATTTCCATGACCTAGTTAAATATCCCATCTCAGCATTCACCCAGACCCCCAGAGACAATGGCCGTGCCTGCAACTGATTAGTACTGATTTCCACAAGTGTGGACCAGACATGATGGCAACTCTGTGGGTCTTGAAGGCCAGTTGAAGCCCAGGGTGGTCCTGGACAGGGCAGGGTAGTACCCTGGCACTCCCCCTGGCAGTGCCACCTGGACACCCTGGAAATGCCACCCAGGCACCATGACAGTGCCAACCTGGCACTGGGGCACTTCCAGGGTACTGGGGCACTGTCCAGCTGCCAGGCTGGTACTGCCAAGGGTTTAGGTCTGAGGGGGGGGGGGGGGGGGGCATGCCCATTAAAGAACATTTTTGTTGGCTTGGCAGCAACAACCTGTTAGTGGTGAATACAACTCATGTTGCTATTCCATAGTAACAATGTGAAATATCAACTGTTCAAATGTTTGAGACACCTTACCCTTTCTGTGAAGGGGGTGAAGGGAAGATGTGTTTGGTGGTGGCATCATGCTGGAGTTGGCAAAAATGGCGGAGGATTATGCTTTGCATATGGAGGCTGGTGGGATGAGAAGTGTGAACGAGGGTGACTCTATCCTTGTTCTGGGAGGTGTACTGCACATTATTGCAAAGCATAATCCTCCGCCATTTTGGCCAACTCCAGCGTGATGCCACCACCAAACACATCTTCGCTTCACACTGTCAGCATTCCGCAGAGACCGTTCCCTCCAAGACAATCTAGTCCACTCCTCCACCATACCCAGTACCTCTCCCATCACCCATGGCACCTTCCCATGTAATCGCAGAAGGTAAAAAACAGCGAGCAGCGATTTGTGTCGTGGGGCGGCCGTGGGGGGGGGGGGAGAATAGCGGGAGGTCGGGAAAAATGTCGGGAAGGCCCTCCCGCTATTCTCCGACCCATCGTGGGCAGCGGAGAATCGCGCCCAATCTCCCGCTACTGTCCTTGATCGGACCTACCCGCGCTCTAGTCATTCTCATATTTCTCACATATGTGTAAAAGGCCTTGGGGCTTTCCTTGATCCTACCCGCCAAAGATTTTTCATGCCCTCTCTTAGCTCTCCTAATCCCTTTCTTCAGTTCCCTCCTGGCTATCTTGTATCCCTCCAGCGCCCTGTCTGAACCTTGTTTCTTCAGCCTTACATAAGCCTCCTTCTTCCTCTTAACAAGACATTCAACCTCTCTTGTCAACCATGGTTCCCTCACTCGACCATCTCTTCCCTGCCTGACAGGGACATACATATCAAAAACACGCAGTACCTGTTTCTTGAACAAGTTCCACATTTCACTTGTGTCCTTCCCTGACAGCCTATGTTCCCAACTTATGCACTTCAATTCTTGTCTGACAACATTGTATTTACCCTTCCCCCAATTGTAAACCTTGCCCTGTTGCACGCACCTATCCCTCTCCATTACTAAAGTGAAAGTCACAGAATTGTGGTCACTACCTCTAAAATGCTCCCCCACTAACAAATCTATCACCTGCCCTGGTTCATTGCCAAGTACCAAATCCAATATGGCCTCCCCTCTGGTCGGACAATCTACATACTGTGTTAGAAAAGCTTCCTGGATACAGTGCACAGACACTACCCCATCCAAACTATTTGATCTAAAGAGTTTCCACTCAATGTTTGGGAAGTTGAAGTCACCCATGACTACTACCCTATGACTTCTGCACCTTTCCAAAATCTGTTTCCCAATCTGTTCCTCCACATCTCTGCTGCTATTGGGGGGCCTATAGAAAACTCCCAACAAGGTGACTGCTCCTTTCCTATTTCTGACTTCAACCCATATTACCTCAGTAGGCAGATCCCCCTCGAACTGCCTTTCTGCAGCTGTTATACTATCTCTAATTAACAATGCCACACCCCCCCTCCCCCCCACCTCTTTTACCATTCTCCCTAATCTTGTTGAAACATCTATAACCAGGGACCTCCAACAACCATTTCTGCCCCTCTTCTATCCAAGTTTCCTTGATGGCCACCACATCGTAGTCCCAAGTACCGATCCATGCCTTAAGTTCACCCACCTTATTCCTGATGCTTCTTGCATTGAAGTATACACACTTCAACCCATCTCCTTGCCTGCAAGTACACTCCTTTGTCAGTGTTCCCTTCCCCACTGCATCACTACGTGCTTTGGCGTCCTGAATATCGGCTTCCTTAGTTGCTGGACTACAAATCCGGTTCCCATTCCCCTGCCAAATTAGTTTAAACTCTCCCGAAGACTACTAGAAAACCTCCCCCCAGGATATTGGTGCCCCTCTGGTTCAGATGCAACCCGTCCTGCTTGTACAGGTCCCACCTTCCCCAGAATGCGCTCCAATTATCCAAATACCTGAAGCCCTCCCTCCTACACCATTCCTGCAGCCACGTGTTCAACTGCACTCTCTCCCTATTCCTAGCCTCGCTATCACGTGGCACCGGCAACAAACCAGAGATGACAACCCTGTCTGTCCTGGCCTTTACCTTCCAGCCTAACTCCCTAAACTTGTTTATTACCTCCACACCCATTTTCCTACCTACGTCGTTGGTACCAATGTGCACCACGACTTCTGGCTGCTCACCCTCCCCCTTCAGGATCCTGAAGACACGATCCGAGACATCCCTGACCCTGGCACGCGGCAGGCAACATACCTTCCGGGAGTCTCGCTCGCGCCCACAGAATCTCCTATCTATTCTCCTAACCATCGAATCTCCTATTACTATTGCTTTTCTACGCTCCCCCCTTCCCTTCTGAGCCCCAGAGCCAGACTCAGTGCCAGAGACCTGGCCGCTAGGGCCTTTTCCCAGTAGGTCATCCCCCCCAACAGCATCCAAAACGGTATACTTGTTTTGAAGGGGAACGACCACGAGGGATCCCTGCATTGTCTGCCTGTTAGTTTTCTTTTCCCTGACTGCAACCCAGCTACTCTTGTCCAGTACCTTGGGTGTGGCTACCTCCCTGTAACTCTTCTCGATAACCCCCTCTGCTTCCCGGATGATCCGAAGTTTCTCCAGCTCCAGTTCCCTAACACAGTCTCTGAGGAGCTGGAGTTGGGTGCACTTCCCGCAGGTATAGTCAGCGGGGACACCAGTGGTATCCCTCACCACCCACATCCTACAGGATATCATCAGACTCTCAAAACCATGATTAGGGCCATGAATATTCAAGAGAGTGGGACAAGGGATTGGATTATTTTACTATTTAGGTTTAACCCAATTGAATTGGTCCATGGGGTCCATTGAAGTTGATGAAAGAGAAGTTTCGGAAACAAAGTGACAAATCCTCAGTATTTGATTGTGTGTCCACTGTTCTGGAAAGACTCACAGGATCTTGTCAGGTAGCCCTAGAGCATTTAAAGGTTTCAGGAACAAGAATGAAAATGTGGACAGACAAACATGCCGGGTCCAAAACATTCCAAGTTGAGGTACTGGTATTGTTGCCTTTGCGGGGCGAACCTCTGAAAGCAAAGTTGAGGAGCACTTATAAGGTATAATATAATATAATAACCTTTATTGTCACTGCAATGAAGTTACTGTGAAAAGCCCCTCGTCGCCACATTCCGGCGCCTGTTCCGGTACACTGAGGGAGAATTTAGACTATCCAAATAATCTAATTGCACGCCTTTCGCGACTTGTGGGAGGAAACCTGAGCACCCGGAGGAAACCCACGCAGACACGGGGAAAACGTACAGACTCCGCACAGACAGTAACCCAAGCCGGGAATTGAACTTGTGGCCTTGGTGCTGTGAAGCCATCGTGCTAACCACTGTGCTACCATGCTGCCCACAAGGCAGTCAGGAAAGTGAGTAAGGTGACTTACCTCATAGATACTCCAGACTGTGGGAAAAAGGACCAATTATGCCATGTAAATATGTTGAAAAATATAATCGTCGGAAAGAAGATAGAAGGAACCAATCTGAAGAGGAGCAGGTGGTAGAAATAGAACAGAGCGACATTCCTGTGGTATGAAACCCAGTAATACAATAACTGTTAGATATTGAGTTTGCATATTTAGAAGAAGAGCAATTAAAATTTCTTAGGGATACACCTACATTAACTGAACATGATTTAGACATCGGTGACTCTAATCCGATAAAACAACATCCGTATTGACTGAACCCATGGAAATTTGCTCAGATAGAGGTGAAAATCTAATACGTGTTGGGGAATCATTTAATTGAGCCGAGTCAGAGTAGCTGAAATTTGCCATTTGTGTTAGTAAAACGCCATCACGGAAACTGATGTGTATCCGATTTTGATGTGGGAGGACTGTAGCGACAGGCTACGCAGTGCCACATGTCTTTCAAAAATTGATTTGTAAAAGGGGTATTGGCAGGTTCCTTTACCACTCAGAGCTAAAGAGATATCTGCCTTTGTGACTCCAAGGGGATAGATCCGTTCAGATTTAAAAATGCACCAGCTGCATTTCATTGACTTGTATATCAAGTAGTAGATAGGGTGCCCAATTGGGTGGTCTATGTGAATGACATGTTTGTTACAGTTGGCTTATTTAGTCATCAATTTGGCCAAAAGTGAGTTTGCCAAAACAAAACTGACTTACCTCGGGCACATTATGGAACAGGTACCCAAAACAACCAAGGTAAGGGCATTACTAGATTTCCCCATTCCCAAAATGAAACTGAGATTATGAGATTCTGAGGCATGTCTTGGTTCTATAGAAATTTGTACCTAGCTTTGGTACCATGGCGGTACCTTTGACTAACGTTTTGTAAAAACAACCACAAATTGTATCGTTCGCAGAATGCCAAATAGATTTTGAGAAATTGAGGGCCATATTGGTAAGTGAGCTAGTGTTGGCCCCCCTTAATTTTTCCAAACCCTTTAAAATGGAGATGGATTCCTGCGAACAAGGGGTAGGGACTTTGTTACTATAGGATGACGAGTCAGGAATAGAGAGGCTGCTGGGATTCTTTTCAATGAAACTAAGGCCTGCAACCTCCTGTCTGATCCTGGACTAAAGTCTGCCACATAGTGACAGTGCGCAAGTCTGGAAACACATTGCGTTGAAACTCCCTGTGCATTTTTTTTTTAGAAGCTATCCTTCCACCGCTGTGCTGAAGAGATGGACAAAAAAAATCCAGGGACTGCGCTAACTTGGTCGACTTGGGCCGTGTTAGGTGAGTGTCGTGGAAATCATAATAAAGACAAATTCCTCGAGGTTCGATTTAAGGAAATTTAATTACACAAATATATTTGTGGACAGAGAGTGTTCCAGCTGCAAAAGCCAGTGCACTGCACTCTGAGATTCGATTGAAGACAGCATGGCTTGTTTATATTAAATAGACCTTGGAAGTACGCAAGATGAAATACATAATACATAAGTTCTTGCCCTTGGCTAAAAACAACTCCAGTACACATTTTGTTATCTTTCGGAGGACAATGTGTTTTCATAATAAGGCCGAAACCAGAATATTTCAGCAGTATTTCATTTATGTTACCTGACCTACTTATTTAGTCCAAAAGCAGTGTTGAACTATAGTTGAGCATTTCCCAGCATGCTTTGAAGTTGGTTTATGTTAATTTCCCTTCCACAGTGAGTTTTACATTTTTTTATTTGCGCTTTTTTTTTCTCGGTCCAGGGTCATCGAGCAGAAGCAGGAGACATCGGGAGCCATTTATTTGGTAGATTGATGTTTTATATTATTAGTGTTTAGCGTTTATACATATATTTAAAATGCAAATAAAATGAAAGGAAGATATATGTTTTATTAAACTGTGGTTTTGGCATGAGGCTGTTAATTCCGTCAAAATGGTACTTTACTGCATAAAGTGAGTTTGGAGTCACAAAGTGAAAGAAAGATTTTTTAAAAACTTTGTTGTCATGAGGATGTTAATTCCATTGAAGGAACTATAATGGATAGAATGGGCTTGTGGTGTATAGGATTTTCGGCAATGACTCGCCAACCAGTATGATTGTCCACCCAAGGTACTCCGTGTTACTGGTCACAGATTTGGTGGGTCCTTGCGTGGCTGATGAGCCCAAGCCACATCTTCAATCACTCACTTGGCAGGAGTTTCCAAAAGGTGGGATCAGTGCCTAGACTCTAGTTTGGGGGTATTCCTTTCTCAGGATCCTTTCCCGGGCCTCCTCTTGCCATCGACCATGACACCTTCAGTATATGGGTGGCCAGCAGAGTTGGTTTTGGATGATCATTAACTCAATACTGGTGCTAGTTAGCAAGCTTGTCTTCCCAGCTGATTCAGAGCTAAACTACTTTTGGATTTTTGCAATGTATTTTAAGCTGAGCCATTTAAGAGTGTCCCTGATGAAATGTTCATCCTTAGAAGCCTCAGTGATTACTTCAAATGTTTTAACAATGTTTAATGCCTTAGTTGACGTATGCAAAACTCCTGTAAGTTAATGTGAACTATCTCCCTGGCAGATTGCAGAATCCAGTGCAGATTCAAAATCTATAGTCATGCTTCATTTCTGCTGGGGCATCACACAAATAATCTGGCTTCTTAAAATCCTTGAACTTCTTTGGAGGCTTTAACGTAGACTCAGAGATCTTGAGAGAAGAGTCAGGTTACATCTCTGCCAGCCGAGGAAGCGAATCAATTACCCATCCCTATGAGTGTACAGGCAAAGGTCGTCCCAAAATAATGTCAGAGGAGATGTGTGTCAGGATATTGTGCTTCAGCAGCTGCTGCTTTCGGACTTTAATTTTGTACAGTTAACAATTGATATGTCAAAACATTCTCTCCCTCCTCATCTAATTCCCTCCCTCTCTCCCCTTTACAAATAGTCAGCACCATGGTGTTTATGTGGAAAAATAGATTTTATTGACCATTGTGTTTAAGCGAGAATATATTTTTTGCAAGAGATTTGTGAAAGTTGAGATTGTTATTGCACAAAATGGCATTGTTTTACTGATAACTTTAACTGGTTTCAAAGTGTTATGTTTATCAAATTATTTTGTTAATAAATGCTTTCCATTAAACTTTACAACCTTCTACAAATGCCTTACTGAAACATCAAAACACAGCATTTAATTATGAGATAATTGTAAATGAATAAGATAATTGAAGTAAACAAGGCCGAAACATCATAACGCGGTGGCGCACTAGTTAGCACTGCTGCCTCACAACACCAGCTATGAATTGTTTCACAGATTGAAAACAAATAACAAAACCTATTTTTACTTATAAATAATAATCACCTTTAATTAAAAATTACTTTAAAAGAACCCATAACAACAGCAATGCCTGTATAAAAGAAAGAGTTGTTACAAAAACTTCTCCAGATCTTTAAAACACTTGTTAAACATGTTGCCTGCTGTCTTCAAGATAAATCTGCAATTTGAATGACTGCCCTCAATGGGCATTTCTGTAGTTGCTGCGTCACAAGCGAGTGTGACATCAAAACTTCGCCGCGCTGGAGCTTGCACGGACTGTCACGCTGGAGGCCTGAGGCTGCCGCTGGAGCAGGGAGGTTTGTCATGCTTTCTGAAGGCAGGTAAGTGCACTGTTTTATCTCCCAGTATCGGCGGGCCGTGGCTTTCCGTTGATAATCGGAGGTTACTGGTCTAAATCTGTGCCAAAGAAAGTACTCCACCATTAAAAAGGAAACCTTAGAATTGCCACTAGCCCTTCAGCATGTTGCAGTGTATGTCTGGCATGATAATAAGCAAAGCCTACTCTATACTGATCATAGTCCGCTTAAGTTTGTGTAAAAATGTAAAATTTTGAATGTAAGGCTGTTCCATTGGAGTTTGTTGTTGCAACCTTTCAATGTAAAGATTGTGCATATTCCTGGAAATGGCAATATTATTGTGGATGCATTGTCACGTAGTGAAATGCTGATAAGTGGCAGATGTACGATTGGGGAACTTATGTAGTGGGACAGGAAGGGTGAATGGATGTGTGTTTTGTGTCATGTACCTTGTGATGAAACATCCTTGCAATGACGTTTCATTCCTCCTAAGGACGGAGTATGTAATCGTCCTTCATGTTATTGCCTTTGTTCCCATTTCTTTTATTTTGTTTTCTTATGTTTAGTAAGTGGACCCATAATCAGGGTGTGTCTGTAAGCAGAAGACTCAGTTAAAACAGTTTGCTTACCAGGACACTGTTCCCAGGTTTTTTTATTTTGGAGAGGAGAATCCGGACTCCTTGGCACCAAATGGATCTTAGGAAACAGCTTGGGAGGGACTCAGTTTGATTAGTTAAGTGTCAACTGGTGCGTTGCCCAGGGTCAGTGGGTGGGATGCTCTGCCCCGCCTTGCCACATTTCTGCCTCAACCCGCCGGCAGGATTCTCTGTTACGCCGGCCAGTCAAAGGGGTTTCCCATTGTGGGGCAGCCCCACGCCGTCGGGAAACCCCCAGGCTGCCGGCTAAATGGAGAATCCCGCCCAGTGTTCTGCCTGACAACAGTTGGTGCCTGCGTGATGCTTTCTGAGAGAATTTGGCAGAAGTGTTTAGACCTTGGAATTAAAAAGAACTTGCTCTCCCTCCTGTTTGCCGAAGTGAAAGAACTGCTCCACTGTTCTGAAAGCAGAGTGCCTAGCGCACCCTTCAACCCTGCCAGAGGAAAGCATCTCAAACTTAGGAGGAAGAAGTACCAAAATGAAAGCCTGAACTTCAGAAAGACATTGACTGGAAGTCATCCCAGTGCATCAAAAATCCTTATCCTTGTATTTTTTACTAATTTATTCCCCCCTCAACCACCTCTGTGTTGTTTGTCCATGTGTGTGTGTGTGTGTGTGTGTGTGTGTAGGGAGTGGGGCTAGTTAGGAAGGTGGGTGGTTGGCAAAGGTGTAGTAAATAGTTAAGTTTTCTGTCCGTTTAATTATGATACTGTACATAATAACAGGTCACTTGTTTTCAAGTTACAAGCCTGGTGACTGTAGTTTATTGGGCTCAACCAAGGATCTCAGATATTTTAAATGTAATGTAATTTCACCTATGTTGTGACTCCGCATCAATTGGGGCTGGAATTGGCTGCACACAAGCGCAGGGTGTCATGACAATACTGGCAGCTTGTTACTCTCATACAAGTCCAACAAGCATATTTGTAACTTGATTTTGAGTAGGATTGTCTGGTCATGCCGAGCAGCAGGCCCAATGGATACAAATTTGGATTTGTCGTTAAGAATGGTGTTTGTTGATATAGCCATGCTTTTTAAGGACAACTGTTCCACTTCCTTTGTCAGGCTTACAGATGGGCTCCATCCTGTGCTTAAATTCATCTTTGAGATGGAGCAGTCAAATGAACTCTATTTCCTCATGGCGTTAGGTGCGAAATCTAGCAGTGGGTTCTCTACCACTTACCACCATCTACCTCAACTCTACCTTCACTGGCTAACATAGCATTGGGATTCCGGCAGTTCCACATGTAAGATTGGCTTTATTGGCAACCTTGTGTTGCGAAGAAAAGTACTGCTATTCAACCTTGGTGTACTCCACTCTTCCACTCATGACAAAGCAGACAAAGACTCTTGCAGTAAAGGATCCAGTTTACTTACTATATTGAGGACTCTCGGCATTTCAATTAGCACACCAAAAAGCCCAGGTTTAATGAGAATACAGACATTTATTTTTTTAAATATAAATTTAGAGTGCCCAATTATTTTTTTCCATTTAAGGGGAAATTTAGCGTGGCCAATCCACCTACCCCGCACATCTTTGGGTTGTGGGGGTGAAGCCGACGCAGACATGGGGAGAATGTGCAAACTCCACACGGACAGTGACCCAAAGCCGGGATTAAACCTGGTTCCTCAGTGCCATAGACAGCAGTGCTAACCACTGCGCTATCATGTCATCCAAGAATACAGACAGTTATATTTCAAGATTGGATTCCAAGAAATTAGCAAATGCCAATCATTTGTTATGAGTTATCTATGTCCAATCAGGACTATTGATTAAGGTTACAGCATGCATAGTATATGCGAATAATTAACTAACCAATCACATTAAGGGTCTGCATGCTTAATTAAACTATCCAATCATTACAAAGGCATGTATGTTTGCAATTAGTGATATCAGTGTCTGATCCTTCCACCTCGGCTGTTTAATGGCTGCTGTCGAGGCGTGGATGTTATCAATCAGCTCTCCCTGCTTCTTATCAGCAGACATACTGGAGTCATCACAGTGGTACCCTGTCATACATTGTAGAGTAGACCTTGAATTATAACACATGCAGTTTCTCTGCCTAAAAACTGCCTTCTCCGGAACAAATTGTGTCCTTGTAATATCTGTCACAATTGACAATTTCCACAGTCCGACCTGAACAATTTAACTTCCCCAGTAAAATTGAACTATAGGTTTTAAACTGGTTCTAATATCTAATGCTGCTCAAATTACCTACTTCACTTGTAAATAGGACCAAGTCATTTGTTCACTGTGCAAGCCTAATGCTGCAATAGAGATGCATCAAAGACAGCCTGTGGGATAATGGCTACCCTGAACCGATCATTGCTCGCTGTTTATCGTATTCAGAGGGAGTATTCAGAGGGAGTATTCAGAGAGGTATTCAGCCTACCTTAGATTACCCTGGAAGGGTAAGGTGTCTCAAACATTTGGGCAACGGCTGAAGCTAGCTGTTTCAAGCTGTTATAATGAAGTAGCAATATGAGTGATGTTCTCTACTAACAGGATGCTGCTGTCAAGATGAAAAGACAATCTGCCCATCATACAAATGAGTAATGTGGCTACATGAATTTCAGTGCCGGTGATGCTGGGTATGTAGGCTGTACATCCCAATGACTGGAGTTATAGATGGGCTCCATCCTGTGCTCAAATTCATCTTTGAAATGGAGCAACCAAATTATCTCCCTTTCCTCAACATGCCATTTGAGAAATCTGTCAATGTGCTCTCCACTACTGTCTACCGCAAACCCACCTTCACTGGTCAATATATGCATTGGGATTCATACAATTCCACAAACTATAAGGTTGGCTATCAGAGTCCACTTGCCAAGCATTCTGCACCCTCTACACATGCAGTATAAATTGTTGTTCCTTTTACAATTGGCATTTTTGCAAATCTGTCCTGCTGAGTGCAAGATGAAAAGTTTCAACAGCAAGTCTCTTTTTTCATCAAAACTCAATTCTGTACAAGCAACTAGAAAGTATTAGGATGTTGTGCCAAAATGATCCAATATAGAACAGTCTTGTGTAAGATCTTGGTAGGATCAGAAAATTAACTGGGCCAACCATGTGAATTGGTGCAGCAGGGGCAGCAGGGTAGCATGGTGGTTAGCATAAATGCTTCACAGCTCCAGGGTCCCAGGTTCGATTCCCAGCTGGGTCACTGTCTGTGTGGAGTCTGCACGTCCTCCCCCTGTGTGCGTGGGTTTCCTCCGGGTGCTCCGGTTTCCTCCCACAGTCCAAAGATGTGCGGGTTAGGTGGATTGGCCATGCTAAATTGCCCGTAGTGTCCTAATTAAAGTAAGGTTAAGGGGGGGTTGTTGGGTTACGGGTATAGGGTGGATACGTGGGTTTGAGTAGGGTGATCATGGCTCGGCACAACATTGAGGGCCGAAGGGCCTGTTCTGTGCTGTACTGTTCTATGTTCTATGTTCTAAGAGCAGGCCAGAAGCTAGGAATTCTGCGGCAAGTAACTCACCTCCTGACTCCCCAAAACCTGTTCATCATCTGCAAGCACAAGTCAGGAGTGTGATGGAATACTACCCAAGTGCGTAGATAAATGTGGCTCCAAAACACTCAAAACGTTGGACACCATCCGAGACAAAGCAACCTGATTGCTTGGCAACCAATACACCACGTTAAACATTCGCTCCCTCTGCCATGATGTACATTGGTATCATCTACAAGATGGACGGCAGAAAATTGCCAAGGTTCCTTCAGCAGTACCTTGTA
This sequence comes from Scyliorhinus canicula, assembly GCF_902713615.1. Taxonomy (NCBI): domain Eukaryota; kingdom Metazoa; phylum Chordata; class Chondrichthyes; order Carcharhiniformes; family Scyliorhinidae; genus Scyliorhinus; species Scyliorhinus canicula. The sequence goes on from NC_052156.1 coordinate 124,571,020, forward strand.
AACGTGCGGCCTCTACTACCTAGAACAATGATGCAACAGCCAAATGAGAACACCACCAGCTGCAAGTTCCCCTTCAGGCTACACACTTTCCTGACCTGGAGCTATAATCATCATTCTTTCACTGTCACTGGGTCAGAACACGAGAACACAAGAAATCTGAGCAGGAAGGGATCTAATGCCCTGTCAAGCCAGTTTCAGCATTCATCAGGGTCACGTCTGACCTTTGAACTTTATTCCACTTTGCTGCCAGCTCCCTGTATCCCTTAATTTCCTGAGGTAACAAATATCTGTCTATTCCAGCCTTAAATATATAACGATGGAACAACACAACCATCTGGGGTAAAAAATTCTGAAGATTCACAACCTTTTTGTGAAGCAATTTCTCCTGACCCGAGCCCGAAGTGTTTGGCCAATTATTCTGAGACCACAGCCCTGTTTTTACACTCTCGAACCTACAGAAACAATCGCTCTGTGCCCACCCTCTCAAACCCCCTCAGACCTTTGTCGGTTTCAATGGGATCGCCTCTCCTTCTTCCATGCCCCAGAAAATACAAACTCAATTCATTTAGCCTCCCAACAACCTCGAATTCCCTCCCTCACAGCATTGTGGACCCAATGGGCTGCAGCAAGAGAAGGCGACTTCTCAAGGGTTATACTGAATGGACAATAAATGTTAGCCCATCTCGTGAATGAAAAAAAAGTCTAGTCTCCAGATTTGGTGCACTAAAATGGTGGGTAACTGGAGAAGATTCAGGGGAGGGATTTTCAAGCCTTCCTGAATTCTTTGGCGCAAGTGAACTAGTGGGAGAGGGTAATCAGGTCGATGTCGCTTACTTGGAATTTCCAATGTTTCTCACATAATATTTAAATTAGGGACTGGGGGAAGGCCTGGCTGTCAATTGATGAGGGGATTAGACAGATGTAGGATTTATATACAGAGGTCACAAACGTTGTCACGTTCTGTAGACTGGCCGAACTGAATGATGAACTACAGAACATGTAGTTTAAATAATTTATTGTAGAACGACTGTGTGATAAGATAACTAGGATAAATTAAATAATAAATGACTAACACGAATCAGCCAGTGTGGAACTACTGCAAATACATCTATCCTCCAGCATGACATACTCCCAACCCCCAGACCTCAGGGTCACGTGATGGGTTTACAATGCCACCTAATGGTCGGAGATCGTGCATAACATTATGTGCAAACTTGCCTTTTGCATATCATCACAAACATCTTTTGATTCCTGCAGCCCAAACAATTAAAAGAGTGGTCGAACTATGAGGGACACTACGGACTTTACTTCAATTAGCAGAGGATTTTGATTTTGTAGGAACGAAGGTGTGTCAAGTAAAATTAAATTTGTAGAAACTCATGGCTGCTCCAATCCTTTCACATACAATTCGATTTTCTGAATGCACTTTTTAAATTTAGCATGTGGCAAATGAATTAAGTCAGTAATTAGTCTCAAATCTAAGTAACATTGGTCGCATTGTCTAGTGACTGTAAATAAAGCAGGTTTCAAATACCAACTTCGGGGGCAACTTTCTGCAGATTTAAGTCCCGGGTTCTGGAGTCTCAATATATACAGTCCAGCAATAAGTGACTCCTGAAACATGTAGACGCTGTATTGAAGGTTTTGAAGTTCTCCTAGCTTTCCCGTGATTGATTTTACCTTGTACCAACTTGAAGGCTGTTCCATAGTGTGAGTTCATGCAGGCTACCTTTGGAATTGTATGGTGGAACTTTATTGTCGGTTGAAAGCCTTTCATCCAGCAGACTGGTCTTTGTTCAGACCTGGCTGTCTGAGGTGAAGTGACATGTGCTGACCTCTACTACTTTGTCCATTTTTGAGAGGCAAAATATTCAGAAGGAAAATCAAATTAGAGCCTATTAGAGATCCATTCTGCTCGGCATATCTTTCCTGAAGATAAGAAGGTTGGTGGTGGGACGGGTGATGAGGAAAGGATGGCATCAAATTTAAATCCTTTATCAGAACAACAACGAACAACTTTTTGTTTCTCTCCTCCTGACTCCACATGGTATTAATGCTCCATGAATGGTGTTAATGCTCATTTGATCAATTTGACGAGTGTTATCCACCCTAGTGAATGGAAGGAAAATTAGCTTTCAAAACGTCTCCAGTTAAGTAACAAAAGCGTCTTCCAAAACTGCAGGAGCACAAAGAAGTGCGAACAAAATGGGGCAATAAAGAGTGCAGGAGAGAGTGGGACTTCATTTCGAGAGTTGTGGGCGGAGGGGTTGGGCGGAGGAGTGTGGGCAGAGTGGGGAATAAAGAGCTCAGGAGAGAGCAAGACTTCCAGAATAGTGGGAAGGAGTGAGAGTGGTTTGGAGTTAACCAGGAGCCAACCTATGGGTTCAGAGTCTACCTCCAGAAAGAAAAATCGAGGTGTGGCATCACAGAGAAACAGGTAAATGATTGGCTGGGAATAAAAAGACTTATCTTCTTTTTAAAGTAAAGCTTATTACTACTTGTAAGGCTTGTTAAGTAAGAATAGGGTTTATTTTATTCATTCATGGGACATGGGCCATTGCTGGTAGGCCCATTCCTAATTGAAGGACAGTTAATGTGGAATCACATGTAGGGGTAGAACAGGATAGCAGATTTCCTTCCCTAAAGGGCATTGTAGAATCTCCTACAGTGCAGAAGGAGGACATTCAGCCCATCAAAGTCCAACGAGGGAGCAACAGTGCTCCCACTCCACCTTTACCTCGTTTCCTGTTATTTTTGAATGTCATATGCCCCTCAATATTCAGGACTCAGTCCTTGTCATCCTGTCACATGTCTCCATAATGGCTATCAGATTATATTTATTTACTTCAATGTGGGCTATCAATTTGTTTACTTTGTTATGAATGCTACTCATATTAGACACAAAGCCTTTCGGTTAATATTTTTGCTATCTTTCTAACACTTAGTCTTGTCTTTCTTCTCTTTGTCCCTTCCTGTCATTTTCCCATGCTTATTTCCCTCATTTCCCACATAGCATACTCTTCTCTTCCCTTGTCTCCACTCTGTGTCCTGCATTAAAGGCAAGCTGTTTAGCCCACTGTGCTAAACCAGCCCCTGCTCTAGCACTGGAGTAGGGAAAGTTAGCTATTCGGTGGGGCCAAAGTAAAGGAGAAAGTATTAAAATCAAAATCAGGGTTACTGCATGTGTGTGAATGCATGGAGCGTAGTAAAGAAGATTGGTGAGTCACAGCTACAGATTGTCGCGTGGAAATATGCTATTGCTGCTTTAACAGAGGCCTGGCTCAAAGAAGGGCAGGACTGAGTGCTCAATATTCCTGGTTACAAGGTGTTCAGGAAAGGTAGGAAAGGAAGAAAGGGGTTGAGGGGGTGCGGTATTCGTTAAAGAGAACATAGCAGTGCTGACGAAAGAGGATGTCCCAGAGGGTTCAAGGACAAAATTTATTTGGCCAGAGTTAAGAAACAATAAAGGTACAATTACATTGCTTGGTGTAGTCTACAGGCTGACAACGAGTGGGAAGGATGTGATGGAACAAATTTGCAAGGACATTACAGAGATGTGCAAAAAATTAGTTATAATTTGGAATTTTAGGTGTCCAAAAATAGACTGGGATAGTATCGGTGCAAAGGGCAGAGGAGGTCAAGAGTTCCTGCAGTGTGTTCAGGAGAGTTTTCTTGAGCAGTATATTTCCAGTCCAATGAGGAAGGAGGCATTGCTCGAGCAGGTTCTTGGGAATGAGGTGGGGCAAGTGGATCAAGTGTCGGTAGGATAACATTTAGGGGACAGTGATCATTCTGCCACGAGGTTGTGAGAACCGAGAGACACCCACATGTAAGAAATATTTTGATTCTAAGGTAAAGTGTTACTGCATTAACAATCTTAGCCAGAAACATGAGCCCAAACTGCAACGTTTAAATTGGGCCCTTGTAGATTTTGCCAGTAAAAAGCAAGGATACAATACAGCTTTGAATCATAGAATTCCTACAGTGTAGAAAGAGGTAATTTGCCCATGGAGTCTGCACCGACCTCTTAAAGAGCACCCTACCTAGGCCCACTCCCCCACCCTGTCCCCGTAACCCATATATGTCAAACTCAAGGCCCGCGGGCCAAATCCGGCCCGCGGTGGAATTATCTTTGGCCCGCGAGATAATATCTAATTACTTTTTTTAAAATTTAGATTAGCCAATTATTTTTTCCAATTAAGGGGCAATTTAGCGTGGCCAATCCACCTACTCTGCACATTTTTGGGTTGTGGGGGCGAAACCCACGCAGACACGAGGAGAACGTGCAAACTCCACACGGACAGTGACCCAGAGCCGGGATCGAACCTGGGACCTCAGCGCCATGAGGCGGTTGTGCTAACCACTAGGCCACCGTGCTGCCCTAATAATATCCAATTACTATTAAAGCTGGCCCCAGCAATTGAAGCGCCTATGGCGTATGATATGGCTGATGCTGAGTTTATTCAGGTATAGTGTGAATCACAAAGTGTTGGCCCGTGGAAAAATGTTTTCATTAGAAATTACTCTGGAAAAGCTCCAGATAAAGCAATAAGAAATAAATGCAACTAGGGGGCCTCACGGTAGCGTGGTGGTTAGCATCAATGCTTCACAGCTCCAGGGTCCCAGGTTCAATTCCCGGCTGGGTCACTGTCTGTGTGGAGTCTGCACGTCCTCCCCGTGTGTGCGTGGGTTTCCTCCGGGTGCTCCGGTTTCCTCCCACAGTCCAAAGATGTGCGGGTTAGGTGGATTGGCTATGCTAAATTGCCCGTAGTGTAAGGTTAATGGGGGGATTGTTGGGTCACGGGTTACGTGGGTTTAAGTAGGGTGATCATTGCTCGGCACAACATCGAGGGCCGAAGGGCCTGTTCTGTGCTGTACTGTTCTATGTCTATCTAATTTTTTTATTTATTTAATATTTAATGTTGTTTTTATAGGCAATAACCTAAGCTTTATTAGTTCCAGGTTCAATAAGTTCACTTCAATAAGTTTTGCAAAAAAACATTGAACCAGTCCGGCCCTCGACTTGTCCCGATTTTTAAATTTTGGCCCACGGTGTATTTGAGTTTGACACCCCTGCCGTAACCCCACCTACCCTGCACATCTCCTGATACTACGGGATAATTTAGCATGGCCAATCCACCGAACCTGCACACCTGCCTCTGAATGGGGCAGCAGTGCCTCATTATTTTGGCATGGCCTACGTATCACCCCAATGCTGAGTAGAGCACTCACACAGGCGTCCCCTGTGTACACTGGAAGCTTCCACACTAGTGTTGTCATGGCATCACTCAACCATGACTGCTGATTTGTTGTTCTCTTTGTGAACATGGATTATGGGTCCATTCAATAAATTTGCTTGTCACTCACCAGCGAACATGGATTCAATTGCAAGAGGGCCTGATGTTAGCATTATTTTAAGGTCAAACAACCAACTTGCTGGTCAGGTAATTTGGATAACTTCTGCAATTGCAGAGTATCTGGAAGTGGAGCGTTTTTGGAGTAGCTGTGGTGAGTTGATGGATTTGGCAGGAAGTGTTACTACAGGTTCTTAGAGTGAACTTTGGTGATCTGTCCACACAGGTATGAGGGCTGCGCACTCTCAGGGTCTGCAGTATGACTGGGAGATGGAGCTGAGGCTGTGAAGAGCGCAAACCCTGCGTCATACCCTCAGCCAAATTGGAGCCAGACTCCTCCTTGCATCTTGCCAGAATAAGAAACTGTTCTAGCAGGCCAGCCAGTGTACACAGCATCTTGGTGCTCATACTGCCAAAAGATGAGGTTGAGCAGGGAATTGGGAAGTGGCAGACCAGTGTTCTCAGTGATGTTGGATGTCACAGTCTTCGTCACAGCTGGCCCCAAAATGTGGAAAACCATCTCTTTCACAGGGTTAAGGCGGTTTCCTTATTTCCACTAGTCCTGATCTACTTTCTCCTGTTATGTGCCAACGTGTTCTGCAAGAATGAACAAAGAGAACCAGATTTTGTGCAGTGTTATGTTTGGGTGAAGTGCCCATGACAGAGGAAGTCTTGTGATGCAGTTACAATGTCCTCACATCTGGATCAGAAGTCCCAGGTTCAAGTTCCACTCTGAGGTTTGGTCAGCAAGGAAGGTGCAGTCATAACGTGGCCAAAAAGGTTAATTATCAGCCTGGGAATCCTTTCCATTCGCCAGATAGCAGATAGTGTGTGAGGCTGAGATGCACCTGGATGGTAAGCAGGGTGATGAGTGCCAGCGAGCACTGCTGGTGCATTAAGCAGCACACGGAGTTTCAGATACGGTGAGTAGAAAATGTCTGAAGAAGGTGAATTTGCTGATGTTATCAGCCTGCATGGGATCATTACACTTCTTGTGCTGCCAGGTTATCAGGTCCAGACTCCGAGACTGACCTTCCTGTTCATGTTCTCCCATTTCCTTCTTATAGTCAGGGCCTCCCTGCGCTTCTGCAGAAACATAGTCTGTTACTCCTGGTTCAACTCCAACACTAAGGCTTCCAGAACTGCATCTGTGAATCTGGCACCCTCCTCTTTGCCCTGGTTGTAGTGATATCATAGTTGTGTTGTAATTCAGCGACTGACCACTAGGAGTCTCATTAGTATATAAGTGAATGTTAGAATTAGGTGACCTCAATCTGACTAGGGGGCTGGGAGAGAGAGACAGTGATTTGTGCATCTTCATACTGTTATTCATCTGTTTTGTATATAGTTGACTCACAATTAATGTTAATAAATCAATTATAGCTTTAGCTACAAGTGTACTTGTATTATAAATCAGGCCATCTGACAAGAACATTACATGGTACCAGGATTAGATGTTATTAAACACTGAGAAATAACTATCAGCCTGCCATGAGTCCGCAGAGATTTGAAGATTTTGCAGTCTGCAAGAATGAACAACATGAGTCTCCGATTTCATGGTAATGTGGACAGCAACTGGCACGTGTTTAAGCAACAATTTAATCTGTTTCTTACTGCAGTAAATTTAGGAGATTAATCAGATGCATGTAAGCTAGCGATGCTCCTAACAGCGGCAGTGCCTGAAGCAATTGTTGTGTTTAATACACTTAAATCTGCAAACAATGAAGATAGTAAAAATGTTAATTAAGTAATTTGAAGATTTGATGAATATTGCACCTCCAGAAAGAGTGAAATTTATGAATGCTATGCGTTTAGATCATGTTTACAGAAGAGTTCACAGATCATTTCACCACTGATTTAAAGTCAAAAGCTAGAACCTGTAAGTTTTCTGGGGTAGAATTTTTCAGGATTCAAGACCAGATTTTGGTGTGAATGAAAATAAGCTGAGGGAACGGTTGCTGAGAGAATCAGAGCTGTCTTTGGAACAAACAGTAAAGATTTATCAGGCTCACGAGTTGGCAGTGTAGCATTCTAAAATGTGTTTCAGTAATGGCGGCATCTTCTAGGAGGAAAGCCAATTGCCACCCTTTTTCCAAAAACATAGAACATAGAACAGTACAGCACAGAACAGGCCCTTCGGCCCTCGATGTTGTGCCGAGCATTGTCCGAAGCCAAGATCAAGCTACCCCATTCCCTGTCATTCTGGTGTGCTCCATGTGCCTATCCAATAACCGCTTGAAAGTTCCTAAAGTGTCCGACTCCACTGTCACAGCAGGCAGTCCATTCCACACCCTAACCACTCTCTGAGTAAAGAACCTACCTCGTATATCCATCCTATATCTCCCACCCTGAATCTTACAGTTATGCCTCCTTGTAACAGCTCAGGAGTAGAAAAATGGCCAGTAGGTGCACAGTCTGACTGTATAGAGGCGCGAGACAGTAGATGGGCAGAACTGTACTTATGCTTGTAACATTTACAAGCTGGCCCAGGTCTGCAATGAAGTCACCAAGGCAGCTTGTAGGTAATAAAGAGGCCATGGTCAAGGGAAAAATCCTTAGGCAGTTTGGAGGTTAAAAAAAACCCATGACTGCAAAGGTTCAGCCAATGAATTAAAAAGGGAGACTTATTTGCAATTGTAAAAGGCGGGAAACTTCCAAAAAAGGGGGGAAAATTCCTGCATGTCCTCGCACACCAACAAACAGGTTAAAGATCTGGACAAAGTATTTCTGTGTAAAATATATGGTCAAAGGCACAAATTAATGCAATGCCCAGAATTTGGCAAGTTTTGTTCCAGATGCAAAGGAAAAAAAATCACTTTGCTCAGAATTGTTACTCTGAGCTCAGCCCCATACCAGTCAGCACAGTGGAAGTCAGAGTCTCCAGTGATGAAACATCATTGTTTGTTGGAGTAATAACAGAGAAGAATTATTTTTTAGAGACATCAAAAAATTCTCCAGCACTTAAAAAAAAATGCAAACTGATGCTCCATTTAAAATAAATGCATTTGTTGAGGCTGCTGCCACCTGAAGTGAATGGTACAGTGTCTAATTGAAGTTAGACACTGGTGACAAAGTCTATTTAATCAGCATGTCTGATTTAAAAAATCTAAAAATTTAGCCGCTTAGAAGAAATCACAAAATGTCTCTGCAAGATTATAATGGTTCATGCATAATATGTCATGGTGCTTGTGGCCTGAGTGCGGTGGTGAAGAACACAGTTTATTCAGTCCTATTCTGTGTTGTATCTGAAGGCTTGGATTCATTATTAGGTGATCAGTCCTGTGAAGAATTGGGACTAGTGCAGTTGGTATATCGCATCCACAACTGATTGAATCAACACTCCAACGATTCTGAGAACATTATCAGCAAATTCAGCGAAGTGTTCACTGATTTTAGTGCACTATCATTCGCCAACGAGATACAATTTAAAGAAGATACATTATCTAAAGCACCGATAAAACTCTTAGTCGTGAAATTGCTGAAGATGTAGATTTGCATGTCAATCTAATATCTACCACGCCACCCGTATCTGGCACAAAACTACCAGTTATCAAGAAGATAGAAGAACTTACCAATGGGGTAAATTCCATGGTATGTCAGAAACAAGAAATGGTGATGCTCGTATAGACATGGATCCCAAAGATCTTAACAAAAAAAGTGTACATATTGTAAAACAACCATTAGAGAAAGCAATGGACAGCCAATCTGATCCCTATTTTGTGTAATCACATTACAAAGCATTACTATTGTCACATGGTAGATCGCCAGCAGAGTTACTCATGAATAGAAGGCTGTGTGCCACACTTCCATACTTGGAAAAGGAGGAGGAGAATGCAGTGGTATTGCAGGAAATGCAAAATATTAAATCAAAACAAAAGCAGTTCTATGATAGAGTGTCTAGAACTTTACCAGTCGTGATGACATTGTGAGAATAGAAGATTCAGGCAAGTAGTCGAGAAAAGCCATTAACTCAAAGAAAAAGCACCTCGTTCCTACAATGTACTGACAGAGGAAGGGTTGGTTTTAAGAATAAATCACTGTGCACTCTTGAAAACCAGAGAAGACTTTCACAACAACCTGATGGAAGATGAATCTACGTCAGAATCAACATCAGCTGCAGTGTCAGATAGTTCAGCAGTTCCTGAGCATGAGAATGTCATGGAGAACATTGAACCTACAAGTTCCGAGCAGTAAAGTCAAACGCTGAGAAGATCAACCAGAGTCTGAAGGAAACCTGATCGGTTCAATTTGTAGATTTGGACTATTTGTAGATATTATGCTTGCTGGTCTTGTGTGTATGTATGTATTTGTGTATATATTTGCTGAACCAGTTTCAAAAATTTTAAAGAAAACGAATTAATACAGTTAGACTCACAAGCCAATGATATCACATGATAATGTATTAATTTACTCCTTCAAAGGAAAGGGGATGTAGTGATAGCATGATTGTTTTGTAATTCACCAACTGACCACTAGGTCTCTTATTAGTATATTTGAATGTTAGATTCAGGCAACTGCAGTCTGACTCGAGAGCTGGGAGAGAGACAGGGGCTTGTGCATGTTCATACTGTTATTTATCTGTTGTTTTATATATAGTTGACCCACAGTTAATGTTAATAAATCGTTTATAGCTTTAGCTACAAGTGTTCTTGTAATATAAATCAGGCCATCTGACAACAACAATACACTTGTGTTCCATTTTCTTTGTTTAGAATTGTAGCAGCGGCTCCGGAGAACAGCCTGGTCTGATTCAGTGAAGTTCCCCAAAAAGAGGGAGAGACAACCTTTAAGAGGAGCAGGCTGCCTACACCATGTGCTCATTGTGAGCACTGCTGAGTTCCCTGCTGAGCACCTAGGCAACCGGCAGCATAGGCATTGCTCACAGGAAGATTAAAAAACAAGCATTTAAACGGGAAGGCAGTGTGAAATCTGCATGCTGTCTGCCTCCATAGCTACGAGTGTGGGAAGATCATGTGTAGCAACTCCTCTGCCAGAAAATGGCGAGATCCAATTTCAAACATATTATGCCAAATCATTGCCTCCCACCCAAGATGATGTCTGGCATGAGGCTGGAGTTCTCAGCTCCAGTACAACATGAGACAACACATGAGCGAAGTCACACCATCATGATGGGCAAAAATTCTATGAATCTGGGCAACAACAAGTTATTTAGTGGCTTAACTGATAATTGGGAACAAATTCTTTTGTTCACACACCAAGCAGGCTCGCCTTTCTCATTAAAGGTAAGCGAATGTGGCGTGTGTCACAAATGTCGGCTGGCGTGGGTCACCAAGGTCAGTCGGCGTGTGTCGAGAAATTTGGTCGGTGTGGGTTGCGAAGGTCAGTCGGCGTGGGTCACAAAAGTTGGCCGACGTGGGCCACAAAGATCAGCTGGCGTAGGTCATGAAGACCGTCGATTGGTGAAAGTGGAGAAAAAAGTTTGAAAAACACTGCTCTAATACAAAGTTAAAGGTAATTACTTCTTAAAACCTATGAGCAAAATTAATGCAAGGAACATCTGTTGTTATACGTCCTCTGTCACACTCATTAACTCCTGCTAGCTTTCCTTTTACTGATAACAAATCTGAGCTGTCCATTCAAACTGGGGTTATCTGTGCTTAATTTATTCATAGCTAACTTTGTTCTGCTTAAAATCCCTGGATGCAATGTCCTGTCAAGTGAAGCTAAGAATAGTCACATACTAAAACTAAAATTCACTCAAAATGTTATCAGAATCATATGATAGCATGTTGATTGATTATTATACTAAACTGAAACCATTCATATGACATCAATTTACCTACACTCATTGTGATAAATAATTGCAGTATATCGAATAATGTAGCCCTTAAGGACTTACAGCTGGTATAATAGCTGCTTTCAGCTGTTGAATTATGAGTAATGTGGTATTTAGAATGGGACTCAGTGTGTTCAGACACTGAGTGATGCTGTCGAATAGTTTTTAACTATAGCTCAGAAAAAGACATAAAAATAATTTGGAATTGCCTAGAAACCATGTGACCATCGGGTGATTCCTTTGTTTTCTCTCCTTTTCCTGTGGGGTTGGTTCTATCAAAGTGGTCCTGAAACTACCCTGCATTTACTTTTCAACAAGACACTGGGTACATATTTACAACAAATTACACCTACATCTACTGTCTTAAAGAAACATCAACACAGGATGAATGGCTGCTTCCTCTTCTGACGAGATAAAAGGGGAAAATATCAATGGGGTAGGAAGAAAATGTTCAAACAAGAGGCAATTAGTGTGTGGTCTAAACAAAACCACCCATAATTTGCAGACAAGAGGGAAATAGGTAACATGGTTAACGGTGAAGTGGATCGTAAACAACTTTAGGAGCTCATCCCAGTCCAATGCTGGCATCACCACATCATAACTTTAGGAGGATATAGCCAGGCTAGATAGATATACGTTGGGCGGGGGGGGGGGGGGGGGGGGGGGGGGGGTTGCTGGGGGGGGGGGAGGGGGTTGGGGGGGAATGGGGGGTGGGGGGAGGATGGGGGGGGGGGGCGTCATCTGCACCAAATGGTGAAAATGGAATAGATGGATAAAGAGACTGGGGCAATTGTAAACTAACCCACGCAATAGAAAACCAATGCGAAGCGGTCAGCTGTCTGTTTTACAGTCAGGTTAATTTTACAGTGCATTGACTTCAGTGGATAGGAAAATCATGTGGTTTGTAAAACAGGCAAGACAATTTACTATCACCCATTCTTTTGCCTGGTGATGCAAGTTCAAATTATGCAACATGCATTGTCAATCTTTACTTGATTGCATCTAGTAGCCTGGTTGAGAACAAGGAAAATACTCCCTGCTGAGAGAAGTTGAGGTTGGTGATGATGGAACACCACAAATCTGCCACTCAATGGAATACTATTGGAGTAGCAGGGCATCGTGTGCATTTAATTCTTGGGATGCTATAATGCATTCTCCTGCATTTGACAGTGGGAGGCAAAAAAGCTTGACAAGATTTGAAGTGTCTATGAAATTGAAGAGGAAATATTCTAGTCATAACTTTAATGGCACTGCATTCTGCAACTGATGTATGGTGAGCTGTATCTGTTCAATATATCAAAAATAAAAGACTCATGTTGAAGGCTTTTCTAGTTGTCAGCTGGTTCTATCTCCACTTTTTACAATTTTAAAATATTCCCATGGATCAAATTTTATGACCTTTTGACACTGAAGCATCATATCTGTCAAAATGCTGACACTAGAACAGTGGCTTCAAATGTGTACTATCATTCATTTTATTTTAAGTAAGACTGCTGACTTCAGATTCACACAAGCTTTTCTTTGACAGTGATTCATTTTGCTACTCGAGATTTTTGTAAACTAGCAGCTGACAAGAAAATGCAATGAAATTTGCTATTGCAAGCAGCGGCTAGGTGGTTTGTAGTGAAGTATGAAGCCATAGCTCCACAGAGAGCAACCTTAACTTGACCAACAATGCGGCTGGAAGAATGGAAAGGTAAAGTAGCTCTTGTCACACTTGCGCATCTCCGCCATCTGGTTACAAAGCAATAGATGGAAGGACAATATTACAAAATGGCTGGGTCAATTCTAATTCAGTTACAGGGTGTGCAATTGAAGTTGAGAATTTTTGAACAACCTTGCTAGTGAGGATAACCTGATAGACGAGTGATAGCTTGCACTATTTACTGGAGCAGAATTTTTCTGAAAATTTTAACATTAATTTTTGATTCATTTCATTCACAAGGGAGTACAAGTTACCTTTCAAAGCAACATCCTTGAAAGGAATATTCCTGCTCCACGTAAGCCTCCTTTGATGCACAAGGGTTGCCGCTATTTTTAAATGCTAAACACGTTGTGTTTGTACCATGGCTCACTCTACTGGAAGTTGATCTGCCTTTAGAAGTGGCAACACAACATATCAAATATTAATATGGCATATCTTAATAGGTCAGCACACATCACACAGTAGTCTTGTGTTTCAGTTCACTCGGCATCTGGTCTTTGCATCTGAATCTGGCAATGTTTTCGAAAGCACCTGCCATCTACCTTGAGATCAGAGTCAACATCTTCAAGGTCTCGCAGAGCAATGAATTTTGCCCAAGTCCTGGCTTTAACTCCCAACTCTAATTCCCTGCTCTCCACTGACTCCCCTGCTTCTTGGGGCTGGTTTAGCACAGTGGGCTAAACAGCTGACTTGTAATGCAGAACGAGGCCTCCCCGAACAGGTGCCGGAATGCAGTGACGAGGGGCTTTAGACAGTAACTTCATTGAAGCCTACTTGTGAAAATAAGTGATTATTATTATTATTTCGATGAGCCGACATCCTGTGCTTAGCTCATTATTTTTATTTTTAACTTCCCCTTTGCTTGCATGATGGCCACACTCAGTTATGTGATTGGCTGAATGTGGTTTTGAAACTGTACTTATCCGAAGCTGAATCACCATTTACCATCACCTTAAATATGAAGTGGAGTCTTCCTATGTACTAGTTGCCAACCAGTTTTGTCTCCATGTCTGAGTTTTACAATATTCCTGTGGATCAAAGAATGTGACCTTTTGATACTGAAGCAAAAAGCTGACACCAAAACAATGGCTTTTATGCATTAATGCAAGATATGAGAAGGTAAACATCGCCAGTGTGTGGCAGGAAGAAGTGGAATATATTCTTAGCCAAAGAATTTAGAGGATTAGTTATGTAAGTATTGTGAGAGTGTGTATATGTGAGTGAGGGTTCCCAGTGCAGGTGGGCACACAGAAGTTGTTAGCAGTGCTTGTGTGGAATTAGCAAAGTGAAAAACGTACCAACCATCATGGTGGAAGTAGACAAAATTCTTCTCTTTCCAATATCATGGTGAGCCGGAGGCAGAGAGGAAATGTCAGTCTGTCCCTTCCATTCTGCTAAATCCCTGACCTATTTTACTGGCTGGGAGGTTACTAAGTGTATGGCCATAAATTAGGAGCGGGCAATGTGCAACGAGACCTGGGTGTCCTCGTACACCAGTCACTGAAGGTAAGTATGCAGGTGCAGCAGGAAGTATAAAAGGCAAATGGTATGCTGGCCTTCATTGCAAGAGGATTCGAGTATAGTAGGGATGTCTTGCTGCAATTATATGGGGCCCTGGTGAGGTCACACCTGGAATATTGTGTGCCGTTTTGGTCTCCTTACCTGAGGAAGGATGTTCTTGCGCTAGAGGGAGCGTAGCGAAGGTTTACCAGATTGATTCCATCTGATTCTTGGGATGGCAGTACTGATGTATGAGGGGAGATTGAATTGGTTAGGATTGTATTCTCTGGAGTTCAGAGAAATGAGGGGGATCTCATAGAAACCGATAAAATTCTACAGGACTATACAGGGTAAATGCAGGAAGGATGTTTCCGATGGTGGGTGTGTCCAGAACCAGACTGAGGATATGGGGGAGACCATTTAGGGCTGAGATGAGCAGTTTCTTCACCCAGAGAGTGGTGAGCCTGTGGAATTCGTTCCACAGGTAGTAGTTGAGACAAAAACATTGATGTTTTCAAGAAGCAGTTAGACTAGGCACCTAGAGCGAAGGGGATCAAAGGATATGGGGGGAAAAGCGGGATAAGGCTATTGAGTTGAATGATCAACCATGATCATAATGAATGGCGGAGCATGCTCAAAGGGCTGAATGGCACCCTCCTGTTCCTATTTTCTATGTTTCTATGTTATGTACCAGAGTAACACCATTGGCTGGTGAAATGTCACATGTTACTCAATGACATTATCGAAGCATTTTGCAGGCTTTTGTGGAGTTCCCTGTTTGAGTAGTATCTTGGAAATAAACCCCTTTCATGATGTCATACAAATTCGACATGTACCACCTCTGATTCTCTCTCTGGCGCCGAGATCTGATGTGTAAAAAGAATAACAGGAGAAAAACAACTTTTGTGAGCCATGAGAAGGAATCATCGGCGAAGATCCAGGACCATACGCCATCGAGAGTGAGGCTGGGAGACATTTCATTGATTTTGAAGGCAAAATTGTCATTGGGGCAAGTAAAAACAATTGTCAAGTAAATACTTGGACACTGTACAGTTTGTACCGGTTGATCATGACGGTTCCACTGCCAGTTAAAGGCTTTTTTAAAAAAGCTATCAGACAATTGCAAATTACTGGGGGCCTACTTCAAAGGATCAAAGTTTTCAATACACTTATCGTTTGCAGTGGGTAGAACTGTGGAGATCGATAATGATGCCGGCAGCAGAAGGAGAGGCGGAGATTGTGGTGGCATTGGATGCGGAGAAGGTCTTTGACAGGGTTGAGTGGGGGTACTTGTGGGAGGTGTTGGAAAGGTTCGGGTTTGGGGTGGGGTTTATTAAATGGGTGAGGTAGCTGTACGAGGCCCCGATGGCGAGTGTAGCGACAAATGGGAGGAGGTCCGAGTACTTCAGGCTCCACCGTGGGCCGAGGCAGGGGTGCCCCCTGCCCCCCTTGCTTTTTGCGCTGGCAATAGAGCCTCTTGCCATGGCTCTCAGGGAGTCGAGGAGGTGGAGGGGTTTGGTGCGAGGGGGGGAGGAGCATCGAGTGTCGCTGTATGCGGACGACTTGCTGTTGTATGTAGCAGACCCGGTGGGGGGAATGCCGGAGGTGATGGAGATTCTTGCTGAATTCAGGAGTTTCTCGGGATATAAATTGAACCTGGGCAAGAGTGAGCTGTTTGTCGTGCACCCGGGAGATCAGGAGGAGGGGATTGGTAGGCTCCCGCTAAAGAGGGCAGTGAGGAGTTTTAGGTACCTGGGGGTTCAGGTGGCTAGGAGCTGGGGGACTCTGCACAAGCTCAATTTTACTAGGTTGGTGGAGCAGATGGAGGAGGAATTTAAAAGGTGGGACATGCTGCCGTTGTCATTGGCGGGTAGAGTACAGTCCGTTAAAATGACGGTGCTCCAGAGGTTTTTGTTTTTGTTTCAGTGCCTCCCCATTTTCGTTCCGAGGGCCTTTTTTAGGAGGGTGAACAGCAGCATTCTGGGATTTGTTTGGGCGCATGGGACTCCGAGGATAAGGAGGGTCTTTTTGGAGCGGGGCAGGGATGGAGGGGGGGCTGGCGCTGCCCAACCTCTCTGGGTACTATTGGGCGGCTAATGTCTCGATGGTACGCAAATGGGTAATGGAGGGGGAGGGGGCAGCATGGAAAAGGATGGAGATGGCGTCCTGCGGAGGCACGAGCCTGAAGGCACTGGTAACGGCTCCGTTGCCGCTCCCTCCAACGAGGTACACCACGAGTCCGGTGATGGCGGCCACCCTCAAAATCTGGGGGCAGTGGAGGCGACACAGGGGGGAAGTGGGGGGCTCAGTGGAGGCCCCGCTGCGGGGGAACCACCAGTTTGCCCCAGGGAACATGGATGGCGGGTTCCTGCGGTGGCACAGGGTGGGCATTAGGAAGTTGGGGGACCTGTTTATTGACGGGCGGTTCGCGAGCCTTGGTGAACTGGAGGAGAAATTTGAGCTCCCCCCGGGGAATATGTTCAGGTACCTTCAGGTCAAGGCGTTTGCTAGGCGACAGGTGGAGGGGTTCCCTTTGTTGCCCCCGCGGGGGGTAAGGGATAGGGTGCTTTTGGGGGTGTGGGTTGGGGATGGGAAGGTGTCTGACATCTACCAGGTAATGCAGGAGGTGGGGGAGGCGTTGGTAGAGGAGCTGAAGGCTAAGTGGGAGGTGGAGCTGGGGGAGCAGATTGACGAGGGGACATGGGCGGATGCCCTGGAGAGGGTGAACTCCTCCTCTTCATGAGCGAGGCTTAGTCTCATCCAGTTTAAGGTGCTGCACCGGGCCCACATGTCCAGATCCAGGATGAGTAGGTTCTTTGGGGGCAAAGACAGGTGTGTCAGGTGTTCGGGGTGTCCAGCGAACCATGCCCATATGTTCTGGGCATGCCCGGCACTGGAGGAGTTCTGGAAGGGGGTGGCGAGGACGGTGTCGAGGGTGGTGGGATCCAGGGTCAAGCCAGGCTGGAGACACGCGATATTTTGGGTTAGGGTGGAGCCGGGAGTGCAGGAGGCGAAAGAGGCCGATGTCTTGGCCTTTGCGTCCCTAATAGCCCGGCGGAGGATCTTGCTGCAGTGGAAAGATGCGAGACCTCCGAGTGTGGAGACCTGGATTAATGACATGGCGGGATTCATTAAGTTGGAGAGGGTTAAGTTCGCCCTGAGGGGGTCGGTACAAGGGTTCTTTAGGAGGTGGCAGCCTTTCCTCGACTTTCTGGCTCAACGATAAGGTACTAGGTCAGCAGCAGCAGCAACCCGGGGGGGGGGAAAGGGGGGGGGGGGGTTTAGGGGGATAGTGTTTAAGTTAATTTGCTTATTGTTAATTTATTCTGTTTTTTGGGGTTGGGGGGGGTGGGGGGTTTGTTATATGCGTTGTTACGGGCGTCGGGGGGTGTTTATTATTATTATCGTTATTGCTATTATTGTATTGTTTTGTTGATATATATTTTTCAAAAAATTTCAATAAAAATTATTTTTAAAAAAAGAACTGTGGAGATCGACTTCCGGTGGCGGCCACAGAGTAAACAGTCGCACATTCAGCAGCTCTCGCCCTTAGTGGTTTTTTAAAATGGTATTTAAGCCAGATTTTTCAGGAAATTTCTCAACATAAGTTGATCGAAGGGAGAGGAAAAGGAGGTGACCCTCAATTTATGGAATCGTGTCCGAATAAGAGCCGAAAAAGAAGAAACCAAAAGATGAGTGAAAGCAAGGCTCAGAGGTCATTGAGCTCAATGGTAACGAGACAAACCGTGTCCATGCCAGCCCACTGGTCGATGGAGCAATGGGTCGAGTACCTGGATTAGAGATTTGCCCGGCATCGCAAGGAGTGTGTAGAGGACATGATCCAGGTGATAGCCTCGATTAAGGAGGTGGTTGACCGGGTGGTGGAAAAAATGACGACCCAGTGACAGGAGATTCAAAAGTTGCAGGAACTGGCGACTGAATGAGAGGAGGAGTCCAATCCAATGGCTTTGTAAATTAGCACACTACAAGACAGCCAGAAACAACTGCTAGATAAAGTGGAAGACTTGAAGAACGGGTCTCGCAGGCAAAATATCCGAATTGTCGGGATAGGACGGAAAGGAGGGATCAGATGCCGGTATGTATTGCACGTTTTGCTTGAGTGTAAAACGCGTTTATTGGAGTGTATTAACTTGCCTCTGTTAAAGGCCGTGTGCTTAACACTACTAGGCTCTGTGTATGTATTTTTCAGCTCAGGAGTCGCCAGATGCCGTATAGACACCTCACAAATATTCCAAGGTCAGGTTCAAAGTAATAAAACGATACACCGATTAGTAAGTTCCAAACGATCACTATTTATTATACAATTATAATAAGTACGCATGCACACACTAAGGGACTAAGCTATGACTAAACTAAGCAATCAGAATACTTAACTAAACAGGAACAGGCAAGGTCAGGGAGCGAGGCCTTCGTCCCGGTCTTGGTCCGCAACCTTCAGAAAGCGTGCTGGTCACTGGGGGTCTAGCGGGCTTGGTTCGCGTAGCGAGCGTCGTATTGGCACTTACGGTTCGGCGGCTGGTGCTCAATGGCTGGAGTCAGGATACGAGTTGGAGTTCTTGGTCAAAGCCGGAGCACAAAACAACAGACAGGACCATGTGTGGGGGTCTACTTTTATAGGGGTCCCCAATGTCCTTGCCTTTTCCTGGGCGGGCTTTACCTTCAGGTATCGATTGGATCGCTTCCAATCGATATCTTTTGAATTCCTCCAATGTGAGGGTCTTTCTTGATGGTGGGGGCGGTTTCTATAGTGGATACTTCTGGTGCCGCTCTGTCTGGACATCCACTTAAAGTATCTATTCAAACCTAAATGTTGCCATTGTGTGTGCCTAGATCTGGACTGCCTCGTTAGTATGTAAAACGTTCTGCCATTATCACCTTTGGTTTGAGATCTTCCACCTGGCCAGAAACTGGTTTTGCTGCTTGCAAAATGCTAATGAGTGTTTGCAGGCTGTTTGCCTTGGCTAAACTGTTTTTCCCTGCAGTCTTAGCGATTCTCCATTTTGTTTAGTTCAGTGTCCATTTTAGGTGGCTACAGTGGCTACAGTATGTGGGGGAGATGGTTGGGACCAATGTTTTTGATAAGCCGCTGGAGGTGGACCGGGCTCATAGGGTGCTCGTACGCAAGCCCCAGGGTCGTGAGACCCCGAGGGCCATGGTGGTGAGGCTACATCGATTCCTCGACAAGGAGCGTATCATGAAGTGGGCCAGGCAGACGAAATGGTACATGTGGGAAGAGTCAGAGATCCAGGTGGACAAAGACTGGGGACCAGAACTCACAAAGAGGAGAGCAAGTTTCAACAAAGTTAAGGCAGCCCTCTTTGCGAAAGACATTAAATTTGGATTGCTGTATCCGGCTTGTCTTTGGGTGACCTACGAGAACCGAGAGCAGTACTTTAAATCTCTGGAGGAGGTGGCTACTTTTGTGAAAGACAATAATCTGACTTAAGGACTTTTAAATTCTAACTGTGGTGGACTGAGTTCGGGGGGAGGGGTAAAGTGGGGGGGGGGGGGGATGGGGGAGAGAGAAAAATAGTTCTGTATTTTGTTTTGTCTTGTTTAAAATTTCAGTCTTTTAATTCTGTGAGTTAAATTGCAATGTTCGGGAAGAAAAGGGTTTTTTTTTCTCTTGTATAATTTGATTTTGATTTATTGCTTTATGTACTGGATTACTGAGGAAAGAACTTTTAAGTTGCGATGGGGAGTTTTCTTTTCTGTAAGAAAGATGATTGATTCTTGCATGCATAATTTTGCCTAAGCTGCTTGTATTTGATTCTGTTTGAAGGTGATGGGACTGATAAGAATCGGTTAAAGGAGGTGGGGTTTGCCTCGTTCCCTCCGCGTTGGGGGATGGTTTGTTTGCTTCTTGGGATTGTTGTTACTGTGCTGAGTGCTTGTGTTATTTTTAGGTGTGATAGAATCTGGCAGACGGCAGGTTTTTTGATGCCAAGAGGGTGGAAGATGCTGAGCTAGCTGGACAGCTAGTTCACGGGAGCAAAGTGGGGGGAGAGCTGAGGAAAGACAAAGTGGGAGTGGGCAGGAGGCGGATACTGCTGACGGGTAAGGGACAGTTAGGAGACTGGAGATGGAAATCAGATTGCGGCCGTCGCCGAGGGGCGGATCAAGTGCGGTGCAGAATACGGACTAGGAGCTGGCCTAGGAAAGGTCATGGTTGACCGACAGGGGAGGGGGGCAAGAGCCCCCCCCCTACCTGACCAGACTGGTTACGTGGAATGTTTGTGGACTGAATGGGCCGGTTAAGAGAGCTCGTGTGTTCACCCACCTGAGACAGTTAAAAGCGGACGTGGCCAACTTACAGGAGACACTCTTGAAGCTGGGAGACCAAATCAGATTAAAGAAGGGATGGGTCGGGCAAGTCTTTCATTCAGGACTGGACTTTAAAACAAGGAAGGTGGCTATCCTGATTAACAAAAGGGTGACATTCGAGATGGGGAGGATAGTGTTGCCCTTAGTGTTGGGTGGGGTTACTGGGTTATGGGGATAGGGTGGAGGTGTGGACCTTGGGTAGGGTGCTCTTTCCAAGAGCCGGTGCAGACTCGATGGGCCAAATGGCCTCCTTCTGCACTGTAAATTCTATGATATGGTTCTATGATAGAGGTAGACCCAGGAGGCAGATTTATTATGGTTAGAGGGAAGCTAGAGGGAATGACAGTGGTGCTGGTGAATATATATGCCCCAAACTGGGATGATGTTGCATTTATCAGGAAGGTGCTGGGAACGATCCCAGACCTTGACTCACACCGGCTGATCATGGGGGTGATTTTAATACATTCCTAAGTCCTGGAAAGTAGGGTAACTCCGAGACCAGAATTAGCAATATTTGGGGTGTCGGAGGATCCATGGGCAAAGGGGGGGGTAGCCGATATCCTGTGCTTCTCCTCCCTGGTGGCCCGGAGACAGATCTTGCTGAGATGGAGGGACTCAGAGTCCCCGAAATCAGGAGTGTGGGTCAGCGATATGGTAGGGTTTCACAGTCGGAGAAAATCAAGTTTGCTCTGAGAGGATCAATACAGGGATTCGCCCGGAGTTGGCAGCCGTTCATCGATTTCTTTAACAAAACTGAGGGGGGGGGGGGGGGGGGGGGGGGAGAGAAAAACAGGAGGCATGATAATGTTAAATAAGGACAGGAAATTTAGTATACAGGCAATTGGGGATAGGGTGGGAGAAGTGGGGTACATGGTTTATTGTTTGTTGTTATTTTAGGGGGTATTTTGTGCGTCGACCCGCGCGGTTGTTTTAGAAATGTCAACATGTTAAATTGTGAAAATTACAAATGCTTCAATAAATATTTTCTAATAAGAACTGTGGAGATCCCACAGGGGGTACTCAAAAGGGGCCACGGAAACGCAAACCCAAGGGGCAGCAACTCTGCCACTGTCCGGGAATTGATAGCGAGACATAGAAACAACAAGTCTGCTTGTGCGCTGTGAGTTTGTCTGCTTTAAGAAGCGAGCAAATAAATGACAGGGACGACAGGCCGAGTAGCTCAGATCAGGGAGCTGCAATCCAAAAATGGCAGGAAGAAAAGGTACCATGGACGTGTTTGATGAAGAAGAGGAGACATGGAACTCTTATGAGGAAAGGTTCAGGTCATTCAGACACCAGCAGACCTTCATACTGCCACTTTTCTCAGCTCAGTTGGGAGGAAAACATTTATGTTACTACAGAATTTAGTACACCTAGCTAAACCTGGAGACAAGTCATATAATGGGTTAATGATAAGTCTTTCAAGGACATTTCTGTCCCTGTCCACTATTAATAGCTGAAAGATTCCACTTTCACTGTCGTGCCCAAGGGGAAGGGGTAAACATTTCACAATTTGATGTTTCACTGTGAAAGCTGGCAAAGTACTGCCAATTTGGCCAGACTTTGGATACATTTTGTGACCAATTAGTTTGTGGCCTTAGTAATGAAGCCATCCAAAGGAAATTGTCGACTGAAGGTGCATTAATCCTAAAATCTGCTACAGAAATCGCAACATCTTTGGAACTTGCTGCGAGAGAAGCTTCGCTGATTGGAGTTTGAGCTAAAGATGGAGTCTGTGAGAAGCAGGTCCACCAAGAACCTACCACGTCATCACTGAGAACATGTGGGACACATGGCTGGAGTTTGTTGGAGCAAGGAGAACAAATGCAAAAATTGTGGTTAAGTTGGTCACATTCCCAAGGCATATTGGACACACCAACCTTCCTCAGAAGACCAAGAAAAATACTTCAAAGTCTATAGGGCGGGTTTCCAAGTTAAGTGATCCAACTGATGACTCAAAATGTCAAGTCAGCTTAAGGAATTTAAACTCGGCGTTCTAGCAGTACAAGGAAGCCAACAATGAATTTGGATCTATCCAAAGTTAAATGGGAACACTATTTTTTTTTTTTAATAAATGTTTTTTATTCAGTTTTCATGTTTTATATTGAACAAATTACAAATTGTTAGAGAGAGAAAAAAAAACACGCAAAAATTAACATATATATTTACAGGTGAGCATCTTCGTAGTAATAACTGTGGCCTCCCCCTCTTTGCCGGCATACATATTTTACATTCCCCAACATGTTTATTGGCATTTATTTAGTTTGGTTTTGGGCCTTAGCTAGCCATCAAACCCCGTAACGAGCCCGTAGCCCCCCCCCCCCCCTCCCCGCCGGCTACCTTCCCCCGACTATTCTTCCTCTTGTACGTTGGCCACAAACAGGTCCCGGAACAATTGCATGAATGGCTCCCACGTTCTGTGGAAGCCGTCGTCCGACCCTCGGATGGCGAATTTGATTTTCTCCATTTGGAGAGAATCCGAGAGGGCGGACAGCCAGTCTGCAGCTCTGGGTGGTGCTGCTGACCGCCAGCCAAACAGGATTCTACGGCGGGCGATCAGGGAGGCAAAGGCAAGGGCGTCCGCCCTCCTCCCCAGGAATAGTAATGGGAACACTATTAAGATGGAAGTGGATATGGCACTGCAGTATCAATTATACCTGAATCAACACAGGTATTGAAGTATCTGACGTTGCAACTGTCATGATATGCAGACATGCACATAATGAGATACAGACAGGTAGCTAATGAACACAGAGAACAGGACATAACCAATCAGCAGGCAGAACACTTAGGGGTGGTTTCCCACGATAAAAGGCACGAGGCACTCACACTCCGCCTCTTTCCACTGGAGACATCTACATAGCGAGTCCGGTGTACATATCATGTAACACATACAGCACGTGGCTAAGAGCTAGTCTGGTTCAGTCAGACAGAGAGATCACAATTAGGTTAGCAGAGAGTCGAACTCACAGAGAACTGTGCTAACTGTGTGACAGGTTCAATAAATCAAATTGAACTAACTTCAAGGTCTGGAGTCTATTTCAGTTAGAGCTGCATCCAGTTGCAGCCCGTGTTATCTCAGTGTGCTTAACATGACATGGTACCAGTAGACTGCTATCCTTAGGTGGTTTACCTCAATCTGTTCCGTGACAACCAGAAAAGGCATCCTGGCCCCATGGAGAAGATCCAGGCTCCGCAACTGCTCCGGGCCTCCGGCAATCTCGGACTTTCAAGCAAAGGTTTCTGCTGTACATCGAAGCCTCAGATCTCGAGGGTGCGTCTGATACAAGAAAGATTGTGCTTCTCCTCTCAACTGCGGGGGATCAAGCCATCCAAATCTTTAACTCGTTTAACTTCATCGAAGGCCAGGACAAGACAAAGTTTCAGACCATCCTGGACAAGTTTGCTAGTCATTGTGAAGTGGACACCAAAGAAATCTTCGAGTGCTACATATTTAAACAACGCCTACAAGGTAAAGACGAATCTTTCAACTCCTTCCTAACTAATCTCTGTCTACTAGCGCTATCCTGCAACTTTGGTGATATTGCTGACTCCATGATCAGGGCCTAAATCGTTTTTGCTGTTCACTCTAATCCTCTGAGAGAGCAGCTTTTAAAAATCAAGCATATGACCCTGTCAGTCGCGATTGAAAAGTGTACAGTGCATGAGCATGCCAAAAATCGGTATTCCCAATACAAATCAGCTGAAACGGAAAAACTTGCCTCCCACGAGGCAGAGAGTGTGCAGGCCATCTCCCGGATCCAGCGCCTCAGCCTTGATGAAAACGACCAATTTGCGCGCTCTTCCCGGAGCCCCACGCATGCGCGATGTGAATGGGATAACGAAGCAGATAACGACCGCACTGTGCATGTGCGACGACGCTCAGAGCGTAACAATGTCATGACGTGCCCGAACTGTGACACCGCCCACTTAAAGAAACACTGCCCTGCAAGAAGCAGGGGCTGTTTAAATTGCAGGAAGCCTGGACACTATGCAGCCTTGTGCAGGTCTGCACCACCAGTCAAGGGCAACGTTCCCAACTCCAACGCAGGCGCGTTCGGAGTGTCCAGCAAGGTTTACAGGATTCTGATCTTGGAAGCATTACGGATCCAGAGGATGATTGCCTGGAGTCCCCCCTACCATGTGGGCATCATTACCACAGGTAAACATGCCTCACCGACATCATCACTGAGCCTGCCCATCCTCACTGTGGATTCTGCGGACGAATGGTGTGCGGTGATGCAAGTAAATCAATGCTCTATCCAGTTCAAGCTGGACACAGGTGCTTCTGCCAATCTCCTTTCACAGGCAGATTTCAACCGCATCAAGAAGCCACCCAAGCTCCTTCCAGCAGCCTGCCAGCTCCTAGACTATAACGGCAATGCCATCACAGCACTGGGATCCTGCCACCTGCTCGTCTTCAACAGGAACATTCACGCAAGGCTAAGGTTTGAAATCGTCAAGCCAGATAGGGCCTCCCTGCTCAGTGCACATGCATGCAAGCAGCTACACCTTGTGCAACGGGTCCACACAATGACCTCCCCCAATATGGATCTTCAAGCCGGCATTGACGACATCCTCACTCAGTATCTGGATGTGTTTGACGGGATGGGCACTCTGCCATATCGTTACAAGATCCTGATGCCACGCCTGTGGTCCCCGCTCCACGCCGGGTCCCGGCTCCACTGAAGGAGCGCCTGAAGGCGCAGTTGAAGGATCTTTAGGACCAGGGCATCATCTCCAAAGTTACAGAACCGACTGATTGGGTCAGCTCGATGGTCTGTGGAAAAAAGCCTTCAGGGGAGCTGCACATCTGTATTGATCCCAAGGATCTCAACCAGAATATAATGCGGGAACACTTCCCCATCCTGAAGCGGGAGGAACTAACAAGTGAGATGGTACACGCCCGGTTTTTCACAAAGTTAGATGCATCACATGGGTTCTGGCAAATCCAGCTGGATGAGTGCAGCATAGGGCTCTGCACCTTCAACACACTGTTTGGCAGGTACTGCTATAATCGTATGCCATTCGGCATTGTCTCGGCCTCGGAGATCTTCCATAGAATCATGGAGCAGATGGGTTCGTGTGTATGTGGATGATGTTATTATTTGGTCCACAACCCCCAAAGAGCCCATCTCTTGTCTCCAGCGGGTATTCCGCCGTGTCCATGCCAATGGCCTCAAGCTGAACAGGACAAAGTGTTGCTTTGGCATGTCGACACTGAAGTTCTTGGGTGACCAGATAGCTCAGCAGGGTGTGCGCCCGGACGCAGACAAGGTCAAGGCCATCAAAGCCATGAAGACCCCTGAAGACAAGAAGGCAGTGCTGCGCTTCCTAGGAATGGTGAACTTCTTGGGCAAGTTTACCCCAAACCTGGCCTCACACACCACGGCCCTCAGACACCTGGTGAAAAAGCCTACTGCCTTTGAGTGGCAGGCAGCTCATCAAGCAGAGTGTTTGGAGCTGAAAGCCAAGCTCACCACTGCACTTGTACTGGCATTTTTTGACCCTGACAGGGAAATGGAAATCTCGACAGGACAGCATTTGCGCGGTATTGCTCCAGCGTGATGACACCTCATCCTGGGCACCAGTTGCCTACGCATCACGGGCGATGACACCCACCAAGAAGCGGTATGCCCAAATTGAAAGGGAATGCCTGGGCCTTCTTACTGGAATTCTCAAGTTCCACGATTATGTCTACGGCCTGCAAAAGTAAAAGAAAGAGGAAATAAGGGCAGAGATAGGGATCAAACAGGAAGGACTCTTATAATTTCTTATGCATTCCAGAAATCCATCCTCCATAGCATTAGGGTAATTAGGGTTTACCCAACCTCCATGTAGATGGAATGCATGTATAACATGCTGCATGAATTGGGACTTAGAAAGATCCATGACATGATATTGTTGATCTCAATTGATGTCTGAAACGTAGTCAAATTTTGCTGTGATAGCGAGAACTTTGAATTTTTCTCACAAACAGGATCTGATCGCTTTTGATGTCAGTTGAATGTTTCTGAGCATGTTAGGATTAAGTGATGCTGAATGATAACAAGTGGTATCGCTGTTCTGTGATGTCATTTGATGTCATTTGATGACTAACAATGTCAGTAGATCATTACTTGGGATGTTAAATAATGACCAGTTTTGATCGGAAATGATGTCAAATGATGGCTAAATGATGTGCGAGTGCAGAGGATCACAAATGAGTGCACATGACTGCTAATGAATGATGTCAACGTTTTCTGGTAGTGTGGTCTCTCCACCAGTACTTGCATGTGGTATACAGTGAAGGGGTTACAAGAGATATCTCGAGGGATGGAAATTGATATCAGGATTTTGCCCCCTTTTATGTTGCTCTCTTAATTCAGGCAAACCCAAACCCCAGACAACGTGTTTGTTTTATGGGCACTGAAATTTGTCTGCCATCTTTATCTATATCGCGTGGTACATATTCATTATAGCAAGAAGACTATGAGGTTCCCTGTCAGTAATATCATTATTGTAGCCTTCGAAAGAACATGAACCTAAATTCGTTCCAAACTAAATAATATACATTTCTTTGAAAGTCATAAATAGATCACATTTGGCTTGGAGATTTGAGGATCTGCTCATTCTGATCATGTACTGCGGAATGGCAAACATTGGCAATGCTGGAATGGAATAAAATAGAAATGTATGATCAAATCCCTCTGTCCCCATTTAATTATGATCTTCCAAACAAATGCCAGGTTTGCTATAATTTCAGCCTTTCCAATATTTGCCATGGGCACCACAACTTTTACAAAAGAAACAAATCTTAAACTTTATACAAACCCATCTGGAATAGTTACTGCCAAAATCTGTCTGTAATATCCTGAGATATTAAGAGATCTATTCCCTTCAGAAAGTTGTTTTCTCAAAACCTTGAAAACAAATAGTCCATTAATTGTTTTTATTCTGCACACATCTTCTCCAATTAGCAGTGACCATTTCCAAGTATTTGGGCCTTTGCTTTGATCCATTATTGCACTTTGACATTGCAGTAACTTATAGCTGTAAGATACATTAAATTTTCAACTTCTGCTACATAGGGATAGAATTGGTTTCATTGCTGTAATTGGCAATTTAAAATCAAAATTCCATGACCTGAACGAACTAACTGCAATTTAAAGCGACAAAGTTTCCTGGTTTCAGTCACCATGAGGCAAAAACTCATAAAAACCTGGGAATCGTGAAAATAAAGATGGGGCCCCAGGGAACCCATAGCAGCATTGCAAAAGAGTAAGAGCAAATATCATTCCTCAGAGCACAGTATGGAGGTGGCAGATAAATGCAATGGAGTTTACTCTCCTATGTTCTTTAAAAAAAACTTTTGCAAAGTTGTTTCCAGTGTCTCAGCAAGATATTAATTCCCACAGGGATCACCACCCATTGAAGCGTAATCAACCAGGAAAAAAGGCAGACATTTCCACGAGGTTGATCTGCAAGCCTGATCTAAACACCTTGCAAGTTGCCGGTTTGGATGGGTTGCCATTTCAGGTGGCAAGAACTCATTTCAGTTATTTGCGGGTGCAGATGGCCTGGGATTGGGCGCGCCTTCATAACTTGAGCTTTACGAGTCTGGTTGGATGGGTAAAAGTGGATTTATTGAGGTGGGACAGACTTCCTCTGCCGCTGGCAGGTTGAGTGTAGGCAGTTGAGATGAACATTTTGCTGTGGCTTTTTTTCTTATTTCAGTGCCTGCCAGTCTTTTTGCCAATGTCGTTTTTTTAGGGGGTGGCCAGGTTGGTTTCGTCGTTTGTTTGCACAGGGAAGGTGGACAGGATGTGGAAGGCGGCACTTCAGAGGGGTCAGCAGTTGGAGGGATTGGGCCTTCCAAACTTGTGCCGAACTGGGCGGCGAACTTGGAGAAGGTGCGGGGCTGGAGTCGGGAGGTGGAGTCTTTATGGGTGAGGTTGGAGGTGGGTTCTTGTAGGGGTCAAGATTGCAGGCGCTGGCCACGGCACCATTTCCGTTTGCCCCAGGAAGTATTTGGGAAGACCTGTGGTGGTTGCCCCGTTGAAGATTTGGAGGTAATTTCAGCAGCACTTTAGGTTGGGAGTGGGGCTGATGCCAATCCAGGGGAGTCATGGATTTGAGTCGGGGAGGATGGATGCGAGATTTCGGGAATAGGAAGAGAGAGGGGTGAAGGAGATGCTGTCAGTAATGGAGGGTGGGGTCGTCTCGATGATTTATGGGAGCATTTTGGAGGAGGATAAGGCCAGGAGGAGGAGGGACTGTGCTGCAGAGCGTGAATGCCTCAACGTCATGTGCGAGGCTGGGGTTGATACAGTTGAAGAATGAGCTGACTGTTTGAGGAGGTAGAGAATACTTGCAAATGGTGTGGGAGGGACCCAGAGATAATCATGTGCACATGTCCTGGTCCTGCCCGAAGTTAGAGAAATTTTGGGGGTTGTTTGTCAGCACCATGTCGGCGATCCTGCTCATGGATTTGGAGCTGGGGGTCCCTTGGGGGCCATTTTCTGGGTGTCAGACCTGTCGCAGTTGCAGTCGGGAGCGGGGGCAGATGTTTTAGCTTTCACCTCATTGGCTGTTCACAGGTGGGTTCTGATGATGATGAAAAGGAGGGGGAAGAACAGAGACATTACTACTTCCTGGACAACTAAACGGGAGATAGAATGGTGGATCAAGAGCGAGGTGATTGTGGATTCAACACAAACCTTTTGCCCAACTCTCTACAGCTCATCTTCTGCATCACTCACAGGCACCATTTTAGTTACTTCCAACCTGGGGTAATAATGTAACATTAATGAGAATGTGGCATTTGATGGTTCAGAGAGTAAGAGGGCCGGGAACTGGGTGAAGATGCACTAGATTCCTGCAGAGGCAGAGGAGAAGTACTTTGTTCTGCAAAATGTGTGTTCAAAAACTTTTAAGCTTTAAGGAAAAGTATTTTGGACTTTGTGCACTGTAGCATGGTGGTTAGCATAAATGCTTCACAGCTCCAGGGTCCCAGGTTCGATTCCCGGCTGGGTCACTGTCTGTGCGGAGTCTGCACGTCCTCCCCGTGTGTGCGTGGGTTTCCTCCGGGTGCTCCGGTTTCCTCCCACAGTCCAAAGATGTGCAGGTTAGGTGGATTGGCCAGGCTAAATTGCCCTTAGTGTCCGCAAAAGTAAGGTTAATGGGGGTTGTTAGGTTACTGGTATAGGGTGGATACGTGGGCTTGAGTAGGGTGATCATTGCTCGGCACAACATCGAGGGCCGAAGGGCCTGTTCTGTGCTGTACTGTTCTAAATTCTAAATTTGCCTTATGTTAGCCATCACATGGTAATGACACAGAGATCAGTAAAAGACTGAAAAGTAATGAACCCAGCTTGCAGTCAAGAAACCAATTTATTACATTAATATTCTGTGCATATCATGGTTGTGTTTCACCTGACTGGGTAAGACATTGGGAACAAAGTGAATCCAAAACTCAAATTTTTTTTCTACAACCTTGTCAAATACAAAAATACTTTTACATGTTTAGCCACAACATAAAACAAAGTTTGTAACTATCACATGTATACACCAGACTTCTTTATGCAAGGGGATCACGGTGGTACAGTGGTTAGCACTGCCCCCTCACAGCGCCTGGGATTAGGTTCAATTCCAACCTTTGTCTGTGTGGTGTTCGTATGTTCGCCCCGTGCCTGCGTGGAATTCCTCCGGGTGCTCCGGTTTCTTCCCACAGTCCAAAGATGCACAGGTTAGGTGGAACAGCTCTGCTAAATTGCCCTTGGTGTCCAAAGATGTGTAGGTTATGGGGATAGGACGGGGGATAGTGTCTGGGTAGGGTGCTCTTTCTGTACAGACTCGATGGGCCAAATGGCACTGTAGGGTTTCTATGGAGCTGTAACATACGTGCAGGAAATGCTTCCAGTGATTGAAACAAAATGCACGGTACTTATCTCTAACACAGCATTAATCCTTCTCCTGAGACATGTTATGGAATCTTAAGAGTGGCTAAAAGCAATTTGCAATGGGAAATATGCTCAATCATATTGGCTCATCAAAGTGAGAAGGTACAAACATGCTTGAAAATAGATCTTTAAGAATTATGCCTGAAGCAATAAACAAAGCAAGAAGATTGCACCATTGAAATAGTTCGATAGAAACATCAACACTGACCGAGATAAACCGATGTTACGTTGTCCTGGGTAGAATTCTATCAAGAATTTCACTCATGTGGAACAACTATTTCTGAAACAGCATTAAGTGCAAGTGATCGACTTCAGACCATTGACGAGTTTGATATACAGCTGTCCATAAAATAACTTGAAAAGGCGTTCATCTCCTTCGCATCAGGAATGACAACTGGAAAAGGTACAACTGAGGAATTGAAATGAGGAAGCCAGGTTGTGCTTAAACACCTCTGCAACAACTTGATTTCTTGCTGGAGGATGGCATTCAATTGTAGAAGGACAAAGAAAATCGTACTGACAACTGGAGGGCAATTTCTCAGACATTCGCAGGGGTCAGGGTAGAAAATACTTGCTCACGGAGGCATGATCCTTGGCCAAAAGCAAAGGAAGGAGATGTCAGGTGTGGAGAAAACTGCTTTATTTGGCCTATGGAATTTCTTACAACAACACCTGATCTGGTCAACTGAAGGAGTCTTTATTGATTGCTGGAGAGATTTGGTGGTTCTCTCACCACACACTTCCCTGCCCCGCCCCCTCCCCCACTCCCATTGCTTCTCAATTTGATTTGCTCCTTCCATAAAGGTACACACACTACCGTCTTATAATCATACGAGCAGAATTAGGGCTATCGGCCCATCAAGCCCTGCCATTCAATCATGGCTATGATTCTCATCTCCCTTTCTCCTGCCTTCTCCCCATAACCCCTGATCCTCTTATTAATCAAGAACCTATCTATCTCTGTCTTAAAGACACTCAGTGACTTGGCCTCCACAGCCTTCTGCGGCAATTAATTCCAAAGATTCACCACCCTCTAGCAGAAGAAATTCCTCCTCATCTCTGTTTTAAAGGATTGTTCCTTCAGTGCTAGAAACATCCTCTCCATGTTCACTCTATCCATGCCTCGCAGTATTCTGTAAGTTCAATGTGATCCCCGCTCACCCTTCTAAACTCCATCGAGTACAGACGCAGAACCCTCAACCGCTCCTCATATGACAAGTCCTTCATTCTGGGGATCATACTTGTGAACCTCCTCTGGACTCTCTCCAAGGCCAGCACACACTTCCTTAGATACGGGGCCAAAACTGCTCACAATATTCCAAATGGGGTTTGACCAGAGCCTTATACAGCTTTAGCAGTACATCCCTGCTCTTGTATTCTAGCCCTCTTGACATGAATGCTAACATTGCATTTGCCTTCCTAACTGCCGACTGAACCTGCACGCTTACCTTAAGAAAATCGTGAACAAGGTCTTCCAAGTCCCTTTGTGCTTCTGCTTTCTGAAGCCTTTTCCCATCGTCCTACAAAAGTGTACAACCTCACACTTTTCTACATTGTATTCCTCCTGCCACTACTTTGCCCACTCTCCTAACCTGTCCAAATCCCTCTGCAGCCTCTTTGCTGCCTCAACACAAAATGCCCCTCTACATAATCTTTATATGATCTACAAATTTAGCAACAGTGTCCTCAGTTCCTTCCTCTAGATTGACCCCTTCGGAACATCATTAGTCACCGGCTGCCATCCTGAAAAGGACCCCTTAACCCCTACTCTCTGCCTTCTGGCAGTCAGCCAATCCTCTCTCCGTGCCAGTATCTTACTCTTCACACCATGAGCTCTTAACTTATTTAACAGTCTCCTGCATGGCAACTTGTCAAAGGCCTTCTGGAAATCCAAACAGATCACGTCCACTACTTCTCCTTTGTCTAACTTCCTCGTTACCTCCTCAAACAATTCTAACAGATTTGTCAGGCATGACCTCCCTTGATGAATCTGTGCTGACTCAGTCCTATTTTACCATACACTCCCAAGTTATCCGCAATCTCGTCCCTTAAAAAAACTCGTACCAACAACCAAAGTCAAGCTAACTGGTATGATAATCAACACTCCAGTTTTGAAGTCAGTGGTAGAGTTGGACAGGATACACTTTGGCTACAATGTTCTTTGGTATATTCACCACTCTGCTGCTTTGCTATATTTTCTTACCAACTACCTAGTTCATTGTGAGTTGGTAACCACTTTACTATTGTTCAGCGTGCACGTTTACGTCTTTTAAAAGCATTTCTATAGCTGGTGATGAATTTTGGAAAACCATGCACCAGATTTTCCTGGAAATCAGCAAAGCTGACAGCGACAGGGGAAAGCTCTGACTGCAATATCAGAGGGCCTACAACTTATTACTGGCCAAGCCACCTGATTCACTTGCCATGCCATCAATTTAGGCACTTGAGGATCGGGGTACCATTTCAGGGGCAGTTCGCAGGGCAGTGTTAGAGAGCAGTGCCTGGGTGTGATCCTCCCCCCTCCCCCCCCCCCAAAGTGATGGACCCACCTGAGATCATCGCGGGGAGGTCTGCTTGTCAGGTACACACCGGAGATCAGTCGGGTTTCACGCCGTTCTGCCGTGACGCTGCTGTGAGTGGATTTTCTGACAGACAGGAGGGTGCTTGATTAAGGCATCGGTGCTTGATTAAGATATGTCAATGAATGCAAATTATGTTCCTGACATTCAAGATTGGGAAACTGGCCTGGTCACTTACAAGGATGAGGAGACAATTCCATCGCATGGTTACATCATTGAATTATTATAGAATTCCCACAGTGTAGAAGGGGGCCATTTGGCCCATTGAGTATGCACTGATGCGTCGAAAGATGCGCCCACTCACCCCGCCCTATTCCCATAACTCCATACCTAACATACCCATCCCTGGACATTAAGGGGCAATTTATCATGGCCAACCTAACGCGCACATTTTTGGACTGTGGGAGGAAACTGGAGCACCCAGAGGAAACCCACGCAGACACGGGGAGAACATAGAAACTACACACAGACAGCGACTGGAACTGACCGTGGCACTGTGAGGTACAGTGCTAACCACTGTTTTACCTCACCGTAAAATGTGATGTAGTTGTTCGACCAGGAGGGAAGAATTCTGTTCTATCTCTCTTAAAGAAGGCAGTGATCATGGTGTAAGGCATGCTGAGTGCACCAGAGGTTTCAATAACTAATGATACATTAGCGCTGTACAAAGGTTCAGTTACGTGGGATCCACTGTATTTGGTAATTTGTCCTCCGACATTAAGCTTAAGTTGTCGAATTGAAAAGGCAGCAGCCTCTTATTTACTCGCATGCTAGTTTTGACAGGCCAGCAGCCATTTCTCACACAGAGCAGCTAAAAGGTGGTCAGGCTGGATGGTAAAGAGCTCAGACAGTTAAATAAAATTGTGATCTCATGCTGCCGCTGCACAGAAGCAAAATTAACTTCCTATCAGAAACCCACCAGGAGTTAAAATCCAACCCCATCTTTTTTTATTTGTAACAAGCAAATGGGCTATAATAATAATGGAGCTGAGTGAATTCAGGGACCTCTGCGTACAACAGCTTTCAAGATTGAAGCCCAATAAGCCATTAATAAAGTTGGTCAGATTTGAGTTCCTTCACGATCTTATCAAGACCAGAGCATTTTGAGTGGGTTAGTTGCTGGCGCAAATCCAATTTTGTAGAAATATGGTTCAAAATTGCATTTCTGCAATATTAGCAAGACCAAAAAAAGAATGCAACTAAAAAAAATTAGTGCACAAAGATGAATTTTATCCTCATTATACATTAAAGCAATCCCTGAGGAGATAATCCTGCACTGAAATAATGTTGCTCATGTTTAGTTCACACAATAAATTTGGGATATGAATGATACTTCTGCTCCTTCATGGATTGATCCACAGTGTCTCTAACAGAACCGCATTGATTTTTTACAACAAAATTAAATATTCAATGCTATTGGTATTATGCTAAGTACATCAGTATGCTGATCACCAGGAGAGTAAATGTCAACCCACTATTTATTCAGCAAAGCTGTATGAATAAAGCAGCATGCTTGCATATCAAATGGTGGATGTGTACCGTCATCTGACATCTCATGCCTGCCCGATTCAATTCGCTGTCCATCCTCTGGCCTCTACACAGCAATGAAACATTCAGAATGTGTGTCAAATAATACAGCTTGGCCGAGGGTGAGGATTAATGGCAGAGGTTGAACATATGGCCTGTAGGTCTGGGACGACAAGGCTTTCTTGCAAGGAGTCAAGAAACACTCCCCACCATAATGTCTGATCTGTATAGATGGTGCTTATTTCTAGTCAAAGAATGATCATTTTGAAGAATGCCAGAATTCATTATCCTCAGACAAGATTTTAGAAGTCTTTGTTCGATTAATTCGGCCATTTTATTGATATCATGCCAACATGCCTGCAAAAGTGCTTGACTGTGTTTATGTCTCCAGTGTTTAATAATGACTTCCATTAGAGGGCTAAGTGAATTGAATTTCCACCCATTTTAATATATTTCTTGTATGAATAAGAGGATTTGCATCCCTTCAATTAAAGATATTAAAAATTGAGCAAAACATAAATTTCTTAAGCTACAAACTTGGCCTTAAATTCGACTCAAATGTGAATTATTGCTAAACTCAAAATGGGTGTAAATAAGTACGTGTTTCATAAGACAGAAAAGCAAGGTTTATATTTCATACTTTTGTTTAATAAAGCATTTGTTACAGTTGCCTTCAGGGAATCATTACATAATTATCGAATCAAGAATTGAAATATCGTCAAGACAGGTTGGTGGTGTGGAGTCTTTACTGATCCAGAACGCTCCCAATCGGACTGAACTAATCATCCCTAAAGGCTGATTGGTAAAGGAAGCCTCTGGTATCTGGTGATCTTAAAACTGGGAACCAACTGAGCTTTAAATTCAGACACCATCATTTTTATACTTTGTAATTGTAAATAATTCAACAAGTACATCCGGAACTAGCGGAACTGGATCCGATAATTGGGAGAGAGCGATTTTGACCCAACCGACAATCTGATCGGAAAATAGACTTTGGCTTTTAATGCGCAGGAAGTGATAACTTCATAATGGCAGTGAAACAAATTGTAAAGCCTTCATATGTTTATACATCCTGTTTATTTAATGTGCTTTTGCAGGATATAAATAATGACAAAATTACAAAATCTGTAACTGGAAGCCCAAGCATATGTACAATTATTAGTTGCAGCGAGGCCACTATTTTATCCCCATACATTTTCATTTTGGTACCATGTTTACAGTGGGTTTTATTTTTAAACTGTCAAATTACTACATACATGTATCAACAGTGAATAGGCAAAAATATGTACAAGGAAACCGCATTGTTCAAGTACTGTAATACCGTATTAAAAGATTAACACTGAATTGAACTAAAATTCAGTCCAACCATACAATATACATTTGATTATCAATTACAACCCAAGCTCTAATTAGTCATCCCTTAACTTATATTTGGGTGACCTTTATCAGTAAGCCCAGCTTAGTTTCTATATCATATAAAAATAATGTAACATTGAAACAACTTAAGACCATTATTACACAAGTTCAATAAGGATTCTAAAATAAACATTAAATTGATTCACAATGTTTTTTTTTCCAAAGAGATGATGCCATTAGTTATCATCGTTTTTTTTTTTTACAATGCTGCCTGTTCACACCAAAGTTAAATTCGAGCTCAACATGGTTTCAATAGGCAATGCAACATCGCCGGATTATATGCTGCCGCATCTTCAATTTTTTTTTTTGCAAACAAATGAGAAACATGATGATTCTCATATTCAATAAACTTTGACCGCTCCAGGTAGTAAATCAGTTGATTGTGGTTTCACAGGTTTAGTTCAAAAAACGTCGTGTGCTGTATTGTTTGAAAGAAATCAGTCACAGATCTTAGTCTTTGCCTCATGCGGGATGATGCATCACACTGCCGAGCAAGTCACTATTCGTGAAATTTTGTGTTTTGTACTATAGAACAAAAATATATTCATTGTGCCATGTTTCATTTAAATCTGACAATCACACGTGCAGACAATATATTTTCTGAAATAGCTATTTCTTTTTCCTCATCAGAAAGGCAACCTCTTTTGCATCCATTACTGTTACTTTGGAAAGCGAGCATATCCAGCACATTATATGAATATGCAGCGCGCCTCTATCTGCAATGCAACGCTGTTCGCTTGCAGACTTCAACACTTTCTGTATTGCACAAGGGACCTCACTGCGATGAGCTACATTGGAATGATGGATTTTTTTCAACCAGTCACAGAGAAAATTATTTTTAAAAACTAGGAATTTATTTCTTTTCAGCCATTGGAGAAGCTGTTTTAAAATTAGATCTTTAATCTGAACACTGTTTAGAAACTTGACTGAAAATTGGCTTCAAGTGTAAAACTCCTGATTTTTTTTCTATTCCAAAACATTCACATTTTAGGAGCAGGCTGTCGTAAAAATCATTACTGCTTACGTGAAAAGTAATAAATAAAAATATTCTCAGTTGTAGTACCACGTTGCTAAAGCAAAAAAAAACTATAAAATTATTCTCAGTGCAGATCAGTGTTTAAAACAAGGGCGAGAGCCTCTGAAGGAATTGGTCTGAGCAAATGTAGATAGGCTGTGAAATTTCCAATAAAACAATAGTGAAATTCACAACAATTGCCTAAAGCAGTTAGCAAACCACTAAAACAGTGCAGTCATTTCAAAACAAAAGCAGTTATTGAAAGTTATTAGCTTAGCCATTTTTAACAATATCCCAAGGCTGCAATGCATACATCGCAGCTGTTTTTTTTTGTGAAAAAGTGTTAGTCCAGAAGGGATTTTTAAAAAATGCTTAGACTTGTTATCAGCTTTTAGCAGCATTCAATTAATCAGATGGGCAGAAGAGACCTTCAGAGTTAAGAGTCCACTGATTTCTTCTAAATCCGCGATGACCCGAAAAGGTTTTGAAGAGTAAAGTTATATCAAGACTGAGAGCAAAATCTTGAAACTGCATCAGCTACAGTCCTTCTGGTGGACTGGTTTTAAAATAAGTCTAAAGACAGTTGTCGTGTGTCAGTGTCATTCCTGTTGCTACAGTGAGAGGAATGGCAAGGAAAAAGAGCAGCTTCATGCAGTGATGACAGTAACTGTGTAAAGGTCACTCAGTGAGTGCAGTTTTCCTCTCCACTGGGTCAGAGGTCACCAGAGGAGACAAAATGTGCTGCCTGAAGTGATTGTTCAAAAGAGTGCGAAGGCACAGACAAGAGGAGAATGAGACATAGCGTTTAGAATATTGTGGTCTCATACTTAGTGCTCATCGCCCTTTTTGATTCTTGCACAGGCTCCACAATCCAAGGTACATTAGGATGAGTCTTTTGTTCCAGAAGAGGTTGGTCAATCTGCAGGAAACGAGGACAAAAAAACAACTGCATGAGCAAATGGGGGATTTCATTTATTGGACGAAAAAAAATGACCAATAAAAATTAATAAACACACTTGAGGCTTTACTGCCTCCACAAACCATCATGTTCAAATTTTCTTTGACATGAAGTTAGGCTACATTACATTTCAATTCTACTGAAAGAACCAGTAGTTGCACTTTAATGACAGCAAAGTACAGCAGCCCCACCACATGACTTCTTCAGCCATACGAATGTTAAACCTGGCTTCCGTACGTACTGAACATCTCAGGTGTAGCGGATGCCGGGATGGTGGGTGGGGGAGGATGGGTGGGGCATTCCAACAATTGCAGCCTGTATACACACATCTACATCAAAATTCAGTCATCTGAAATAAAGCTTGTTAGCTAATTAGCTTTGTGTCCACTATAAACAATTCAAATAAAGATTAAATCTAAGGTATAATCGCACCCTATTGGGAGAATATCTAATAGGTTTTGTACGGAGATGCTCTTTTAAAGCAATTGAATTCAAAGCTAAAATATTTACTGCAATGGGAATAACTATGAATGTTTTTTCACAGTAACACTTTACAATTTGAGGGATGTAGCAGTTGATCAGCATTCTAAATATTACCGAAGTGCTTTGATTGCTAAAATGGTGATAACATGAGTTTACTCAAATTATGTTTTATGACTATTTTAATGTCTTGCATAACTGTCAGGTCTCTTTCAATTTATGGTTGAAGCTTCGCTAGCTAGGTAAGTAACTTTACTGCCTTGTAAAGGTTTGAAATGACAGTTCAAATTAATGCATTGAACGTTTAGTACTAAACAGGGAGCAACAAAAATAGCCCTCAATAGCCTTTAGGTAATGTGGACTTTTCACCCATGGGAACTTGTCCAAATAAAGCAGATGACTTTTTTTTGGTGATTCTTCAAATGATCATAGAACAAACATTAACCCTGGAAGATACCTTTAACAAGTGTAAAATAAATAGCAAAGTCTACTGGTCACAGAGCGCACAGCAGGTGCACCAACACACTGTGCCATGGAGTGGTAAATTGCAGGCTTGGGTCTGCAGGGGAGGGGGGTGGTGCAACAGGGAAGAAATAGAGGCTGTTTCACCCCAAGGCCACTTTCACACACCACCTAATGCCCCATTGCAGAGAGGCATCAGATTGCCCTGGCTGTAGGTCACCTGCCCATCCACTCAGGTGGGTGAAGGGAAAATATATTTCAGACGGGGGACAAAATAAATAGGGAGAGACCTGGTCATGTTCCGCCCCACCACCAGCAAGCCCCCCTCCCCTCCCCAACCCCACTGCTGCACGATGCTTGGAAGTTTAGAAACGTGAATTGTTTTGTGCTCATTTTAAATTACACTATTTAGACGATTACAGCATAGGCCAGCTGCAAAAGACACGTACCTAGTGTTTTACAGAAACTGGTCTTTGATGAAATCATGTAAAAAAAGACCATTCGGTGTTGGTATCCGGCTTATTACCATTCTGCATCTCCTAGAGACGGTGCGATTAAAACTGTTAAAGGGGAAATCTCACCACAGCACAATTCATTGTTATTGTGCGCAAACAATACATCATTAAAAACACTAATAAACTATAGTGCAACTTGTACGTTAAGGCATTTTATCCATAACCCAAGTAAAACAGAAATATATTAAAGCACCTTCCATGAAGTCTGTCCAAAGTTACAGTAAATATAGCAACCAACAAAACTCTTGAGGAGTCGGTAAGCTGCTCCACTGTATTTCTTTCAACTATTTACTTAACATATTGTATGATATAACCCATCATCTGACTCACAACTTTGTGGAGGTCTTTTTTTAAAAGATGTGAAAACCTGGAAGGTGCAACTTAAATGTTACTGCTAGGTGGGCTAAAAGGTTACGTTTACACTGGTGTGACCAGACACACAGGATTCTGAAATAATATACATCAATTGAATGAGAAATCAAATGTATATTTTATGTACTAAATGTTCTGTTTATAAAGCAAGCCTATTTGCAACACAATCTGTGGTGCCCAGTTACTGGAAACATATGCTCAAGCCACTATTTTATAATAACCAGCAGAACAGCAAGTGGCAGACTTAACAAGGTTAATACTGATGGCACATTTGCTGTGCTAGCTACATGGAGTTGCTTATTGTATTGTAAGAAAACATTTATTTTTATCTCAAGTGGCAAGAACTCAGGTCTGTTTGAAAATGCCCAGTTAAATTACTAATTTGCATTGCACTGTTAGTGAGCATCCTATAAGGCCCCCATGCCACAAAAGGAATATCCAATCCCAATGCATTCAGTTTAAAAGATCATTAAACAAAAACAAGATTAAAAAGCTGCACATAGTCAGAAAATGTGCATATCCGAATGGACTACATTTTGGTAATAATGTTATCAAGAAATTAAATGCCACCTAAACAATACAGCAGCTCAAAATTCCACAAGAAACCAGGTTGGAATTGGGTGGTCTATACAGAACTCTACTCAACTATAATTTCTGGTGTGTCAAACAGCACATTTTCTTCCTCAAAGTAGGTGCTGTCTCATTACTGATTATTGATGTTAATGCCATTGGCTTCAGACCACCAGATAGTTCATTTTGGATTCTATATAATGTGAGAATGCTGGGTGTTCTGAAGGTAACCAAGATGCTACGGAAGTAATATTGCAACAAGCCATAGTTTCACATGCTTCCACACTGCACTCTGTTCAGCAAATTAGCTTTTTAAAATATGTGTATATATAGAAAGGTCAGTTTGAAATATTAACAATGAATTCAAGGTTTATAGGTGTTAAGATTGAACAATGAACACAGCGTTGTCTAGGCTAAAATTCGACGTGCACCCTCGAGAGCTTCAGCTGTCATATCTGTTTTCCGTTCTTTATAAAGGTCGTGGGCAAACAGAATATTGAAGTTCTGCTGTCATTATGGAGATGCTGGAATAATGCTTAGTTCATGAATAATTAAATGCGCATCAGAGCACCTATGAAGTAAGGTAGCTTTTAATTTGGGCTCATATCTCGCTAGTATTTATAACAGTACATGAATTTAAACTAAGCTTGCTTGGAGCAGCAGCAGAAGTATACATGTTGAACTGTGCCAAAATTCCAGAAGGAAAAATGGGCACCAGCAGCTGCACAAGTATGAAGTATATTAATTCATGTAGTTACCTTATCCAGATCATTAAAAATAATAAAATGCATTGATCTCTTTTGTTTCTGACATATCTAGCTTCTGTTTAAATTAACCAAGTACAGAGTTCTCAATAAAAATTTAGTGGTGAATTTGAGTTTAAATTAAAACTGGCAGTTTGTTTACTGAAAGGAAAACACCTGCAGTTGGGAATAGAGGGTCATATTGTTAATTGGTCTGTTCTCCTCGCTAAATTTGAGTCCAATAAAACCTTGTGGGTTTTGGCTGCTCCAGTAATAGGAGTTGCTGCCTTTCAATCCAATTCATGTGAAACCAATCACAAAATATTTTGCCAAATGTGCTGTATTGAGGTATCATGCATCCTGAATTTTAGCCTTGCACAATTAATAGCAGATGATGCAGAGGAAAAACTCAAGGGGGGGCAGACAAGGCAATGCAGACAAAGGAAAAAACAAGACCTGAAACTTGTGCGGCAGAGAATGATGAAACTTGGAAGGAAGAGGAGGAGGAGGGTGGGGTGGCCTGTGAGGGGTGTAAATGTGATCTAAGGACCATCTGTTATTTGGCTGTTTCACCTGAAAAGAAAGTGCAAACAACAACATAGCTGTATATATGCGTCATGAAAAATGCAGAGGCATTTCTAAGCAAAGGAGACACTTTCAAGTGCTGTTGTTAAAAGTATGAAAAAATAGTACCCTTCCCTAAGGTTCTTCCTCATCTTCATCTCTCCGTTCCATGCCAAACACTGTTCTCTGGTCCAATGGGACACAGGTGACTAGCTTAGGCCCGGGCCCAGTGCCAGCCTATAATTAGCTGGAAAGGGGGAAAAGTGTAAGGTAGCAGCCAATGATGACTGTGCACCCCCTCACGTCACAATACAGTTTAATTTCTGTTCAATGGCTCCCTGAAGTGTACTGAAATTGAAACCTGCACAAGTGCAAGTGTGAGGCAAGCGCTCCACCATATTGCTTTTAAGGCACCAAGACACTGAGTCTTCATATTACTTGATTTGGAGTCAAATACTTTAACCACAGTCAAACCCACTTATGTTCCCCCTAGAAAGAACTAATAAGATTGTTCCATTAAAGTTGCATTTTCACATTTGATTTGGCTAATATGGTATAAATTTAGGTCTCCAGGAAATAAGAATGCATATTTTTATTAAAGAAAATTAATGCAGGCAGATGTTTATTACTTTAAAAGATGCTAATTTACACAAGAAGCAGAACATTAATTTATATTTAGTTCAAGAAAAAAAAAATGTTAAAACCAAATTAAACTGCTGCATAAAGCCACTTCATTTTAATTGCTTTGGATGTTTTATTTTAGGTTGCTGTTCCTCTACAAACAGGCATTGCTCAGAAAAACACATCAGCTTACTGCACAAATGCTATGGTGTGGAGATGCCGGCGTTGGACTGGGGTGAGCGCAGTAAGAAGTCTTACAACACCAGGTTAAAGTCCAACAGGTTTGTTTCAAACACAAGCTTTCGGAGCACTGCTCCTTCCTCACCTGTTGGACTTTAACCTGGTGTTGTAAGACTTTTTACTGCACAAATGCTGGCATCCTTTCCATTGGAGTTTGTTGAGACATGCCAGCCCTGCAAGGTAGTCACCACCTTAATGTCCCCATCGTCATTGTAAAGTTCCCCATCAGTGCCGGGAGGTATCTAGTTAGTGTCGGAAGGTGCTACTTCAAAGTCAAATTGCAAAATATGCTGACTTGCAACAGGACAACTTGCTTTCCTTCCCCTGCTTTTAGGAGGTAAATATTCTACTAGAGGTTCCCCACCCTTGTTTACTGCAACTTTATTAGGAGCAGCTTGGTCTGAACCACTATCTCATATTCAGTTATGGAGCAGGTTTCAAAGTGCTCATTACATTTAGCAACACAATTTTATCCCAGCACCACTGCACAAATATTTTGCCGCCTGACAATTAGTTATCATATCCTACGCCATATTTTTTTGGCAATTTTTGATCTCACCCACACCCTCCAGATGCTTTGAGAATAAGCATATTGTAAATATATGAAAATAAATGACACGCAATGTGAATAGCAAATCATCTTCTAATAGAGCAGTAACTTTGGATTACAAGACTGATGCTATGCTGTCACTAGTGATACAGACATTGGGCGCGATTCTCCACAAATGCGGAGAATCGTAAAGGCTGCCGTGGGACAGGCCGTGACCCACGGCAGCCTTCACGGCCACTTCCGGGGCCGATTCTCCCCCCCAGGCGGGGCTAGGAGCGCGGTCCCGTGCGTCACGGCCTTGACGACGGTCGTCAAGGCCGCATGCCAAGCGTCACGGCACATGATGAGGCCGATGACGTCAGCCGCGCTTGCGCAGGTTGGACAACGCCAACCCGCGCATGCGCAGTTGGCGTCTTTCTCCTCAGCCGCCCGGCAAGACGTGGCGGCTTGATCTTGCCGGGCGGCGGAGAGGAAAGAGTGCGTCTGTTTTGGACGCTGGCCCGACGATCGGTGGGCAGCGATCGGCGGGCCTGTCCCCTCCCGAGCACAGTCGTGGTGCTCCCGTGCCAATTGGGCCTCTAGGTGCCCCAAACGGGCATCTGCCGCCCGTTTCACGACGGCAGCGAGCAGGTGTGTTTGCTGCCGTGGTGAAATGGGCGTGAAGGGCCGGACGCTCGGCCCATCAGCCTCGGAGAATCGCCGCTCGCCGTAAAAAGCTGCGAGCGGCGATTCGTGGCGTGGGTCGGTCGTGGGGGGGGGGGGGGGGGGGAGAGAATAGCAGGAGGGTGTGAAAAATATCGGGAGGCCCTCCTGCTATTCTCCCACCCGGCGTGGGGGGCGGAGAATCGCGCCCACTATGTTTAATGTCTCCTATTCAGACTTTCAAACTCACAATTTAGGTTCACAACTCTCCAGGGTTTCTGTTATCTATCTGAAATGTGTACACAGGTAGAATAATGGTACCCAACTCTCCTACTAATCTCTCTTATATTTCATAGAATTTACAGTGCAGGAGGAGGCCATTCGGCCCATCGAGTCTGCACCGGCTCTTGGAAAGAGCACCCTAACCAAGGTAAACACCTCCACCCTATCCCCATAACCCAGTAACCCCACCTAACACTAAGGGCAATTTTGGACACTAAGGCCAATTTAGCATGGCCAATCCACCTAACCAGCACATCTTTGGACTGTGGGAGGAAACCAGAGCACCCGAAGGAAACCCACGTACACACGGGGAGGACGTGCAGACTCCGCACAGGCAGTGACCCAAGCCGGAATCGAACCTGGGACCCTGGAGCTGTGAAGCAATTGTGCTATCCACAATGCTACCGTGCTGCCCACTAGTCTTTCTCAGTCTGTCAAATAGAGCCAGGGAAACAATTTTGTGATATCCCTTCTGTAATACTGATGATACGCACTCTCTGTAGCAAATTCCCAGAAGGGGAAGATAGACAGCCCAACACTTATCCTGTCTTCCCCACACACTGGGATAATGTGATTATTAGGATCTGACTGGAAGATAACAGGATGAAAACAAAAACAGAAAAAAGTAAATCTCATTACAATTATTT
The DNA here is from genome assembly GCF_902713615.1 of Scyliorhinus canicula. Lineage (NCBI taxonomy): Eukaryota > Metazoa > Chordata > Chondrichthyes > Carcharhiniformes > Scyliorhinidae > Scyliorhinus > Scyliorhinus canicula. The sequence goes on from NC_052156.1 coordinate 124,615,845, forward strand.
ATTTCATGCCTTTCCCCAACATCCCTCATTCTGCATCTCAACATGCATTACTCTAATTCATTTGGCAAACTGAAAATCATTGCTGAGTTAAAAGCAATGTCAGATTCCATTTTTTTTAAATAGCAGGCATAACAGCTTTAATGCTCTCCAGGGAAGTTCAATTTGGCACTCAAATCACTTTCCACGCATTGGAAACCAATATGCTGCCTGTGCACAGAAAGTTCAAGGGGCACATGTATCTCTTCATCCAGCCTAGAATAATGTCCCAAGATATTGGTGCATGGAAGCCTTCACCAATATCAACCTACTAATACTAATCTTCCCTTATCAATACTAATCTTCCCTCATCAATACTAATCTTCGCTCATCAATACTAATAATAATAATTGTAATTATTGTCAAAAGTAGGCTTATATTAACACTGCAATGAAGTCACTGTGAAGATTCCTGAGTCGCCATGCTCCGGCGCCTGTTGGGATACACAGAGGGAGAATTCGGAATGTCCAATTCACCTAACCGAACATCTTTCGGGACTTGTGGGAGGAAACTGGTGCACCCAGAGGAAACCCACGAGACACAGGGAGAACATGCAGACTCTGCACAGACAGTGACCCAAGCGGGAATTGAACCCGGGACCCTGCCGCTGTGAAGCAACAGTGCTAACTGCTACGCTATCATGCAGCCTCTGCTAATCTTCTTCCACTATTACTGGTCTTTCTTCGCTAATACTAGTCTTCCATCGCTAATACTAATCTTGCTTGTCTATCATTAATCTTGGGCTGGATTCTCCCCTACCCGGCGGGGCGGGGGGTCCCGGCGTAGCGGAGTGGCGCCAACCACTCCGGCGTCGGTCCTCCCCAAAGGAGAATTCTCTGCACCTTTAGGGGCCGAGCCCTCTCATTGAAGGGCTAGGCCCATGCCGGAGTGGTTGGCACCACGCTGACTGGCGCCAAAATCGGCACCAACGGTCTTTGACGCCCGCCGCCGGGGCTGGCCGAAAGGCCTTCGCCGGTTCCCACATGCACCAGTGCGTCAGCTGCCGCTGACATCATCACCGGCGCATGTGCGCTGGGGGATTCACTTCCGCCTCCGCCATAGTGGAGGCCGTGGCGGCGGCAGAAGAAAAAGAGTGCCCCCACGGCACTGGCCCGCCTGCCGATCGGTGGGCCCCGATCTCGGGCCTGGCCACCGTGGGGACACCCCCCAGGGTCCGATCGCCCCGCGCCCCCCCCAGGACCCCGGGGGCCCGCTCGCGCCGCCGAGCCCGCCGCCACCAGAGGTGGTTCAAACCACGGCGGCGGGATTGGCCTCTCAGCCGCGGGACTTCAGCCCATCGTGGGCCGGAGAATCGCCGCAGGGGGCACGCCGATCGGCGGGGCGTGATTCCCACCCCCGCCAATTCCCGGGTGGTGGAGAATTTCTGCCACGGCGGGGGCGGGACTTTCGCCGGCCCCGGGCGATTCTCCGACCCTGCGGGGGGTTGGAGAATTTCGTCCCTTATTTCACTAATGCTAATCTTCCTTCATCAAGACTAATCTTCTTTTGCCAATGCTAATCTTTCTTCATCAAGACTAATCTTCTTTTGCCAATGCTAATCTTTCTTCATCAATACTAGTTTTCCTTCATAAATACTAGTCTTCCGCCACTAATGTCAGTCTTCCTTCACTAATACTAGCCTTTCTGGACTATTACTAATCTTACTTCACAAATGCTAATCTTTCCTCATTAACATTAGTCTTCCTTCATCAATAATAGTCTTCCTTCACTAATACTAATCTTTCTTCACTGATACTAATCCTCCTTCACTAATGCTAATCTTCCTACAGCAGTACTAATCTTCCATCCCTGATACTAATCTTCCTTTGCCAATATTAATCTTGTGTCAACAACACTAGTGTTTCTGCATCAATGCTTGTCTTCCTTCACTAATACTCATCTTTTTGTAAGAAGCCTCCTGTTAATCCCTGTCTGTCCCTTGCTTTTTCCTTTTAATTTCTGTTATTCTGATATTTCAATTTTTGTGCCTAGACAAATAATGGGACCTATGCCTTTAAGATGGACTTCACCTTTATTTTATGAAAAACAGGGCACTCCAGCATGATGTGCTGTTTGGTCTGACTTGAGTGATGTCACCTCTTGATGGACTTGACTGGCAGCAAACAAGCTGTTTTCTAATTGCCGGGCCTTGGCTAATGTTTGATGTTGATTGGTGCTGACCATTCTGGAATGTTTCTTCCTCTGTAGGACTGTTTTTGCTTTAGTTTTGTTTTTTACAGAAGCTGGAGTGTCACAGGTCTAATTTCCATCTCTCACCTGATGGATTATTTTTGAAGTTTCGGAGTAAATACCTTTCTCTCTGCACAGCCAGTTTGAGCAGCAAAGTAATTCCAGTCCAGTACCAGCTGCAGGTGAGGTCAGTTGTTTAAAAACCCTTTCCTAAATCTCTTGTGGGAACTCTGTTATCTCAGAAAGGCTGTTAGACATTCTGGTGGAGTTGGACACAAATAAGAATTACACAGGTCCGAGGCTGTTTTTTTGGGGTGAAGGCACAATAAAAATTAAAGTGACTCCCAGAGGGAATCCTACAGCCTGGGAGTTCTGAATGAATGTAACTGCCAGAAGATCCTCCTTAGCAATCTAACCGCTGGTTTCACTCACCTGGAAGGATAGCCTACTGGCGCATCTTCCATTTCATATTTTAATTTCTATTATTTTGATCCCTCCCCCTCCCTGTGTGTGTCTGTTTTCTGTGTGTGTTGGGTTGAGGGTGGGACGGTAAAAAGGGGGAGGCGGGAGTAGTAGATTAGCTGTCCATTATTCTATTCTAAGTATTGCATGTCTTATCTCTATTTTTGTTATAAATAAATGGTTGCTGTGTTTCGCTTTCAAATCTGGTGCCTGTTTGGAACAGTCAAGGGCCAAAGATCTCAGAAGCTTTATACAAATTATTGGTTAATTCATTTGAGTTGGGAAACCGGGAACTGTGCGGCTGGAATTGATTGTACACTAACTCAGCGTGTCATAACACTTCACTAATTCTAATCTTCCTTCACTAATAGTAATCTTCCTTTACTAATGCTAGTCTTCCTTCAGTAATACTAGTCTTCATTCAGTAATACTAGTCTTCCTTCAGTAATACTAGTCTTCCTCCATCAATACTAGTCTTCCTTCAGTGATACTAGTCTTCCTTCAGTGATACTAGTCTTCCTCCATCAATACTAGTCTTCCTTCAGTGATACTAGTCTTCTTTCAGTAATACTAGTCTTCCTCCATCAATACTAGTCTTCCTTCAGTGATACTAGTCTTCCTCCATCAATACTAGTCTTCCTTCAGTGATACTAGTCTTCCTCCATCAATACTAGTCTTCCTTCAGTGATACTAGTCTTCCTCCATCAATACTAGTCTTCCTTCAGTAATACTAGTTTTCCTCCATCAATACTAGTCTTCCTTCAGTGATACTAGTCTTCCTCCATCAATACTAGTCTTCCTTCAGTAATAGTCTTCCTTCATCAATACTAGTCTTCCTTCATCAATACTAGTCTTCCTTCATTAATACTAGTCTTCCTTCATCAATACTAGTCTTCCGTCATCAATACTAGTCTTCCTTCAATAATACTAGTCTTCCTTCATCAATACTAGTCTTCCTTCAGTGATACTAGTCTTCCTTCAGTAATTGTAGTCTTCCTTCATCAATACTAGTCTTCCTTCATTAATACTAGTCTTCCTTCAGTGATACTAGTCTTCCTTCAGTAATTGTAGTCTTCCTTCATCAATACTAGTCTTCCTTCATTAACACTAGTCTTCCTTTATCAATACTAGTCTTCCTTCAGTGATACTAGTCTTCCTTCAGTAATTGTAGTCTTCCTTCATCAATACTAGTCTTCCTTCATCAATACTAGTCTTCCTTCACCAATACTAGTCTTCCTTCGTCAATACTAGTCTTCCTTCAGTAATACTAGTCTTCCTTCATCAATACTAGTCTTCCTTCAGTAATACTAGTCTTCCTTCACCAATACTAGTCTTCCTTCAGCAATATTAGTCTTCCCTCAGTAATGCTAGTCTTCCTTCAGTAATACTAGTCTTCCTTCATTAATACTAGTCTTCCTTCAGTAATACTAGTCTTCCTTCAGTAATACTAGTCTTCCTTCAGTAATTATTAGTCTTCCCTCAGTAATGCTAGTCTTCCCTCAGCAATGCTAGTCTTCCTTCAGTAATATTAGTCTCCCTTCATCAATACTATTCTTCCCTCATTAATACTAATCTTCTTTCGCCAATATGAATCTTTCATCAATACTAGTCTTCCATCAAAACTCTTCAGAATAGCTCATGTTTATCAGTAGAATACATCATTTTGTGTGTTCATGGCTGATGTTGGTGGCGTTATTCAATTTAGGACCAGAGTATTTAGAACATTGTTAGCTGCCTTTAGCACCAGTTACTCGCAGGCGAGTGCCTTACTGAGGCACTTTATCAGTGCTAATAAAATACATAGCTAATTTCAATGGAATAATGCCAAGTTGTCACACTGAGAATTTATAGGAAAGCAGCAACTCTCTGGCTGCAGAATGTGGGCGCTATTAATAGCCAAGAGAGCTGTGAATGAGGCCAGGACAGTCGATTCGCAAGCAAAATGCAAGAATGATTCTCTCATTAATCATCCATTTCCTGAGTTGCCCAAATACGACGACTGAGCAAGTGATTTGGAAAGGGTCCATGAACCCAGGACTATTAAAAGAAATTATTGTTCATACAAGAAGTGACAGAGCCAAGAGAGTGGGATAGCAACAAAAGGAGATGGAGCAGACAAAGACAGAGGAGTTAACATTAAATATACAATTGCTGGATTGAGACATATTGTTATTAGTTGTTCCTATGTGAGTGAAATCAGTGCAGGTACTATACTGCACAAAGTAGCAAACTTCATGTTTGACAATAATTCAGTATCTACTCAGTTAATCTTAAATGCTTGCATTCTCCAAATTCAGGATCATGTTTCGAGCAGGCTTCTGTTAAAATATGCCGATTTTCCTCAAACATGAGAATTTGAGAGTCCCTTTGATCTAATGTGTATCTGAAGAGAATATTGAACTGCAGATTGTATATTTTGGCTGCCACAAATTTGTGTATCCACAACCAAGATACTTTAATACAAGTATCTGCTGTGATTTTAGTTAGTTAGCCTTCTTCAGCACAATAATGGCAATGGTTCACCCGAAATGGTGTGACCAGTCCACCAATTAATTTGTGGGGTAGTTAAGTCAGTCTTACCAAAGCTGTGTGCTTGGAACAGCTGAGTGAATGAATAGCTGGGGACAGGTGGTGAGTTTTAGCACATGGGCAATAAGACAGGGATCAGATTGCAGCTAACTAACCAAACTGTTGCGATCCATCAAAGTCTGAGAGGCCACACTGAGGTTGGTCACACTTCTGCTTTTGTGGCCCTGCCCCAGTGCATAAAAGAGCACGACAGCTGAGGCTCTGTTGTTTGGATGGGTAAAGTGAAGAAAGGAAGATTGACAAAACTATTAATTTGCTATCTTTCTTACTTTAACCAGGACATGGAGAGGAGGAAAGTTCCAATTCCTTCTCATTTAACAATGGGAATGGCGAGAAAACTAAAATTAACTAAAAACAAAATGAATTAATGCCCGCACATCCTATGCATGAGGCAGCTGCGGTAAATCTGGCATTTAATAATTTAGAGTCACAGGACTTGCTTGAGGTAAACGATGCACATTTTATGCATTCCTCTCCCCCCCCCCCCCCCAAGAATTCCTGCATATTTCTGGACAAAACCAGAGAGACGTTTGAATTAAATTTCAGCAGATTTGTGATAGCACCCTAACGTTTAATCACAAGTACTTTTGTAGCCAGTTATTAAATATATGATTAATTTTAGTCATCATTTCGAGAGTTCTCATCTGTTAGCTAAAATCATCCAATGTGTCAAATATGTTGAGGACCAGAAGACGGAACGCATTCAAGCAGAAATATCTTTGAGCTGGTGTATTTTTTCATGCTCCCAAAATG